>NC_079548.1:7093243-8308386 GCF_015846415.1 Triplophysa dalaica
ACGTTGTAAACAATCAACAAGAAAGGGGATAATAAACAAAAGTCTAGATAGAGATCTTGGAGAGCTGTTTGAGAAACCATGAGTTGCTGCAGGACAGAACCTGATTAAATCAGTTTGTGTCAGATGTGTCGTATTTCAAAGGCTTACGAATCGAGTTAGTATTCTACCCTAGTTTCAATGCTATCAGATCAGATCGACCCAGAGCATCTTCAACTCTGCAGTGTCTTCATCCCTCCATCTCAACATTCTCAACCTGCCCAGACCCTTGAAGCTTACAGAGGTTTTCTTTTGCTGTTTGATGTTGTACAGTACAGTAAGCACTCTTTTACAGTACACCGAACGGACTCTGTTGGTCCTTTAAAACTAGAAAAAGAATACAAACTGTGCACAATAAATCTATAATAATCTATATGTTTATTTATTTGTGTATTTATGTCCACACTTTTACAATTTCCAGAATAAAAGTACACTGTTTGACACACAAAGATACACTGTTTGACACAGTGATAAAATACAAACATTTTATCACTGTTTGTAGTGATAAAATGTAAGCTTTTACCCAGTACAGAACTCATTCATGGTCCAGTATTTGTGAAAAAATGTAAGTTAAATGTATGTAGTTACATGAAATCTTTCAGTTAACGTTATGACCATTTATGAAGAATTTACACAATAAGCATGAGGATACCGCAATATTCAAATGTTCAAAACAGCATTTTCTTGGAAACACCTCCCACAAGAACTAAAGCATTACTGTAAGTTCACATTTTTGTAATTACTATGGGAAACTGTGGTTACTGCTTACAGTGTTTTGTTTCTTTCTAAAGGTCACAATGGTGAGAATTCACAAGATACTTTTGGTTGCGAGTTACAGAAAGCTGCATTTAACCACTACACCACATGCCAAAACCAAACAATTTTCTCCAAGGCTCTTCCAATTCATCCCTTTTTTTCCCCATTTCCAATTTCTCCTCGATGTCCATTCACTCATTCTTCTCGTCCTAAATCATCTTTCGTTTCTCCGCAACCTAGCAGGAAGTGCTTTGTCTCTCTCTGTCTTTACATTCTTGTCATGTCCACAGCTTAGAGCGTGAAAAAGAGGGCTAAAATGAAATCAGTATGCTACTCATGTCTGTCGCAATGTGTTTGTAAGTGTCTGTGATTGTGCTAGAAGGGGTTGTTCACTGTTAAGGATCCTTGAAAACAGAATAAGTTCAAGTGTCCCTCCCCAGTCAGCAAATCTTGGCGAACACTTCATTTACCAGCAACAGCAACACATAACAAAATGATCAAACAACAACTGAAAACTAGTTGTGAGTGACCTGTTCTATTTCCTGGGCTATCCCAGAATTCTCTAGCCCTAGGCGAATCATACCAACGATACAGGACATGCTAACTGCCTGTGTTTGGCAAGATGCACAAAACAACCTTCAAAAATGCGGATTGAATTATGAGGACGGTTGGGTCTTATCCTTAACCTACCAACAGCAACATATAACAAAATTATCAAACAACAACTGAAAACAGATAAGTTGCTTTGGATAAAAGCATCTGCCAAATAAAAAGTTGTCAATCTAAATCCAGACAGTTCAATGAACGTGAGTGCCATTGTTGAATTTTATAAATGTAAGACGCTCTGATCCTGCAGGCGATGGTAGTGCCTATTTATCAGCATCAGGACACAAGAACAAAAGCCAAACATGCACATATGTTAGAGACAACATGTATTTAATAGACATGACAGATTTGGTGTTTGTGATCTGTCCCAAGGTCTAGAATCAGCATCAAGTGAAGCAGAACATGAATTCAAAAGCTGTATCATAAATCTATACGCAAGTTATTTTACACTCTACTGACCTGCTCGAGCCCAAGGCAAAAACAGTGCGCTAAATGCTTCATAGTGGAGAACCAAAGAGAGAGATGATGTGAAGAACTGCATGCTCTAACAGAGGGTACATGAAAGTAATGAGCAATACATGACACACAGAGTAATACTGTAATAATGGCCTCTTACTGTAATTGTCCAGTACCCTCTGGGTATTAAAGCAATGTTCGGCCTAATTAAGTCACTTTATGATATCTCCTGGGCTATCCCAGAATTCTCTAGCCATTGGCGAATCATACCAACATGCTTTCTGCCAAGTTGCACAAAACGACCTTCAAAAATGCGGACCACCCTCAGGATTGAATTATGAGGATGATTCCAGTTGGATCTTATCCTTAACCTCTGAAATTTTCTACTGACCTTCAGGGCCAAGCCGTGAAATCATATTGCCTCTCAGATTGAAGGTAATTCTAATTGGCTTTCAGGGCGCTGCTGTGACTTCTATTATTCTGTCCTTTAGGGACAAGTGTCCCCGGAGATCAAGCAGATTTCCGAGATGACAAAGCAGAGATACGAAACAGAACACCGCTATGCGGTATAAAGCAAAGGAAACGTGATCTTGTTCTCCATTTCTGCTGAGCAAATGAACGGTTGACCTCTGCGAAAGTGACTGAAAAAAGAGCCCAAAAATAGCCACACATAAAGTAGAGATAAGCTGCGTTTTAATCTATATGTGGGTGTATCACAGTGATACAGAAAGAATAGAACAGACCTGAAAGCTAAAGAAAGAATAGAGTGCGAGTCGGTTTTAGACAGCCGCTCCCGGTGGAACACCGCTATGGGGATGACCTCATTTAGGAGGTCGGGGATTGGTTAATTGAAGGTGAGACTCCCGGTGTGTCACAGTGACCCAAACGTCAATCTAAAGTAAGACCCTCTCCCTCGGTGTGAAAACCGGCATGAGTAAAAAAAACAGACAAAATATGTCAAAGAACTTAGAATAAATCACATTTACTCTGACTCACACATGCCTTCTACAAAAAAACTCACACATGCCTTCTCCAGGAAAAAATGGGTTTAGTTAAGATGTTTATCACTAAATTAAGTGCAAACCGAGTTTCGCCAAAGCCTCTTGCTTCTAATAGTTTCATTTGTATCGCTACACCACGAATGTCACAAATGGTCTATTTTGTTGTTTGTTTCTCATGAGAAGTTGAAGGAGAAACGTCCAGGACAAAGTTAAAACTAACGAAACTAAATGAGGTTAACAATAACAGTTATACAACTTATCTCACAGCATTGCATCCCTCACCTTTGTACGTCTGACAATGGTTTGCAAATGCCTAAAGTCAACAAGAGATAGAGAGAGACAAAGAGAGAGAGACAGTTATGATAAATGGATGAGCGAATTGTGAACGTCTAAGCATTAACGCCTGCATGACAAAGGAAAATACAGAATGATACGTCCCCGCCCCAAACATTTGCTTTTTGCACAGATGTGTAAATACATGCGGCGCGAACCCAACAACCCCTCTACCCGCTCTTGTCGAACACTGCACTGCTACGAAAAACATTCACACGCACCAAATAAAACAACCCATTAACAGCAAACCTCGCTTATGAAGTTCTACATTTATGAGTCCTATGTGTGTGTGTCCATTAGGATGCGGCTCAGTTCTGAGTAGATCATTAGCAGGTGTTTTGGTGGTATGGCTGAAATCCAATTGAGATAAACACACAAGTCTTCACATCAAACACGAGCGCGCACACACACAAATTCATTTCAAACACATTTCGACACCCACACAAAAGGCACAAACAGCAAAGCTGTATTGGTTTCTAAATAATGAGAACACATCCATCACGAACACATGAGCGGAGAACTCTAAAATCCAAAGCGAAGGCCTATGCGACATTTTACATGGATCATATTACGGTAAAGATGTTTACAGGCGGCGCTACATATTCTGACATAAAACTCATTTGTATGTTTTAATGAGATGCTCCGCTGGTGTTCGGATGTCATGTTCTATGAATCTGAGCCGTTGAGAGATAAAGCGGTTATTGGACCGTTTGACCTTGAGTGAACGTGAGTGGTTAAAGGGTATTTAAAGCCAGGGAAGAAATATTATCGACTCACTGGCCTAGAATCAGTCTTTATTTATTGTTAAATGTGACGAATCAGAAAGCCGGTCTCAGGTTAGGTTCGACCGTTCTCATCTACATCCGGTGGTCAGAGTTCTGCTCATACATGCGTGTGCATTTACCAACATTAGGTTTACAACATACTGCCACCCTATCCTTCCCATCCCGGTTATTTCTGCTTGAATTAGTATGCGAAAGTAGTTCTTATACAAGACGTTGGCCGTAATTGCTTTGATCACTTTACGTGAAGCAGTTAATGCCGGCTGCAATAACGCAGACCTCACAAAGACTCGAATCAATTAATCTATCGTTTCAAGACTGTCACAGCAGTACAGCGTTAATTAATCTCTAGAAAACTTTCACCGAGCGAGCCAACGTGCACGCTGGAGAGAAAGGCAGAAACAGATCGTGAGCGATAGGCTGCCATTGAGTTTCATCTGAAAGCTGCCCACGTAGAGAAACTCAAACACACACACGTCCCACACACCGACATTGCATTTTCTATCTGCCGATAGTCAATTAGTGTCAGCTGTCCAATCTAGACAGCTCAAACACACACACACACACACTGTTAAATGGACACATTTGATGATGTCTGTCTGTTCCTCCAGAACTGTGGGAATACACACATACAGCAAACACACATAAATGGCCCAAATCCACCCAAACTAAATTTGAAAGATGCACCGCATCACACAAACTCAGTAAGAAGTGTCATTTTCTGATTTTAAAATGCTTTCTCCAGTCTAATGATAACCAGCTAATGAAATGAAACCATATGGTTTAAGCAGGTAATGGACGATTAATCCATCCAAAAGCGTGAAGTGACCATAAATCTGCACGATACTGATTTGGTTCATTAAGTGGAAGACTGCAGGAAAAATGCATCTGACGTACACTTCGGCTACCGGTGCAGGAGAGTGTCCGTAATTACTTTTCATTGCTTTAACTAAAATGCTAACACAATTCCTGCAATATCTATGTTGACAGCAGCAGAACATACACACACAGATGCAGACAGCATCAGAGTGTATCTGTCCTTAAAGTGATGCTTTGAAAAAAAAATTCTGTCATCATTTACTCACCTGTTTAAATTTCTTGTTCTGATGAATACAGAGAAATATATTTGTAATAATGCTTCTAACCAAACAGATCTCAACCCATAGTAGGAACAATTACTTTATCATGTATTATCAAAAGAAGACATTTTGAATAACGTAGGATAGCTAACTGTACTTGTGCACTTTTGACTTTCATTGTCACTGGGGGTTGGGATCTGTCTGGTTATAAGCTTTAATTTTAAAAATCTTTCTCTGTGATCATCAGAACAAAGAAATTTATACACATTTGGAACAACTCGAAGGTGATTATATGATGAGAGAATTTTCATTTTTGGTTGAAGTATCCCTTTAAAGATGTGTTACTGCATCAGGACCAGAGCTGCAGCCACGCTGTTCTTTCATCCCATGTCTATCATTCAGCCTGTGTTAAAACACCTCAACAACAAAAAAAGAACACAACTGGAATATTAGATCATCTGTGCGTCTGTGTCATTTTCATTTTCGGAATTTAGACAAAATAAAATCACCTATATTTCATGGAAATCTAAAATGCCTTGTCATAAGGTTTGTCAAAGAGACTATCAATATAATTAGCTCAATATTGTAAATGAGAAGTCCCTGTTTGTATAATTCTTGATTTGAGAATAAATACGTAATAAACTTCACTGTAATGTGTGTGGGACGTGTACGGGGAGATATGAGAGAGAGAAAGATGCATTTAGAAAAGCAATAGAAGGCTAAATCAATTGACTCGGACAACATTGTTATAGCAGAAATATTATCTGTCACGGGATCATTTAACTTTGTAGATTTATAGTAGAACCAGCGCAAGTTTATGAATGAAATCGATTTAATATAGACGCATCAAAGACAAGCACTGAACAGAAATTACACCACATCGGATACATCGATATTTAGATAGATATAATTAATAAACGTGCAATTTTAAATCTTTCACAAATGCATTTAATTTTGTCTAATTTTGCATTATCTCTCTCTCTCTCTCTCTCTCTCTCACACTCACACACACACCTACACACACATAGTGCAGAGGGTTGACAGAGCTCAGCTGTGCATTGTGAATGGGATATGACATGTAGATGATGTTATAACCCATCTGACTATCTCTCTCCGTTTCCTATAACTGTTTTAATCTTCCTCATAATTCAGTTTTTCTTCTTACTTTCATTTTCAATTTTACTTCCCGTCTCACTTCCTTAAAACCTGTCTGCATCACTTGTTCTGTCTCCAGTACATCAGACAGTTTCCTGATTTTTGTCTCTACAGATTCCATAACTCTTTTCTTGGTGGTAGTGGAGCATGCCGGTGTCTTACCGGCTGTGGAGTGAGCTGGAGTCCCGGGTAGAGCTGGAGGTTCAGGTCTGCAGAGGAACGAGACCGGCAACGCACGCACAGACAGCAAACCACACTAGAGCTTCAGCACACCAAAAAGAGAGAGAGAGACAGAGAGAGGGGGAAAGAGAGAGAGAGACAGTGCAGGACAGAGACGGAACACTGACTAGTTGGAGGTGAGATGAAGGGGAGAGAGCGTGAGAGCAAGATAAAGGGAGAGAGAAAGTGAGGGAGGGAGAGAGAGAGATGAGATGAAGAGAGAAAGATGAAGGGGGGAGGGGCTGGACTCGGATAGGAGGGACTGTTTGGTGCTGTAGGGATGGAGAGCAATGAGAAAAAGAATGAATGACCATATGAATGAATGGCCAAATAACAGAATGAATAAATAGCTGAAAACAAGAATGACTGGATGAATACTTGACCAAACCAATAAAGAACCGAATGACTACACGAAGGAGGGAAGGAATGATTGTATAACCAAATAAATAAATGACAGAACGATCAACTACACAAATGAATGAACAAATAAACAAAGAAAGATAAGAATGAATAAATTAAAGAGTATACACTACACATAGGCAATTTTTCAATTCTTAACTCTAGAAAGTAATATTGCATTTATTTATTTTGATTGAAAAAAAGATGAGATCTCAATAATGTGTCAAACTCTGCTCTGAATGACATTCCTGATCACACTTTTCTAAAACCAAATGATTTGATTCTGAGCTCTGCTCTTTACCTCTGTGTCTCTGTATACACAGGTATTTGTCCTTTGGGCCTCAGGAAATTGAACAAAATGTATAAACTGAAATATGCACAAAAATAAAAAATGAATAGCAAATAAGAGTTGAAGAGCGAACGGATCCAAAATAATAATAACATGACCTCAAGGCACAAACACAATTACTTCTTAATTATGTGCTTCTGAAGTAAATTTTCAGATTTGCATGTGAGGAACAGACCCTTACAGAGCAAATTATATGATAAAATACTGCAAAATATAACGCGATATATTTCATAATACATTTCCATATATTGGAAACTAATCTACTATTTTTCAATATACCGCAAAATATGCATTGACAATATATGGCTACATATTAAACATACAAATATTTTTAGAAACAAAGTCAAAAATAAATCTAATATTCATCACATTTGACACACTATACTGTAGACTCATTCACAGAATGAGTTAAAGCAGATTTCTAGTTCCAAGCATGCTTTGCTTCTGGCTTTAAAGGAGAGTAAAAATGTTTAAATGTAGGTGTAATTTAATGTTTTTTGCTCAATATTAATATTGGGGGATATCTGTCAGTGTTTAATGTTGTAATATTTTGAAATTTAGAAGGGTTTCTTTCTAGTATGTGTATATTCGTGGGGTTACCATGGTGCTGAAGAGTAGTGCAGGTATTTTGGATAACGATTGGCCAAACACCCATAAGACTAAATATTATTTTATTTAAAAAGTAATGGTTGTGTGTTTCTCAGTTGTATTGAATGTCTGTTCACTAAGGGCTTTCGTATAAGCTGATATGCTCATGCTATTGTAAACTATTTTAAAATATGAAACATGTGTATTGTAAATAGTTGTTAAACATAGGAAATATACATTTTTCATATATGCGTGTGTATACATGTCCTAAGTAAATATATGTTCAATATATTTTTACACATATACCATTAATCACTGAAAGGATGTACTCAGGGTTTTGAGTTGACTGACAAGTGTCTGAACCAACTACATATATGTCTGCTCATTTACCCAAGCTTTTTGAGAAGTGTGTACTTATGTGTGTAGAGTGGTTTGCGTGGCCTTAGGGGTTCTTGGTGTTTGTGAAAGAATGCTTTTAGGCTCCCGGCCAGCACAGGTCCCAGATCAGCAAAACACTAATGACGTTCAATATCACATCAAGCTACATGCTGTTCTGCAATCAACCTTTGGAAAAGCCAGCAGAGTAAGCCACATTACAGAATTATACAAACCACATTTTACATTCACATCTACTGTTCTGCAGGAAAGAGTGATTCACTTCTACCACAAACTTACGAGCACTGTCTGGTTTAGAGATACGGCATAAATGACTAACCTTTTTGAAATGTATTACAAAAATACGGAAGAGAGAACAAGCAAGAGGGAAAAAAGATTAGCAAAGAAAAGTTTCTCAATAGGCTATCTTCATTTTGACTGACACATCAACCATGAATCATCCAGTGCACGCAGGACAGAGTGCATAGATTCACTATCGAACCACTAACTTAAACTCAATTTCGCCTATCCTCAAGTTACTGTGGGATCCAGTACGTAATTTATTTATTTAACGTCACACGCATTAAGCTGATCTCTTAATCCACTTAGACATGCAATAAAAGAGGAAATAATGATGAACTCATATTATACTTCCCCACAAAAGACTTGAGGATCGACAAACGCATTTCCAGCAAACCACCACTAGAGGCACTTCAGAGACTTAAGCACATTTACTCTGCAGAGAATCTGCAGGCAAACAAACTCTCAGAGGAAGTGTTAATGACATTCTAAAAATGTTTACTGACTAAGACAAAGACAAATCCAGCAATGTTTCAACGCTCTTGTCTCCTGTTCATACAATTTACAACGCTTTAAAGGCTCAGTGTGAAATTTTTCCGATGATCTATTGATAGAAATGCAATATTGTATATATAGCTATGCTTTCAGAGGTGTATAAAGCGCTTACACAGTGAAGCGTTATGTTTTTTATTACCTTAGAATGAGCTATTTCTATACACTGCGGGTCCCCTTGCAAGTAATACACCATGTTCTGTCAGCTGTTGTAGTGTTTCAACCTTGATGCTAGATTACACTGACTGGACCTTTACAGTAGGGGACAAAAGTAGTGATCTGTTAAATGTACAGGAGTGGGAATATTAAGGGATAGAAATTTTGACAAATGTGTCAGTGTTTTGTGTGCAAATGGGGGGCATTATTATTATTAGTGACAAACATTCTTCAAGATATTTTTTCTGATCCGCAAAAACACCAAACTATAAACTAGAAAGACTGCTAAACATGAATAAGTCTCTATGTATCTTATCTCAATTAATAATATGAAAAATACCACTTTGTTTGGACTTTTACTCCTGTTATTTAGTCCAAGCCTTGTCAGCTTTACTTAAGGAGAACGCTTGCGCAAGAAAGTGTGCGTAAGATAAAAGTTACTTAAATATATATGTTCTTTCAATTGTATAAATGTTGTGTTCGCAACCCAAATACAACCCAACTGAGTCATTTTCCCAGTGGGGTTAGGGGAAGTCAATTTGATCAACTCCTACTCCTAAGTGTTAGAAAACTACCAATTTGACTGTTTGTGCTACAGAAATGAATCATACATCATGTGATTTGTTGCCATACTTATGTACGCATTACTTTTCAAATGTATTAAATTGGGTAAAACAAATTCCACAAACTTAGAGTGAAGGCCCAAGGTGACATCTGTAATAATCCTCAAATGAATATAACAGTGCCTTGGGTGCGGGTTTACTTCATCACAACCAGGAACCATCAAAAACATCATAGCAACCAACACAGCACTCTAGCAATCCCACTGAAGTTACTGTTGACGCATATTTATTTTGTCAGAATATTGAAAGCTTTATTTGAATAAACACTTCTCTGGACCAATAACCTCTCAGTTATACACCTACAGGATTATACATTTTCAAAAACATTCAGTGGAGTTAATATTAGAATTTAAAGCATGCAGAATCCTTAAGGCATCCAATGTGAGTTTGAGTCCATTCCAGCCTTTCAAAGAGTCGATTGCACACCTCCAGCATGAAGGAAAAAACCTGCCCGATTCCCGGCGGATGGCACGCTACACACGCAACAAAACTTTAGAACTCCGTCAGAATCAATTTGACTATAAATGGCTGTGGATCTTCTTATAAGTACTGTCAGTATTGGTGGAAGACAAAAAGAAATAGGCAAAACTTTAAACAAAACATCTTTATCAAACCCAGACAAGCACAACTTTGAGGACAAAGTACCATCACTCTCAAATGGGACCACAGGCATCTGAGTTCACAGGAAGCAGACTCATGTCTGAAAGAAACAGCGCATTAAGTCACACAGAAATCGCAACTTCTAAGGAACTTCTTCTAACAAGGCCCTGGCAGGAAACTATGAAATGCGAGTGCGCATGTTTGGTGGGTTTCTATTGAAAACTTGCTACATTGTCTAATTACATAAACAAATTCCTGTATTAGGACATTTGTATTGAATTATGAATGAGCGTGTCAAGGAAAGATTCTCAACTGACTACAGTAGGCACACTATAGAGGCAAACGTTATTTTACAGATTATTTTCAGTGATTTTCTAGTTACCTCCTTGTTATTGATTTTACACCCTCATTTATAAGGCATAGAGTGATATACAGTGCGTTATATATTATGTTGCTTTGGGGCTTCATTGAAAGAAAACTAATGACTCTAAATACAGTACCTGTTAAATATTTTAGCCTCATTGTGCCACCGAACCTTTGTAGCGGAGTACACAACAGTCACAGTCTTTTTTAAGATTAAAGGAGTGCACAACTCAAAATAAACAGCATGAAAACTAAATAAAGGGTTTAGCGTTAAAGATAGCATAGCCAATTCTGAAAAGCAAGTTCCGAACTAACGTGTTTGTTGAGTTCACTATGAAAAGATACAACACTTGTTACCAGAAAGCAGTCATGTTTTAAATTAGTCACAAGAACCTTGACTAGTTGACCAAGAAGGCAAAACTTCCTTTCAGAAGCCACATTCTGACTAATTAGCCAAATATATCTCAGACTTTCAGACTGTAAACTTTACACACTGTAGAAAAAAACAGCTTGTTTGTCTTGCAGTTTCCAATCATAAAAATAACACAAGAAGATTTGCTGCTGAAACAAACCGAGTAAAATTTCATTTTCCTTTTTTGAAATGACACTTTTTTTAATTTGAAAAAAAAAGAAACTAAAACAAAAGGCTCTTTGGGGAAAAACTAAATGCAAGCCAAAGGAGATGAAAGCATAATACATTGATCCTTAAAAAACGGAAATGAGCAACTAAATAAGATGTATACACAAGAGCGTATGACCTTCCTACATTATCCTCTGGATTGAATTATAGATTTTTATTTTCTCCTCTGGAGACTTAACCCAGACAACTTTGAAATCAATTTTCTGAACATGGTGTGCAATATTGCCGATCTGGCCTTTAATGCACTTATAATATTAATTGTTCATTGCAGTGTGTAAAACTACAGAAAAGAGTGTATGCAAACACATAAAGGGAGTAAGGGTGTGAGATTCAATCGGGTTGAACCAATATAAAATTAGAAAATAAGGGGAATCCAGATATCACTCATGTGTGACATGCAAACTATCACACGCTCGATTCTGAGAACATGAAGCTGCTAAATGAATACGTGACCCTTGATCACAAAACCTTAAGTAGCAAGGGAACATTTTTAGTAAAAGACAAAAATACGTTGTATGGGTCGATTTTAAAAACAGCAGAGATCTTCATAAAAACCCAGTTAGATAGAAAAGAATGGGTAATAATCATTGCATAATGTAAACAAATGCAAAATGTTTAAGTGTGTGTCTCATAGTCTCTTGTGGTGACCTACAGCAAACCGTTGGAAACTAAGCTTTTTGTGGAAATATAACTGGAACCCAGACCACTACCTAACATTTTTATAATAACATGAGCACATGGCTCCTATAGTGGTGTATGCAAACTTCATGAAAAAATTTGTGTTACATTTTGAGTTCATGTAGATTTACTAAAGTATAGTTATTCTGTTTTAGAATATTGATTAACATTTTCAGGGTATACCATGTGTTAACTGTGGCCACTATGGTAAAACAATGGTAAGCTAAATTTGTGGTTACTTTGGTTTTTCTACAAATACCGTGGTTGCTGTGGTAAAACTGTGGTTTATTAGGTATTTAAAGGTAACGTTAGCGTAGACGCAGAACATTTAACATGTTTTTTTTTGTGGTACAGGTGTAGTAACCATGTTTTTTTGGTTCATTGATTACTTGGGGTAAACCATGATTTTACTACAATTACCATCGTTTACTATGTTTTTTACCAAAAAACATGGTTTTCAAATATATGGTTATTGTCACCATTGTTTTACTACAGTAACCAGTACGTTTTGGTTTTAACTGTAGTAACCATTGTACATTTTCGTAAAGGAGCCTTGCTAGTAACGTTACCAATAGGAAATGCATCAAGCCTGAGTGCATCATTCGTTCAGCATTTACAAATAACTACATTTCGCTACACCTGCAACACTCTCTCTGGGGTGAAGTACTCTTACCGTCATACCGTATTACTACATTGCAATCTTATCCAAAAACCTCACGTCATGGCTTAAAGGGCACAGGCCCTTTTCAATCCAACAAACTATTGCTCGTCTAAAAGCAGATCTGTTCCTTCAAGTCCTGCAAAGATCATATTTCTGATGTGGGAATTAACACATTCAGGTGAGTTCATGTTTATTTGGAACAAGAAAATTGTCAGTGCAATTTACCTTAATGAAAAAATAACTACAAAAATAAACAATCGCATCATCACATTATGTACGTGGTTTCTCGCTGACATGCCCACAACTCGGAGACTCGAGACTCAAAGAAAATCCTGTTTCTCCTTGTATTTACAACGTAGTAACATTCATGTTCGCTTAAAGGGGTCATATGATACGGCTAAAACGGGTATTATTGTTTTTTTAGATGTAATGCAGTGTGTATATAGGATTTAAGGTTAAAAAACGCTGTATTTTCCACATCCGGTGCTTATGTGTATCTCCTCATTGCCTCGCCTATCTGAAATGCTCCGTGTACAAATGGTCAGTTAACCAGTGCGTAGTGATTGGTCGAATACTGCAAGCATGTGATGGAAATGAAACGACTCTTATCTTATTTGGAACATCAGGTTCCAAAGCAATTGTAGTGACAGGTACGCCCATCTTAGTTGCATACATTTGGGCAGTCTTGGTCAAATCATACCACAAACTGACGTTGAATTGTGTGGGGGGGTGGCTACAAGAGGCATTTCAGGCAGGTCTGGGTGAGCATTCGCTTATAGATAGAGTGCAACTTTTGTTCCGACACTTTAATTTTTGCAATTTTACGTGTCTAATACATGCATGGGCAACATATGACCCCTTTAACTCCGATGACGCAGCATTTAAAAATAGACTCGTGGGCATAGTATTCTGTCCTGGTAAATAACATCAAATAGAGCTTTAGTGATAAACTACCAAAACTTTTAATTTTGCACAAAATAACGAATTAATTTAATCATTAAATACAATTTGTCTATATTTTTTATTCATTTATGTTAGTAAGTGCCCGGAACACACTTTACAGGTCATTCTCAAAGTAGGTACTATAATATTGCATATGTATTGATTTAGCTTTGTATAACGTCCATAAGGGTACACAGAAAGATGATTGTTGTTTACACTTGTGCAGTGTTTAAGAACAACTACACTACAGCAAGTCAGAAAAATAAGCAGCAAAATAAATAAATACATTTTTTTTAAAAACCTTGCAAATACACTTCTGTAAAGAGAACAAGACAAACTTGTTTTCACATAACAACAAATGCATTATTATGCTTCCGTTCGTGTGTAGAAAGAAAAGAACCACAACCCAAAACATATCTTCACACAATCTCTCTTTACTTCCTCTTGTTTTCTTCTCTTTGTCTTCATTATTTTTTTTTGACACGTGGTTTGACAGACTGCCACTATCGACTGGCAAGAAGAATTTAAATAAGTGTTGACTGTCATTGTGCCAGTAATTTGGTCAAAATATTATACCTGAAATTGCATTGTATGGTTATTCTGCTGCATGTAGGGTTGAATAGTGGAGCTGATAATAGTCCATCACAGAGCTATCACACACTAAGACAAACACATTCACACACTCACAACTAGGCAGTTTTAGAATTCACTAGAAGTCAGCTTTATTGATATTCTTAGTAAATTGCATGGCAATGGACAAAATGAAGCAGTTCTTTAAGGAAGCTACGGTGCATGTATAGTGTACATTGATGAGGGATGAAAAAGAACAAAAAATAAGAAAAACTCAACAAAAATACACAGTTTCAAACTCATACAAACTTAAACAAGTGAGGAAATATAAGTATATATAAAAGTATATGAAATTAATAAATATAGTCAACCAGCAGTAGGGAAATGATGACAGGTTTGTTTATAGAAAAATTCATACACGAACTACCACACATCAAAATCAGAGATTGAGGAAGAGAAACAGAAAGAATTTCAGCTATCCTGCCTTTAACTGGAAAGTTCTTGGTATATTGCAATAGTGTGAGGGCATGGATGTGTTATGTTCAACGTGTCAGCAAGTGAATGTGGGTGTGTGAGCGTCAAAGTTTTTTTTAAATGAGCACTCGTGGGTGTAAATACGTGTATGCAGAAGTGCTCTATAGCGTGCGTTTCAGTATGAAGGCTGTGACTTCATTCTCCATATTTAACCTCGGTAACAGTGTTGGGTGTAACTAGTTACTAAGTAATTTGTAACGTATCTTCATTACTTTTTCCTTGAAAAGGCAAAGTAAGGGATTAGTCTTATTTTTTATGTAATTACAGTTACTTTTGATGTAATTGAACGTAATCCATGTGTAATATATTCAATAGTTGAAATGACATCAAAATCATAAATCAACTATAAAATGTATGCTGTAATGTATCCTTCTCACATTTGTACACTTTGGTCGGTTAGTAAGAATAATATTTGTTATTTATTTGAATTAATTAAATAAGACTATTCATGTCTATCCTTGAATCAATTCTAATCAAGATTTACGTAAGATATAGAAAGCAATAAGTAATTAAATACTTTTTGGAGAGAGTAATTTGTACAGTAATTTAATTACACTGTTCAATATGTAACTAGTAATTAGTAATTCATTACTTGTCAGAGTAATTTACCCAACACTGCTCGGTAGTATTCTTACTAACTTTGATACTGAACATCTATGTTAATGAAATGTATTGATTGCAAGACATCAGAATGCAAATCTTAAATCACACTTAGCATGGGCAACTGTATGGTCAAGCAGGACCGCATGTGAACCTTGATTCAATGGCAAGCTGGAAGTTAAAAAGCTAGAAAGAAAAGTTTCTGATGACCAAGTTATGTTTTCACGCAGTTGTGAAAAGGGAACTGCTGGTTTTGAGGGTATCTGAGTAAATTATGTACTTGTAAGCACTAAAAAGCACACTCCCTCCAAGACACATGCATACACACTGGGGAAGTAAATTGACTTGACGGCAACCAAGCTACACACAGACAGTAACACAATTGTGCCCATAGTGGAATGGAATGTTTACCAGGAGATTTTATACAACAACAAGGTAAGAAATTCTTTAAATCAGAAAGCAAACTTAATGAATTTAAATGATTTTTTATTCTTTTTCTAGAATGAATTACGTTATGAAACCAAAATATAATTGAATAATAAACTGGAAATGTATATAAATGGCTTGATTGGGTCAAATAGTTATTAAACCAAGTCCTTTCATCTTAAATAGTTAAAATAACCTCCGTCTGGGTATACTCAGTCTGAGTATACATTTTAAATAGCCTATTTCTGTTATCAGTAAATGGGATTGAAACCGATTATAGCATTAGATAAGGAAAATATGAGAAAAGAAAGTTTTGAATTTGATCATGTGACCTTATTTTCAGTATCAAAACGCGTCCCGGTAAGGGTGATGGTTCATCTCTATTTCTACGCATAAGCTGTGTTTGGAAAACTTACACATGCAGTATTGAAAACTTCAATAGTACAAGACACTGTTTCGTTTAGTGTATGTGACATCCAGTAAGATTTGCCATGAGTAGAACACCACTGAAGCGTGGTGTGAGGTAAAAAACATTTTTACTTTCTTTTTCCTTTGAGTGCGCTCACCTACATTTACTTTACCGCAGCTAAAAATAGCAAAAATACCCAACTTCTGACTCGAACGAAAGCTCAAAGTAAATAAAACATGGCATCAAACTCAAATTTTGAAACTAAATACATTTTCAAGTCAATTTTAGAGAAAAGTTAGTCAGATTTTACTCTCTCTCTCCCCGACGCCCCTCAGACTCTTTTAAGATGAGGGAAATCCCTTTCCTTACGGTTTCCTGGCAGTTGCGAAAAACAGCGTGACGTTCTGTGTCTGTGCTTACCGTAGTTGTAGTTATAAGCAGATGGTCAGGTTACCCCAAAAGTTTTCATGTATCACTGTTGTATGGGAAGTTTCGTTATTGGACGAGAAATTCAACAGCTGCATGTTGATCTGGAGCGTTTGACATGAAATGGCGCAAAACAACCCCTCGATGTGTCTTTTGGACTGATGGATTCATCATTTGTAGTGAAAGAGTGCCAGTTTTATGATGGATTTGAATGACCTTTGGTTTTTGTCACAAACAGTAAGCCTTAAGTAATACCATTTTCAATACTGCAATATTACATTTTGATATCTTTTCTGTTAGATTTCGAAAAATCTTGATTCATTATTCAAAATTTTCATTATTCATGTTGGTTATTGGTTGTATTTTTGTTTACATTATAAAAAAGAAAGCATATTTACATTTGTTTAAGTGAGCGAGGAAGGAAGTAGTAAAGGGGAAGGAAGTTTTGTGCCTAAAATTAGTGTGAATACCTCAGAACCGCACATGTCTGCTGTGTCCTTAACAGCATCTTTATCTGTGTGCATGAGGAAGTGCCAGTTTATTAGCTCAACAAGCTTTTAATGGATGTTGTCTTGCATTTCATCACATCGTTTCCAAATATACAGATCTCCTGGAAGTAACCTGAAGAATCGCCTGTCACCCCCTTGATTCTGATCTTGCATCCCAGCCACTATGTTTTTCACCGGGACGCTGCATTTGACCATGCTTGGTCTACTGGTCGGGTCCAGCACTGCTCACCAATGCCCACTTCATGACATCAAACCTGGGACTGGTAAGAGAGAACGATAAGACTTATATATATTATGGCAGTCTGTTTATTTTGATAAATCCTGTTTAGCTCCGACCTGCGTCACCCAGATAGACCCTTATCAGAGATCTCTTTAATCCTGTTGTGATTTTCATCCGGGACTCTAAATTTTATCATCACAACTGAATGAAATCTTATCTTGGAACCCACCACAGGCTCAATAGAGAATTTCCTTGGAAAAAAACTTGTAATTTAGGACTTGGCTTGGTGTGGGTTGTTCTTCCCTGACTTAACAGTTTGATTTAAGAATGCCATTTCCAACTTATCTTAAGAGCACTACAAAAGCTTTAAATTGAAAATTTGCTTTGTGACGACTTTGAGTTTAGAAGATTGAAAGTAACAGAACATAGTCTACCAATTTTACCAAGTTTCGGACTCAATGTGCAATGGCCTTTAAGCGTCATTTAAAGAATGCCATAGATTTTTATGGTGGACAGATGGTGCCGATAAAGTGTTTACCCTAAATTCACTGTACTTCACAGTACTACTGTAATTCACTTTAAACATAAAAGCATCTGCCAAAGCAAAAGGCTCCTGTTTTCATATGTTTGCAATGTGCAGGGTTTATAGTTAAAAATAACAAAAACAAAGAAAAACAAAAACCTAAATTCGGTCATCATCTACATACAATCATGTCTACCAAGCCCTCATGGCATTCTTCCATAGAAGCGGAAAAGAAATGTTATGCAAATTTGTGGTGCTTTTTTGTATTCAGATAAAATAAATGAATTTGGGTTGAGGTGAGCTACATCTCAGGTCAAAGGTGACCATTCGTCCTTATTCATTTCCTTCCAATGCATTTCCTATATGAACTAGCATCATTTCCTTCAATGCTGACCTTTGACCACTTCTTTTAGGATTTCCGGTGATGGATTCATTGCAATGCTACAATGATTATCAGAACTATGTACAATGCACATGGGAAGAAGATTCACACGTTCACTCATGGGCCGCAGGAAATGGAACCTCACAACTCAATTATAGGGAACATATGAATAAGTAAGTGAAAAAATAATATAAAAAAAATAGTGAATTACTCATTACTATGTTTTTCCTTGGTCACAGTTTTTCTTTTTGCGTATTTGTGCACTTTGGCTGTTCTTTATGTAAATAAACAATGAAATAGGTACTTTTACGTTTAAACGATATTAACAAAGTGACATAAAGAATCCTGATTCTTTAAATCCAGATCTTCCTGACTGTTGAATTTCTCTGTAGTACAGATAAACTTTGTGCACTCCTTGGTCCTGGTGTTGCTTTATCCAATGGGAAGATTTCCTACAGCTGTCGCTACAACACTAAAAGGTTTGTCACTGTCATCAATCACACTGTCTACTTCAAAGTGCCCTGTGAATCAGGAACAAAATCCTTCAGTGTAGCCAAGCACGGTGAGTGTTCCTTAAAAAAACAATATATATATAGAGAGAGAGATTTTTTTGTGTGGAAAAGCCTGCTGCAATTGGTTTTTGTGTTTTCTACAGGAAAAGTTCTGTCCCCAATTGACTTGACAGAGAAACCGTCCGATAATGGAGATCATGTGTTGTCATGGAAAAGCCCGTATCCTGCATCCTCAAATATAACACGATCGCTCACGTATCAGCTTCAGTACAGCATGGACGGGCAGGACTGGACTGTGAGTATACGCAGACATACAAGCACATAAAGTAAGGTCCAAAAGTCAGAAACCTGAGATTCAAACTTGTGATGTCCATGTTTGAGTACCTCAATGTCATCATTGAACACGGGATGACCAAATACAACAAATATGAGAATTCATGTTCATTTTTCAGTGTAACTTTTCACTATTGTTGTGTAAAATAGTTGTAATGAATTGAAAGCGTATGAGCAGCACCGCTACATGTGACCTCACACAAACACGTCTCCACACTACACCGCTTTTATTTTCTCCAAACCGCAATAAGACTCCACAAACCCAAATATCATCTGATCTACAAATATAAATCACATTGTACAATCTACCATTCTAGAAAAACAGCGTAATAACCTCAAACCTTACGATTCCCACTAAAGATAAGGTTTCCACATGAAAGAGCAGCGCTAGCATTGTGAAACTGAACACAGTGCTGTAAAGATGTGGAAAGCTACTGACTGTGTGTATTAATACATTATGTATTCAAAAATGTGTATTTGCGAGATTCATTCGTTTTCTTTATTGTGATAGACTGTGGATAACATCAGTGCCTCTGAGTTTATGATTGAAAAGAAAATGCTGTTCCATGGTTACCTTTTCCAAGCCAGAGTGAGGGCCCGAGGTGCGGTAGGACTGTGGAGCAACTGGAGCCAACCGGTGTCCTGGAAAACCCACAATGGTACGATGAGCTCAGTCTATATAAGTCTGGTCCACATGAAACATGTTGGCAATTCTTAAATATATATACTTCATATGCACATGCCTAAAACTTTAACTTTATACATCTCTACTTTGCATGTTCCCTCTCACCCATAGGTGGAGCCTTTAATCTGCAGTGTGTGGTAGAAGGAGACACAAATGTGATGTGCAGCTGGCAGATGAAGACAGAAATCTCTCACTTCATGTCGTATCATCTGTGGTACCGTCACAGTGACACTCAGTGAGTATAACCCACAGAATCACGTGCTATATTTGATTATTGATGTACATTAAAGCTGCTTTTTTTGGCCTTCAGAGCCTCCGAGCCTTCAGTGTGTTGTGGAACTCCTTTGCTGAAGTCAAGAGGTGCTGAGGTGTCTGAGTTTTACTGTGACATAAACAGTTCTGATCCTCACCTGTTAACAGTGGAGTTGAGACCAGTGTACCACAGCAGACATTTCTACCCCTCAAAAAACAGTGAGTATAAGAATACTTGTATTTCAATGCTGCCACCTAGTGTGTAGGAGGAACATGACACATCTTGTGGTAGCTGTGAGTGAATTAAGATTTCAAACCAGATTTTTTAATTAAAAATCCTAAATTGAAATCAAAGACTGAACTCTGAACTAAAATGGCATGTTTATTTTCTCCAGTTCAACTTCCACAGGCCGAGCCGGTGCATGTGAAAGAGACAGATGGGGTTTTCAGACTGAATTGGTCTACACCAGCTTCCTACGTACCAGAAACATTCTTCATCCAGCTGAAAATCTCAACCGACAAAGTACTGAATGTTAACAGAACTTATCTGTTTTACAGTGCACTAAACTGTTGTTGATCATTGTCATGATTTTCTTTTTATAGACGGCAGCGCTCTATAACCTAACCGGGAATGAGCGATTTTTTAAGATTTCTTCTAAATCTCTACATCCTTCAACTCAATACAAAGCCCAGATCAGATTTCTCCTTCGAGCTAGTCATGAACTCAAGGGTCTGCCATCTAAATGGTCACAGCCAAAAGTGTTTACTACCGGTCCAGGTAACACTATGTGTTATTTTTTGCAATTGCCTTTTAGTGATACACTTTGGTCATTACTGTAGGCCCTTCCTACAGGAAATATTCATAAAATTATTTAAGATAGGGCATAAGTATTTGATACCCACAGGACATGATGGAATGATGCATATTTCACACTTTTTGTGTTCGTGTAGCTTCCTGGTCAATTAAGACCGTAATCTACATTTTGGTTAGTTTGATTGTTGCTGGTATCTTCATTGGCTTTTACCACGCCCTTCCAGTCTGTCACAGGTAAAACATTTCTTCACTTTTGATGTGTACACCAATTGCTTTTGCTGGCGTTTTTATATAAGTGAGTGTATTTCTTTCAAAAGAAGGATCAAATTATGGAATGGATCGATTCCATCGCCTATAAATAGCAGAGTGATGGAGGAAATCATCAAGGTGAGTATTTCCTGACTGATCTTAGACCAGTGGTGTACTTAAATGTTATATGTCAATTTGGAATTTTTCAAATGTTCTTATAATTTTTTAGTTTTATGGTAGTTTTAGTAATATTTTGAATTAGGTTTAATTTTTTTATTTAAAATTTCATGTTAATGTTAAGTTTAATTGTAATATTATTATTAATTTGTTTATCTTTATGTTGCTGTATAAGTTGACTTAGTTATAGTTTCTATTTTCAGTTAATAATTTTAGTGCTTCATTTTAAACCTATTTAGTTTTTACCTGAGGCAAAATTTCAACCTTTCTTTTAAGTTTTCCACGTATTTATTTAGGCATTCAAATTTGGTTAAATATGTTAAGCTTTAGTAAACTATAATAACCTTGTCAAATACACCTGGAAAACTATGTTGTACAGTACAATAAATGAAATAATTATCCTTCTCTCTGTCTATTTAAGAAGTCCTCCTCAGCATGGCCATATCTTCAGAGCGAGAAAGAAAAGACCTCCTTGTGCGTAATGCAGGCAACAGACAATATCAGTATCTGCAAAAGCAGGTAAGTCTATTTAGATCTATACATTAAGATGACAAAGTTGGCGCTAAACAAATGTAGTTTAGTTTCCTTAAAAGGTCACAAGAACATTACAATATAGTTAAACTTTTGGCACCACCATGTGGCTCAAAGACCATCTTAAAAAAAGAAACAAATTCGGCTAAATGTATTATATGCATTACAGTTTTTCTCAATGGCTTAAACACATTTCTTGAAATTATGCCTCGTATCCTCAAAACAGTAAACATAAATCCATAACATCTTACCCAATTCCCCAAACATCTTATTTTCAGGTCAAAATGAAGCTCTCATCTCAAAACCATTCACACTTGCTGAAAAAACAAAATTTTCCTGCAGACATTACCCACAAGCCCACAAAATCACCCACACTACAACATAGTATTAGACACTGGTGAGATCAATTCAAAATCAATTTGGGATTGAAGAATAATTTGACAGCTTAGTGTTTATAAGATTTTACAACATAGTATAGCAAAATGCAAGGATGAGCTGTGTGAAAAAAAAAAAACATTACACTTCTGTAAATGTAGTATACAACTGCACAAATAACACTTACTTTCAGGCATTTAGCAGATGCTTTTATCCAAAGCGACTTACAGAGAAGATAAAGGAAACAATACAGTGAAGCAATTTGTCAATAGGAGGCAATCCTATAAAATACGGCATCCTCTTCACCTTTGGCCCAATTTCGTAAAAGTTTTCCATATTTTCTGCAAAAATACAGAACAGGTAAAAAGGGTGTGTATGTGCTACAGTTTTCTGGATACAGAAAAGTGAAATTTCTCTCGTATAAAGTGTTTATGTGATTATACTGTATATGAAAGTAGTATAAAGCCCAGTAGATGATTCTAGGATGCACAATTACCTGTACTCCTATTGATATTATCCTGAGATTCTGATTGGTGTGTCATAAGTTTTGCTACTGAATGTTTACTTATGGATAAATGTGTGCTATTTGAGTTTACATCTCGACACTTCAGTTCATTATATTTTGTATTTGTAGTGTCTGAATGAGAAGATGTCCAAACCCCACACAAAAACAGCCTAAATTTGCAAAGGTTTGACCAAGTTGGTGCATTGTTCTGAGAACGTGTTTATAGTCGTCAGAAAATGGTGAATTGTTTCATGAATTGTGTGTTAGCAATCGAGAAAAACTGTAAGCAGTTCTGCAGTTTATGTCGACCAGATATCAACTTATCATACAATATTGACTTTTTCTCACAGTACTTCTGGGGAGTCACTTTTGTTACACACGGAAGATGTGAGTTTAGATGCCACAGCTGTGAAGAAAGGATGGTCAGATGGGTTGGTCCACTCCGGCTCATACGTGTTGGAGGACATGTACCAGGACAATTCAGGAATGAGCTTCAGCGGGCCCTATATTCTGTGCTGCGAGGAGTCCTGCGGTCAGGTTGAAATCTTTGGTACGTCTTCTGACAGATGTCACACATTCCTGTCTGAAACGTCTGAGAATTCAGGTCCAACAAACGGAGGCTATGTTGTGACTCCTCCCATGTTAGTAACTCAAACCCCCCCTGTCGACAGCTCGATCATTAACCCGTCAGACGTACCCCCTGCATATACCCCTAAATTAGATCAGGGTAACATCGTACACCTTCAGCCTTCAGGTTATTTCATGATGCCATGCATTGGCGTAAGCCAGATAGAGCCGAGAGGGTATGTGGCGCTGTCACAGCCTGAAACGTAGTGATCGATGACTTTTGGTTTCCAAAAGATCCTGTAAGGTAAAGATGGCTTTTAATATAAGATGGTCCCAGAGACTCTTTTGGAGACTGGTATTGAGCGATATTTTGCTTCAAGAGCACTGTTTAGATATAGATAAACGTTTTACGTGCTCGCAGTCAATGAGGTAAAAGACTTGATGGACCTCTGTTGGACATTTTGACTCAAAGCTATTATGTTGTGCTGTAGCCAAGTCGGCCCAATAGATGACAGTGTTGCTTTCACTTTCATTTCTGCTTTTCAAAGTCCGCAGTAGCTATGAAGAGCAAACACAATCGATTAAATTGAATGTATGTGTTTATGCCTCATATACAACTGAAGAAATTGCAAAGTATAACACTGAACAGTTTGTGTACTTTTTTGCAAATAATGCAGATTGGATTGCTTAATGTACGTACATTCAGTCCGGATATGATGCATGTTGGCAGTTGGCTGTCATGACAACCAACGCCTAAACTTTGCTTGCCTAAAACCTGAACACTATTTTTTTTTCTTCTAGTCAAAAGAGCTATAAATGCAATGCATCAAAAACATTATTTTTATATTTATATAATTGTGTGCAAATGTGTAAAATTGTATGAAATGCATTGTTTCAGCAAATGTCTCATGTGTTTATGTTCTTGTACTAGTGTGATTGCAAAGCTTCCTCATCCAACCAAGTATTAAAGATTTTGCTGAAGTTCATAACAGGTTCTCTTTGTTTGTTTTATGCTGCCCTCTCATGTGTGTGTCTGTGGCAGGGTGCAGATTTCTGAGAAGCCTATGTCTGTATCATTGGTTTCACACCGAGCAGATTTGATTTATCTCTCCACTAATCTGCTCCACTTCGCACCTCATGTTTAGTGTTTTCGTGACCAATTTTTAATTGTACTAACACACAGAACAGGCAACACAACACCTCAGCAAGTCGTACACGCGAGCACAAATATTATAACCCGTTTATCAATTTTTCTATCTGCCATCTTAATGTTTTAATGAGCTTGTTGCAATGGGATTTCCTTTTTTACATAGGATGTCAGTAATGTTCCTTCATGGTAATTTCATAAATTTTTTAAGGTCCATTGTTTCAAAAAAAGAAAGAATGAGATGTGATGAATAATGTGTCCCTTTTGCTTTGTTGTAAGTAAACAGGAAAGTCTTCAAGGCGTTTGGACGCAATGTGTTACGAGAGCATTATGTAATTGTAGATCCACGTGGAATCTGCAGAAATACACATTTAAAACATTAAAATACTCAACATACACTATTAGTCAATACAATAGCCATATTGAAGCCATCAAAACAAGTACCACACACACAAAAAAACTGGAAACATAAGTAATGACCAAACTTTTACATTTTTATCTTATGTTTCTATAAAGTGTCCCACTTCGTTTAGATTACAGTGCTATATTCTTTCAATATAAGGTCCTATGCTGGTCCAACTCTTAAAAATGATAAATAATCATTTCAATAAATACATTTTTATAAATTAGCACAGTTATCTGTGCAGGAGTTGGAGATAACGTATTTTAATCGAAAGTAACAAGAAACTTAAGATAAGTGTTTTCTGCAGCACTGCAAAACTGTAAATCAGGTTATTTGTTGATGTGTTTATGAATGATGTTGATTGTACTTATTAGAAATGCCTTTTTTGGCAGTCATTTCTTTGTAAAAATGATATTATATACGATCATGTTGGATGCATATGAGTGCTGTGATGTCAAGAGTGTATGTGCATTTGTGTTCTCTCTGTCAGTCACAGTCATGACAACCACATCTGACATCATCAATACAAACCCTTCCAAACACTGGCTCGGTAGACGCCACAGTGTCACTCTTTAAAAAGTAAAGAGGTCAGAGGTCACGGTGAATGATACTTATATAACAAAATGCTCTTGTTAAGGATTTAGTCGGAGGGATAAAGTACAGGCCTTTTCTGCACCCTAACTAAAGAGATGTGACCAGGAAATACAGGTTGTTTAAATTGACTAGATATTTTTCTTTAGATTTGACTTGGAAACGCATAAGCGCAAAGATAAGTTGAGAACGGGGCCTCTCACTTTGAAATCCGTTCTTTGCAAACACACACTCATGCATAATCAATAGACCAATTGTCCGTCAGCTTTCAGTAAAACAAAATTTGGAGGTAATCTGTTTAGCTGCATAATCCTGCCCCCTGAGATGCCCTCTGACCTTTGCTGAACCACTCATGGAGAACCGATTCACAAGTAGGACTGATGTGAACTACTGATTCAGAACCGAACTCGCCCACCCAAAAGAAGTCTTTAAATTCTGGGTAAAGTTTGGATTTTACCTGTGTATTGAGATTAATGAGTTGACACAGGGAAGGTTGTTTGTTTTAAATTATGTTGTAAAGCGATGTATCATGCTTCCCATCTGCAACCAAAATGATAACAAGATTGAAAACGTTGATAAAAGTAAAACTGTTTCACACATGACGGATTCAAAATGTATTGAAGTATAAACCGAATAATTTAAGAGATTAACAGAAAACGTTAAATTAACCTGATGCACATCAGGGTGGATAAGACGATCTTGCATTACTTCGAAACTTGGCCCAGTGTTGGAGACAAACACGTAAGAAGACAGGACGTTGTTATTTGTGGCTCAGTGTCACACAAATATGTGCAGAGACAAACATGCACACTCATAAACACACGCAAACATCAGCGGAAGAATACACATATTCACACACCCAAACCACACACGCACAATAGATCAGATCTTTATCAGTCCCGGCAACACACAATGTCTTCCTGCTGTCTTATTTCGGTCTTGTGTCGTGTGCTTGTGCGTGTGCATACGTGTGTGTGTAACTGCTGTACATTTGTGAATGCTTTATGGAACAGTCGGAGCTGTAGGCCTCTAGTCTTAAAACATCATTTTTTATGTCAGAAAGTGGGTTCAGACATCATGTGTCAAAGCTGGAGATCTTTTAGATTTTTGTCTTTTGAACCATGCAGGATGAAAGTTTTTTATATTGGGACGCCCTATGCTTATTAAGGTTTTTGCTTGCTTACTTCTGTTAAGTCCTATGATATAAACTCTTCCCCAGTAACATTTTGGTTGAACTTGCTTTCTACAAAACTGCTTTTTTCACAGACGTTGCAGGAATGTGCACTTTCAGAAGGCCTATATACCTGTTGAAAAAACCTGCATATGCGAATGCAAATGTATGTTTTGATGCTGGTTTGTGCTGGTTTAAGCTGGTCATGTGCTGGTTTAAGATGGTCATGTGCTGGTCCATATCTGGTTTAAACATACCTTACCCAGCATATATAAGACAGGATAATTTCCCCAAAAATACTTTTATGAAGTTCTGTGATGGTTATCTTCACCTGTTAGTATGATTGTGCCTTCAGATCACAATTGAACATCAATTCATGACTACTAAATTTCACACACAGTGCTTGTTTTAGAATGACGCTATCCAGACGTGCCCTTACTGCCACTAAAGAGCTCTCTGGGTTTATGAACAACCTGTGTGTCAGTGTCTGTTTGTGTGTGTTATGCTAGCTGGCTAATGGAGGCTAAATCACAGTGAGGGAGGAAAACTCTCTGTTAGCATACATGAGATTTATCTGCTCTTTATATGCCATACCTCATGCAAACCTAAGTGCTGAGTGGCTGTACATCACGCACATGCAACAATAATGATAACAAACTTTATAGTGGCTTTGATGAAGTGTTCATTGAGGGAAATGACTGAGGTAGCAGAGATTCCCAGTGTTTTAGAGCCTCACTTAGTATGTGACTCCAATGTGATTTTAATGTTGCCAAATATTAGTGTTTTTGTAAATATTTTTACTTTGGTTTCAGAGGTTGCTATAGTTTAGTTCTGAAGTACATAATATTTCACTGATAGTGTAGGTATGTCGGAAGAAATTTACTATATATTGAAGTGATCAGTGCATTTGGCTATGTTCTGCGGGCACAAGTGTGCAGTCTACACCAGCGCAAAAGTATTTCACATTCAAATTTGTATAAAATATCCTTTCCCTTTTGCTGTCTATAATTTAGATATAATGTACATAAACACAATCCTCTTAGATCACCAAAAAATTTATTATTTAAAAATTCAGTCTTCATTTACCCTCATGTGGCCCGCCTGTATCATTTTTTACTGATAAACGCAGAGAATATTTTTGGAAGAATGCTTATAAGCAAAACAGTTCTTGGCCACCATTGACTGCCATAGTAGGACATTTTTTGTTATATGTTACTTTGTTCTGTTGAACACAAAAGACGATATTTCGAAGAAAGTAGACAGTTCTGGTGCACTTTTGACTTATACCGTTGTTATTTTTCCCGTTATGTCAGTCAATGGTGGCCAAGAACTGTTCGGTTACAAGCATCCTTCCAAATATCCTTCTCTGTGTTCATCAGAACAAAGAAATAGGGTGAACTGTGCCTTTAAAGTAGTCTCAGTGTTAAATAAAGTTAATTCTACGACAGAACATAATTCATATCTTAAAATGTAGCCATCAAAACATCCCTACATCTTTTTATATAACTGAAATATAAAGCCCATTTACAGGTGCATGCCTTTCAGCAAGGTCACATGTTACGGCATAAATCAAGCTGATAAAGTTTAATGCATCCCACCTCCCATTCCGACACCCCTTCTCAAAGTTATCTCAAGATCATCATGTCTGAAGTTGTGATATATTGATGCAACCCATTCTCTTAGATTCACAGACCCAGGTATAGAAAAGGTGTTTTTATATACTATATAAATCAGACACCCCTAATATAATAAAGACTGGAATATACATACTGGATGTATATCAGTGTTTTCTTCATCTCCCTTATTCTTTCTCATTTATCCCAATCTTATTTTAGACCAACAATTTACACTCACAACACGTCCATCCCATAAACCACATTCTTTCACGCAGTTCTCAAACTAATTCACAGCCCCCCAAACCCAGAAATCCACAAACTGGCATACTTTTTAAAGGTCTTGTGGTAACCTGTGACATTTTATATGTTTCATTTTATATAGCTCAACCCACCTCATTCAGGTAATTACTAGACATGTTTAAGGAAACAAAACATACTGTTAAAGTAGACAGGGATGTTTCATGTTCAGTAACATCCCACTTTAACCGGCTCTCTTGGTTTCTCTGCTCTGGAGGAATGCAGGGAGTGTGTAATAAACAACATTAATTCAACGCATAAATTTCTGCTATCAACAGAGCAAGTCAGATATGAAATGAAGAACCGTATCTCATCAGTCCCGGTGGGCCGCAGAAGAACAGGGCATCCTGACCAAACCAAAACAAACTGCATGATGAGTACATTTTTCATGGCATATATGCTCATCGAGCACATTGTACCCTTATATAAATTCATTTTCAGTAAAAAAGTGTTTTAATTCTTAACACAAGCTAAACACTATAAATATTCCCTTCCTTTCAGTAACACCAAAGGGGTGCTGCCAGGGGAACATCGTTTAGTGACAGAGAACAAACACCACACAGAAAACCTCAAATATTCATGAGATTCCTTCTTTAAGTAAAGTACTGTGGATGTCTAACAGGTTGGTCTGAGTTTTGGGTTTCAACTTATGTGTCAAAGTAGAATCACACATTTCTGCCAAGTGCAAATTGTAAAAGTAAAACAAAATGTTTTTGCCAGGACAGGGAACAAATTTCGGCAAAGTTGCCAAGAGCTGGAATTTATTACTAAAATTACCTCAGGAGACTACGTAAGTTTCTCCGTTCATTTAATTATCAGAGATATCGAACAGCATTCCTGAGGAAATGGTTTAAAGTGAAATAAAACCATCAGTTACACTTTGATGGTTAGTGTTTCAGTTTTATTCTGTGTATAAAAATGGGTGCAAATTCCGCACCAACAGTTTAGTACAGATCCAACACAGACAGACAGACAATGACCTATGCGGAAACAAAAATCCACATTTTAAACATGTTGGTCTCTTGGTGAGTGTTTTGTAAGAGTATGATAAAACGCTGGTTCTGCTGTGATTTAATAATAAATAATATTAATGATAAAACTCTTACTGCTTCGTGTTATATATAATGTAGCACCTTTACACTCTAAGAGAAGTAACTGAGATAGAAATGCTTTTCCCTTTCTTCATCCTGTGTGAATTTCCAGTGTTAAGAATTGCTTAAATAATAATAAAAAATGAAACGGCAAACAGTTATAGCAAAGGTAGTTTGTGCATTTGCTTGGTAATGTATTAAAGTAAAATTTTGCATAATTATCTCTCTGTGTATGCAAAAGGGAATCATTTAAAATGTGATGCTCCTCTTTTTGTGCCAGATGATGGATACTCTTCAGGCCTCAGTTTTAGCATCAATCCCACAACAAAAACAGAAATTACAACTATTTTCTGATTGCAATACAACAGGATGTAGCACAGCTGCAACTAAACCGTTTCCTATGATCGTGGGAAATAGATTTTTTGTTCATTCTTTATCACTGCAAATTCGTTTAGTGTCCAGTGTGGAGTTCAGTCCTTCCAACATGTAGAACTTTTTCAGTCACGGTCCCTAAGTCTGACTTTGTATCTCTCAGCTTGAACATCCATTCTATAGAATTCAATAGGAACATCCGGCAAAAGACCCAAAATCTGCAGCACATTCTGTGACACGATTGTCCTTCTCCTCATAAATTAAGGTGGAAATTGGGAGCATCATGTTGTGAGAGGTGAGAGTTTTGTGGGTATGATTGGTGATTAGTGCAGTAATTCTTAATGTCCCGGGAAGGTTATATAAATAAGATCTCGGATGGGAGTGGCTGCATCCATCTGAACATCTTTTCTGGCAAGAGATAGAACAAAACAAACATTAATAATCATTAATTTGCCAAAAAAATTATCTTCTATTTTTTATACAAAAAAAACTCATGTGATGCATTTCGAAAGTGTTGCACCAACAATATTAAGGTCAAGGGTTTAATTTGACAAGTTGCTTTGTTTTCATGAATTATCAGCACCACGAGATGTTACATAGATATGAGAAGCCCACCTGTCGTGTTGGTCCTACATGAGAAGAGCTCTCATGGCTGATTTGCTAATGCGTTTACGCTGTTTTCTTCTGCGATTCGGTGGCTGTGGCGGAGGTCGGGGAGGTGTGCGCGGAGGAGAACGCTGCAATGGAGGAGATATGGTTCCTGTTCGCAACAAAGGAATAAAAACAAATGAATCAACCTTTTTAAGATCAGTAAGTTCGTAATGTGATGTGAGTTTTTCTAATGTGAACTGGTACCCGGTTTTGAATCAAACCCAAAAAGTATAATAACACGTAAAAAACATCTATTTTACAGTTCAATACATGAACCTTCTATAAACGGATTGACACTCTACATGTGCTTACCTCTCAGATGCAAAATAGTACTTACACACTTAATAGTGTTTCACGTGAATTCTATATTAAAATTTAAACTAAATCATAGTTGTTCTGTCATTTTATTCAATTGGCACTTTACTTTTTTTCATTCCCTCATGCCCAAGTATCTTCTCACATAATAACCATTGAGGTGTATAATATCTAAGGAAACATTATCATTAAACTCATGGAGAGTGAAGTTATGTACAATAATTCTATTACGCCAAACTGTTTAAACTTTTCGAGTAATATTCAAATGAACCGATCTCTCATTAAAAATAAATTTCAATATTCTGATCTCCAAATCAAGTACATATCAAGTCATATCAAAAAACGTAAATAGCTTGAATGCACTGTACATCACTTTGGAGAAAAGAGTCTGAAAATATGCAGCCCTAACAATTTACTTCAGGGTGATCATATTTATCATTTGAGCAGGCACAGAAATCCCATTTCACACATTATAGAAGGGAAGTTAAACAATGACATCGGTAATTCAAGATGTCACGACTATAGGGAATAACTGATGAAACCAAACAAAAAAACTAATTCCTGTCCAGCTATGAAAAAAATCTTCATTTATCACCTGGAGGAATGAAAAATGCAACACAGAAGTCTGTAGGTGTGTTTATATTCTACCTGTTTGTTGTGTGGTTGTGTGTTGTTTGTGGTGGAGGTGCTGTAGTTTCTCATCCTGTTCTCTGTTCGTTTGTTGAGCTTTGAGGTGATGTTTCTGTTTTTCTTCATCTTCTAAAAGTTTGTGCAGTAACAGCAGGTCCTCCATCTCCTTGTCCTTTGGTTTTTGTTCTGGGCTCATCTTGTCATCTTCCTTCTCATCCTCTCTCTTCTCAACATCTGAAGTCTTATTGTTCACCTCAAGAGGCCGAAACAAATCTCCTTGATGTTGTTTGGCTTTCTCTGCCGATTCGGAGACAATCTGATCCGTTTGATTGGTCCCTGCAAAATTGAGATTGTGTCTTTGTAACTGATCCACTTCTTTACTTCCTGTGTGATTGATTTCGTGTTTGAGATTTGACTGATGCCTCAAAGTTTTATTTGTCAGTTCCGTTGGCGTAATCTTATATTCCGTTGTCCGATTGGTTGTACTTCGGTTGGCATTGTTTTGTGCATTTGATCGTTCTCTTTCAACAGCCTTTGTTAAATTGTTCAGAGAATCTACGTCCTCAATTTCTGCCTTCTCTGTGTGATTCGGTAACGGACCCGTCACCCCCGTGTCATTTGTGCTGCCATGATGTCTCTGTGCATCGACAGGGTAATGGTGATGACCTTTGCCCCCGCCATACTGCGTCTCGTTCAGACCCCAGCCGTCACGGCCTGTGTGGAGCTTGATATCCCCAGAGGGTAGAAAAGCATCTGGTGGTCCCGATTCGTGGAGCCTCTCTTTTGGTATCCAGCTGTGGCTGAGCAGGTCCTCCAAGCTGAGCCTCTGGTTGGGTTTGAATTCGTCCCTCTGGTGGAGCTCAACTTTAGAGTGAGATTTTCCTGAACGATCGCGTGGTTCCTGTTTGTTGGTGGACGACTTCTTGCGCTGGGTGGTGCGAGGAACCGGTTGACAGCGGCAATCTACGTGATCGAGGACAGAGACGACAGCCTTGTCATAGAGCGGCCGCTTGTTCACGTATTGTATCTTCATCACCTGAGAGCCAAAAGAGCGTACTGTGATATTTGATTTGGCTTTTCATCAAAGGACAGAACCAGAAGGTGTGTATGTACCAGAAGGTGTGTATGTGCGTGAGTGTATACCTGAAGGTATCGTGTGTGTGTGAGTACAGGAACGCACTGCAAACTTTTGGTATTACAGCAGCCTGAACACCTCTGGACTTCCACACATGGAGGCCACAACATGAAATGTGTATTACTACGGTCCAACATGGAGCGTGTGACCTCAATGACCTCCGTCCGGACCTTACAGACGGCTTGCTGAGCGGGCTGAGCATCTGCAGACAAACACACATACACGTCTGTAATGACTTGCAAAAATAACAATAACACTATGTTAACTCATTTAAACAACTCCTTCTTTGGTCTCTCCAAGTGTCTGTGATTTTTGATTAGTTTTGATTTTTGCGTTGTATTTCAGGACAAAAACCTGCATCGTTCCATCATTCTGCATCTAAGCAAACACACCCTGGTATAAGCTTGCTATTATTTTGCTAAAATAACGAAATTTATAATTTATTAATATTTAAATGATTTTCATTGCAAACACTCCTCGTCCCATTAAATTGGAATTTTTTATATTTTGCCTTGTTTACAAAACTGTCATTTGTTTTTTTATTTATTAATTTAAATAGAATTGCCGAGTGTGTGTTTTTTTTAAGTGTACTATCAGCATGTGCAAAAACACACACATCTTTCAGAACAGAAAGAAAGATTTGAGATCACTATTTGAGAGATAAAATATTATATTTTTGACAGCTTGCTTCTGCCTAAAAGTAATTGCTATGTATTGGGAGTTTTTGGAATGATAAATCACTGCAGTGTTTTTACAGTCTCAAAAGGTTAAAAATAATAAAAAGTAAAACGAATCACTGTAAAGAGGAAATCAGATTGACTAATAAGCAGGGAAAGAGAATAAATTTACTCAAACTAACCGAGACTCCGTGGCAGACGGTTACTGCTGTCATTGTAACTGTGATCATCTGGCTCAACCTCTGGAGAGCAAAGTGAATGAAAGTTAACACTCAAATGCCATATAATACTGATATCATATCAATTATATGCACATGTCATTATAATTGTTAACATTTTCTTAAACAATATTTTGATCAATTTTTTTAATCCAATTTTGGAAGAGGAATTTTGCCATCTCTGAATCTATATTTTGACATTGGCAGAAAAATCTGCACAGAAAAGGTCTCTGAGACAATCTTAAGTTAAAGCATTGCACACAAAGATTTAGAGCACCATGCAGATGATTTCTAACAGCTGAAGACAATTTAAGATCTTACAAAGAGATGTTTAGTTATATTTCATTATATCTGAAGCATTCAGCTGGATATAAACTGTTTAATTTGGCAATCAAAAAAGATGCACTGTGTATAAGACTTGAGTAGAGTCATAGGAATCATTTGAGACATTCATGAGACTCAATTCATGTGACTGTGTATGAGTGATATACCTATGGACAATAGAAACTGCAAATCCTGCACAGACGACACAGATCCACTCTTTACCAGATCGACCACAGCAGCCGGGAGAGGATCGCCCTGTCAGAGAGAGAAAGACAGACATCCGAAACTCATCAGTCTGAAATATATTTGTCTTTTGTTTGCCTCCAGTTAATGTGTGTGTGTAACAGAGGAACAGAGTGCTATGGATGCTGGTTTGTCTCAGGGTGTCAATTCGGGTCTTGGGGACACAATAGGTCTGTTCATACGGCGTGTCCAAGCGTGGGCCACTGACCTTCTTCTCATCTGGCAGCATTTACGCGGGACGCAGGAAGGAGGGAAGAGAGGAAGTGGGGGATGGAGAGATGGAGCAGAAGAGGTGGAAAGAGGAAAGGTGAGCTTGAGGAGGAGAGAGATGGATAAGGGAGGCTGTCGATGGATGGGAATTTTGATAAGGGAAATTTATAACAATACTGGCCAGTGATTTAGAGAGATGCCTTAAGAACTTTGGAAAGCTTATTATGGATTCCTAGAATAATCAAGATTTTGTGATCAAGTTTTAACAAATTTGTGGGTTTCCCATTTTGATTTTTTGTAGTCATCTCCATCCCATTGTCAAACTCACTGTCATATGGTTCTGCATGCATGCCAATATCATAGCGTGGTTTCATGTAGATCTAGTCCACATCTACACATAAATAAGCAGGTTGGATGAAATGTTGTCATAGTAATCCTATCCAATCAGTACAGAATGAAAACACATCACACGTGCTTGTGGAAATATGTATGCACACATACACACACACACAAACTGAACTAAATTGCTTTATGACTCTAATGTAAATAAACAGCATCACACTTAAACAACAAAACACAACAGAACCCACAAACACACACACCAGATGGCATACAGGCATATAATTTGTACTTTTCCTTTCCTGCGAATAAAAAACATAATACCAATATTATGCTACGCAAAACACTTGCAGTTTATCTCAGTATCATCTACACACACTGATGTGATTGGTGTGGGAGAGCTTTGTGTAGTTGTTAAGAGCTTGTTTCTGTTGATCGCCAGTGCTGAACCACCCTAACCTAAACTGGGTGCTCCCAATATCACAAGCCCAGAGGATTCTGGGATTGTGGAGGAGTGGTGGAATGCATGGCCTATGTTGGGGAGTAATGATACATAATTGCACATCTTCTGACAATGCACTCATACACGTATACGTCTATATTATCAGCTATCTCATGCAAATATGCACAGCCATCAGTGTGTGCATCTGCAATAAATAATAATACATGTGTGGTTTAATGTTTTATTATCTGTAACATCTGAAAACATATAATCAAGTGAATTTGACTTATGTCTATTTTTACCCGGTGGGATTTTTTCTTCCAAATCACATTCCGTGAAGAGATGACAAGTGATGATCTTACAAGGGGAACTCCCAAAAAAGAGAGAGGGCTCATAATCACAGGTTTAAAATGGGTTTGATGTTCCATTTCCAACGAGAAATTCAATTTTAAGCATAACGATTTCCATTAAACACTTCCTCCCAATAAATTCCAGTTTGCTTCCACGCACAGGATATGGTATTTTTCCTTTGAGGTTGCTTGAGTTGAAAGTGAAGGAAGTGATTTATTTGTTTGCACGCTCAAAACGCATATTATACTCAATCCCACTTATGATCCTATTTATGATCCCATCCTAGCGTATCTCAGGCTATTGCCAGGGAAACACCCTGAACTGGTGGCCAATCCATCCCGCAAACAACAAATAAATCCTCTGCACATTAATATGTGCGTTTACCCATTTTCTTTAATGACATATTTAATTGAATAAGACCCTAATAGAATTCAGACCTTATGATAAGTCTCGCTCTATGACCTTAAGTGTATGGAGGGGTCACAGAAGTGTCATATTGTGATTAAGGGTCTCATGCAATAACTGTGCTCAGCTGTGGTCATCGAAAGGGCAAATGCATTAAAACCTTTAGATCTCTGGCACCCAATGTCAACAACTTTGCTCTAGTGAGGATTAGGCCTTTACAACTCGTGAATGTCTTGGACCTTTCAGGAACATCTATTCCTAAATTATTAAATACTGACATGCACAGTACAAATTCAAATGATTTTTATTATAAACCATTCTTTTGTTATAATGAACCATAGAAAACCATTGGAAAATGATGATGTGTTGTTTATTTTGGGCCTATGATAACATTTCACCCTTAGATTCCCCAACATCAATAACGTCCCAAAGAGACCATTCAATTTCCCATTAAAACCAACATAAACCATTAAGTAGAGAAAACCCATAAATACTCAACAAATGAAAATATGATCATTACAATAAAAACAAAAAACACTATATTGATGATCTAAAGAATGCAACAAAACCCAATTACAAGACATTCCAGGGCAACAGGTTCATATCTCTATGCATTCTCACCTCCGCGCTGCCGAACTGCAGACACGCCGCCGCCAGCACCGCGAGAAGAAGCGGGATCCGCGATCTCATCTTGCTGCCGTGCCGCTGCGGGGCTCCGCGGGACAGCGCGCATCGAGAGAGACGCGCACGCACGAGACGCTCAGCACCGGGCGCGCGGGACAGCGGCTCTCGAGCAAATACCAGGTTAATGAAACAGCAGTTGTGAGCCCCTCAGCGGCTGCGGAGGCTTGACATTCCTCTCAGTGCGCAAACATTCAGATTGCCCTCCACGGCAGAATGAGTCTCTTTTCTGTGGCCCATTTGAAGTCCTTTGAAAAGCAGTTTGCGGATTAACGCGAAGAGAGTTTCCCAGCACAGCCCCAAAATCCCACAGCTTGTGATTCAATTAATTTGAGAAAAATCGTTTTACAAAATCCAGGCCAATAAAGACGTCTCTTTTTTAATATCCGACATCAAAAAGCAGGCTACAGAGGAAACCCAAGTACTTGGTCAAGTGTGACCACACGCATTTAAGTTTTATAAGTCTCCTAAATAGTGATGCATGTCGTCCTTTGTGTTGTACAAAATCTTCTCTGACTCCACATCACCCTTAAAAAAAATAAAAGTTATATCTAAAAAAAGTCTTTCCAATCCAAGATTGTCTCTCCGTCCAGCATCTCGTTCGGTCCGTAATTAAAGCGACATGTATTATATAACTTAGTTCTTTAGTTTCCTTATCAATATCCAGCGCGTGCACGGGCGCGCGCGAGCTGTCTGTGTTGCGTTGATTATGAGACTCTGACTCGAGGAGGATTTCCAACGGACTCTTATCTTACCCTCCCCTTAGAGGCAGGGCTGCCAGTGCCTTCAATTGTAAGGGAGGGTGGATGGAAGAAGGGTGAAGAGATGAAGGCCTGTGATGCTTGGGAACGCAGTTTAGTACCTTGCTGAAAGGAGCATGTTCACCTATCTGACCAATCACAGCAAAGAAGATATAGAAACTACTGGCAGTGAGATTGAGCCCACCTTGTTGTTCTATTTAAAAATTCCCTTAACTTGCAAACTACTGAGTAGCCATATTTGCATTTGATACATAATACCTATATTGTTTGTTAAAGGGCTATACACATTAAAAGCTGTCATTAACTTACCTCTATGTATCTTCAGTTGAAAATATAAGAAATTGTTCACAATACAGCAAAAGGACAAACACAGGCTGGCAAAAACATAAAAGTACAGTATAGCCCATACATGTGTTATGTAAGATTTTCACTTAATATATTTGTGCAGTCATAGTTCAAATCCAGTGCTCGTATTGAACCAGTTTTATGGGGGTCCCCTTCATAAGACATTTTTTTTTTGGTGGGGGTTAGTCGCGCAATATACAATTGATACAAAATACACAATATTTTTGATTATAATATGCATAACTATATGCTTTTATATTTAAAACTCAGAAGAACAGGCTTCTTTTACTGTCCTGCGCTTAGTGGTCTTTAGACGTGAGGTGGGGCATTTCAAATTTAAAGAGACATGACAACTAGCCCACAAACAAACTTGATATTAATTATTGTAAATAATGAATTCACAAAATTTACCACATCCATTACACGAGTTTAATCACATTTGTCATTATAATTTTTTATCAAATACAAATATCTGAGGGACCCCCAAAGTCCATTTTTTACTCCTTAAGGGGGTCCCTAATGCCTTATGGGGGGTCCCGGAGCCCCCAGCCCCCCTTCAATTCGAGCACAGTTCAAATCATGCTGAATTAAAAACATTACATAATATGAATAGGTTTGATTTGCATACACAATGGATCCTGACATTACTATGTTTTCTTAACAATATGCCCCCAGCGATGGAATCAAAAGGTGTGTCTAAATACCAAAATTCTTTCGGGCTTTTTTAAATCTTATGAACTTTCAGATTTGCAGAATGTGTCCACGTGAAATATCAGCGCCTAAAACTAAGACAACAGTTGCATAACATATTAAAGAAAAGAACTCTGTCATGTAGAGTAAATATAAACTCTCAGTTTATTATTTCTCTCCAGTAAAGTGGATTCAAAAGAAATTTAAAACAAAATCAGTTTCTCTTAAGACAACATGAGGCGAGGATCTTGAAGATGTTATGCTTTGGTGTGGATTCCTGAAACGCACATTTTTACATGCATTTATTTAAACAAATATTAAAAAAAATGGGGAAAGTAAATGTTGAAAATATATTTTCCAGTGTTCATTTTCAAGTGGCTCACGGATATTGAGACAATAAACTGTTGCGATGTTTTAAATAACTTTGTTAACCAAAATAGTATTGTATAATCTCTGCTATTGTTTATTTAAAAACATCTCATCTTAAAGAAAATTAATAGAGCGTTGTATAGCTGTTGCACATGTATCTAAGTCCATTTCGCTAGAAAAATGTGTGGGCAGCTGCCAATGGCCCCAGACAAAAGAGCACTGTGGTCAGATAACACGATGAGCGCTGTGTGCCGTGTAGCCACAAAGAATTATCACTGACACGCGTGTGTGTGTGCAGATATGATCTGTCTTATTAGGAAAAGGACATGTCAAGAGGTCGAGTGTGAACAAGGCTGTTCGGTCGACTAATGCAATTTTTTATTTATCACCCTTCTGTCTCTTTGTCTGCTCGTATTCTCTTCCTATCTCTTTCAAATGGCTGAATAAAATGTTCATTATTTTACCCTCAATTCATCTTGCTTTGTAACTCCCACACTCAGTTTTATTTCTTTTTTCCAGTTTCCTCTCGGGTTCCTCTGACCTCCATCTTTTCATCTTTGTGATGTTCCTCAGATTCTTTCATCTCTAATATCTATGCATTCATGTCTGTGCATTATGTAATGTTTATGTATTTTGTTTTATCTAAGTCAAATAGTGATACTTAACATTTATATGGAGTCAATTTGGATTGAGGCTGAGATTATTTTGTAACCTTGTGATCACTGTGATTGGAGCTATGTCCTGCTGTGATGTCATAACCGTTAGCTCCTGGACAGGAAGCGGTACAAAACAGCAGTGGACCGGATAAAGAGCCGAGAGGAACGCCATTGTTTAGCACCACAGAGCCATTACAGCACAAACACAGCTGTTGGGATTCATGGGTGTGTTCGGTCACATTGAGAGTGTGGCAGATCAATTATCAATGGAGCTCAGGCTAGTGGACCAAACATCATGTACAAAAATGTCATGAATGGGTGTTTACAAGGTGTACAATGTCCCTTGGTTTCCTGCATGTTTTTTTTTTTTCTTGTTGATGTAATCAGTTATGACAAACGGTTACTCCTCTGCATTGGATTTTTGATGCCTTTTGAATGGGCCAATTGTCATATTCTCTAGTATGAATTGGGAACTTTCAGATTACTCATTGATTTGTTCTCATCAAACAACATGTTATTGTTCTCCTCTTCCATTGGTGACTGTGTTTCCATTTGCTCTTCTCAAACCAGTTCTCACAAACATTTTCCATAACGCCAAACTTACTACGTACATTGGTGCAATGCCAAGTGGCGATTAAGTCTTTCAACATTTAAAGTTGCAAACATACACTTTCTCAAAGAGCAACACTAATATAAAAAAAAACAAATACAAATAAATAGTAATACTTCTGGTTATTGAGTTATAAACAGGATCTTTCTCACCTTGTGAGCCCTCTTAAGTACCTCTCCTCACTGATGTCACAATGCATTCTGGCACTGTCCACAAAGGATGCCCAAACTAGAAATCCTAAAAAATAAGCATATTTATTTACACAATACTGTGTTGGTTACAAGAATCACTTGTTTCATGCAAAGCTCATGAGACTCAACCGCTGACTGAAAAATTCTTCCCCGCTTACATGGATGGGAAAGAAACTAAAACAAACCAAACATGGTATCAACTGTGGATTACCAACTTCAAAAGCACAACCACAAATTAGTAATTCCATAAAATCTGAATTGTACACAGATATTTAGTTTGCTGGATGTTTTTAGATTCATTTGGGAACAATGTTTGAAAAGTGACTCACTCGTGCCATGAAGGCTTAGAGCCAAGAAACCTTTGACCTTTTCCGAGTCTCTTAAAAGATCTCAAATATTTTAGTGACCACAGTTCACATTCAGCCACAGATAAAGCTTCCTCTGTCTGTAAAGGAATCATCTCCACGACACGCTGTATGAAAAATTACAAACTCTACACGTTTGCCTGTTTGAGAGTTTAGCAATAACCATTGCTGCATGTCTTTTATTTACTCAAATTTAGGGAAAGCATATTCAGTCTCTTTTATAAGCATACGTGTGGCTGTAGACGTGTAGAGGGATGTCTTTATGTGAGTGTTTGAAGATTTTTATAGGCATATGATGTGTGCATCAAGTGTTATCAAGTGTCGAGCTATACGTATGTGGCGAAAGAGTTTTTAAGAAGAAACTGCACAATTGTGTGGGTCATAAAGCTGTCATTTGTTCAGTTATGATTGATGGCAGCAGGTTTTTTGATGTAGTTGGTGAGCCTGCAGGTGTCTCAATGGAACGACTGTACGGTTTGGATATTCTGTTTGATTTCAGGCCTGTGTGTGTTAACTCTGGGAAAATCCCCTGACAAAAAAACGCCTCCCTCGCTATTCCTCCCACAATGCCAGCCAAGGAGACAAAAAATGCATTTTTTCACAGACACACACACACTAACTGAAGCTGGTTTCACAAAGCTGAGTATGCAAAGATTTTTTATAATGTTCGCCATTACCAATAGGATAGTGGTACACTATAAGAAGATATGCCAAGATGTTTAGTCAAGGGCACAAGTATAAATTGTTGGTGTTCCAGCCACATACTGACAGAAACATCACATATTTGTTTCCAATCAATTGCATGAATGAGTGAATGTGTTTGCAAGCATCTATTCATTTTGGCTCACTCAGTGGCAGCACGTGTTTCTGGTATTAAATAAGACAAGAGATGACTAGCTGTTTTCCTCTCTTTCTGTCAGCAGCTCTGCTTCTACCGTGTCTTGGGTTCCGGTAATGTGAAGAATGTGGCTTTATCTCCCCATGAAATGAGAAATGATTTGACCACAGTAATGGAGAAGCTCACTGAATAATATTCCTAAAAGCCAAACCAAATGCTAAGCTCCTCAGACCCCTGTTTTTCGCTTCATCTTAACACTTCTCAGACTCTTTTTTTTTTTTGAGTTTCCTAAGGTGACTCGCTGTATTTTATATTTTCTCCATTGAAAATCATCGAAAATAATCAGCAACTAAAATAATCATAAACTGTAAAAAAAATGGGCAGCAGAAACAAATCGTTTTTTCCTGTAAAATTACACATTTTCCCGTTTTTCTTGTACATTTATGCATTTTACATTTACGCATTTTGGTAGACTCTTTTATCCAAAGCGACTTACATCGTAATATCCTATTCATTTTGTTTCTAAGTATGTGCAATACCCTGGGATCGAACCCATGACCTTGCGTAGTTAACACAATGTTCTTAGCACTGAGCTACAGGAAAGCTGTAAAATCTTTTTTAAATCATTCTTGATTTTTATCATGGTTTAAATTATTTTAATTAATAAAAAAATCGAAACATTTTTTTTTATAATTAATTAATTGTACATTTTCTAAAGAAAATGCTTTGCCGTATGAGACTCAGTACCACAATATCAGTATGTTTTTTACTGTATGGGCTATAAGCTTTAGAACGACTTAATAAATATACAAACATGTTATAATGACGTATTTTTTCTAAGCAAGCACCACTAATAAATTAACTAAACAAGAAAAACATACAAATTTCCAGTTTAGTGTTCTATCAGAAACACTACCATCAAAAATTTAAACAATAGCAATATTTAAGGTTGGTGGAATGAAAATGTTCTGGGCAAATTTTCCTCCTGTCCATGCAGCCTTACGTGAACCTAACAGGAGTGCAGCAATTATAGTTTCCCCGCCTGGGGAACCATAACAGTTATTTAAGCAAAACTATTACAAGATAGTGACATGCAAATTGAATACACTAAAAGTATATGACTTAGAAGAGAATTCGGACATGTCAGAAGGGAAGATACAAAATGCATCCAGGATAAAATGAAAGGTGATGCAATTGGATGACGAGGAGTTGAGGAAGGGGGTGGGTTTTGAGCGTGGCATGGCTGAACAGCTGTATAGGAGCTTTAAGAAGTCAACATAAATAGGACACAATGTAGTTTGTGTTGTATCACTGTTAGTTGACACTGATTAGCTGCACCCGATGAGATCGGCTGAGCAAGCTTGACTAATGTGGTCTGCTAGAACGGACGCTTGATATTTGTCCAGAATACTTTTGCAGGCAGTGCTGTCTTTATTTAAAGCTGTCTAGGTCGACCCAGTTACAGTGTATTGTTGTGCGTTTCCCCCTATTGTGACGTGGATAAAATTGAATGCTCGGCTTACACAATGCAAACCATTTTAAACTATATTCTGAAAAACATTGTGTGTGTCTCAACCATCTCAACTGGCCAATTATCTCTTGTGGAAACCATTTGAGCCTTAAACAAATGTATCGGTCCATCGCCCTTTCAAGCTTTGTCTGTGGAGATAAATGATTTAAATGAACACCAGACACATGGCGTTTACCTGCCTATGCTTCGTGACCTTTGCCCTTGTTTATCCTCAACTACTTTGCTGCTAAATTACGATGTATATCTGTTTTGAGTGTTTCCTTCATCCGTGTGTGTGTAAGTAGTAGGGGGACTTCCACAATGTGTGGTATTAATATCTTGCTGCATCCATGCCTGCTGGGTTACTCCTCAGGAAACACATGACCTCAGTACACCTTCAACTCGTATGTATACTGTAAACATACACACAATGCCTAAAGCTCTTCCATAGCCATTGCATTAAAAATTTGACTGCTGTCTGACTGCCGTGTAAAGGGAATATAATGATTATGTGACGTGCTGTTTAGGGATTGGTTTAGAGATATATTGTATTGCATTCATAGTGAAGCATGTGTCAGCTCAGCCAATCAGAGCACTGCATTCTTACATGCATTGGATGTGACGCTCAGAATCTAGGAAGCTAACATTAACTGGACTGTAGAGGGTATATGATGTGCCCGCAGAGACATCAATAGCTGTCAACATGAACCTCTCCTCAAGACAATCCAAAACAGATCTTAACTGTATATGTGAATGTTCTACCGGATAGAGTGACTTACAGGTGCGTACATTACCTCACTGTTGTATTTCCTCTTAGACGTCATGTCCTGCTCTGCATTCTGCCCTTCCTGTTTGCACAACAACTTCCTGTGACCTGGACCTCTCTTCTGTATGGCAGCACGTTCTTGTGTGCGTTATCAGTCAGGTTGTCAATGTGATAAGAGGCAAACACATATGTGGTACATTCATTTAGAATCTGAAATTGAAAAAAATGTGGGGATGTCCCAGAAAAGGGCTTCAGTGAAGTTTATAGTAATGCCATAGAATTGTTTTTAGCCCATTTCGCCATTGGGTTTAAAAGTAACCTATTTATGCTAGGTTAAAACAACCCATGATGGTTCATTTAAACCAATGGTTGGGTTTGTCGATATTTTTTTCAACCAATAGATGCTTTATGATGCCGTAGAAGATTTTTTTTTGGCTGAATCGTTCCTCAAAGAACCAAACACATGCAAAGGGTTGTTATAAGAAATGATTCTTATAAAAACTTCAAATGAGAGGCTACGTTTCCTTGTAAAGACTAAGTCTACAAGCTTGACCAACACTACCCAGTCATAACATACATTTGTGCTGGTTTATTCTAATCTTTTGAGCCATAGTCTCAGAGTTGGAGAAATGGATAAGAAATATACAGATCTATCTGATAAATGTAGTGTAGACTGGAGTTAACTGGCATCAGGGCAGGGCTCTCTTGCTTTTCCTCTGTGGTCTTATACTGATTTGCTCTCACACTCAAACACAAAGCAAATTGTATGTGAAACAATGCAAGCTGTCTGACCGTCTCAGGGAGGTGGGCAGAGAAGCCTTGAATGGCCCAGTTTAAACTGACACGACCCGGGATGGCCAGACAATAGCTTTTAATGCAGCAAAATGCAGCACAATGTAGTGTAAAGCACAATCACCAGACATCTTGGATATTGGCACAAAAAACAATTCAAAATTTGTGCAGAGAGAAGAAATTCACCATGACCACCAGTCTCAAGGTTTGATTTTTGTTTGCCTGTTAAATTGACCCATTCACTCTATGTACTACAAGAAAGAATATTATTTTTGCATGCTTAAAAGTCTATTTTGATTAAAGATGTTCATCACATGTGAACACACTTTATGATATTCACTGTCAAAAAAAACAAGCTTAAATGTTTTATTAATATAATTTTCCTGTATTTTAGAAACACGGTAAAAAACTTTTAAAAAAAACACACAGAAAAACATGTTACTTAACGGAGAAATCTTTTCTTTTTACGGTCTAATTCTGTAGCACCAGCTGCACACTGCACATTTTTTTAAAGTGTATTTTTGAAATATTGTCAAAAAAAAACAAAGTACAGAGTGCAAATTTACAAGAAAAACTGAGAAAACCATGTAATTTTACAGATTTTTTTACAGTGTGCATTTTAAAGGGGTTGTGCCACAGTGTTTCAAGCATTCTGACTTCTTTAAAATGTTAAATGTGCTGGCTTCTCATGCTTGACATGGTCAACTTTAGTTTTGCTGTGCTTGATACACTCCCCCAGCATTCGTGTATATGTTTTTTTCTAACATGAAATTCCCTTAGTACCTCAGGCTTATTTGACAATTCTCCCGGAAAAGCATGCCAACACCTCAACCGGCAAAAGCGAAATTGAAGAGCACGCCCACGTGTTAAGCAGTGAGAGCTGGAGAGAGAGATCACTGCATTCGGATTTGGAGATCGTTTGAAACTGATGTAGATGGAGCGTTCCCAGCGCTAAAAGATGCCGTTCATCAGCGCACGCTGTAAGTGAAACTGAGTCATATGTGTGTGTTTTGTTGGCAATCGCCGCAAATGGGTATAATGTAGCTACACAACACAAACTTATAGTGAATCAACAGTTATGCAGGGATAAAGTGATGCATACTCGTACAGCTGTATCTCTCTTTTATAAATGTGATCACACTAAAGACTCTTTGAAGATATGAAGCATGCAATACTACTCTATAGGTACTCAAGTTTAATATGAGATTTGCAGAAACTGCTTGTGTTACATCCACTTTAAAAACATTTGTCTGAGATTACATTGATCTGTTTCTCAGCAGATGAACCTCACAATTCTTTGTGCATCTAAACAAATTGCCTTGTGTCTAAAAATAAATAATTTAAAGGATGCATAGTGGAAAGTGGCTTTTTATTAACCAGCATTTTAATAAACAACAACACCCCACAACAACATAATCTTTTAAAGATGCTGGTTATATCAGGTTTTGACGGCCAAGGAAAAAAACGCTTCTAACTGTTTACTTATTAGTAGCTAACTATATACTGAACTTTGTAGTCTTGTGATTCATTTGGCTCAAACCAAAATGAAGGTGAAAATCTCTAAACATCCAAAACATGTAAGCAGAAAATCAAAAGTGTGACGTCAGTGAGTTCTGACATTCTCTCAACACTGTCCTCTCTGAACACATGCCGTGTTTTTTTCAACTTTATGTCACACATGTTTGGTTCACTTAAGAAAGAAGGTAACAGGTAGAGAATCGTGCTGCTATCAGAATCATCTGCAACATGCTCTCGCTCTCTGCTCTGCTCTTTTTCCCTTACTAGTCATCCAACAATAACACATCATGCAGGCTTCCTGTGTGTCGGGGGAACAATAGGAGGATAACTTTGATGGCGTGTGTGAATTTACCGTAGGAGTGCTTTTATCCCGGCCCATAATCTCCTGCAGTGCATTGAGGAGCTTCTGTGTTTCTGAAACAAGCAGCACATTCTTTTATCAGATGCATTTCTGAATGATGTAAATCTTTGGATAAGAAGTTTTATGTCAATCTTCTAACATAAAAAATGGGGCAGTGGAGCTTTAGATAACTTGACAATTCACATGTGTACCGTTGCTGACAGGAATAACTGCTTTATGAACATTTCATGTCAGCTGTCCAAAACCAACATTAAGCTGGTGGTGTTCTGAAATACTGACCTGCCCATTTAGGATGACCTTCTAATGAGCTACTTTTCTTTTCTGACAAAATAAGCTTGTTTTTAGGGTGACCTGGGTAACATACTTGTCAGGAGACACACTTAACGCGATATACTACCACTTTAACACATCTTGTCCAACTGAAAACACACATCAGGATGTATGACCACCTGTATAAATCTGTTGAAACAAAAAGTGAATCACATTTTAGCACACATTAGCTTTCAGGGTGTCCTACTGCCTGCGCTTGTTTATAATCTCTTCTTCTTTTAAGAAAATCACTGAACTACTGATAAAGGATATTGGCTAATACTTATGAAAAATCAAGCACACTGATGTTTTGGTATCATTTATACATACTGCCTTGGAAAGAATTAAGAAACCATTCCAAAGTTTCATATAATCAGCATTTTTTTATATATTGTGGTCATGCCAGTCCAGCGTCTGTTGAATTTGAAACATCACAGCTCTGGAGCGACATAAAGTCATCCGACACCAACGAGATAGACTGAGAGTATGGCGAGACACATGACACTGACACTGTGACACTGTTACAGAACCACTAACACGGCGAGAGGTAAGATCTTCAAAAAGTTTGACAACCACACATGAGAACTACTGTTAAGTAATGATTATGTAATTGACTGATGAGCAGAAAACTAGAATAATAGTGTCCTTATGTTATTGTAGAAGATTGTGGACATAGGAGCTGGGTAATCTGTTGGGTCGGGGGTATGCAGCATGATGCAGACGTGACAGACGTGGAGAACTTGGAAGCAGTGGGGACAGAATCATTTGAACAATGTGTGAGCGTCGTGTGTTTGTCTCCGTGCGTGTGTGTGTGTGTGTGTGTGTGTGTGCGTGTGTTTTGCACCTTAGGGGCACTTTTGATGAATTTTTCAAAGAATGAACTTACAGCTGGTGAAAACGCAGGTCAGTTAAATAACTTTCTTATAGATCTCACTTAACTGAAATACAACTAAAATAGCCTTTTTATATTAATAATACTACATGTACAAAGGTTTATTAGTAAAACATATTATAAAAAATATTAAAATTAACACAAAAATACTAAATTATCATAATGAGCTATCAAATTTACTTGTTTTTCCATCTATTTTGTGCAGCAGCTGCCTCCTCCTCACATGACAGTCTTGGCCCTGTCTCAGCCTACATTGGCCTTGCTTCATGCTTATCTGTTGCCTCCACCACATCCTCAAGAGTCCTTGGAATTTTATTTGAAAGATTAATTTACTAATTCACATATGCAATAAAACTGACTGTAGTGCATGTTATTACTTTTGATGTGCTGCTTGTAACCTCTTTCTTTTGAATAAACTGATTGCACACTTTAAGCTTTCTAAGTTATGTTGTGTGTATTTACAAATCAGAATTTACATATTTGCATTTGGCAGATGCGTTTTTCCAAAGCAACTTTAATTGCATTATGCTATACATTCTGTGTATGTGCAATCCCTGGGATCGAACCCATGATCTCGGCGTCGCTTAAACCATGCTCTAACCACTGAGCTACAGGAAACCTGTAATGGGGTAATATTGTTTTGTTAATTTGTGTAAGGTTAGTATGTTGAGTACATTAGATGATGTGGGGCCTCATTTTGTAATCAGTTTAGGGCCCCCAAAATGCTAGGGCCGGCCCTCCTTGGAAGACTTCGTATACTGCAAATAAAAGCGAAAAAAATATATTTGAAATGGGGTAGAAAAAAACTAAATAGCTATATCAAAATGAAGTCAGACTTTATATTACTTCTTACACACACTACCATTCAAAAGTGTGGGGTCACTTGAATGAATATTTCTCGTGATCTTAAAAATCATCTGAAGATGAATGCTTAAAATTTTAAACACTTTTGTAGGTAAAACATAATTGTCCCAACATGTTCATTTTTTTTAATTAAAGACGTTAAATGTTACGTTATTAAAAATATGCTTTTGAAATGCCTTACCTGGAACGAATAATAAGCAAAAAATCAGCCAAAAACTTGTTCAATATTGTTTCTTAAACAGTCATACCACGTGATAAGCCAAGACATTGAAACCAATTCTAATCAGAGTGGCGATGTTATGACTTGGACAGAGTCTTGGAAAAGCCTTAGGTTTTATGTGGAGAGAGGCGTTTTGGGTCTTATGGCCTTCCATACTCTCTCTCCGGTCTCGTCTCTGTTGTTTGCTCCCCATCGTGGGTTTTTGTTTTGTTTTATTAAGTTCACTTCACTGCTGCCTGCGCTTGGGTTCGTCTGACATAGTGTGACAGTCAAACATTATTTGATTTTTTTAGTCCCAGCATAATTTCTTAGGTTACATTTGTGCTATTATATAGTTTTGATATCTTTACTATTATTCTAAAATGTGGGGGAAAATCTCAATCTTTTAAACGGTACTATGAATAAATAAAATATATATAATTATTTTATATACTAGACTTAATTTGGTTTATTTAATCTAAATTATACAAACCAGGGTGCAAATTCTTTAGTTGGATTACAATTATTTTTCAATAGAGGAATGTCATCTGCTTCCATCCCAATTTTAGCCTAGGGTACAATAGTAACCTATGACCGCTATGGTTGAACTCACCATCAATTTAATTGAGAAAGCATAGAGACGTTACAATCATAGAAGGCCCAAACCCATTAAACCATAACTTTATCAGAGGAGCTAAACCTTGACACGTTAACTTAAAAGCACAATTTTTAATGCTGGTAGCTGCCATACTGTTAATGCTTGTGTAAATTCCCTTGACACAAGAAAACTCCAAATGTAACAATAAATTAATACAGATTTACATTAGTTTAGTTTGAATGCCATCAGTTAAAAATGATGTCTTTACAGGCTAACTGCCCTCTATCTGGTTGTACATTGATTTATAGAGTCAGTTAGCCGGCAGTGGTCAATGATAAAACCGCACACTGATCTAGTAGCAGTTCATCACTGTCATCTTTGAGCCGAAGCCTCATAGAGCAGACAATGGTGGACTTCACTTCACAGCGTCCCTCTGAAGTGTCAGACATAAACTCTCTCTCTCTTTCTCTAACGTTCTGTCTCTCTCTCCATCAATGCCTCTATTTATTCCTGTAGACACCGGGTATTCCCTGGGTCATCACTGTGTTGGTATCCAGGTTGCCAATAGCAACAGTCCCATCGTTTCACCCACTGTCTTTTGTCCATACATCTGATCTGAGAGAGTAAAACAGAAGAAAAGTGAAGCAGTGAGTGGGCGACGGGGAGTGTGAAATTAGTCATGCAAATACCACCGAACACAAGAGCACCCCCTGTTGGCGGAGCAGAGAGTGTGGCGAAGTGGGCGTATTGTGTGTGAATTGGATTGTGACCGGAATTCGCAGGTGGACACAGTCACGCTGTGCCAAAATTTCTTGTCCAATCCCATCTTGTTCTCTCTCAAGCTTCATCCTTGTTCCTTCTCTCCTTTCACTGATATATGACCAGAGACAAAAAAATATTAGAAATGTGGGAACATTTAAAAAGTAAATACGTTTACAAGATTGAAAGAGATTTGCATATTCTCATTACACCGTTTGTCAGATTTACATGAATGTTACTTTTGTATAGAATATCAGTTGATATGCGAGTTAAAAAAGTACCGAGCATCTTAAATGTAAACAATATTCTGAAATGTTCATTTTCTTTAAAGTCCAAAGCTGGAAACTGAATGAACTGTATCTTGTCAATCCCCTTAAACATCAATTATGGATCCAGATTTCTAGCAAACTCATCCCGTCCAAACTCCCTCTAGCTTTTGCTCACCTCACTCTCTCCTGGTCTTTCTCTCTCGAACACAGGAAACTGCATTACAATGATAACGATCCAGAATACAATAGACGCTGAGAACACATTCACACCGACAAGCCGAATTTAGCTCAGAAAGGTCAGCACACACACATACTGTACATGGATCTCTGTCGCATTACTCAGAACATATTCATCCTGAAGTCGACTCATACGTGGAACTTGTCTTTATTTGGACAGGAAGGAAAAACTGCATGACATCAAATGTTTGTCGCCTGTAAGAGTATACAGCGTCAACAACCCCATTTATTTTTATTATTTAAATTGTTGTTTCGGTTAGCCCTTCACATGATGATGAAAAGCATAGCTTAGATCATTTATAAAAGAAAAATGTATCCTATAAAACAACCATTTACAGTTACTACACCAATACCTAAAATACATACTTATAGGCCTATTCTGCCTCCTTTCATTTTGGATCAGCAGGTTATTAAATGTCACCATGATTACATAATACAATAGTTCTTAATTATAAAATGATTAAGATTTTGAGCTGTAGGCCTCTGGTCTTAGGAAAGGTCGTGGTATTCAAAGAAAAAGGTCTCAGTCACAACCGTGGCATCATGCAAAGGTTACCAACAATGAAAGAACATATCTTTGGACTTAAATTGAAGGATATATTAAATCTTTCTAAATTTGATACCGTCACTTTAAATAAGTTATAATAAAATAGGCCTTGTTGTAAAACAGTACATTTAGAGTTTAATCAATTAAATGCATAGTTTAAATATATAGATAGTTATACGTAAAAGCTGTCATTTGTTAGTCCCTTTGGGGAACAGCATGCATTTAATGAATAAATGAAGAGTAAATTTGCAAAAACAGGTGCTCAATCATTTAAAAAAATTGTCATAAACCATGTTTTTTATTACCTTTTCATGTTTTTATTCTGTTTTATCGCGTTAGTTAGCTGAATTGTTTTTGTCATTATTACTTAATCAAAACAAAACAAATGCAGTTTATTTGAAATTAAATGGAACGCACAATAAAAAAACATGATGTTTTAAAAAAGTTATCTGTTTTTGCAAATGAACTCTTCAAATATAAACGTCTAAGAGTTATTTTAATCAAAATTCTGCAATCTGTTCCCTGTCTAGCAAACAAAACCATATAAAGCTTGTATTTTGACAAATACATATTTCCACCTGTCCATTCTCAAGAACAGGATAATGTAAAGAAAAAAATATTGAACTGGTCGACTTTTCCAAAATGTTCAATTTATTAAGTCTGTGTGGTCGATGTGAAACTCCATCATGCAGCACATCAAACATGAATGCAGAGAGCCTGGGGCTGAGCCGTTTCAAAGCACACATGCACCCTGTGTCTACCTCTAAACAAGAGCCTGATCTACCCAGAGGACTTTGAAGAAGCACGTGACCCAAGCCAAAGAACCCAGGAGTTTTAGATGTTTAAAAAGAAAAAAATCTTACTCAGATACACACCCATTTACTACCCTCCGTGAGTAATTACAGTTTACACTGTGACAGGAACCAGTGAAACCGAGATTTGGTTAAATTAAGAATCAAACTAAAGTCATTTGGGCTGAATCTGCTTACTGGTAGATTTGCTTGGGGATTCTCTACTCCAGGGGTTTTCAAACTTCATGATGCCAAGGACCCCCGAATAGGATTAACTTTTTGTAAGGGACCCCCTTTTAAAAATACATATCCATGGTAGGGTATATTTATTTGTTATAATTATATTATTATATTAAAGGGATACTTCACCCAAAAATGAAAATTCTGTCATCGATTTCTCACCTTCAAGTTGTTCCAAATCTGAGAAAGATATTTGGAAGAATGCTTGTAACAAAACAGATCTTGCCCCCATTGACTCCCAGGACACTTTATAATTTTTATGTTGTGTTGAACACAAAATAAGACATTGTGAAGAATGTAGGACAGCAAACAGTTCTGGGGCACTTTTGACAACCATTGTTTTTTCCTACTATGGTAGTCAATGGGGGGTGAAATCTTGGGTGAGGTATTCCTTTAAGTTCCTTGAATATTATTAAGACAGCATATTGTTTCCAAACTTAAACAGTTGGCTACACTTTTGGGTTGTACAACCCTAAGGAGAAACTATTTTAATTCAAATGTATTGGGAATTTCTCAATATTTCTCTAAAACTTTGGGGGACCCCTTCTGTACGACCCCTGCACCTAAAGTCCATTTCCTAAAAAGAAAATCATCATACCCATCCTCAAACGGAGAGAAATAACACAGTTTCACGTGTTTGTGGGTGAACAGAAAAGATCTTTATCAGTGACAGCTGTTAAATGCATTTGTGTCATTATTCACCATCAGAATCTGTGATGTCATTCTGTCCATGTAACTCTATTCAGCTCTCTCTCCCACTAAATAAAATTTCCTGTTTTTCCGGTACAGCTGGGCACTATCCGGGAGTTTATCCCAAAAACGATCTCACCTTCCGATCAAACACCATACCACTTTTCTTTTAAGGCATCTGTAGACTATTGTGTCAAGCTGTGAGGTAGGAACCAGTGGTCAAGTTCCCAGAGAAAGAGGGGGGAAATATCAGGGGGTTTGTGGAGTGAGCAAAAAGAGAGAGAGATTAATAGTGAAATGTGACAAAACATTAATGACATCATTAATAAACAACTTCTGTCATTGATAAAGATCTTCTGTATTACCAGAATCAAAAACACCTGCCACTCTCCTCAAGACCTTGCATGCACACGTCTTAGTGTGTGGGTCCGTGTGCGGGGGTCCGGTATGGTCATTACGTCTGATTGTTCTCTACGAAAGGGCAAAGAGGGCATATGAATGTGTGTTTCAGAGATGAGGGACTTTTCAGAGTGTGTAGGAATGTGGTGCGCTTGGCATTTTTGAGCAAAAGGGCAGCTCTTCACTCAAGAGAGCCAGAGTTGCGGGATGAGATCATGACTGGAGATGCCCACTCGCTGGATACTGTATGTGCCCCTTCTCACTCGCTCCTAACAGCTGGGGAAATTCCAGACCTGTTAGATGATGCATGGTGAAGATTAGGTCTTTGGGCCCAAATCTGTTTTTTTAAAGCCTCTGTTCTTGCCTTCATAGTTTGAACTTTCCAGCCTCCACAAACGTAGATTTTGTCTTTCTCCTTTTTCTCTCCGAGCAGGATTTTGGTCATTTGCTGATAAGCAGTGTGTGTTCGAGGTGGCAAGCAGACCGTTTTCTTTAGAGATAGTGTGCTGGTGCTATTGTTGTCCAGTAGGAGCTGTGCAGAGGATAAAAATAATCTAGAATAACGCAAGTGTGAACAGAGATTACGGTCAAGGGTTAAATCAAGGTGGTCCTTAGGCCTGCTGCACTATTAAAACAATGATAAAACGAACTTACACTTAGGGCGGACACATACATGCATTACATGAGACCCAGCCAGACTCTGTGCCCTTTAGCCAAGCATGGCAACTACAGCATCTCTAAAACTGGAACTCTTTGAATGAATTAAATGTCTCTTTAGACTCTTCAAAGGTCACAGTGATTGTGCGATTTTGAGTGTGGACAGGGTAGATCAAGCACAATGCGGTACATCTCGTTCTGCAAAGATAATTCTCCATTAAAAAAACGGTTTTACCATTAAAAACCATTTTTTTACGGATCTATTGACAGAAGCGCTATGTAATATACATAACTATGCGTTCAGAGGTGTATAAATAGCTTACATAATGAAGCGTTATGATTTTATTATCTTAGATGGAGCTATTATATCTAATATATAGATATATATATACGATATAATATATATATCTAATATATATATTATATCTAATATAGAGGTCCCCTTACATGGAATTCGTCATGTTGTTTCTACAGTAGCCCTAAATGGACAAACTGCTCAGACCGTGTTATCTCATTTGACCAAAAAGCCAAAACGTGACGTCGTCTTAGTTCTGTGAGAGCCATCGTAGTGCTTCGAAAGGGAGGGGTGGAGTGAGCCATTGGTTGGAATTCACAGCATCACTACTAGATGCTGCTAAAATCTTAAAAGTGGTGCTTTAACTTAAAGGGATATTTCAGTCAAATCAAAATGTCCCCACGTTTTATTCACCCTCAAGGCATCCTGGCTGAATATGACTTTCTTTTTGAAGTATAATGCGGTCGAAGTTATAATACCACGTATCATTTTACTTCCAAGCGTTAGAATGCGAGTGAATGGGCGTTGAAGCTCCAAAAAGTGCATCGATTAAAGAACTGCTCGACACGGCTCTGTGTTCTTAAAAAAGGTCTTCAGAAGCAAATCAAAAAGTATTAGAGACATAACAAAAGCTAGACATCAACATTAAAAGCACTGTCAATATGGATATTTCTCTTAAAGGGGTCATATGGTGTGGTTTGAGTTCACTAATACTGCCCAAATGTATACACAACCGTAAACTGTACCTACGGAAATTTTGATTTGCCGGTGAAATATCCCTTTAATACAACTTAAAAATGAATAAAAAACAATTGCATTTCGCCATCCCATTGCAACTTCCATCAAAACAAATATGTATCTTATATATTATCTTACATTAAAAAAAACAATACAACATTAAAAACAGATTAAAAAAGTCTGAATGAAAATGTTTCATCAAGGTTTTTCCATCTCTGTATAATTCGAAATACATTGAGTTACATTCATTATTGTCAATGTTTGGACAACAGCATTTCTCATCTGACCCGATCCCCCAAAATACACAAACAAACCAAGCGGACATTCAAAAGACACAGTCCACATATTAGAATAACAATAATCATGAAACAGTATCAAAATAGAAAAGGGATAGAAATACCCAAAGCCAATTCCCAGGACTTTTTTACAACATTAAACATTTAAGGTCCTTCCTTTCATTTCTCCCCCTTCTGTCCCTCCTCTCTTTCTAACTCTCATCCCCCCAACCCCAATCATTGAGCGGCATGTGTATGTGAAAGAATGTGGTTTTGAGGATCACAGAGAGCTCTCTGCTGCTGTTTCCCATCAGAAAAAACACTTCAACTCTGTTGAGTCCAAATCCACATTATAAATGTCTTGTTTGATGGCCAGCTCGTGTTATTAGATTTATTCTATCTTACCGTTCTGATCCACACCAGAATTATTGATGTGACTTCTATGAGTTTTTAAAACATTTTTATCAACCAGATACACCGGTCTTGGTTAGGACCAGAACATGTGTAAACAATAGCAAAAAACTTGTGCCAAGAGCTCCATCTGGTGATTACTGTATGTAAATACACTTCCTCCACAATTTAATATTATTGACAGTTTTAATATCCTCTGCCTATGAGGATGAAAACTTTGGAGTCATAGTCCTGGTGAATAATAAATGACGAATTTTGAGGTGCCATTCATTATTCTAATGGAAGGCTTTTTGGTTTTGTCATACTAAGTTTTTCTTTGCTTTGCTATAAAGTTCACTTAATAGACTGTTTTAAGGTTTATTCACATTTCTTTTTCTTTGCCAGTTTTATATTTAGACCAAACATATATTTAGAGAAAATTACAAAATAATTACAAAATAAATTTAGTATAGTTAAAAAAAACAAAGACAGCCGGTTTGAGGTATTGCAAGATAGTACTGATATGGTACTGTACTAAAGTTAAAGGGACTGTTCACCCAAAACTGAAATTCTATCATCATGTACACACACTCGAGTTGATCCAAATATTTGTTGTAATGACCGCAAAGATATTTGGAATAATGCTTGTAACCAAACAGTTCCTGGACACCATTCAATATCATAGCAGGAAAAAATTACAATGTCAGTCAAAAGTGCCCCGGAACTGTTTGTTTTCCTACAGTCTTCAAAATATCGTTTGTGTTCAACAAGCAATTTTTCTACAATGGCAGTCAATGGTGGCCAAGAACTGTTATGTTACACACATTCTTCCAAATATCTTTCTCTGTGTTCATCAGGACAACGAAATGTCTACAGATCAGATTTGTAACAACTTGAGTAAATGAAGACAGAATCTTCAATTTTGGGTGAACTGTTCCTTTACAAATTATATTACTTAAACATACTTAGAAACAAATGTATAGGAAAATTCAATGTAAGTCGTTTAGGATAAAAGCGTCTGCCAAATGCATAAATGTATTAAGGGGTGATTTCCCAGACAGGGCTCAGATTAAGATAGGAGTTATCTTAAGTTAAATTACGACATCTTCATTTAAACATGCCTTAGAAAAAAACATTACTGATGGATATTCTGAGACACTGCTATATTTCCAAGGAATTCAAGTATTATACAGAAAACATACACTGAAACTGATAGTAGGAACACCAGATGAGGGCAAGTCTATCTGAAATGGGAGTGTTATGTTTTTCTTTTGTGGTCATCAACAATATCACTTTACTCCATAGTGTGTGCGTGCATGCGCACAGTCACTCACTATTTTACATATCTGAAAAATCAGCTGCTTTTTAATGAATTTCCTGCATTGTCCATACTCCATTGGCATCATTGGCTGTTTTCATGCCCTCCTTCTGTACAGTGAACTTATGGAAGTCAATGTGTCTGAATTCGGCCGCAAAAACCCCAAACAGTGCAAAGAAGCACATGACCAGTGCCCACTCACATATAGCGGCCTCGGACCGATACTTTACATAGTGCAGAACAACCACTGAAAAAAGAGCATGTTAAGAAAAAAATTCATTCCAGTTGGCTTTTTAAACTTACAGGAAATGCATTTGCAAAGCCTCATATAACAATTTGGTCCGACTTCGTATTTAGAGCTGAAGGATACTGCTGATGACCAAACATGTACACATGCCACATAGGATGATGCGCACTGGCCCCACCCACCGCCGGTCATGTGACGGCTGGGCGCTGTAGGTAAGCCACGTCTGGATCCAGAAGTAAACCAAACCCAGGACGAAGGCCAAGAATGCCCCAAGCAGATGAACTTCCAATTGTACCGATTGCTAAATAAAAACATAAACATGTGCCAAATCAGGCATAAAAATAAACAGTAAAAACAACAAAACGCAAGAACAAACTATGAAATAAGTGCATGTTTACCTGGAAGTTTCCAAGAATAGAAATCCCAATGCTAGAGATGAATCCAAGCACCAGGCCGGCTGTGTTTGTGCGAGATGCACAACCGTAATCCTGTACCTGCTGAAACCTGATCGAGACGATCCACATTGCTGAAGAGAGACAACACGAGAGCAAATGTCATTTAGAAGTTAATCTTTTTCTAAATTAAATGAATGGACTCACCTAACACACAGCATATGTTGCAGATTTGAGCAAACAGGCAGCTCTGGGGGTTGTATGAGCCACATACGCTAAAGAAGATCATAAAAAAGTTAATTCACCCGAAAATGTCATCATTTACTCAAGCTCTTAACATTACAAACCTGTATAACAGTCTTCTGCACAACACAAAAGAAGATATTTTAAAGTAGCCGTGAAACAACAGTGGTACCATGACTTGGTTTTGTGTCCATGCAATAGAAGTGAATGGTTACCGCTAATGTTCGGTTACCAAAAAATTTCTAAATATCTTCTTTTGTGTTTGTGAAAGAAGGAAAGTCATACTGGTGTGAAATGACAAGAGGGCGAGTAAAGGATAAAAGCAGTTTCATTTTGGGGAAATTATCCCTTTAATTGTTTTCAATCAGAGAATTTTTTTTTAAGAGAAAGTATACCTGATATAAGGGAATTCTACAGTTATATTAACTGTATTATTGTGGACAGCTATGCCATATCTGCCACACAAAGTAACGGACAAAGAGAGTTGCATTAATATATATATATACAGTGTCAAACATATGTAAATAAGGGGCTATAGAATAAAACGTGATAGAATGACTTACACAACCCAAAGGCCAACAGTTCCAAACACTGCCAGGGTGACGGGTAGCAATGCCCATGCCCACATGATGGACCAATCAGATCACCTGTTGATTAACCTTTTTTAATTATAGCAACTAACATGCAAGTAAAGTGAACTTTGTGTATGAGTAAACCCGCTGATGCTCAGACAGAGAACAACGTGCAAGGCCACACCCATTCTCATCAATGACATTTCCATTCAATGAAACCTATGTAAACAGACATGTATCCCAGCACTAACCACCAGTTATTATCAATTAAGCATGTTAAGGTGCCAGACTTTTAGGACTGAAATTTTAGATGAGCAGTACTGAGCATTCAATGTAACAAAAACTAACTCCTAAATCTTCCCAGAAAACCAAGTGAGCCAAAATGGTAAAAAACAGACAGTGATTACTATGGAATATTCACATCCTTTTGTTTTGGCTCTCAGCCAGCATAAACATGTCCCCCTTTTATGTTTAATGCTAGAAATAAAGTATGGAACACAAGTTAAACATTTTCTTTTTTTAGTGACTTGTCCCTTTAAACTCTAACTATATAAAACTTTAAAGGAATTCAAACTAAAGTTCAAAACTCACCTAGATTATCTTCAACTTCTTCCTTTAATTGGATATGTGAAGAAACATTTCAGAGATGCGGGATGATGTTCTCGAGTATAGCACAGTATCATTCTTCAATTCAAACCATGTGCTGTTGTGGACTTTGTGCCAGCGTCATTGATTTATGGTTGTATGACAAAGGTTTCCACAACCACACGAGCTGTTTAGAGGTGCATAAACCCAAACCCACTCCAGAACAAATATTCTCACCTGTCCTAAATGTGGAATATTGCGTAACATTGCCTTTGGATATATGACACTACAGTATGATTTTCAGTACAGTTATGCTTTATGGAGATGACTTGACATGCTCCATGTGATGATGTACAGTGATGATTTACGAGTATTACCACACACCTATAAATAACTAAATCTGTTGGTCATCCACCTCATTACTCTAATAACACATAATTATGCCATAAATTAACATGGAAACCAAGAGACTGTTGTGGTTATGTAAAAAGGTCATTAACGTGTGTTACCTCCTAAAGATCAGACTTCATTTAAAGATATCGCAAGACACAGAAACGATAAAGAGCAAAACATTTATTCATTGTCATACAGCTTTGATTTGTCGGTCATACAAAGTCGTGCATTTGTTCGCGCATCATAATTCCAGTTCAATCTTCACATCCATTTTACTTTTGTACGGCTCTATGACCGGTCTGACTTCCTCAGACAAAAATCTTGTAACCTGACAGAAAGAGAGAGTGGAAAATAAATGATCAAAATACACATCTAACCGACTAGTAGGCTATCATGAACCATCCCTAATTGTAAGACATATCTGACCCTGGACAACAAAACCAGTCTTATGGGTCCATCTTTTGAAATTTAGATGTTTACATAATAAAATAAATACACTCACAAAAATAAAGTTTTGATATATTTAAGTTAGGATATTTACAAAATATCTTCATGGAACGTGATCTTTACTTAATATCCTAATGATTTATGGTATAAAAGAAAAATCTATTAATTTGACCCATACAATGTATTTTTGAATTTTTCAAAAAATGTTTGCGTGCTACTTAAGACTGGTTTTTTGATCCAGGGCCACATATGATGATGTTTTGATTAAACAATTCTAGTTTAGGCACCTGTTGTGGGGCTCGGCCGATGAACGTTTTGGGATCCAAAAGGGCATCCAGTTGACCAAGTATGGGGGCAAAATATGGATCAGCTTGAACCCGTGCTAGTAGGTCATTGTCTCCACCTTCCTGTTTGACAACGGCTGCAGCCTGCTGGGAAAGCACCCTGATCTTCTCGTGACAGTCCTGTGGGTGTTTAGCACAGAGCAGATGGGATATCTTGTCACTGTTAAAGGCACAATATACATTACTATGTCTTAGCTATCATAACTGTCATTTAAGCTGTTACATGCACTTTAAATAGTTTAGCATTTGTAACCCAAGTACCCATGTTTTTTCTAACCTGTCTGTTTTCTCCAGCCTTCACCATGGCCATAATGATGTTTTCCGTAGCCATGAAGGGCAGCTCATGACGAATATGCCTCTCAATCACCTATATGCATATAGAGACACAATAAACAGACTGATGATCACAATAATTACAGATTGTACATTTTTGGAGTATAAACCTGCCTTTATTTCCTACAGCTAAAATATAAGCACATACACACACACCTTAGGATAGACCACGAGTCCTTCAGTGATGTTCTGCATCGTGCTGAGAATGATGTCAGCGGTGAGGAAAGACTCCGGCAGAGAGATTCTCCTATGTACACACATTGACAAATCAGAGTTTACTCACAGTTGTCTTCACAATAATAATAAGTTTAAACATTTTAAATAACAAATTAGATTATGTTTGAAATTTCAGATTCTGGGAGTGATCCAACAAGATTTAGTCTTTTCTGTCTTAAAATAAGCAACAACCTGCTCTTTTATACGAAGGAGTGAACATGGTGTTCAAATGTTCTACTTGTTTAGTATCCTAGAAACAGTGCATAATTCTGTTTCTTGTTTTTTACAGCATATCATTTCTTTGTTTTACAACAAAAAATTAATCTGATTATCAACGTGCATCACAGTATGTTCAGATCACAAGAAAACCAGACAAGAACAACACAATTGTAATTGTGTTATGAAGTGTGTGTGCCTGTTAGCGCTGTCATCCAGTGTTCTTTCAAGCCACTGCACAGATAATGTATGCAGGGGGTCCGACACCAGCGCCATCAGGTGGCGAGCGAGACTACAGCAGCGTTCAGCACGCATGGGGTTCCTTTTATATGGCATGGCACTCGAGCCTGGAGGGAGAACAGAGAGAAAGAGCTTGCTACCCATTTTACCATGGTAAAAAGGTTCACATTACGCCTATGAAGAAATCCTTGCTCAACAGTAAAATCCCTGCCTTTTGTAGTTCATTCCTTTTATTTTTATTGTTTATTATACACTCCTGTACAAACACACACTCACCAATCTGCTCTTTTTCAAAAGGCTCCTCGATCTCTTTCAGATTAGCCAAGAGACGGATATCCGTGCAAATCTACAGCAACATAAAAGCACATGACATAAACAACATCAATTGGAGAAAACTGACATGTCTGTTCATCAGAAATCCTCTGCTATGACATAGTATGTCCACTAGAGGGCGGATTATTATTCATATCAATGCTACAACCATGGAAACAATTAAGAGACTATTAAAAATGTCCATTTAATCGGAATTTTTAGATGTATTCAGTCATTCCATTTCATTGTCTGTTGGATTTAAACAAAATCTAATCTCAGGAGTGACAAAGCCATACAACACCAATGTGTAAGACTGACAAGACACATGAAAACTGTGATAAAATTCCAGGATATCACCTATTTTTACTTTTACCAATTATGTGTATAAGTATTACTGTTGTATTACTCATAAGTGAATAAGAATTTGTTTTTTGTTTCTGATATTTTTCCTGTTTCTCCAGTCTTCTTATTTTGCAAATAGATGCAAACAGAAACAATATTTTTATTTGAAATTTGGTAGAAACATTGTTAATGAAAAACAGATATAGTTTTACCTAAGGGCATACCTATAAATCTGAAAAAATCATTTTGAAACGCTCTCTTAATTTTTTCTGCAGATGTAATCTATTTTAAACCTAATTTGATATTTTTGCTGATCTGTGATCAATATGCATAAACACATAATGCTTCGGTATTAGTGACCTTGTGTAATGTGGCTCCCAGGCTGGCCAGCACGCAGAGCGAGTCGATGTCCACCTTACGACTGTATGTTTGACCGGTCACCAAATACGATCTAGAAGAAAGGTGTCTGGTCAGATATGCACTATTTAATAGCAATTTGAGTAACTTTAGTAGTAGTATATAGTATGTACAATGAGAACAATGAGAGCATACTTTTTAAAGCCAGCCATCTCCGTGACCTTTCTATCCAACTCTTCCACCTGTGTGGAAATAACACACATCAAGTCAGTTCAACTACAGAAACATTTTTGGAATAAAAAGCATCTAAAGGTTTATTCATTTAAAACTAATTATTTCACTAAAATACTAATGCGGAAATTGTTCAGTTACACGTTATCACCAGTAGGGGCACTGTCATCATCAAAACTCTTCTAGAATTGTGCAGCAAATATTGAGCTAGTGTAAAATAATAATCACCTTATCATGATCACCCTGGAAGAGCTGCAGGAAGCTTGCCTGCGTGCCCGTGGTTCCCTTGACCCCCCGGAAGCGCAAGTCGTCTCTAGCACGCTGAAGGTTGCGTATGTCCATGACCAGATCCTGCAGCCAGAGACACGCTCGCTTCCCGACGGTGGTCAACTGAGCCGGTCTGAGTGAGAAATAACATTATCAAAAATTAAAAGTACTATAAGTGTTGATATGAAATTAGATGTATACAAAGTATGGTGTTAAACGGGTTACAGAACACATGAGTAGGGAGTGAAAAAAGAGTGAGACGGACAAATTAAAGTAACTAATAAAAAGTCAGATTTTTTTTTTTTTTTTTTTTATGCACATTAAAATAAAATATCACAGGGCAATGGAAACTCAAAACAAAACTTCACGTCATTTATATAAATACTTGACAAAGCGGATATAAAAAGTTGTGTATGTGTGTGTTCTGGCACCGAGATGGACCGATACTCACTGATAATGAGTAAAACCCAAAGTGGGCAGATCAGCATATTTCTCGGCAAAGTTCGCCAACCTGTCAATGACACGAGCCAACTACAAGAGAGAAAGATTGAAAGCTTTATTGCTCTAGATGGTGTTTTTGTTTATAACTGTAAATATCATACATTCAAACCTTTGGAAGCAGGATATGAAATCCATCACGCAGCATAATCAGGTCCTACGAATAAAAAAAGAGAACCAGTGGAACCTCATACTGATTTAATTATTGCTTTTAATTTAACTCTTGCAATAGCAATTTGGTCATTGTACCTAAACAATACCAACAGTACTTCCACGACAACCCATAAAATGAGGCCATAACATGTTCCCCTTACCGTATTGTCTCCGACATAACAGGAAGTGGCGCCCAGGTGGATGATGGGAGCAGCAGTGGGACAGCAGTGAGCGAACGTGTGCACATGGGCCATGACATCATGCCGTAACTTTCTCTCCTCCTCAGCGGCCATCACAAAGTCAATGTCCTCAAGATGAGACTCCATCTCACTCACCTGGGCATCTGTTATAGGCAGACCCAAATCCTGCAGAAGGAGAAAAAATGACATTATTGCATCATTTATGGCATTCCAAGCCTCTATGACTTTCTCTAGAACACAAAAGAAGTTATTTTGAAGAATGTTGGTGTCCAAATAATGTTGTACTCCATTGACTTCCACAGTATGGAGATATTTTTCAAAATATCTTCTTTTGTCATATACAGGTTTTAAATGATGTAGCTGAATAAATGAAGACATCACTTTTATTTTTGTGTGAACTCTCCCTTAAAACGTATTACAAGCAGAATGATATACAAGCATTCTTGCTTCGTCTTTAGAAACAGACACCAGTAGTGAAAAGCTCTCAGGAGACATTCTGCTCTTACCCTCACCTTTACATGGTCCAAGACATTTATCTGCATGTGTTTATGTCTTAGCGGTCTTACAGTTTAGTTCTGTAAACTATAATTATGTTTTCAGAGTCTGTGTACCAGACGTGTGTTTCTCTTCACTTCATCCTAATAAGATAACAGGTCAGATGACCAGCACGTGACCGGACAGCTGTGTCCCAGAAACACTTTACCCTCTGCTAATCAAACAGTCTATATGATTTATTGAATGATCAAAGCTGAACAAACCAAACGTACATTTCAACCCATAAACCAGCACATTTCACAACATCTACGGTCAAAAATATCTATTTCTAATCCAGATAACTATTTTAAGAGATTCAGAGTATGTTCTTTGTCAACGGATGAGATACTATGACCTTTTGGCTTATAAAAATCTGTGACCTTTGACCTGAGCCGGAGTTGATGGGCTAGTTGTGTTTGTATACATTGATTTAGCTGCTGCCTACCTCTGATCCAGGATCAGCCCTGGGCTAGTAACTACCTACCTGCCTCTCTCACAGGTCAGGAAAGACTGTTTACAAATACGCTCAGACTATGTCACAAATACAGAAAAAATATATATATATGAATTATATGCCTTCATTATAAGGTCAAGAAAAGCACATAAATGGTTTCATGCAAAACTACAAATTATATGAGATTTTGAAAGTACAAAATACAAATACTAAGAAACTTACCATTCTGTACCCTTGTAAACCTACAACTAACGTTACTAAGGTATAGCAATAATCTGATAAGACATTCAATGAACCAGTGCAGTGCACATTAATGTAAACATACAAGTTACATAAAATCATGCATGCAACTCATATGCACCTTTAATAAGTACTAGCACACAGTGCTTCAAACTATTTATAGACTCAGAGATGGCAACTTGAGATCTCCACTTCATCAAGGTCAAAAACTTCACATTTGGCATTCAAAGAATCATGCGAGTATTATTAATAATGTGTATTTAATAAAGGATAACTTGAAAAGAAATAAACTGCCCAACCTTCTCAGCTTTGGCCAGATAAAGCCACAGTTTTCTCCACGTGGTAAACTTTTTTCTGTCGCTAAAGTTATAAGCCATTTCTTTACTAGCGTACCGAGACACCAGCGGTGAGCGATATTTCATAAACTCGTCCCCGGAACCCTCCATGCTTGCAGTGGATCAGTGAAGCTCAAAGCAACGCGAGCGGACTAAAGGCTGACAGATAGAGCCGCGACATTTCTGACAGAGCGACGGCAGAAGGATTGCGACAGTTTAAAACGAAACACGGCACAATGGGGATTCGGCTTTAACCCTCTCTTTAGTGGCCGCAGAATTGTACATATTTTATAGGTTCATATTTTACAGGCATTAAAATAAATGAAATAAAATTGAGAATGTTACAAAACTTAACTGAAATGAAACGGGATATAAATATTTAAGAAACATTTCAAAAGTGCTATAAGCATGCTGTCTGAATGTTATAAGCGTACACAGTAGCCTATATGAGATGAAAGCAAGAGCCATTAAAATATTACAGAAACAATAAGTAAAAAAAATTACTTTAGGGCAAACGTGTGTGAAGTAGAAGTTAAAAAATAAATAGAGATTTAAAGCTCTAATTTCTTCATTACTTTTGTGTTTTACCCTACAACATCCTCCGAATTTAGGATAAGGATAAAATTCACATTTTAATTTGTTTCTTCTTTGATCATCTTCAGTCATAAAAGCATCATATAAATATAAGTTATAATTGTATATGTATGAAATTATATTAAAATATTAACGTTGATATTAAGTATAAAAACAAAATATTGCTATTATATTAAGTTTATATGAAATAGTTTTTGCTTGTCATGGTACCACAGTGACAGTCCAGGAATGTTCTTCGCTCTGGTGTTTCACAGTCCCTCTAGTGTTTTAATGCGGTTGGGTTTAGGTCATACTGCAGAATCAGGTGGGCGGGGAAGATATTGACACTTTTGCATTTTCATTGGTCTAACAGCAGCCTTCGCTCCACCCCTAACCTCAAGACCACACAATGAAAGCACCGGAGCCCCCCGTCCCACCTCCTCGATCACCATAAAGATCTGCTGAGAAGAACTGTGGGAGGCTGTTTCCTGTCAAACTCATCCCATTAACCTTGCTTACAATTCTAACCACATGCCTCCTCGTTCTGAGTCTTCGTTACACTTCCTCTCTCCTGCTGTTTCTGTCTGTATCATTATATGAACAAAAGGAACAAAACAGGCTTGAAAGAATAGTGTATTTTCAGGAAATCAATGTGAGAGGGAGAAAAAGAAAGTAGGAGAGACAGAAGAGGGGGTAAAGTATGTTTTGAGCATTGGCAACTGGCTACTAGGACAGACACATAAAAAAGAAAAAGGAGAAAGAACGAGAAAAGAGACAGCAGACCAACTACACAAGATGGCTACAGCCTCTTCTGATTTAAACGCTGGTAAGTGATATTAAACCTTAACTTCATTGCATCGTGTTGGTATTTCAAACAAACACAGCTGCATCACTTTCCCTCTGCATTACATGTGCTTGCTGCGTCTCTGGAGCTTTCTAATGCAGACTGGAAAGTTTTAGTTAAATCTAGATCAGTGAAATGATAAAAAAATACATATTCCCATACAAGACATTCAGTCTGATTCTGGATCAGCATTCGAATCAGATAACAAGAGTGGATGCGATCTGCATGGATTGTCTTGCATACAGTTCTGATCACCCACTTTGTTTTTTATGAATTTGATCTCTCAACTGTAGAGGGATCTTGTCCACCCATACGTCGACTGCTGCTACTGGGCTTCAAGGGCTCTGGTAAAACCTCCACCCTGCGTACCATCTTGAGTCAAGAGAAGAACCCATCCGACCATTCCTTAACAGAACAGCAACACTGGATAGATATACTCAACTGGAGACTGTTGGTCATTGACACCCTCGGATTTCAAATTGAAACCGAAGACATCGATGAGAAAGACTCGGAGAACCAGCCATCCATCATTGACCAGTGTTGTCCAGAGAACCAGCAATCCATCATTGACCAGTGCTCTCCTGGTCCTCACGCTGTGCTGCTTGTGGTTCCCATCAGTGCACCGTTCACTGAGCTCCACTGGCAAGGTTTGTGGCCCAGAGTCACAGCTCTGGGAGCCGGAATATGGCGGCACACCATGGTCCTGTTTACCTGTGCGGACCAGATTCCGAAAGACAAGGGTGTGGAGGAATTCATTGTGGATGCAGGGGCAGCGCTACAGAGGCTGGTGGAGAGGTGTGGCTGCAGGTACCATGCCGTGGACAACAACTTGTCTGACAAGAGCGCACAGGTTGCCGAGCTTTTGCAGAAAGTGGAGGAGATGGTGCAGGAGAATCAGGGCTGGTTCTTTGAAATGGAGAGGCTAAGCATTTTGTTTGAAGACGAAGAGATGCAAAGGGAAAGAGAAGAGGATAGAGGCAACGGAGTGGAGAGGACACCGGCAATGTTCAGATCTCCACCAAGAGGTGGGTTTGTGCAATTGTTTAAAAAATACTACATACAGTTTAATTTTCTTGTCTTTTAACAGAGTTACGGGTGCTGTTGGTTGGCTGGCGTGGAGGTGGAAAGAGCTCTGTGGGCAACGTTCTATTGGGCTGTCATGTGTTCGGATCAGGACAGCCAACCGAGGTGTCTGTCCGTCGCCAAGCGTTCGTAGCTGGTCGACGCCTCACGATAGTTGATACCCCAGGCTGGGATTGGTTCTCCGTCCAACGCACACCCAGCAACATACGAAAAGAAATCAAACTAGGGGCGGGACTTCTCCATCCGGGCCCACACGCTCTCTTACTGGTCATCCCTGTGGTCTCCACCCTCACTCTCAAAAAGAGGCAGGCCATCAAGAGCCACTTGGAAATGTTCGGTGAGGAGGCTTGTATGCACACGCTGGTGCTTTTCTCGTGTGGCGATTGGCTGTACGACACATCCATCGAAGATCACATCCAGCGGAACGGAGGTGAGCTTCTGAAACTAATGAAACATTGCTGGAACTGTTATCATGTGCTGGACTGTACCAAAGCCAGCAAAGACAAGGCCCAGGTGACGGAACTATTGCAGAAAATAGAGGAAATGGTGGCGGAAAATGCACAGGAACCGTTCTTACCCGTCAAGCGTGAGTGTTTCACATCCCTGAAAACTGTTCACTCATAAATATACATGTAATTGTCAAGTATTATCAGTTATTTAAATGTGTTGCATTGTTGTATTCTTGCTCTGCAGTGAACCAAGAACTAGACGAGGAGGAAAACAGTGGAAAATGCATCCTGCATTAAAAGTTATTTGCACATTTTCACTTAAAAGGGAAATAAAGATGAAAGGGAAAACAAAATTATGGATCCCAAGACAAGCAGTACTTTCATTCCGCATCTGTTAAACATAAGGCTATGCAAACTATTTTTATGTCATCTTGAGTCTAATGTTTGTCCAGAATGTTCTGCTTTACGACAATGTATTTTTCAAAATAGATAATACTTTATTTTCTTCATCTTTGCTAGAAGCACTTACTAGTGTCATATAGATACCTTTTGTCAAACCTGTTCAAGTCTGGTGAACCATTGATAACTAATAAAATTACTTTTATTCAAACCGTGACACTAAAATCACATGCATGAAATGTTATGGATGAGTATTTGCTAGTATTACACTACATGCATGTTTTACTACAGACCACATGACAAAAACAATCATGTGACCACTAACATCATATGCCAACTGAAATTCTGTATATAGCTTCTGGATTTTAGAGTACATGACTATCATTTATAGATTGAACAGAATTTAACATGCATCTTAACATTCAGGATTTTCTTTTTGTATTTTATGACTGATAAGCAATATGTAATGGCTGTGACGGTAGCAGTATATTCTGCCTTATCAGATATATAATTATCAATTCATTTTCATTGTGACTGTTACTATTGCCTAGTAATATTCATCTACTAAAACAAATATTGCTGCAATATAACTTGCTCTGTGAAGACAAGAGCCATGAAAAGGATGTATGGAGTGAAGTTGCTTCACAGCATATTTTAATATAAATAATAAAGTTTTACAATAAAAACCAGTGCATTGCGTACTTCCATTTAAAATTCAATTCAAACTTTAACATTTTCCAAAAAATTAGTTTTATAAAATAAAGGAAAAAATAAATTAAACCTGCTTTAGTACTCACATAATTATTTCATGGAGGCAGTTAATGTATTAAGCCTATTTTAAGTGAGACACACAAAAAAAGCATACAAGTAAATTAGGCATACAACAAGCTATTTTTTCAAGTTTATTACACAAGTAAAATGACAAAATAGTTCTATGTGCAAGTCACCAAGTACACATCATACTATTTCTACAAATCCCATATAAATTATAGGCCTTAATCATCTATACACAACTGTAATTTGGATATTACACACAACAAGACAAATACAAAATAAAAAGCTTTATATAATACTGTGCATACGAATGCTGAAAATACACAGGCAAGAGAAGAACAGGCTTTGCAGATTTATGACATGCTAAAAGGAAACATCACTACTTCGACATTGGGTTTCTCCCCATCAAACTATTTTTCTTAGTTTCTTTACGACCGCACCGATCTGCTTTCTCTCGCTTTCTTGACTTCTTCCATTAGTTCTTTCAGGTACTGGATTTCTTTCGTGATGGAGTCTGCTTTCTCGGCCAGCTCTCGATTTCTCTCCTCAAGAGCCATGCACTCGGTATGGAGAATGTCGTGCTCTACCCTCTTCTTCTGTCTGTAACGCGTTGCTGCAGTCTTATTCTGCTCCATCTTCTTTAGCTTCTTCTCAACCACCACCTTAGAACCTCTGCCTGACTTTATTCTTCCCGTTAGGACAGGTGATTCTGACTGCTGATTCTGGGTAGGCTTCGCTTCCGGCGGAGAGTAGGGCTTCGCCCTGGATGAGAGAGAACAGGGAGAGGGTGGGGGTGTTTCAGGTTGGTGGGTAGTCGGAATCGTGGCATTAACCTCCTCTTTGGGAGCCAGAACAAGAACAATGCCGGATGGAGACAGGGAGAGGATAATTTTAGGCACCCGGACCTCGATGGGGGCTGGACTCTGAACTTCAGTGATGTCTACCTCACTGCCGAGCTCAAGCGTGTCAGCAGGAGACTCGGAAGGGTCAGTGGAAGGGACTGGGGAGGCTGGTTCTGACTTGATCTCAAGCTCCTGGAACTCAGAAGACTGGGGTACGACAGATGTGGAATCAATCTCACATGGTGTAGATATGATAAAAGGTGTGGTTACTGGGGTATTCAAAGTGAATGAGTCAATGTCATTAACAGAAACTGGAGGTGAACGGGCAGGGGTGATCGGAGAGGGCGAATGAGTATTTTCAGAAGGTAGGGGAAGGGAGTATAAATCTATCTGTGACTCAAGAGATGCGATGAGTTCTTCAGGTGAACTGGGTGGATCCTCAGAGTCATAGGAGCCGATGAGAGAGTCGAGATCAAACTCACTCAAGTCGATCTGCTCCATCTTCCAATCCATTTCACTGAACGAATGTTCTGAAGGGAAACAAAAAAAATAAAACCTATGAATTAGTATTTTATGTAATAATTCAGAAACTAGAGCTTAAAAGCAGTATGGTGTATCTGGAATGAAGTGCTCAATTTCACCTTTGCTATTGTCTGTGCCAACTCTGCCTAGGCACAACTCATCTGAGGACATCCAGGACGGGGACAGCAGGTCAAGCCCAGCCTTCTCCCCCCTCTGAGGGGAAAGAGGAGAGCAGGGTGGGGAGAGAGAGGTATGTGGAGAGGAAGAGAATGATGAGAGGGGCGATTCGGCACCTTCAAGAGGAAGAACCTCATCATCTTCGTCTAGGAAGGACCGCAGAGGGTCAGCCATCGGTGATAATGGGTCCCAAAGAAGGACCTCCATATCGTCCTGGCCAAACCGTGAGCTCATCAAAGACATGGCTGTCTATTTCAAGAGGAATCAATGATTCTTCTTCAGGGAATTTGAACAATTTCGTGCTGTCAGGTACAGCAAAGGTGTGAGTTGCTTCAAAGGACCTGCAATAGAAAATAAAAAGTAGTTATTCTCCTATTAAAGAATGTTTCTAAATCATGTAATCAGAAATAGTTACATAAGCCAAGCTAACAATGCCTTTCTATGTCATGATTACATCACTGCCCCGCCTATATCTCTGGTCCATATATGGACATCCGTCACGTGACACTTAACGCTTACTGTCAGCAGACTTGGGTCTATTTATAAAACTTAATTCCCAGTTAATCGAAATTGTAATCGCTATAGTTAATTATACGAACTTGTGTACATGGACTTTAAACAATCATATTCGATGAAAGACATTATAACGTCCCATTGTTATATCCCATTAGAAACAGATTCCGCCATTTCGTGGAACCGACGCTCCCTTTTCAGGAACGCGCGCCATTTTATAAAGAGCACGCGATGACAAAGAAAAGTGAGTTAATCCGTTTAAATTGGGATTATTTGAGTAAATTACGACAAAATGGCTCGTGTTTATATGTATTTGCCATGTCAATAACTTTAATGTACATTTTAAAATGTAGACAAGTACAAAGTATCGACTATCATTTGCCAGTGCGGCAGACATATGGCGCGTGACCGACGTCATTACACTATAGTCACTCAAACCTTCTAAACAACACCGTATATACTTAACAGAACTATTTTAAAACACACGTCGTTAACAAATCTGACCACTTTATTTACACCATAAACACTGTGTCAATCCACGACATTTGAGAACAACAACAAAAGTATACTTACGCCATTTTTAAATAAATGTAAGGAGCCAGTGCACTTTGCTGATGCACTGAGAGGTTTGCGCGCTGTTGACAAGCTGCGGTTCACACGGCCATTTCAGCGGAGAGCAGAATCACTTGAGTGTTCACAAAAATCAGCTGCGGGAAGGAGAAAACTGCAGACGGTGACGTCGAGTTTGCGCTTACATACGACCGCAGTGCAAACCAGACATATCCCTCCGCCAGGGCGCTTTGTTTTGTGTTACTACGCATAGACACGTTATTAATCCACCTGTTTTAACCCCATGTGTTATAATTTGAGTTAAGATAGTTTGAACTCTGAAAATCTTTTTATTAGTTACTTGCAATTCGGGTTGTTTTAAAGGATCTATACGATCTTTATAGATTCGGCTAGGACAGAGTATCGTACAAAATATAAAGTTGTTAAGTAGATATTAAGGTTAGATTTGATCGGTCGACAGGTTGAACAACCATTCACGAGCATAATGTCAATTATTGTCAGAATTACATGAAATAAAAAGCAGGCTAAACCGGATGAAATGTTGCGTCTGCTGCCCTCTGCTGGATATAAAATGATACGTCAATGCATGTCAAATTGCACAGTTTGTAAAGAACACAAAAGAATAAAACAGTAGCACAGCTGAACAGCTGACGGTAGAACTAAATAAAGAAATATTGTGTGACAGGCTCAGGAAGAAATGAATGAAAACTCTGTTAAATTATAAACGAATTTATTTAGTTCCAGGCCTATTTACATACAACAAATGCAATTTTGTACAAAATTCAGTGTAAACTACCAGCTAAGCAAACAATTAAATTAAGTAATGTGCAAGTATTTTATTTTAACATTTATTTCAACATAAAAGCACAATAATTAAATGAGAAAACCCCGTCCTGTTTGTTAATTATTTTTTTTAAATAAAAATTAGCTTTGCACCATAAATGACATTTATGCCTAATATATAGCAACTCGTATATTAAAAATTGTTTATCATTGCAACAGGAATGTTCATTCAAAATATATTTTCGGTCTTGTATAGGTGTTTTAAAATCCAATGTTACATAACACGTTTTACACCTAATTCAGAACAACACATCGAAGAGTGTGTCTTTAGGGCTCCTACCAATTTTAAATAATAATAATAATGATAGCAATAAATAATCAAACAGTAAATCTGTTTTAGATTTACAATGTACATTTAAATAAAAGACCATAACAGTCTTTAATTACTCTTATTGCTGATAATATATTGCTGATCTGTATAATCAAATGTTGTAGCTGTAATTCTAGTTTGCAACACCACATAAAATACAGGGAAATGTGCTAGAATAAGCAGACAAAAATATTCTACCATTAATGGTATCTTGTGCTTTCAAAGGACAACCCCAGTGATACAAATAAAATCAATTGCAGTCTTCTGTGTGTATCTGTAGAAACCTGATCTTTGGCTCTGTTCTTCTCTTTGTTCCCAAACATCACTGTCAGTCACTAATTCAGCAAACCTGTTCTCTCTTTAGGCAAAGCCTCAGGTGATTGTAAACGGCAGAGGACATCAATACAAAAGTGCTGCATGGGCCGAGGCCCTGTTGACTGTGTTACACGCATGTTGGCACAGTGCACAGTGGCTTATTTTCCAGTTTTATTACCCTCAGTCATTTCGGTCTCAGGGAACAGGTCGGGGTTTTCTGCTAGCGTAGCTCGGATTCTCTTCTTCTCTTTAAATCGACCCGAATGTGAAACTTTTACGTGGCGGCCCTTCGTTGCCGTTTTGTCCACGATGCGTTCTAAGCGGGCGTTAAACTGGCTGTCAACAGTCGGATCGGATGTGCCGGGTGTCTCTCCGCTGTTGTAGCCGTGTTCCGCTGGGATTTCATACAACACCTTAGGCTCTGATTTCTTTTTACGCATAAAGGTCAGTTTCCACCAGGATGGCGCAGGGTCCGCAGTAGCCATGGAGATGACAACAGACTTGAATGACTCTGCAAAAAGAACAGAATGAGATACTTTAAATGTAATTCAATAATTAATATATTTAAAGAAGTCATAGGCATATTATGAGCTCATGTTGCTTCTGGAGTCGTGCCCAAGTGACCATATTAATCTGATTATGAGTTTTGGGTTGATTGGATCTGTTTTAAAGCCACAAGATAAAAGAACCTAATAAGACGCATATCTGTAAACAACTTGTTCTTGTTCTCCAGCTACATCTTCTCAACACAAGCAATAAGAGGATGAGTAATAAGTAAGATGAGCACTGCACTAAAGCTGATATAAGATGTGTCTTTCATTAGAAGGGGTAGCCACTACTGAATTTTTTAGTGTAATTGAGTAAGCACCATATGGTAGAAGTATGCTGAGTTTTAACATGTGCAGCTCTGGTTACAAGCATCAAATGTCACACACACCAAACTGAAGCTATATGTTGGATGGGTGGAAGTGCTACAGACAGATATGTCATGATATCCAGCAAGGTACTGTGCAAAACCAGAGGATTCATGCTATTTCGGCATCATGAAAATGCTCCAAATAGCATCACATGTGCTTCAAAGAGGCTAAAAACCCCAGCCTTTCCATGGTCAATGTCGCATATTTGCTTACATTTAAATAGTGGCCTAGAAATTGTGCGAAATATTAACGCTTACAGCGTTTCTTTGTTTTGAATTTAAAATATTAACAGAAATTTGAACATAAATGTGTATTTTTCACATTTTACATCAACTTTGTTTAATGATTCTATTGACAACCATCTACATTGACTCATATGAAATCGGCACACAGCATTTTTTTCATAACTGATTCAATGGTACTTGTGTCACAACAGAATTTTATCAAATGCATTTAAATATAGTTAAAGAGAGTACTGCGCTATTATTAGTTCCTGAAATCAAAATCAGATTAACCAATATTTTCCGTAATCATGCAAGAGCCCAATTTTAGAGAAATCTGTCACGTTTGTGTGTGCAAATTCTGTACGACTATGACTCACTGTTCTGGACACACACATACACATAAACACACATTTTAACCACTGGACCTTGTTTTTTGTCATTTTAGCCGTAATATGGAGATCATGGCTATGTTGTACATATTTCTCAAATTTAACACCAAACACCGTGGTGCTCTTAAAAATCCCCTTGCTGCTATTAACAAAAAGTTTACAATCCAGTAAGAGTTCAATGTCCATAATGTCAACACAAGCCAGAATGGCCTCTTTGAAGTAAACCATTACACCAGAACAATTAAGGCAAGCACACCTTTAATATACACGCATAGTGGAAATAAAATACACCCACATACATTGATACACACATGAAAGGAAAACATTCTTTGGGAACGATTCACACACGTACAATTAAAATCTACTGCCTATACATGACTCTATTCCGTGCTTTCTGAGAAATAAAAAAACCCTTTTAATAGGGAAACTCCATTCACACAAAACAACAGTGTCGTGTGGCCATATCCACTCACCATTCACAGGAAAGGAGTTGACCATTTACTGCCGGTTGCTTGGCAACAGAGCAGTAATTTTCATACAGTATGCTAATATTGTTCAGTCTCCGAGAGCTTTGACTCTCACTCCTGCTTTTATGTTTACGAGAGCAAACAGAGATCAGGTGCTGCTGCCCAGCTCTATTTCAACCCACAGCAATATATTTTATAACTTTAGTGCTTTAATCTTTAAAAAAATAGTGTGTTTGTATTGCAGTACACATGCTTTTTGAAAGATATAAAACCTAGTTTTGGTTTTATTCTGCATAATATTAACCGGTTGTTAAACATGTGATAGCAAAGCTTATATTGCATATAAGTAGCATTTACATTTTATTGTTTTATTTATTGATTTTGATATGATATGTGAGAGTTGAAATGGTTTCGTCAAGGTATCGATAAGGGAGGTTTCTCTTTGCACGCAACATGGCACATCCTGTGTGAGGCCTTATTCTCAGGACAACAGAGCACTTGCTGTTCACAGGTGATCTAAATCTTGTTTTGTGGTTTTCCATAAAGAGATAAAGATTGTGATGGGGGTCAATGAGCCTGACCATTGTTGAGAGTTTCCTGGAACAGGTCAATGGTCAACTGAGAACTTTTTGTGTCCAAATTATTCATAAGCTCATGATAAGACTGACAGATCAAGATAACACAGTTTCAGTGTTGGCAAATCAAACCACCGATTTGTCAGTTCATGCACTTTTAATTTATCTGAAAGAGTTTCGGTTCATTTCATCATTAAGATCTGGCCGCATCTATTTTCGTGTTGTCCTCAACGATCCATTTGGTTACAGTTGCTCTCATGGGAAACACAATTCAATTATATTAATGTACTTATTACCGTTGCTACTTGGAAAAAACATCAGGTGTTAATTGGAGGCCCTTAGAGAGCTACTCTCGGGAACAACCTGAATCTGATGGTGTTGTGATACACTGTAAAACTTTGCTGTCGTTTTGCACTAGGTATGCCAGTAATGTACTGTAGATTTAATTTACAATTTTGTGTCAATCATATACTTACCTACTTCTTACATTTTCTTTCATTAAACAAGACTAAATATCTTAGGTCACTTTTCTTGTTATGTAAATGTATCGTAATTTAAGAAGTTTCAGATAAAAAAGACATTTTTGCAGTGTGGCTGCGCTAATGCTTGCACTCTTTGAATCTCAAAAGTCAAAGCATTTTAACTTTGGTTAAAGTAAAGTTTAACTCAAATAGAAAACAGTACTAATAGGAAAGTACTTAAATCTACAGTAAGTTACTGGCAAACCACAGCAAAGTTTTACAGTGTAGATATCACGTACAGCAAAAGAAATGTGACTGCAAATGCAGGTAAAACGAGGATAGAAGTATTTCAAAAGGGTTGATACTGTTTCTCTGTCATTGAAATCTTTAATTCACTGCATCATCGCAGGGTGTAACATTTCTAATTGACTAAAGGTCTGAATGCAATGGGTAGTGTACCTGTATCATGAACATTATGTTATTTTTGTGCCTCCAAACATCTAAACACAAGATTCTAAATGCATCATTTTATTCTGCATGTACACAACTCAGAAATGTTTTGCGTTTAAATGAGTGCATTTTATTGTAAAACACACGCAAAATTGTGCAGGATAGGATTAGTCAGTGATAAAGGTTTACTGTTTGCTATGAATGTGTAATCAAATGTGTCTCGGTCCAAAGGTCATGAAATTATACAGCTATGAGGACACTACCAAAACAATTTGCTTTTCATATTTAGTAAACAAGAAATTGACTGTAATTTAAACAAGAGCCTATTTACTTCAGTACCCCTAGAAATAAAAATTTATATTAATTGGTTTGTTACTCATTTAAGAATAATGTTTGAAATTAAAAAACCCTTCCTCACCTGTGCAGGTGAATGTATGTCCGTTGAGTTTGCTGTTATCCGGCTTGTTAAGGTCACTGTCCCCTGGTTCAGTTTTTAGTTCTCCACACAGTCGAGTCTGGCAAGTGAGGTCATTGGGCCTTTGGGCCCCGGAACTGATTGATGTATTTTTCCTCAAATTTTAATTAGTTTTTCTCGCTATGTTTTCTTCAGCCTCCTCACTGGCTCAGATGTCCCTCTATCTGTTTCTGGAAACCAGGTGTACATTCACAGGTGCATGACTCCTCCCTTTTGCTGGCACACACACATTGGGCCCCTCCTCCCCTTGGTGCTTGAATAAACAGAGCTATCGTGACATCAGACCGATAAAACAACAGCAAATATACTTGGATTGGGTGTAGAAGATTAAAGGTTAGATTGCCTTTGATATTAAAATTTCTCATTGGGACATAGACATGAACAGGTTATTTGGAATGTGATTTTCTGTGATTACAGAATTTGTTCTCAATGCCCCTCAGGTAAGATGAAACCATCAAACTATAAATTGTCAAAACAGTGTATTAGGAAATATGGATTTTGTTTGAATATATAAAAATGCATGAAAAACAACATATGTTTGATAAAAGAACAGACACTGTGTCCAGTAGATGCAAAGGTCTGATGCCAAGAGGGCGATAAGGCAGGCTTGAGGGACACCAATGGCTTGCTGGAACTTGTCTGAGGGCCGATCGGTTCATGTTATGTGCTGGTGGCAAGACACAGTGTGTACAGTTCATACACACTGTGATTAAATAAGAACAAGTCACATTTCATGAAACACTTGAAGGCAAAGTGACTGTGGGGAAGGCCAGTACCAGCTGGACTCTGGCTTTGATAGGACGCTCATGACAGCCAAGATCTGCCTCTTCACAGCCTGCAGAACACACAGTCCATTAATCACCATCTTACAGCTTCTGATGGGAAACTTCATTCGGCATGACAGGAGTCATTTTACTTTTAAGGAGACAGATGTTTGGCCCTTAAGGCGTTTGGCCTATTTGCTGACTGAGTTTTAAACAGGCGCACTTACAAATAAACGTTTTTCACTTAATAATCTTAGGATCGTTTAAGCAACTGAATATGCTCTTACATGTTATATCATTGTTCTGGAGTACTAGAAGCTGTTGTGTGCTTTTAATTATTTTTTAGTCACCTTGAGTCGATGCATTGAAGACTTTTATTGTTCTACTGCGCCCTCTAGTGGTAAAACCTTGAACAAGAAGTCCCCGTCAGCTTTCGAGTTGAAAGAATGACGTATTGCGGCCAATGTGCAGCTTCTATTCATCCACCAGGTGGCAGTATAGTATCCATCAATCGCCACAACAAATTGAAAGAGTTACATTGTCTGTCTTTTGAGAGAATTAAGTCATGTCATATGATTCTGTATATATATATGTGGGTCAATGACGTGACATGTATTTTTTGTGTCCAAATTCATTATTTTCCTAAAAAGAATTTGAATAAATACATGTCATATATCAAATGGATCTACAATATGTCCTTTATAAAAAACCCTTTTCATTTTATTGAAATTCAATAGATCTTTTGAGTTTTGGTGTTTGAATGACCAAAAATGTCAGGTGGTGCGACCGTCCGAACATACAAACAGAGAACAAAACTGAGAAATAAATGTTAATTTTCTCAATAAAATTCTTAATAAAATACTTTGGCATGATTTATGTTAAATTTCTTATATATGAGGGGAAAATACTCAGTGCTAAATACATTAAATGTATATTATTTTAAATTAATATATGGTCGCACCACCTGACATTTTCTTATTTGTCATTGACCCATATACAGATTTTGAGTAATTTCTTTGCTTTTTATTTTATGTCCTCTCCTCTTTCACTGTACACAGTAAAAAATATTTAAAGTCAAAGGAAAGAATAAAATGGTGCTTCACCTAACCTATAGATTCTCGTTCATGAACAAATGCAAACTGGAAGATTTCTAAGACAAATTACATACAATGAAAAGACAGATAAAAGCAATAACTAAACAAACAACTGCTCTCTCTCTCTCAAAATCTTGATCAGAGCATGTTCCTAAATTAGTGGATGTCTAACCTATTTTGGTTTGCCTGTTGTAAAGTGCTGACGTGGTTATTTTTAGTTCATTTTTAGGCCCCCTAGTGGACCCCTGGTTGAGTAACACAGCTTAGACCTTAAATTCTCTCACTACTATACCTTGCTGTCTTTACTTGCAAGCACACATTAACGCTCACCGCAGTCACTCGTTCTTGACGATGTGAAATAATGGAGCCCATCAATCAAGACATCTCCGCTTCTTCACTCGCCGACCTGCTGCTAAACACATCATTTTAACGTCTCTTCACTAAATGAACAAGACTTATTCAACATTACACTCTCGATACGGACACCACATTAAAAACACGCATTCACATTTTATTGATGCAGCATTTTTGCTGACAAAGAAAACCAGTCCTCCAAGCCCAGGAAAGTGGCACATCACCGCTCTGTCATGCTGCAAGGAAGGCCCACACACAACACGCGCCTTTATCCAAACGTGTCTTGCATTTTTAATAAAGCTTCATGAGATCGAAGAACAAAGTTTCCGACTCTAAACTCCTGAATCCGCGGGGAGCCGTCGTGACTTGAGGCCCGAGTCTCAAACTTAGCGTATTTATTTATATAACCAGACAGTTCATCTTCCGCACGCCTCCAGCCAAACCGAAGCATCCGCACCGGGCTGCATTTTGGCGGGCAAAAGGGTTAAAACCGATGGGCAGGCATCAGTTTAATCATAATCAAGCGAGCTAAAGAGGAGTAATGGAACCTGCGAGCCGGGCGCGCCTGTGTTCCGCCACAGATTAGCCACTAATTTGCATAGCGCTTTCGTTCATCCACGTCGGCCCGACGACAGGCCGTCCTCCCCGGACACAGCCATGCGTAGCCTCCGGGGCCGCTTTGACAAATGGCTGGCCGCGCGGCGCTGTCTTTGCGCCCAAGACGGGGCAGCGAGAGCGACGTTGATTGATAGTCTGACGGGGTAAATAGTGCAGAACTTCTTCTTCTTCGGCTCCTTTTTTCTCTAATAGCGGTACAAGAGGTGTTTAAAAACCTGCGTAATTGAGAAATATGAAGCCGAGCGGAGCGCGAGTAACAAGATGGTGAGAGAAAGAAGTGTTGGTGAAGAGGCCCCTCGTATCTGCGCGTATATACTATACTTTAATATTTACTAGAGTACAATTCCTAGATACTATTGTTTTTTGAACATTAAAAGCAAAATACAATAATTACCACATAAATTCACCTTAGAGGGTTTCATCGGACCCACGTGATTGGTCCGAAGTTTACTTCCGGCCTGAGTTTGCTCATTTGTGTAGTGGCTTGGCTAATAATATTTGATTTAAATTATTTTAGTATGTTTATTCATATTTGAAACTATAATATTTGTATAAAATAAACTTTATTCAATTTTATTGTATATATATATGTTTTTTAATAAACAATACTTTGGTGCTTTTAAGTTTAGCCAAGTAGTGGTAACTGGTAACACAAAATAAAACTGACTAGACATTCTTTTAACTTAATAGCGAAAGTAATTAAGGCTACTTGTTATTTATTTTCCTTTTTATCAGAAATAGTCTAAAGGACTCTTATTCTTTGAAGATGTGTACCAGAAGTTACGTTTGGGCCACAAAATTATGCATGCAAAGTAAAAACTATTGCTTTGAAACCATCTATCGTTAATACTACATAATAATATAGTATACATTCACAAATAGAAACAATTTACTGGAGTTAATTATAGTAAATATGACTGTATTGCATTAAGTATGAACTTTAATTATCACCCCCCTTAATATCTCTAGTTGTGGCCCTGCACATACTGTGCACTGAACAGTGTGCTTGTGTGACATTCCTAACACAGCCAATGATCCATCTACCTCCAGCACTTGCATGAACAAATCATGCTTCCTTCTCATCCTCATTATCGCTAATTATAATATATAATATGTCAGATGTATAATTAGCAATACCCTGCTTCCTTTGTGTGCAAAAAATCTACGCATAGATTTTAAGTCAGACAATTCAGCTGCTCACATCCTCCGGAGTGAAGCTGACATCAGGTGTGTATTCCAACATTTTACCAATCCCATTGTTCTTTTTCACGTTTTAATCAGGACAATAACTAAAGGAACAGGGTTGTGCTGAAAACATATTTTGAATAACACACACACTTACACACTACACATGCATTATTTATTCTCTTGGAGATTTATCTTACTCCTAACCCCACTGTATGAGCTCTAGATCTTTACATAGCACACAAACAATATCTGCCGCAGACTCGCGCTTTAAACAACACAACGCTTGCATAGAGGTGATGAGAAAGAACGGAATAAATTGACTGAAAATTATTGTGTAAGAATGTGATTACATACAAGCATTTAAATGCTTTACCGTGAAATATTCAACAGTTTAAATGACATAAGCACAAGCACGATCATTATTATTGTATTAGGAATTACAAAGCCATATAATGTTTTCGCACTGAACGTACTCTCCTAATGTTCTCCCGTGTTCACACACCCACACACACGTACAGTATGTCCCTGGGTGGTTGTCTGTGTGCAGATGAGGTTGTAATAAGGCTGTATAATGAATTCATTACATGCTATCTGACACCATTACCATAAGAATGCCAAACACATACATCAGCATGGCCCGAGTTACACACCTCACCTCGCTCAGCTGGTCTCTCTCTCTTACACACACACACACACACACACACACACACACACATCAGTGAGTCCGGATCAGCACAGCTGGACTTGTAGATGATGCTGGACGTCTATCAATTCAAATAAAAGATTCACACGAGACAAAGAATCTGAAAGACATCAAATTTTTTGGATATTCTGTGTGTTCATTATAGCGTGTAGTATTTTATGTTATGTACAGTGAGCTAGAGCAATACACAGCTATTTTAGAAACAAAACAAGGCCCACACATATTTACTGTACTTACACATACACACACACAAGGTGGAATCCTTTTTCGGGCGCTCTACTACACAGAGATAGATCACAGACGTTAGGAAAAATAATGGTGTGGATTTTGAAGCCTCCCGTCTTTGGTCAGAGTGCTTTAATAAAGTGTGTAATAAAAAGACGCTCTGAATTATCTAGCGTAAGTGCGGCGGATCTGTCTTGGTTATGAAAACACAGCATCAGTCATTCACAATAAAACCCGGCACGATCATCTCCGGAAGGCACTGACAGAGCTCTTCCAGCACAAATTCAGACATTTGTTTTTGTTATTTGAATTAAAAATGTGTATTAAATTGCAAATAGGTATCACCTGACAGAATCTAGATTGCAAGTTTAACGTATTATGCAGGTGCATTTTTAAAATACTGCAACATGATTTTCTGTTCATCTACTGTATATTGGAGGTTATTAGGCAATTAGTTTATAATTCAGGGCAGATGGTAGTTGAAGATGCTTTATTGCATTAGAGCTCGTGGGAGCACAACTCCAGAGAGAGGTTTTGGTATTAATGGAAGTCATCTGGCTACAAACAATAATACGATTTCAAGAAAATTCTCTTATGACTCAGGAACTAATTTGAATCAATTGCACCTGGAAAGTAAGATCAAATTCGAGAAGTACAATTCAATGTTGCGTGAATTCTGGATGGGGCATGTGAAATGATTTGATGGTAAAGGGAGGCGGACCGAGACTCCAACAGCTGTATTAATTAATATGACTAATTAAAATGCGTCTTCCCTTATGGCTGTCCAATGAGATGTGATTGAAGATGGCAGTAATCAAGATGTGGAAAACTTCATATATTTTTTTTAAAAAGCGGTTGACAGACCTCGATTCAGTGTGCTTGGGAGAGAAACGGCCACTAACTATGTTATAAATTCCAGACACACACACGCTCATTCAGGCCTGTGTATCATCAGGGCTGTATGTTCACACACTCTTCATGAAGCTCAATTTAACTTCTTGCGTGTAATAAATAGAGTTGCCAGATCATTTGGGCCATATGTGATGTATCACACTTAAACACACACATTCATTTGCTCTCTGTCGTAGGTGCGTTGACTGGCAGCGTTCTGGAGACGGAACATGGAAATGTGATACACCGCAGCACATGGGAGTCTTACAAGAGACAGGATGTGTGTTTGGGTTCTGCAGGACTCCTGCTTGTTTCTGTTCTGTATATTATCCTGCACTATTGCCCTGTGGTCCTCTGGGTCCAAGCTCCTGTCAATGTGACATTCAGTGACTAAAGAGTGCACATTTTAAAGGAACAGTTCACTCAAAAAAGGAAAATTCTGTCATCATTTATTCACCCTCATGTCATTCCAAAAATGTTTGGCTTTTTTTTCCATTGAACACAAATGGAGATATTTTGAGAAATGTTTCGGTTATACAGTGGAAGTCAATGGGGGCCAGTGTTGTTTGGTTACCAGCGATCTTTAAAATATCTTAATTTTTGTTCTGCAAAAGAAAGTAAATCAGACAGGTTTGGAATAACATGAAGGTTAGTGAATGATCAAAGAATTTTCCTTTATGGCTGAGCTTTCCTTGTATTGGCTGATTTCGTCGTAAGTCAGTGTAATCTTTCATGTTTTATTTAAGCACTTAGAAATAATATTTTGTTCTTGTTTAAGTCAAAATAAGAGGGGATATGTCTCAATTTGCATACTTAAATTATGCACTAAAATATGTATTTCACTGATGATGAGAAAGCCTGTATTTCAAAGTACGTAGCAAGAAACCACATACTCTGTGTGATTAGATGTTTATTCAAATATTCAAATTAAAAATAAAATTTATGCAGGGTATTGTGAGCAATATCAGCCCCCCAAAAACATGCACTTATGCATAACTTTCAAAATCCTGCATGAAGGCTGAACCTATTATCCACTAATTCTAAATCATCCATATTGTCTAGAATAAATAGTATGCAAATTGGTTTGCAGGCAGAGATAGAGAGATACATTCATTACAAATGTGGGCAACATAGACAGAGAGAGAGCGAAAGAATACAAAACAAAAGTTAAAATGAAAATTCAGACATCATTTACTCACCTTCGAGTTTTTCCAAATCTGTATTAATTTCTTTGTTCTGATGAAAACAGAGAAAGATATTTTGAAGAATGCTTATAACCAGACAGACATAATAGGAAAAATAAGATATTTTGAAGAATGTAGGACCGCAAACAGTTCTCGGGCACTTGTATTTTTTCCTAATATGGTATTCAATGGGGGGAAATCTGTCTGGTTATAAGCATTCTTTCAAATATCTTTCTCTGTGTTCATCAGAACAAAGAAAATCTTACAGATTTGCAACAACTCGAAGGTGAGAAAATGATGACACCCAGAATTTGTGTGTGAAGTATCCCTTTAAATCGGCATACATGTCATATATTAAATTAATAAGGAAAAGAAAAACGTTAGGGAGCAAAAAAGGGATTTGTTCACATGAAATGAATTATTTAACATTGGTTGCTTATTTGGATTCAACATAGACAAGTTATTATTTATTCAAGTAATTTATCCTAGCATCTTAGAAATCAGGTTTAAAACACATGCCTGCAAACAAGCATGAATGTCTTTTGGTTTTAGTGAAGATCACTCTATTATGTCCAGTAATTCGCTAGACACACACACATTACCAGATGTCTTTCCCTTTTGCTTGTCACTAAGAAGTTTCTCTGTACAAACAGCAGGGGTCACTTAGTGACCCTCTGAGAGGTCAAGGGTCAGGTTCCCAGCCTGGTGTAGCCGTGGCGATGGCATCCGGATAGCTACAGCAAAGTGGTATCTCCTCGGTTTGTCAAACCATCAACGCACACAAACACTTCTATGTGGGATTAATTTAGTAAAGTCCTATTTTATTCTGAGTTGTGTTCATAAAAATTGTATTACTCATAATCACACTGGTGATTTATGTACTTTATTTTATCATAGACCAAAAACCAGAACACAAACCGCCCTCATTACCCCATAACCCCACCCTGGCTGTTACCTGGGCAACAGCTGTCCATTCTAGTCAACAGTGGAGTGCAGAACAGGCCGGGGGTTCGGTCACTCTCCACGTCTATAAGCTTTTATCCCAATGGCTCCACGGCCCGGACAGCTGAAAACCAGAACAGAAAGAGCTGTGTGCATCTGTGTCTGTGAAGTCAGCACGCCCGGAGGCTGGCATTACGACAGGGTCAAAGGTCATCGCTTTCTGGGTGGCTTCTCTCCTTACATTCTGCTGAAAGTCACGATGGAAAAACAGTTTGAGAGATTTCCTTCCTTTCCAGCAATATTCCTATTCTTATATGAGGACTACAAAACTTTATATTATCAAAAGACAGTATGAACCTGCCACCATTTTATTATAAGAACTGAGGAATCTGGGGGTAAAAAGTTTACTTAGTTCACCTACACATGTCTTTCATCCCAAAACTTCTAAATGAACAGGTTTTATGATAGAATAAGGACAGATGAGGAATAAACAAGGGAAAACTTGGATAAGGTATTTATTTGACTAAATTATTTGGCAAAAAGGTGTAGAGATATAGTTTTATTCTAATATACAAAATGCAAAACAAACATTTAGCAGAGAATAAAGTATACTAGACTAAAATTGTATCAGTTATCAATATTTTGTTCATCCTCTCCTGCTTTTGACGTTTTGGTCATTTTTTGGGTCATGACTCAAGATTTGCTCATGTGTTGTGTGTGTACATTTTTTTGCCAAGCTTCCATAAATTCTTTTTAAAACTGAACTGCGGTTAAATTACCAAGCACACCTACAAAACATGCATTAATATATTTGAATAAGAGTTAAATGTTTTTGCATTGTCTGTCTATGGGATATGTTTTCCTACATATACAGGTATGTGTGTGTGCTCATGTGTGTGTGATATCAGGTGACTGGTAAGGTGAGGTTGCCAGACATCTGTCTGAGGGGGCGTTTGATGTCCAAGTTGTAAATTCGGCAGGGGGGGATGTCATCGATGTATATCTGACAGACTCGTGTGGGTGCGAGGTGTGCGTATGTGCTCGGGTCTTCGTGCGAGTCAGCGACCTGTAATTGCTGTAACCTAACCATTAGACAAACAGCACCGCTGCCCTGGACCGATCAGATAACACACACATATTCACGCATACTGTCACACTACCCTTCTCTGATCCGCCTGTGAGGGCTCTGAATGACCTGTTATAATAGCTGGTTGTCTCTTTCTCTCCCTCTCTTTCTCACACACACACACGTTCCCATCCCGTAAGACAGCCTGCCCTGTCCAGATCAGACAATAGTCAGACGCTTTGGCATTCCAGCATACCACATGATCCGACGTACCCGGCCTGTTTCTGAGCTTTCCATCTCTGGCTGTCAATCACACGGGTGAATTATGGAGACCGCGAAACGCCGTAGGCCTGGCAGATGAGAAGGCCTTCTTTCCATGTCACAGATCCAGTGAAATATCTCTCTGTGAGCGATCTGTCTTTGTGAATTATGTGAGCTAGGGTGTATGCGAGGGGTTCCCTTTCTCCACGCTATTCAGAGAGGTTGACCCCACGGCCATAAACCACTCACTACACGCACACTCAGTGTTGAGGATGTCTCCATCACGCCAACATCTTTCTGTTTTCAATCTAACAATGACAGAGAACCTGAAACACAGGATTGTGGTCAGGGGACATGGTGCGGTGGTTAGCGTGGGATGCTGCACATTAAGTTTCAATTCAAGGAAAATTTAATTCCCAAGATGTTTAGACAGATAAAGAAGAACCTGATCTTCTATAATATTTCAACAGATGAATACAAACATGCCCAAAAATGTATTCTAGCAGTCAAATATTGCCCCTATTAGAACAAATGTTCATTATTTTGGACAGTAAAGCTACACTAAAAAGTTATTAATAGTTTCGCGTGATTTAGCTATTAAATGAGTGGCATTTTTTCCAGATAAATCAAGCAAAATGAAAACACAAAAATAAGTTTTAAACAGAATAAGAGCGTATAAGATAACAGCTTTTTAAACATACTATATATATGATATGAAACATGTCCACATTTAAAGTCATCACCTTAGTCTGATTTGAGATCAGCTAAGACTATAATGGAAAACCATTTAATGCATACCAGGATGCTCTTTTGGTGATAATTGTATTTCCATGATGGTCCTGGTCAGTTACATCACACCCAATGTGAGCCGGTTACCATGGATACCATGGATTATCTTTACTGATGGCTGCCCAGTCTGCACAACCCTTAAGACAAAAAGAAGGAAACGGACCAATGAAATGATATATCAGACAAACAGAAGAGAGATTCAAAATCCAAATTCTCTATGTTTAGACATATTAATGAGTGTATCACACGGGTGTGTCTACATGCAGGCCCCTTTTGCCGTGATTTGAATAGAGAAAGCAAAGGTGGACCCTTTAGTCCAAAGAGGCTGGCTGGAAAACAGATATCATTATGGAACTGTTTGATATGCATACTGACATGCTCTCTCTCACACACACGGCACACACAGAAGCACCTGACACTCCATCATGATGTCGTCCCTGTACCTCCCAGGGGGCTGCAGGCACTAGCTGGCGTCAGAAACACATTACAGTCGAGAGATTGAAGAGCCAGAGGCTATTATCTCCCGTCTACAGAACACAGAACTGCACTTTCCTGCAGAGAGAGAGAGAGAGAGAGAAAGAGAGAGCGAGATCAGTGTATGTGTGGGAAAGAAGAGAGATATTTTGTCTGTTTATCCAAATTTTGTGTTTATCCAACAGATATATTAATGTGGCTGTGGGAAACACGTGTCGAAATGAAAGCAATATTTTATCGTGAAAATTGCATGCTTGATATTAGGTTGTGGCGGAAAGTTGTTAGTAATTTTTACAATCATTGTTCTCACGAGAAGAAAATATGTAGGAATTATAGAGGGACTCACTCATTTCGTCTCTATTCGGCATCGTCCCCGTAGAAATAAAAAATGTAATTTTCTGCATAACACATTGTATTATTAAACAAGTGATGTTTTAAATGTCTGTAAACAACGGTAAGATTAGTGACCTGTAATCTGTCTCTGTTTTTATGACATTGATGTTTCGCCCAAGATATTGATGTCCTTATTTTGGCTAATTGATGTTTTTGTCATGATAATGTTTTTTAAATCACATTAGGATTTCCACCATTGATGTTTTTAGTGACGGTTCATTGGTGCTTTTCAGTCGCATCAGAGTTTGTAATTTTGCATGTTGATTAATAAGATAAATATTTAAAAGTTATTGACGTTCAGTTTCATCAGGTCTATGTATCATCAGGCTAGCAGAAATGAAACGTTTGCAAGTTCTGTTGTAACTGCTAAAGTCATGAAAATAACCCAAGCTTTGCAGGTTATTAAAATTCAGAAGTAAATAAACTGTGTGTGCGTGCGTGTGTATCTACAGACAAGGTTGGCTGACATAAGCAATGCAGGTTTAACGTTGGTCAGACTTGGTTTAACAGAAAATTTTTAACCAGTTTAAAAATGTTACACAAATGTCTTTAAGATTTAATTAGAATGCATTTGGACCATTGTTTTCATCTTGCAAAGTGGTATATGCATGAAAACAGTGTTTTGTGAATATATAATATTTTAAAGGAATTCACGTTAAATTCACATATTTTTTAAGACTTAAAAAGAAGATAATTGCAATTTTTTTGCATAAATGTATTTGAATAAAAAAGAATGTAGGCTACCTTTAAAGGACAATCTTAGAATACATTATACCTATCATAACTAAATCAAGAATCCGTCAGAAACAAATCCAAAAAATTCACAGTTGTTTAAAAACAAAATATTTTATGCTCTTGTCAGTTTGACATTAGTGATCTTGTTCAAGTTTGTTTTTTATAAGAACATTTATCTTGTTGTGTGTGTGTGTGTGTATGAGTCAACAGTCAAACCGGACAGAGGTCAGAAAACAAGAGCACCAGGCAAGACAGATGTTCCTGTGAGCCCGATGGCATCGACAGCAGTCCCTTCATTTTATCTAAAGACAAACTGAGCAAAACTGTCAGTAATGGACAGAAACATCTTAGAGACTGAGTACAAACGAGAGGAGTGGACAGATGAAAAGCCTCTTTATGCCTTATTACAAGCACCTCTTTCAATTCCTTGATGACACGCAATGAAAAATTAGGTTGAAGCTTTAGAGCATAGTCTCCTGCAGTGTGGAATCACTAAGAATACCTTGAAAGTGTCCGCAGGAAGACACAACATTAATCCAACGGCAATTAACTGTCTCTGATTGGTGAATCAGGGTTTGTTTTGTTAACGCAAAACGTTGGAGGGAAAAACGTTGTGTGGTTCTGGACGCCAGCGTCACGGGGTCAGCTGCTTTACAACAACCCTGAAACTGAATCTCTCTTTCCTTAAACAGCGCTTGCGTAAACAGTCGTGGGGTTAAATAAAATAAGATGTCAGGCTGACTATTTATCTTACACTTTGTTAATTCGGTGATAGATTCGAGCTAACATCTGTTAAACGCCATTTAAACGCAACAACAATGCAGAAAATTACCCAGGACAACTTTTCACATGAAAATGAATTATTCGCCCCAATACCTCCGAGCGACATCAAGTTGGGCACGGAGCAAAGGCGTAAATCCGTTAGTCGTTACCAGTAAGTAGTTCTGACACTTGGAAACCTTTAACTGACATTTTATCTCACCACCTAAACTCTATCTGTTCAGTATGTCAGTCTGATTTTGAAATACAGACTTTTATACCTCCGTGTAATAAAATCACAAACACAACACGATAACTGTCACAACAACTCATAACATTTTACGGAGATCGTCACGGCTGACTTCAGGCTGCCCTCAAACAAGCTCTGAGAGTTTTGATTGGCCGTTTGATAAAAGTCATTCATCACGATTGGACGTAAACCGACGGCCGAGTTTGTGACAACTGACATGTTCCCACTGTAACAAAATCTCAGGATGACAGAGATTGTTGATGGAAGCGTTAATGACAAACGTTTAATCAACCAAAATATAACATCAACAACCACGGGGGCCACGGTTAATGAGAAGTAATGGGAGAAGCCTTGTGGGGTTTCTCTTGTTTTGTGGTATAGAAATATTACAGCGGTTGTTCCTCACACCGTTTAGACTGAATGGTGTTCTGTGGAATGTTAAAATAACCAGAAAGTGAGATTTATGAATAGGCAAAGGCTTTTTGAAAATAGGCTGTGTTTGGAAAGTTTAGTTCTTTGCCAACATACTTCATTCGGTTACAAGGTTTTGTGCGTATCTGATATCTGTTCGGCTAGGATTCAGCAACCTGCAAAACATGGAGAAACGTTTAATTGCATCATTCGGCTAATCAGTTGCATCAGAAAAAATTGAATTGGGGATTGAATTTGGAGGTTTTGGCATTGATGCAAACTTGTGTTTTCTTTTCATGTCCAGGAGTCTCAAATTCTTTGAAACAAAGAGTAGAAAAGAACGACAGAAAGTGAATGCATCACACATATCACAACCTGCCAAAACACTCAATACCAACAAGAGGTTGAAAGCATAAGAAAAAGACGAAAGCAAATCAAAAAGGATGAAGACCCAGCAGACAAACTACCAATATAAGGATTATAAAGGATGAAAATGAAGAGATAAAGAGAGAGAGACTATGAAAGGGAGAGACAGGCACGAATGGAGGGGCACAGCTGGGTCGCCCCGTGCACATGGAGAGTTCTGGCAAGCGAGAGTGTTCGGGGGTGTACGAGCAGTATCTGCCCTCGGGGGGGACATGGTGGGGCAGGAGGGGGGAGGTGGGGGTCTCGACCCTCATCAATCTCACTCAGAAGCTGCTTCAAGACACCAGAGGGGCCCAACCCCGCGGGCCAGAAACCCCCATCCTGTTCACCATACGCAAATGGGCGAGGAAAAGACCCCACTATTGTACGCAGCAGGAGGATGGTACACACGCACAGAAAAGACTCCAACTGCCAGGCAAGTTCTCCGAAAAGAAAAATAGTTGATCTGAGTGCGCGCACGAGAGTGAGAAATGGATACAGACAGGTATAAAAGAGAAGCTGTCAAAACAAGATCATTTTATAATGTCACGTCCTGCTCGCGCGCTTCAAACTCGCGAAACTCCCATAATCCGTCTTCTGTATGACACGACACGCGCCAGGACCATTTACTACATTCAAATAAGATGATTAAAACATCATCATGACGGGTAATCAAAAAAAGTGAAGCTGTAAAATCACAAATGAGAGATGGTGGAAATGTTTTCTCCTACAGAGCAGCGAGATTCAATGGAGAGTGAATGGAAAGTTTTGTTTAAGTGTATTGCTTCATAGATTTTTTCCTGAAAACAAAGATCATGACTGTTCATAGTATCAACGTTTACAATTAACTCTCTGAGCCTTAACATGTCTCATAAAATTTGATTAAAATCTACACGGTAATAAAATATTGTAGCCAACTAAATTTAATTTGCTGTGTTAAAATTTATATCTATTTGATTTGACAATATTGTAGACGTTTGACAAAATTATATGAGTTCCAAACTTCAGTACAGAACTCATGCAAAAAAGAAACTTAAAAAAGATGAGTTTGATGAGTTTATTTTTTAAAGTGCATGCATACAGCAAACCAAATGTTGCTCCATATTGTTGTCTGTAAACAACGGTCTCATTTGTGTCTATTTTTATTTTTGAAAGAGATTAAATTTATATTTGACATAAAAATTTAAAAGGCCTATGCATGAAGCGCATTATAAAGTGACGCGAGTGCGTGTGTGTGTGTTAGAGAAAGATGGAGAGAGTGTGTTGCATGAATGTGTACTCGGATGATAAGGAGGCTAATTAATTTTGTTTAATTAATTGCTACAATGCTGCTATCATCCCAGGAAGTGTGGAGCAAAAACTTCTACTGTTCAAAAGTGACACGCGCACACACACGCAGACACACACTGAACCTTCATAAAGGTTGAGGACACATTCATTAACTCTAAAGATGTGAAGACAAGTTGTATAAACACAGATCCGTACATCTGCGAACAATTTGCAGACAAATTCACAAACAACAAAGGATGTTTCCAGGTTAAATAAACTCGGTCGCCCCATCTTCTCATGTATCTCGGAACATTCAGAGCGGCACACGAGGAAATAATCGCACCAACTGCTACGTTCATACAAACCATTATCTCCATATTACACGTATCCGGGCTAATGATGACTATAAACATCAGATAGTAGGAGAATTGGAGAGCAGGACGCAGAAAGACAAGGATATCACGGAAGGACGGCAGAGGACAAGGGCCAAAATGTAAAAATCAATTTGGCAACTAAAACAGATGACCCTAAACTCAGTGTGTGGCTGGTAATGGTGAGGGGGGCTCCCTCTGTAAATTCAATTTAAGCAGCTCCACCAACTCAATTTGAGCTTCCATTTGGGGGCAGAAGAGAGGAGTGGCGCCACGGGATCAAGCGTCCCCCCAGGCCCCTGCAGCTCCTCTACATATGTTCCTTTTCCCAAACCTAATAATACTCACTGCAACCAGAGCAAGGTACCTCACCTTCTGTTTTACACACACACATAAACATGTTTGAGTTCAGTTCTTTTACTTTTCTCATACACGTTTTTTAACATGCATGTCGTCTCGCTCTCTTTGTTTGCATTTTTCAGCTCCTGTATGAACAAAATAGAGTGCATACTGCATACTACATTCAATATAGTATACACCAAAAATTGACTGAAATATTTGTTGAACAGTAAACAAGGTCATCCATGCATACAGGCAATTTTCATACTATGCACATTTAACATATTGTATGAATAAAACTGACCTCAAAATGACTCAAAGCATTGAACAAAACACGAGCTGTGTGAAATGATTTCAAGGCAATATTTGCCGCCATAACCATGCTTCAGTCGATGGGAAATTATGACAGACAGCTCCTAAATTCGCGGCTGTCCCGAAAGAACATCCACCTCCTGTTCTGTCTGTTTCAGTGTGCCTCAAAACGTCACTTCAAGCATGCTTTGCTGTGCCTATGCTGTGGGATTGTTTGTTTTTAACATTTTGTGTTCGGATGACACAAAACACATCGATACACTTGTAGCGTGATGACTTCATATGAAAACTGTTTTCAGACTATCGATCGGCCCTCTGACTTGCTTACTCTATGTTGGACTCGGCAGGCCAAAAGCTTATATTTCCAAGCCACGACACTTCAATTTGATCCACTGTCTTAATTCTAAACGCATCCTAAAGCCAAAAGGTTGTTAGCAAAAGAAAATGGGGTTTGAGATGCCAAATGAAAGATAGCGAGAGAAAGATTGAACAGGTTTGGATGGAGTGCTTACACATACAGACTGTTATATTCACATATATAATCGAGTGAGATTAGACAGACAGCATCTAAATCTCCACCTCTTTTATTCATTCTGTCTGTCTTTATTTTCCCTCTCTCTCTCTCTCTCTCTCTCTCTCAGCACCAGCAGCTTGGCTCCTTGCTCTATTTTCTTGGCTCCTCCGATTGGCTACAGAGGTGCTTTTCTGGATTCCGATTGGCCGAGATCTCTCTCTCTCCCTCTCGCTCTCCCACTTTCTCTCTTTTTTCCCATAATGCTCATGGTCGGTGAGCAGGAGCTAAGGGTCTGTCCAATCATTGTCTGAGCCATCAATCAAAGCTGACGGGCCCAAGCGACATGAAAAGAAACCTCAGTGGCAGCCATTAACCGAACACCCCCCACCACCCCTTTCTCTCCCCTCCCTCTCTTCCTCGCTCACTCTCTCTCTCTCGCTCAGCCCCCCGTGCTTTGTTTTCCTTTCAACAGACAAAAACGGACTGACAAGATGGAGGGCTGGACATTAATCAAACCACCCCATGGAACCACCTCTTCCTCCGATAATAAATAAATTCCACTCTTCTCATTGGACAGATGCTCGCGTTTTCACCCGACTTTTCCTCCTCGTTCTCCCTCTCGCTCTCGTTTTTAAGGGTCCTCATCTGCTCGCAGTCAGAATAAATCCCCACAGATCTGAGCAGGGCAGGTGTTTGCTTCACCCCCGTCCCTCTCCAGGGGCCGTGTTGCCCTGACAACTGACCATCCTGATCCTCACTCACGTTCACAGTTCTCGTATGCGTGTTATGTTCGCTCGGACCGATGGTTAGCCCTTAGGCTTCAATTAAATGTGCGTTTCTCAGTGCTAGAAGGTACAGAAAGTGGAACAAGCACAAGAAGATACACTAAACCCTTACGGAAATTTATCCTTGGTTAACTTTGTAAAATTGAATTGAAATTATTGTTTGATGGATTGATTACAGTTTGTATTAACATAAATTTACTACAAATAAGAGGTCTCACTATGTACCAGTATTGACAATAACCGTGATGCACATATCATAATATAAAAAAAAAACATTCAAGATGCTTACAAATTCTCTCTGCGTTCCTACATTTGTATTTTGAGTTATTCATCGACCAATAAAAGACAGAACACAAAACAATCCAAATTAAATGTGAATTTGACTGATAGCATCGTTTTTTCCCTTTAAAGAAAACATATACTGCTAAAATATCGATACCGTGGATTGTTTTGCATACCATATTTGTACAGCAAAAAGTTAAAATCTAATATCGTGAGAACACTACTACAAATACGATAAGCAAAAAGCTAGTAAAAACATAGTTGATTTGTGGTTTTGGGGGTAACTTGCTTCATTACATATTCATTTTAAGACTCTTATTCATACTACTCAAGAGAAAACTCAAAGTCTTTGTTGAGTTGGAAACCTGACAGCAGGCGTTTCTCTGTCTCACTGCCATAACAGACAGAATAACAAGATTCCCAAGAAGAAAGCAAGACGTCTAATTAAAACAGTGCTGTGGTTTACTGAAGAACTGGTCCACATGCAAAACAAAGTTAAACGGCTGTTTATTTCAAACGTATGAAAAGTTGAACATATATATATATACTACATTTGTATATGAAATTTGACAATAGGATTTTTCTGATCATCTAGACTCATCTGATCAATTTTCCAATGGAATTGCTGTCATTTAACCACACAGAAGTACATCCGATACATCATTATTCCTCCGGGGAGGATGGTTTTCCTACAAACATTTTTCCCTCCTTTTGACAGGTAGAAGAAGACAAATGAAAAGTTAAGATGGCACGTGGAGGCGTGTTAGTGAGCCGCAACGGGTACTGTGGCACCCTGCCTTGCAGGGCATTGTGGGATATGTCCTCCATTGGAGCGACTGCCCAGATGACATATTACAGCTCTGCGGGAAACGCATGGGCCTACAGGAGGAGGCGTTTCTGCGCCGTTCTGCAAACGTTTAATTTCGGTTGTCCTCCCCGCTGCTTTCACCCAGGTTCAGCGAGAGCCCCGCGGAGGGCCGAGGCGTGTTTGTGTTGGCCCCTTCGGAGAAGGATGGGGGCCCAGAGAACCGCTTAATGCTCCAACCTTCAACTTTGAAGTTTTGTTTGGCTGTGCAGTGAAAACAGTGCTTGAAAAAAGCGAAAGCACTTCTCGTATTTGTAAATCAACTTGAGCCTTCGGAGATCAAATAACGCCGTTTGAAAAATTCTCTCTCTTGCCGTGTTTCCATCCTGACATTAGATAAAAGAAAACATTCGAGAGGAAATTGGACAGGGAGGCCGCTGTCCTCGCCGCACATTCAAAGCGATTCATGCGACGCGCAACAACACAGTAAGAACGTCTGAAGCTGCAGAAACAAAAGAACCGCATCGATTTGCTGTTAACATATCTAATGAGTGGAAATAAAAGGCAAGGTCTATGAGACGGCTGGATCGGTGAAGATATCGTCCCCGGTGTGACGCCGCTGTTTTTCTGAACGCCAATCTGTTGTATCATTGACACATAAATGGATTAGGGTCATGTATCACTGATAATGGTGTAGTCTGATGCTGTGTGTCTGCTGTTCGGGTTGTGCCTGTGCGATAAGGCCTATTGATTATGTACCATATGCAGTTCCCACGCCGTCCTTTGCGCCATGTGTTGTGTGATGTTTTTCCAGAGAAGGGTGGGTGGGGTGCTACAGCTGGTGAGTGCGGGGTTAATTTGCTTAAATAGCCGCCGGGCTTCGAGAGCCTCGGCCCTGTGCGCTTCTGTCTGAAAAGGTAAAAAACACATATGTCTTCGGAATCGACGCCAAAGCTGCTGATTCGAGGCTCTCTTATAAACACAATCTCTTTCAATTTGGAAGCACATAAAAGATGCCACACATTTTAAACAGACAAAGATGTTTTAAGCGATGTAATCACAGTGGTTTGGAAATGAGAGCTGCTATGTTTAACGACTGTTAAGGCCACAGTAAGGAATATCCCAATAGAAGAGGCACATGTGTTTTTTTTAAAGACACACTAACATCACGCACGAAAACTATATTCACATTAAACGCAGGGAGCACACTTTCAACATGTGATCGACTAAAATTCCACAAGCCTGAACAACATCAATCACGACGTACCCCCCCGCCAAGTGACGTTTATGTAATTTTACAGGAGAGCAACGCTTAGCAGTCTGCCACTGCGCTCACAGCTTCGGTCTGTACTTCATTTGAAGTTTTCATGCACAACAAACAGTGTGTGATACAATCGCGAGAGAAACGTCTGGCAGTGATGCCACTCTTTCATCCACATGTTTTTATCTATTGCAAATTGTGATGAAACTCCAGGGTTCGTTCTGCGGCGCGAAACCAATACAGTAACAGTTTTGTGTAATCAACGTGACAAAACAATTCGCTAGTTTATCGTGGATTCTACACCTCAGAGGAAAACCTTCCAAACATAATCTTAATGTTGACAACAGCGTGAGGAAATACTTGTTTTGAATACTTGAACAACAAAGCAATTCAGCAGGGACGGCCTGCCATAGGTCGGACAGCGTGTCACTCAACGCTCAGTGCTCAAACATAGTCCCCACCTCCTCAAAAGAGCCCACCAATGGATCCTCAGATGGGTGGGGCCTTTTCCGAAGTCTTTTGGCCTCATTCTGAAGCTTCTGTCGAATGTAGCCCTTTATTTCCGAATCAGTTTTTCCGGGAAAGAACCGCTGCACTGTCCCTGCGAAGAATGTTAGACTGGTGAGCAAACATACGAAGTTCTGACCACAATTGATTCAAAACCTGATTGCAGGCAATGAAACAGAACTGAATGTAGTTTTCAAACGTACAATCAGGCGTCCACTTAAATGTATTTGTTACAAAAGGCACAGAAATGCTGGCCCGTTTATTTTGGTCTGCTCTGAATTAAACATTCATTTAAGTGGTTTCATTTTAAAGTAGGGTATACAGTTTTAACTTTTCCAAGGATCTCATGGATGCCACCTTAGAGGGGTGAACACTCTTATAGACGCAGCTAAAATAATGAAGATAGAAAAAATGATAAAACTAAACAAAAAAGTTATACCTTTTCTAAGTTTAGCAGTGGATTACGTCAGCAAACTATTGAAATTATCCTAAATTTGGAAAACTTTTGAGTTATTTTATGGTGGATTGGGGTAACATTGGATATAATAATTATCTAGTAAAATTGCTTTTATAACAAGCAGATACTCTTACTTTAAACTTACAATGTAACTCCTGCATAATAGGGGTTTAGGTGGAATTAATGTTAAAAGTATTTCTATGCTTTTATTCTAAGTGTAAACTTGTAAAAGAAAAGAAAATGGCACAAACTTCTAATACATCCCTATTCAGTACATACTCAGAATGGCCTGGAGCTCATGAGATGGAAGAGCTGGCTTTGGTATCCCTCGCTTGCCGTTAATGACGCCTGAGATGGAGTGAGAAGCCAGACAGTCTCTGTCGTACAGGCAGCGCAGCAGGTCATTGGTGAGTTTTTGAGCGGTGGTTCCTGTGTTGCAGCGCTCCAGAAGATCAGCAGTAATAAACTGAAGTCAGAAACACGTGATTTGAGGTCACAACTGATCACAACAAACCATGCAGAGAAGACCCAGCATTCTTTAAAATGCAGTTAATAACACAAACTGAGGTGAAACAGGTGATAACAAAGGAATCTTAAAAAAGTAACATACTTTTTGATCGCAAAGCTTTCCATTCCTTTGTGGCATTGTTTGTTTGACCTCATACTGACCACAGCCCTGTCGATTTGAACTTGAACATTCACTTGTTTTCCCACTAATCGCTGTTTTAGGAGAAATCTGACAGGGTGGGTCGTTTCTTTCAAGCACCCTCGGAATGCTGGAAGTCGAGGTTTCGCTGGTGCTGCTCAGCCATCGATCACTCCTCTCAATCAAGCCTTCCAGCGTTTTTGCCAACTTCCCGCAAGCTGCAAAGAAGTATCCCAGCATGAAGCATTCCAGCGTTTTAATAAAATTGTCTCAAAACAAGTAACAACATGGCACCACTGTAATATAAAACTTTCTAAATGAATCAAACTAGTAGAACTGTACAAAAATAAGCCATCAAATTGCACTACTTTTAACAATGCAAAAATAATCGGTTGCTTGTCTATAAGTCATTAAATATGTATCTTCACTTTCGGTCAAGCATCAAATAGTTTTGTAACACCCAGAGAGGCAACTTTGCATTCTCATTTCAAAAGTTCACTACAGGCTGCTATACCTGTTAGGCTCCTGATTTGCTCTCGGAGGTCGTCCATCTCCCTCTGCATACTCAGCACCATGGTAATAAGCTCCGCCCTCGAATGTGATTGGAGGCTTCCGAGCACCTGCACATTAACCAAATCACAGTACAAACAGTAAACCACAGGGATTTATAAAACTATCACCAATTAACCCAAAGAACCTGTGATTTAAGAAGCACAAACCAAATGTTTGGAGCCAAAGGGACAACGTTGCAATTTATTTTTCATTGCACTTAGATCCTCCTTTGGCTCTAAACCTTCAAAGGGCATTTCAGTGTTAAGCAAGAAGCTTAATTCTTATTTTTGCAGTGGACTTATTGGTACATTATTAAAAGCTTATATCCCAAAAGTGTAGCAACTTATTACCTCCATGGTAAAATCAGCATCCCTCGCAGTCTCACTTATGGGCTGAAGAACCTCAAAAGCCTGTGAAAGTGAATAAAAAACATCTGCTTAAAAAACTACACCAGACACCAATTATGCATTCAAGCTTTTTATTGGTGTAGATGGTTTCAGCTGCACAAAAACATAAATGTAATTTCGGTAAAGAATCTGTAACTGTTGAGTTGTTTTAAACAATTGAAAACAATTAATATACAGTAAAATATGAATTAATGTAAATGAAATGTAAAATATATTTTTTATTGTAGTACAACTATACACAGACCGCAAGTTATCTTACAATGAAACCGTCTTTGTTTATTATATGGTGAAATCGAAAGTGAATGAACCATGGGCTTTTCCTGAACGACTCTGCGTAATCGTAATCGTAGTTTTTAATACAACAACACCGACCTACCATAGTTATAATTTCCTAATCAAACAAGAAAAACAAAACACTACATTCATTGCGGAGGGACATCCATTGACAAGCTCTATACACGCTCCATGAGAATGCAGTATATGCTTACAACACGATGACGTACTTCCGCTAAAATCGCTGCCAGCCAGGTTACTTCCGCTCTCATAGCACTAAGGGGATTTTCACCAAGTGATAACGGTGTGTTTAGTAAGGAGACCTTCAGATTTTGGCAAACGAACAGCACTTCGGGTGAGCATTGTTAAGTGCCTCTGTGATCATGGCTCTAGTAAGTGCAAAAGTTCACTTCGCTTTTTTTCATATTTGTCGATGTACCTTGAAACGAATAGCCTGAAGTGCTTTTTAGTTGTCAGCGAAGTGTTTGAATAATTAGAATCACATTGCTGTTTGTAATCCTATGTGCATCCTGAAGCAAAATACCATGCTCCTATGGCGCCGGATGTAATAGAGCTGGCCGAGATTTTAGCGGAATGACGTCATCACTCCGTGTGCATACGGTAGGCTATACCACATTGAACCTACAACCTGATGCTAACCCAAACTCTTGAAAATGAATACAGATAGTCATAGATAAACAGACAAACATAAAGATTATTAAGTATTAGTGATTATATATGCCATTTCCTATTTGCATTTACATTTACATATACATTGCATAAATTATTATTCAAATTTCAGGTACATTTCAGTAAAATGATTGCAATAATTGACAGGTTATTCAATAAAATTGATTAGCCTTGCTAGTAATATCAGCAATATTTGTTTAATAATATGAAGCAACAAACCCTTGTTTTGAACTTCACATAGTCAACATTATACGACGAGATCTCCTCTGCATTCATTGCTCTCCATCTTCGTCTCTTCGTCTCGTGCTGAAAGACAATCGCATAATTGAATCAAATCATCAACGACACGCCAGGGACAAAAGCTCTATGTTTAGGCTACATACACAGAAGATGTGGCTCGCATCCCCAGCTTGCTCTCCGGAACCCTCGTGTCCAGTGTACAGGATGCGCTTCGCTATTGTTTTTCTCCTCATCTTTCGTCCATTAGCCGCTTTCCTCGCGACCGGTTCTTTATCATGCCGCTCATGGCCACGCGCGGATCCGTGACAGGCTGATGACTTTCACGCTCGTGGCATTTCCATTAAAGTTAAAGACACTACCGTGTCAAGATCACGAGTTCTTTTGGAAAGTCTTGAAAACGGGATCAAATGTGATAGCCTATAGGTTACGCTATGAAAAGTTTTAACGGTGGACATTTGTTTCTCTTAAAAGTAAAATCACAGAAACAAGAAACATGCCTCAATACAGTCAGCCCAGTTAAATATTTGTTTCAAAACTATGATCACCAATCCCCAAAATGATGGTTACTATACTTTTGCTATTATAAAACCATGACAAATTTTCTTTGGGGCGATATAAGTCTATAAAATGTAACATTACATGACATGATGATGTTATTATAAAATATATACCTTGTTATAATGTGTATCTTTAATAATAAATAAGAAAAAAATAATAGAAGACTAACAGTCTTCATAATACGTGTTTTTATTCTGTGGTTATTGTACTCTATTGTATTTTTGTCACAAACAAACACTTTAAATAAAGAAACCTTTTTATTCTGCCGAAATCAAAACATGTGCAATAAGAACAAATCATAATAATATAGTAGAATAATACATATATAATATTTCTTCTTAATTTTATAATATATTAATATTGTACACATTGTGCTCAGGTATTGTACTTATTTTGTTCTAATATATTTTTCAAAGTAACATTTCCTTGTTCTTTCTTTTCAGCTGCATGAGAACAGATACAAGTGAAAGGTCGAGTAAGGTTTGACCCCAACCAGTCCCAGGTGATCTACAGTGAGCACTAAGTGTATCCATAAAAAACCTGAGGTTGTGGAAGAGAGGTCTGGTCTGATATTCCACAGGGATGGGGGGAGGGAAGCAGCTCGGGGCTGGAACAAAGTGGATCCTGTAACTCATTAAAGAAGCTTGCGATCACAAGGCACAGAGGAAAGGCCAATCAAATTGTGTTATGGCCATCAGCGCTGTCATGCGTCTGTCTGTGAGCACTGTAAACATGGGGTTTTGATCTCATCTTAATTCCAGAGCTGTTCCCTTACCAGCTGGCTGAGGTAAAATCAACACTGAGGCATTCCCATAGGAAAACAAAATCACAAATCTCTTTAATAACTTAACTGTTTTTAATCTAGACACAAATGAGATTAAATCGAGGGCAAAATGTGGAAATTTTTTGACTTCTGCTTAAGTCACCTGATTTAACATGTTGTAGTACCTCTAGTTTCAGAAGAATGTCTCAAAATGTGCCTTTAATCAGACGTCAGACACAAACATTTCTCATCAAATTCATACAAAATGCAATTATTTGAGCTATTTTCCAAATGTATTTTACTTACAGCAGAGGCCAAAATGTTATGTCCAACATTGGAAAATTTATGGACATCTTCATTCTATATTTAAATGTAAAAGAAGATACTTGGCCAAAACAATGCATGCACAAAGCTTATTGAGTAAAGGTACAGAAGAATAATGGAGGATGAACGAAATATTAAGTGATAAAACTCTAGTCAATGTATGCTTTATTTCCTATCAGTTTAATTTTTGAAGCATTTCTTGTACATTTTTATGGCAAAAAATTGTCCAAAAATACCTTAAAAGTGCAGTGTTTCATTTAATTTTTACCACACACTTAATTGGATCAAACTTTGAGGGCAAAAAATCTTAATATATATATCACATATATCTTAATCTTCTTGATTCTAATAAGATACTACGGATGCCAATCTGTAACTGAAGATCATCTCACATATTTACATTTATCATATATACATTGATCATCTTTGTAAATTTTCCCTTGAGTGGCTCAGCCCCCATTAAGAAAAGTACTGATGTATTGATACATATTCTTTTATTTACTTTAGCTATAAGGCCTTTCACCTCTCTCCTAACAAATCAATCACAAAGGTTCTTTTATAGGTCACAGGCTGCCATTTCTTATTTAGTCTGAGAGTTGCTTTGAAGTTTATCTTGTGACTCGTCTGTCAGAGTTGGTAGATAAACAGTGGTGGAAAATACTGGAACCAAAGATTTGTTTGTGACATATGCTTTACATTTACACATTTGGCAGCCCCTTTTATCGAAAGCAACAAACCGTGCATTCAAGGTTTATGTTTCTTTCGTATGCATGCCTCCTAGGAACTGAACCCATAATCACTTGAGCAACATGAACAACTTTGTCCTGCCAAAAGACTCTTGATGGCTGCTCAGCACCAACACAATTTAATCTCCATTGGGTTACTCAAACACTTGTCTTGGAATTAGTAGTTGCTTTAATTCAAAGTGATTTACAAAATGTAACAGGAGAAACATAGCAATACAAAGTTTAACAGTGAAATAGCTGAGATTGAGCAATACAGGCACAATGAAAGTGAACTTGTTAATGGTAAACTTTCCCTTTATAGTGCATTTTGAAATGCATATTTAATTTTGTAAAGAATGTTGGTAACCAAACAACATTGGACCCCATTGACTTTGATTGTTTCGACACAAGACACTAAAAGAAGACAAAATATCTTCTTTTGAGTTTCACAGAAGAAAGTCAGACAGGTTTTGATCAAAGTGATGGTAAATATTTATTATTGGGTGAAGTATCCCTTCAAGTTGGGGATACTTTATAACAGCAATGAAACATATTAATCTAACACTGTGTCTACACCAGATGCGACCAGCTCGACGCAACAATTCTCCAAAATCTATTTCTTAAAAATGAGGTCCCTTTTAAACCCACCCACACAAGACCTATGCCCAAGTGGTGCTTCACACTCACCAGCGCTGCCCTGGACACCGAATGGCCTGCATTGTTTTGCACTCATGTGTCAGTCTGCGACAGGTCTTAACACAGCGCTACTCTTCTTTTAAAACAAGCTGTTCCATATTCATGAGAACGCTGGCAACAGAGGAAAGAAGTGTCATAGTGGGGAGTCTAATGAAGTGACAGAATGCTCAAAATTTATCAGCTATAGGTGTGTGAGATGTCTCGAGTGAACATGAGCACATGTGCAAATTTTTTTTCCTGAAGAACAGAAATATTGCTTATGTGTTTGTGTTCATTGGTTCCGTCTGTGATTTGAATGATTTGCCTTACCTTTAATTCTGGGTTGACATCTCACCTTTCTGCGCATTAAATTGTCTTAGGGCCCTCCCAGGGGTCACTGGGATTAGGGTCAGAGGTCAACTCTGGGACCTCCAGATGGTCAATTAAATCCCACTCAGTGTCCAGGCAGGGCCTCCTGCTTTATGGCACTATTTACTCTAGAATTTTTATTATGTAGAGAAAGACAGCAAAAGAGAGAAAGACGGAGCAAAAGAGAAGAAAGTTGTTATTTTATTAGAAGCAAAAGTTACCCTCTTCCAAAAGTGAAAATCTCACCCTCCTGAATCAAACAAGCAGATGCCTGCAGGCAGTTGGCAAGAATAAAAAACAGATCTCAATGTACAAAAAACCTACATTGATATAATATGTCTTATTAACTGCTATCAAACTGGCTGCTTGTAAAACATACACCATGCTCTTAAAAATAAACCTTAAGGTTATTTCTTTATATATTTCTATTCAAAGAACCTTTTAACACCACCTTGTTTGGTGTTGGTGAAGAGGTAACTTGAGGGTTAAATGAGATGAAAAAGGTTGAGAAACACTGTGTTACATAAATAAACATAAACTTCCCTACATGTGCAGTGCTACAACTCACTCCCCATTAATGTCAAGATACGAGACATTTTCACTATACAGTTGTTCACTAATCCACAGCGGTTGACCCGAACCTGGTCTACGCTCCTCCGGTAACATGCATCTGTGAGAGTTTTAAAACAACCGAAGTCTCATGAAAGCTGCAAACTTTCACCCAGAACGCCGTTCTGCTCAGCATCAGCCATTTCAGGCTTTGAGGAATAGGTGATGTCATCAGTGAGGTCGCAGGCCTTTTCGGTGTCATCCCGGCTCAGGTCACCGTTAAGTCCGAGCAGCAGCGCTTTTGCATGCGCTATAATTCAAACTGTGACTTTGATGATAATAGCACTAATAATGGCTTGACAGTGACGGATGGGTGCAAGCAATTTGGAGGCCTGTGAAGTGACCCCAAGTCCAATCAGAGCACTTCCAGGTTAAATGTGACCCCAGGCATCCTGCGAAAGGGCTCTTTCCAGAAGTGCTGAATGGATGATGGGGAAAAAGAAAGGAAAAAGATGGGGCGCCAAAGTGAGCAATACTCCTCAGGATAAGAAGCAATTGCTGCAATACACCATTTCACCCTCATTTGGATGCTTATGCAACATTCAGAGTTGAGCCCAGTCCGCTTACCACAGAGGCCAACGCACTCAAATCCCTGGAGCTCCACTTGAAATGTTGCCGTGCTGCCAAAACCTTTCGGTTTCACAACCCGAGACTTTGGCCGCAAACTCAGTTCTCTTAATCAACGCAAACACCTCCCCGGGCAGCATTGGGAATGGTTGGCCGGGCCATGTGTTAGACATTAAACGCAATCAGTGACGCCGTTCCTTTTTTTTTGGAGCGCAGGAGAGATTGAGAGGAAGAAAGATCCAGGTTGATAAATAGCAGAGCCATTCAAATGCCCGTCTGTTCACGGGGAGTCTGGGTAATCAAACCGAGCCCTGTTTGCTTTATTTATGCCACACGTCAAAACGAGAGATTTATCGTTATTGCGAGGCGGCTCTTGATTAGCGGAGAATGTGGAAAGCTAACCTGGAAAACCTCTGCCGGCGTACAGCGTCTTCTCGTCGGGATGAGCAGATTCGTGGCCACTGAGGTGCCTGTTGGAAGAGATGGAGAAGTGACGAGATTAAGTGTTTCCAAAGCAATTGCGGTCTGGAATTCTCTCATGATGACTTTATGAAACGCTCTCTCACTCGAAAACAACATCTGATTGCCATTTGTTCGTTATAGGGTGTCATCTGCAAATGTGTACCGACACCAAAGACAACGTGAGCTATGAAAATGATTAAGCAAGAGCTCCACAGCAATGCGTGGGGTTATGTAGTACCTGAAACAAACCCTCTGACGCACTTATGGTTTCTTGAGACAAATAAGCTTTTATCTTTCCTGGCCAAAAACAAACACAATGTTAAGAATTAGCATAATGCTCTTCCCACTAGGTCAACACGGAGACGGAATTGTTCCTCGTGGTTTTCCATTAATCCTCTTCCATCTCCTTTAATCATACCACAGGCCTAGAGACTCGAGAGGCGCCAAGTAACACGCAACCTGTCAGATTCAGCGAGGGAAAAATGAATTAAGTCCAGGGGGTGAGGTGGGGATGCAGAGAGGTGTGAGCGGGCTGAATATTGAACCCGGGGGCATCCCGAAAGTCATAACTCAGAGCTTAGGTACCGCGGCACGCCTGATGAGTTACCGTCTGCCGATTGATTTAGTGTCATCTCAGGTCTTGGCCGCCTCTTACGATTATGTGCTTTATTAAGTGATTCTCTAAGCATGACATCTTTAGGATATTAGGTTGTGAACTTTTTATAAGCATGTGAACTGCTTGCTTTTACTAGTTTGAAGGACATGCACATACGTTTGCTCAACCCTGACGGTGTGAAACCTTTCCTGTATCCAAAATATGGACCCAGTGGTGTGGTTGGGATAAAAATGACATTTCCATAAAGCATGAGGATTGAAAGTCTCTCTTCTTTTGAAGCTCAAATTTGAGGTCACACCCCACCAGCCGTCTTTGTTTCTAAAAAGCATTGGGGAAATTAAACTGTAACACAAATATTTTAGCACCACAACACGCTGTAACACCAAGTGAGCGTGTTTCTTTAAGAAAAATGTTTCTCCTGGAAGTCTTTTATTTTCTTTCACCTTTGTTTGATTGAAAGGTTAGGCAAACATGTATAAAAGAAAGAAAACAGTTGTTTGATGTGTGTAAATGAGCATGTGTGGATGTTTATGTGTAGCCAAATTTGTGAATTAAATATTGTCAAAGACGTTTATTAGCCAAGTGCAACATGTACATGGGACTTCTGAACAAAGCTTCAACTGCAGGATTATTTTATCAGAAATCACAGAGTTCCCAGAACTCACCAGGAGAAAGTCCTTCATCCTCCACGTTGGTTAAATTGGACGTACAAGAGATGCTGTTTATCGCGACCTCAGGGCTTCATGCATTACTGGAAATAGACAAAGAGTTACCAGAGGAGATTCAATTAATCTTGCACGCACAACACTATTGATACAAGCTTTAAGGTTTCACAAGTTCATCCTTGGAGTCATTTTTTTTCACTTTGTTTTTTGACCTTTTAACAAAATGAAGTATGATTTATAAAGATCAAGTGATTTCACAGGGGACACAAATTAATGTATCACATCACATATGAATTTTAAAGATCTCCTTATTCATTTAATATTTAATAATGTCATGAAACGTATGATCTCAACGATTTAAAAAAGTCTGTTCCACAAAGTCAATATACACACACATTCAATACACAATGTAAAATGTAAAATGTTTTTAAATTACATTAGTAGAAAAACTGTGCCAACATATCATCTTTTTCATTAATATATTCTGCATTTTTTTTTAAATCTTAGACCAAAAGATAAAGCAGCCACCTTTAAAGGAACAGTTAAGCCAAAACATTTAAATTCTGTCTTCATTTACTCACCCTCGAGTCTCAATTTCTTTGATATAAGAATTTGTGATATTTGAAAGAATGCGTGTAAGCAAACAATTCTTGGTCACCATTACCTACCATAGTAGGAAAAATTGCTCTATAAATGTCTTTGTTCTGTTGAACACAAAAGATATTTTGAAGAAATTAGGAAAGCAAACAGTTCTGGCGCACATTTGACTACCATTGTCATTTTTCCTACTATGGTAGCCAATGGTGGTAAAGAATTGTTTGGTTACAAGCATTCTTCCGAATATTTGTCTATGTGTTCATCAGAACAAAGACATTTAAAAAGATTTGGAACAACTGGGTGAGTAAATGATGACAGAATTTTTTTTGTGATCCTTTAAATGCTGGTTGATATAATGCAACGTTTTGCTAATTCTAGGCAAAGGTTGGATAAAGATGTCTAAATTTTGTCTGGATTTTTGAGCCACAACATAATTTCCATTTGCCCAAGTATTTCAAAGCCAAATAAAGTTTACAATTATTCCTAAACATGGCAAAAAGTAATAAAAAGCACAGACTAAATGACCGTACACTTTTGAATAGTAGTGTATGCTGTGCTGAGAAAATTTAAGTGACATGTTTCCAGGGTCAGGACTCTGAACCCTTAGTCAAAGGGTATTTACGGCTGATTCTGCGTGCCAAGGGAGCTTGACAACATGTGCAATTTATGTCAGGGTTGGTTTTATGTGTGTGAAAAAAAGTTTGACAGAGATTGTATTCATATGCATGACCTTCATCTTTAAAGGCACAGTCAAAGATCACAGTGAGTGATCTATTTCTCTCATGCATTGCAGTGGTGAGGGCTGCTGTCTAAATGCTTACTCACCAGGCGCCGACTGCACAGGCCGCCAGCAGAGCCAGCCGGTGGCCCTGAATGCCCTTTTGCTGACTAGACTTTAGCAGCCAATAAATGGAGCTGTCACTACTGTCAATCTTACTTTCTCTGGCACAATCGCCCTATCACGCCCACACATGCCGTCCTGCCCGCCTCGATTATGTCCCTGAAAGGATGGCTTTCGGTGACAGCCCTCCCTCTTGTGTGACGGAACGAAAGGATGGCCAATCGCTTTACTCCCCGCCCAGGGTTTGAGAGAGAGAGAGAGAGAGAGAGAGACTATTATTTTTTCGTTCTATTTAATATGTAGCTTTAAAAATCAGTCTCTTTCTCTTTAATTCATGCAGCAGATTACGACTATAAATTAAAACAGATTATCATAAATCATTCACTGTATGATCACGTGATTCCTATAAATAAGCAGAAATATTGTCACTTAACTTTCATAAGGTCCATTGTGAACCATCACATAAAACACATGATTCAAACAAACATGATTAAGAAAGTCATTCGTGAAGATGTACAAAGCTATGTAGGCTATACCTACAGACATGCTGTAGAATTCTACAGATTCCTTGACAACCTGTCATGGCAATGTGCAGCAGCACATATTGTCCATATGTTGTGATTTAATCAGAAATGTTGAGGTTGGCCTCAGAACCCTGTTTGTGGATTCTCGCTGGTCAAGCTCCATCTTGATGCTTCATCGCCCTCTGGTGGTTATACGGTACACCAACAGCCCCCGGGAAAACAGACGTGACAATGTAGCTGTCACATTACGCATGCACTCTTTGTTATATTGAATTACTATAATAAAATCCTATATGTCTCACTATACACACATTCATTCGTGTCCACATCCTGCTGATAAACCAATAAATTTGATTGTTATTCGTTCAATTAACAATTAATTTAGAAGCATTTTAGTACGAGAACAAAATACACATAAAGGTCTCATTTTTTTTGTCTCTGTGGTATTTTGGTGTTGCTAACTTACATTAAAGAATGACTAGTGATCTACATTTTAAAAAATATTGAAGTAATTTCCACATTTAGTCATTAAGCCTGCCTTAGTAAAACATAACCTAAATGTTTCACCTGCTAAATTAACTTTTTCTCAAAATTGAATCAACTTTGAGCTTACCAACAAGAGCAATTTAACCAACAGGAACCGTAGTTGGTTAGTTAAACCTTACGTAACAATTAACATCATTGTTCATGCTTTGGTGTTTAGGTTTCTTTAAAAGATTACGAATTATTCTTTATCGTTAACGATATAAAAACAAGCCGCAGTCTCTTCTTTACGAAATTCAACAATTTTACTATTGTTTATATGGTCAAAACGATATTGAATCCAACAAAAATAGTCAATGCACATTTACTATAATAAAAAACATGTTTCATTTTTGTAAGGGATGGTGACAATCTACACTGGCCAAGCATATGGGACCTTTGTACTGAATTCACAGATAGGCCTGTTACTGCAGCCCAGTTTCTGTGGTTTCCCAACCTTTCGCGCACCATCCCGCGTCAGAATCATTTATTTCCTCCAACGACCTCGCCTTTACTTTCCCTCCTGATTACTTTTCTGTTGACTATATACTCTGTGAAACCTCTCCACTCCACCCATATATTCAGAGGGCTGTCGCCGTGTTTACCCTTCGCGAGGATGAATCGTGTTTTCCCTGCCCGTGCTTCCATCTCCAACGTGCTCTCGGCTTGCTAGAGAGCTCTGAATGGCGCACGGGTTTATTTGTTTAGGAGAACGGCATTTATTTTCCGTGCTCTCTGTTTGGGCAGATGGCGGGTCCCGCCGCCCCAAGCGGACCCGGGTGTTTATTTGAAATGGGGCGTGCGGCACGCGAGGGTTTTGAAAAGCCTCCGCGGACCATGTGTTCCTATGAACGCCCTGATTTGGAGACGCGTATTGGCAGGGCCTGAGCTTTCTGACGAGAAACAGGAGAGAGAAATTGTGGGCCCAGTGAGCTCAGGCCTTCCATACGGCGTTTTTGGGTCTGGCCGAAAGCGCCTGTCTTCACAGATGGAATAAGTTCATGAGATACAGCACAACGCGTATTTAAATAAGATTTAAAATCCAGATGACAGCATATATGTGTCATTTAGAATGGTGAAATAACACAGGCCTGTTACAATATGTCACCATGATATTATTCTAAGAAACGCTCGATTAAACGAGTTAATTTCATGGTGGCTATAGGTGCGTATTTTCTTTCAGCAGTTTAAATAGTGTTCCATTTTTTGTGCACACATGCCATGAACATTTCATGTGGAAAAACAATATTGGTGTGTAGTTTCACTACATTTATTCCCATGTTGTTCCGAGTACCCCCGAGGTAAACAAAAACCTGAATATCTAGAGAACCTATAAAAAAGGCAACAATTTATGTACATTTGGGAAGAGTGAAATACTTTCCTTCTATACAATTGTGTTCATTCGGATCCATGTTGTAAATCATAACTATAATACAAATCCAAAGGTTTACATGTGTTTTAGACAAAGTGTTGGCGGTAAAAACTGATATAACACTTCTTTTGTTTGCACAGAGCACATGATTGACAGCACACATTAAATTAGCCACTCCCCGTGACGTTAGCCCTGCCTAGCTTGCTCGTACGTCATTTTTTGGAGTAACCAATCAGCAAAGAACCCATCCATCAATGTCCGTGCTTTCACCAATCAGGGGGAGTATGCTAATCAGCTGCCAACCAATCACGATTGACTTGTTAAATCATCTTCTATAAAAGATGCAAACCCATGAAGAATCGGGTGATGTGAGTTTGCGTAACGGTGGGTATACTGAAGGCGATAAAGAGATGGCGTTTTATAAGTGCTGCTTTATTGTTGTGTAATAATGATTGTATTTTTGCACATGTAAGGAAAGGAATTACTTCACATGATTGGTTTATTAAAAAATAAGAAAATATTTCCACAATGAAATGTATACAAGATCTTAATACAAGCACACTTTGAAAGAGAGACTAGTGTATAACTTTTTGTGGTAACATGCACACCACTTAAAATGTTTACCTCTATATGCTAAAGATCACTGATCCAACAAACTTGTTCATTCTATATCCAACTGCCAATTTAGAATGTTGTTGTTGGGATTAAATCTGTGTGAACGAGCCTAATCTATTTTACTCTTCTGAACTATTTCAAACAGGACAGCAGTAACATTTTCCAGTGTCAAGGATGAAGCTATGCCAAAAAGTGAAATATGAGGAACAGTTCAAAGGTCCTACTATATACCAACTGGCTCTGTGATGTAAAGAAAACAACAGGACACCAGCATTGTGGCTGGTACTCCCCAGATGTCATTTATGCCCATTATACGTGACCATGTGTCCCATCACTACTTCAATTTGACTACCATAAAATGCTATGATCTGTCTTCGAATTAAAAATAAAATGTGTACCTTTTTAAGATCATTGTTTCTTTTTACTTATATCTTTGCTACTGTAATTGTTTGTTTTAACTCAATAGCTCCATTTAACTTTAATATCCGATGAAAGACACGCCTATATAACGTCTTCATGTATGCCCTAATCTATTTTTTGAAGTTCAAACTTATTGTAGCATCATTCTAGTAAAAGGGGATTCTTGCAACAATTACACATTTGGCACATCCTTTTAGCCAAAGTGAGGTACATTGCACTCAAGGTATTTTGTATTTTCCCAGGGAATAAAACCCACAACCTTTTGTTTACCTACAGTACAGACAATGTTGTAAACAATTCTACAAAAGATGAGTAATCAATAACAGTATCACATAATACTGTGTGTGTGGGGGGGGGAGTCAGAATAGCTTCTCAACTCAACATTACACTTGCAAGATCATGGATTGGATGGGAGACGCACGGTAAGGAAAACCTTGAATGTGTTGTAAACTGCCTTTGCAGTGTCTACCAAGTTCATGTATGTATATTATCACTATTGGCACTCACAAGGGAAGCACCGCTGTCAGCATGCAAGATTCATATCGATCAGTAGCAAATATTTGTATCAAAAATGTGTGTTTTAAGAACAGTGTTTGCTCTAAAGACTTATAAACCTATTTTTTCGGAGCTGCTGTCTATGGTGCTGAAACAATTTCACTTGACCGACAGCTGTCACTTAACACCGGTCGCTGTCCATGGTTCTGAATCCACCTTTCTGGCTTATGGTTGATTGGGTTGTGTAAAACCGGTAAAAAAAGGCTTGCTCGCGTGATGCATATGCGGAAGTGTACATTAAAGGTTAGTGTTTAGTTTTACGCCTACGGCTTTATGTCGTTTGTAAAAGATGATCTTTCATCGTGTCAATAAACTACTCAGAACTCAAATGGAAACAAGGTCAGCTTTTCCCATGGCAAAAGCGAGAAATATGTGGATAAAGATCTTTTGGTTTAAGTCCTTGAGGAATCAGCGCGCAGTGGTGACCCCGTCACAAGGGTTGTCACATTCCGGGACGCGTTGCGTGTGTCTTTCCCATAAAAAGTTGTGTGAATGATGAAGGGACATTCTTTCATCCGGCGCTTCTTCACTTTGAAGCGCTTTCGTGAGAGCAGCTGCAAACGATCTGAAATCTATTAACACCCGCGACTCTATTAAAAATACATTTCCTAGGGATGTGAAAATGCAGTGACACATGTGTCGCGCGTTCGCTCTGTGACCCCGCTGTACTAATTATATGCAGGAAACAGACGTCATAAATGATGGATTTGTACACCGATCAAAATGGATTCCTCAAATATATAATAATTCTGCAAAATTGACCAACATTTCAATCTGTCACTAATCATATGCCGAGCCAGCCTTTTCGTGCATTAGTGAAGTATTTGTTTTTTGCATAATGAAAAATAGTTGTGTCAATATTTACATTTGTCCACCAGATGACGCTAAAGACAAACACACCGCAATCAGTGGTGTTTTAAGTAATGAATTATGTTATGACTCATGACATGTTCTTATAAAACGGCATTGTAGGATTGAAATTAAATTTGGCTTTTCATGCACGTTTTATCATTTCTATGTGATACATTTCTTATGTTTTTATTGTCAACGGGGGCATTTGTTTCCTGTCTTAACAGCATTCCCGGAAAAAAAACGATTCTTGAGGTAAATAGGCTCAAGCCCATGAAAAACAGTTACATCTTAATTAAGAATATTATTTAGTAGCTAAAATATATGTGAAACTGACTTTGAAAACCAGGCTAGAATCTCAGAATTTAATTCGATAACGAGCATCAAAGTTTGATTTGAACCATTAATTTCGCTGCGATTTCACATTATTCAGTCAATATTAAAGATAAATTAGGTTGGATATAGGTACAACGTTCTTTACATCATGTATAATGATTTTATGTAGAAAACACAAATAACAAGAAAAAACTTTAACTGGGTTTCCACAGGCAGTGTCACATATGTACACGTTTCATTAACGACATAATGTACATTTATAAGACTGTTCCAATAGAATGTCAACCATATGCCTGATTCTGTTGTGCACTATCTACAATTTCTGCTATTTAGCTGTTCACTAAAAGGAATATAATGTTAAACGAATGGAAAACTGTTAGAAACGTTTTAATAGTGTAAGTACCGTAGTGATTCCTAGTTTCGTTATTATGGGCCTTAATTCTGTTTTTATATTGAGAAACTGCATAGATTTGACATATTACAAAATACAAAATAAAGGCTACTTTTCCTTTTTAAAATACATATAAATTGTAACCTAAAATGTTGATGTATACGAAAAGTTTTTGGACTTTTTTAAACTGCCCATCCTTTGAAGACAATCGGGCGTGTTTATGTGAGGTTTAATAGTAAACTATTCAAAAATAGCAAATATTGTATCGTTAAAGTATAGCAAAGCTCAACAAATTGGTTTTAGAGAACGTACCAATAATGTATTAAATAAATCACTTTAACTGTAGACCGCATACTCCTGCCTATATTTCTTATCTGACAAACTGTTTTATTGGTGTTATGAGACAATTGCAGTCATGTTTGTTTACTTTAATTCATTGATAAAATAATGAGAATATTATTCAGATTATAACAAGTGTTTGTGATAGAAATGTGCATGCATGAAAAAACAAGTATCCCAAGAAATACTATTGTTAAACGATTTCAAAATATCTGCAAATAATCAATAAATATAAATATGGTGTTCCTTTATATCACGATATTGTAATGATTTGCAATCTTGAATTTCGTAGCTACTTTCGACAACATTAAATTACTAACACCATCACTAAAAAAAACGAATTAATCAGAATATAAGGGTTAATTTATTGTTAACACCTTTAATTCAACATCTTTAAATGAATGCACAGTCAAAAGGAAGTAATAAAATGTGATTGGCCAGTGAATGTTAACCCGACTTGCTCAACGCCCACATTTAAGTGTATCTGCGACCAGTCATGTTTCGACAATTCGACACCAGACATATTAGGCTACTGGTCGTAGCGCGAGGGCGGAGACTCGGCTTTACGATTTCCATTGGCTTACGGCATCCAATGGCAAACCAAGCCACACCTTCTCTCTTTGTCAATGGTATATTTATGTGCGCTTATGGAGAATATTCATGATTACCCAAATCTGATTGGTCTACATGACATTTTCTCCTCACCAATGCGAAACAACATCAATGTGTTCTTGGCAGACTCAGCGAGAAAGAAACGACTACACAACTTCTATCAAAATCATATTTATTAAATTATAATGACAAAATCGTTTTTAAAAAAGGTTCGATTTTATAGGGACTATGTAAAAAGGCCCAACTAGTACGCAAAACATATTTTGTAAAAAGGCTTCTCAGTTATCCAGCATCAAATTAGACATTTTAAATTGTTTGCTATATTTGAATATTTAGCTAATTTCAATAGCATAATGTGTCATTGGTTTGACAGACAACTATAATTTACATAGTGATAAGAATCATATTAATATCATAATAGTGTGTATTTATAATTTAAAGCAATTAAAAGCACACTTGTAAAACATATCTGTTCAGATACAAAGTAAAAAGGTTTTGTCAGGTAAGTTAAAAATATGCTTATGGTGGTAACATCTTAATTAACTGGTTTTATTCACATATTATTTAATATGATGAATGCACCAGAATAAGACATGTTACACCCAAGTTTGTAAAATTTGACCAATGTTTTACATAGTGTAGGGTAATATTAAATGTAGTGTAACAGAACTTTTTGACAAACATCATACAAATGTTATGAATAATTAAACAGAAATACCACACAAGACATAGTGTCTTAACCCAAGTCATATGGGTTGACCAGTATTGAAAAATAGCATTGGCTGATGTCCTTTTCAGAACCTGATTAGCAAAAACATATTTGCATTCTACTACATCAATTCTTACACAAAAAAATATAAATATGCATTCTTTTCAAACTAACTGGTAGGCTGTCCTCATAAACTGACTTCATGACGCACTTCTATAATGAATTAAATTACAACTTGCTTCAAAAAACTGCTTCCCAATCCCCTCTTAATAATTTAATTATATCTTCAAGACAGAAAATAGTTGACTTATTTCAGAATTGACCATTTGATCTGCTCCTTCGCTGACTGCAACACCTAAAAATAAAAAAATAAGATTAAACATGGATAATGTAACAGACCATGATTCTACATATGACATGTAAGGTGTCCTGCAGAGTGAAATTAGATGTGTTTTTAATTATTTTATATAAGATGATTTTCAGATGTACTGTGTATTTTGTGTAAAATAAATGTTGCTCAACGAATTAAGGCACCATTTTAATAGTTTTATTTTCTACAGCTTTTGCATTATTTGCACAATGAACAGCTGAATTAAATGAAATGTCATTTTTATTGAGGTGACTTCTCAATGACAACCATTCTCAAAACACTCGGATAAGTTTCGTATTATGGCCACAAGGTGGCGCATGAAGACCGCAATATGGACTCACATACCTAATCATCGCTTCAATTCAATTCAAATTCAGTTTTTATATTCCGGATTGTCTAACGCACGACTTATTTCTAATTAGAACAATTTACAACCATTGAACTATTTCTACTTATTTGCCAAACTGAATACAGCATCTTTCTCATGCACAGCTCAGCACAGTAAACTTATGCATTCATGCACTTACATTAGAAGTGATTGCCAGTTTGCCAGTGATGTGCTGTAAGGGTTAAAGGTTAGTGACAAAGTTACGAATGAGCATGCAATTCGCACAGGTGTTAATGAAGGTTAGATTTAGAAATTTAAAAAGTTATGCACGACAGTCAGACTACCATAGAACATTTACAGTATCAATGTGTTTGGATGCGTTTGTGTCTTTTGTGTGTAAAGGTGTATTTGTGTTTTCTGTACCTGTGCCACACTCTGTTCTGATAATGGGCTGTCATCTGTCTGTAAAACAATCAGAGTGCAGAAATGACAATGACAAACTAAATCAACATACAGTACACTTCGACCAACTGATACAGACTTGCAAGATGCTTTTAAATGTTAATGTGTACTCGTGCGAGGTTGAAACACAATGCCAATTTTTACCATTTATATCATAAGCAATAGTTACTTATGCCTCAATTATCTAAAATAAGTGTACGTACACATAAACATGTGTATACTATAGCATCCGATTTTATGACCCATCAGTCAGCAGTCTGAGGTCTGTTAAACTGCGATCATGCCATTGAGTGTCCGTGAGCATAACTCAATGTGAATCACTGTTCCCCACTCCACAGCAAAAGGTTTACGATCGGGCGTCAGGGAGCGCAACGAGACGTTTGCTTAATATTTATTGGCTGCTTCAGTTACAGCTGTTCCTTATTTGAGCCTCATACACATGCACGCCATGCAGTTACCTGCCCGCTCTCTCACCCTCTTCTCTTTCTCGCTAAATGGGTGGGGGAGGGGCTACAAGAACCGGCGTTTCTCTCCTTGGCCCTCCATGTTCCCAGTGATGTAATGAAAAAGGACAAAGCCAAAAGCTTGCTCTGACACACAATGACAGTGCGAGAGAGGGGATATTTTGTGAAATATTGTCTATTTACATTACTAATTCCTTTTGGAAACAAATTACTATGTGAATGCAAAACTCGAATAAATAAATAAATAAAAAAGAAAGTAATTGCATTTAATTCCATGGAATGGTATGGACTACACTAGTCTGCTTGTTTTTTCAAATTTAATCCAAAATAAAGGAATCAAAAACTACCCTTTTGGAAGAAATGGGCAACTTCCTGTCACAATACAATGATGTGCTGAGGAAAACATTCAAACAGGAAACAGAAGATCTGGCTATAAAAGCTAGTTTAAGATTTTGCTGACTTGCTGTTGTACCCGAGACCCGTCTCTTGTGTATCATAAGGCTCAAAAACATGCTGCCAGCAAAAATTTTGAAAGCAAAGAAAGTATACAATGCAAAAACTGTCATCTTATAATTTAATGAAACATATTGTTCCTCTTAGTCTCTTACCCTGTAGTTGACCTTCTCAATGACCTGTTGGGGATCACTCTCCAAAATCACTCTGCGAACAAATTGAAGAACATCATACATCCACTTTATCATAAATTTTAAGTACTAATAATCTGATTTTGTTTTCAATGCTATGAATACATAAAACAAATTAAATGTCCACATGTATGCTCCTCTTCTATCCGTGCATGCAACCCAAATAAATGGACATTACTCAAGAATGGGTATTTACCCTCCATCAATGATTTCATCCACTACCAGGAACACCCCATCCATGTTATCCAGCAGAGTCCTTTTCTCCACACTCTTTCTGTTAGAGGAGAACCATAAATCTCACATTTAAATGGTGTTTTAACATATGGGTGTAGATTGCCCTTGCTTGCACTGTTAGGGTCCTTATAAACACCATCAAACATACACAAGGTGGTGTTTAGCAAACCGGATGGCAAGAATGTTTCATTTCTGCTGTGCCTCAACCAGTTTCTATGGTTACCAGCAAACCTTGCATGATAAGAATTCGGGCAACTCTGACCATAGACACAGCATATGTCAGTATATTGAATGGTCCCATACTGTCCTATGAACATATAAGTATATAAAAGCACAATCACTTTTATAATAGTTTCTGTGGAGTACCAAAACTTATGATAATTCGCCATGACTAACTGTCGGAATCCAAAGTACTTGAGATGCTTTTGCACTCCATCAAAATCACTTAAACGTTATTGTGCTTGTTATAGAAATACCCTGTTTATTCAGCTCCCAAGTTCATTAGTATATTTTTATAGTCAATGTGGTATCTATGTTTGTCTATGATTAAGACATCGAACTACATGAACTGTCAAGAAGTAGCTGGCATAATGTCATTAAACTGCTTCTAAAATGATAGTTAGCCCAAAAAAAGAAAATTCTGTCATCAATCACTCACCCTATTTTGAAGAATGTTGGTAACTGAACAACGGCGCTACATTGACTTGCATTGATTTTGTGTCTACACAATAAAAGTGAATGGGTACCGCCATTATTTGGTTTCCAATATTCTTCAAAATATCTCCTTTTGCGTTCTGCAGAAGAAAGAAAGTCATAAATGTTTGAAATGAATTGAGGGTGAGCAAATTATGATAGAATTGTCATTCCCGTTAAGGTAATAGTTAGCAAAGTAATACTCTAGTATTATTTATTTATATACTTCCAAACCCTCAGAACTTTATTTCATTAAACAGAAATGGGAAAGCCTTAGTCCTTATATGACTTTAATTGCATGTTTATGTTTTTCACAACCTCTCTTAGACACTATTGCTGTACAGTAGGGGGCGTCTTAGAGGTTAGTCATCTTATTTTTTTCTTCAAGACTGGTCATACCTCCTTTTTAAATAAGTAACATATCCGGGTAGATTGGGCTGACTGAAACAAGAAATGTAAGACTGATTCGCCCCAACTAATTGTTAGTCAGTGAGACTACTCGCTGTCTAAACTTAACCTCTAAGTTTATACAAATAGGCCCAGATCCATCCCTACAGTTTTGGAATGTCATTAAGATCATCACATTAAAAGATTTAAATTGATTTTTGGTTAAACCAACCTTTGAAATAGATTTCTGTGAATATCGTATTATACACTCACCTTAACATCTGACTAAGAGAGTCAAACAAGCAATTTAACACAGCCATCAGCATGAGCTGAAATCAAAACATAAGAGAAAAAGAGAAACCGAAAATGATTTTAATTTGCATCACTGTATACAAACTAAAAGATCAATTATGTAATGGATGACCAGAATCACAACTCTCCATATAAACTATATGAGTTGGTGTCACATCCGAATTAAATAACACGACCTATGGCTGCAGTAAGGAGAACACATCAACCAATCAGAGGCCAGCTCATCTATACAGAGGACATACCTCATTCTCCTGGGGGCTGCCAACCACATAGAAGAACAAGTCTATACTGCTCTTGTAGACTACTGTCATTCCCTCTAGGAAGGCAATCTCATCTGTATACGGAAAAAGGAATTCAAGAAGATTAATTTGTGAATAAATTATTAAAAATTGCATTTAATTGTATCTATAATAGCAATACATTCTTAAAGGTGCTGTAGGCAATTTTTTGGAGGATCTATTGACAGAAATGCAATATAATCTAGATGACATTACATGTCTTCAGATGTTTATAAAGATCTTACCTAATGAAGTGTTATCTTTTTAATACCTTAGGATGAACTATTTCTATCTACATACATGGAATTCGCAATGTTGTTTCTACAGTAGCCTTAAACGGACAATTTCTTCAACAGAGCATGTTTAGTGAAGATGTTATCTCCTTCGGCAAAAAAGCAAACGTGACAACATTTTTGTTCTGTGAGAGCCATCGTAGTGCTTAGAAAGAGAGGGAAGGAGTGAACCATTGGTTGCAATTCTCAACCTCACCCCTAGATGCCCCTAAATTTCATTTAGACCTTTAAAAACACCCAAATGAAGATCATTTAAAGACATTGATGAGAGCATATTAAATGATGTTTTGTTATAAGAAAAAAGAGTGTGGCTGCTATTTATTTAGCAGTGTGAAAAGGAATTTCAAAGGAGAAAATGAGTGGGCGTGGCTTGCATTTTCACTGCTAATTGATTGGATGTGTACATACTGTTGAATTGATTTTGAAATTAAACTAGCAGCAGACTGACAGTTGAAGGGGAGGAGTTAACGGATGCCTCGGGCCAAGTAGTCTAATTTGCTTCACTTGAGATGGATAGTCATTTCAGGGTGAACGTGTATTTTTAGATTTTAACTGAAGATTACGAGGGTACATGAATAAAAAAAAAGAAATGACCCATGCATAAGCATGCATATTTTAAATTCCACTGGGACTTTAATGTATACTGCACTATATGACAGTCAGTACAGTACAATGGGCCAATGACTACAGCCCATATAGGATCAGTTGCAGGATTTGTATCAGTTCAATCTTGTAACAGATCAGTGATTTTTCTTCTCAAAAGGCCCAGGTGTCTGATTTCTGAACTTTTCAAATTGAGCATGTCTCTACATCAGGCCAGACTCTATCTTTATCTCTTTAACTCAAACAAACAACAATAGATTCATTCTTAACAGAGAAATGAAAAATAGGGTCAAAAACAGAAGAAATTTGAACAGGCCAGACAGTTTCTCATTTCACCGGTTTCAACTTTTAGAGACAAATAGAGGTATGTATTATGTCCATCTTAACATATCAAACACTTGAACAGGTGAACTGATCAGGGTGGCTTTGTCGGCCTGGTGTCATACACCTTCACTCCACAGGGCAAGTTACATAAACATTTGTCTTTCTGTATAGCTTCCCCACCCTGTTTCTCAGTAATCTGACCTATAGGACCCGAAGGAACCTTGCAAATGTAACCAAGACCCTCTGTAACGTAGATTTGAAGTCTGTTTTATTTTAGGATGCTGCGTGAGATATTTGGAACCTGACCCGAATCAGCACAATTAAATCTTTGTATCCTCAACTAAATCAGTAAGAAAAAGTATGAGTATTGGTAAGTAAAGTGGGTTCATCTTAATAATGTAAAACTTACTGTCAGCCTTATGGGTTTTGTTGAAGACGTTCTTTTCAAAATTCTTCTGCTCTTTTATGGAGGGGTAGAGTTCAAGATCATAGTACTGAAATTGCAAAGGTATCACATTTTATAGCACTTGGAGATTCAAAATGCATTACCCATTTTCCATATTTTCATGCCTATTTTCATGTTTTAGATCGACTCCGTGGCACAGATCCACATTCTTGCGTAGTTTTATTTAACCAGTTTTTTTCAGACGAAGAATAAGCTTTAAAAACAATTGTTGTGGTTTCAAGAGTTCAACTGTACATACAGTTCTAACACACCTTCCTAAAATTGTCATATGAACATAAATACCTGGATTATCCGGTTTATGGTTGAAACACACTACAAGATTTTTTAAATCTGAACAGATTTTTTTTTAGACTAGACATCATACACTTGCAGACTTTTTGAAATATTCAGATAGAAACACACTAACTGATCAAATCTCCGGACTGGCAGACTATCTGCAACAAGTACAGACTGAAATTCTGGGCAAAATCTGAGCAGAAGTCTTTTAGTGTATTTTAGCCTTAAAGTGTGATAAATTAAATCTCAAATTAAACTCATGTGATAAGAATGTGGATTTACAGTAAAATGTCTAAAGAATTAAGTATTATGATTTCTTTAGATCATTTAAAGATCGTTTCTGCCATCTGTTTTAATACATTTTATATCCTTTATTAACAAATAGAAAATATGTTACATCCAATACTTCGACAATTGTACAGGGCTGTGCAACCCAAATGTCTAAACTAAAGGAATTTTCTCTTTTTCACCAAAGAAAAGAAAGAATAAAGGAGGATACACTTCTTGCTTTCTGCACCTTTGAAAGCAGTCTGTTTCCATCGTTGTCTAAGATGAAGATGGCCTTTACTGTGTATAGTGATGGTTCCTGATTAAAAACACATTCATACTAAAGTGAGTATTCATTCATCTTAATTAGTTTTTCTTTGCACATTAAAAAAAATACAGGGCAATCTCAACAATGGATCTGTTGTGAGCATTTAGAGGCCATTAAACTAACATCACGATTTAGACAATGTAGACCAAGGCAATGAAAAGAGAAGATCCAGACAAACAGTGCTGCTTGTTGGCTTTCTGGCTCCACTCCACCGTCTGGGTCCTTCCGGGCCAAAGTTCTGTCATGCACTGACTACCACTGATCTAGAGCCTGAGTGTATCACAGAACTTGGGCCAGGTGAACAGGGTGTCTCTTTCGATCATCCGGTTAAAAATGATGGAAAAGGATCCTGCCTGTCATTGTATGTTTTGTAAAATGGTTTGTCTGTCTCGACACACACCTTCGGGATAAGGTAACTCCACCCTAGATAAACTGTGATATCTGTGTGAACTTCTGTTTACAGTACATAATGCACTAACATTCCACAAAGTTAAAGTTTAAAAAATGTTGCTTGTTATCCAGTTAACTACAATGTAATGTGTCAAATAGTGTAATTAACTCATCCTTCTTTTAAGACAATAAAGCAAGATGGCTGTATTTTACAAACTGCAGTAAAATTCGTGTTCATTTGTCTGCATAAAAAGCAGTGCTGCAATACCTTTGCAACTGCTACCGAATTAAACATTTGTAGTTGGAGTAGATTTTGTCTATATAGGTCAAGGTATAAGACAATTAAAACGGTCTGATCTATCTAGCCCTGATCCAAGCGTCCACCTGTGGAATCAATCACGCGCACCATCCAGACGGCGCGCGCTCCACTCGAGACGCGCACCGCGGACGTGGCATCCACGTCCCACTCTGAAAAGCCACATCTTCCACTAGTAGACGGAAAAAACTTTCAGAGCAAACTGCGAGTGGAGAATAGATATGAGCCGTTCAGAGCAACAAGTGAAATTTACTAAATTCTCATCTGTTCGCGTCAACGAATCATCGGTAATCCGCGTGACATATTCATAAATGTTAGTGTTGGTTTCCATAAATGTGTGTTTGTTGAGCGAAGAAATCCGATCGATTTCTGGCAACAACGATTTAGCTTTTGCGAGACGCAATGCATGCATGAGCTATGCATGATACGAGACAATTCAGCACATTTACCGAAGTTTAAAATTGCAGTACGTCCTATAATATTGTTCCAAGTTAGCACGCTAATGCGTACATTACTATAAAGCGCAAATATTTGATGTTATAAACGCATTTTAACGGAGATTTAAAGACGGAAACTGCTAGCAAAGCGACACGACCTAGTCTTTCAAAGTGACAGTGAGTAAAATACAATAAAAACAGAGATTGCAAACTACATATATCCTACCAGTGCCGCGCAGTCCATGGTGGTAGCTCAGTGTTGACGTGGACAGCTTTGAGCTGTCATTACAGTAGCGCTCCTGAAAGCCTCTGACTCACAGGGGGCGGATCTGCAACTGCAGCCACACAGCCGCCATTATGGCCCAATGACGGGAGCCAAAATGGCGGCTGTGCAAGCGTACCAGTTGGGATAATCTTTTTAATGGAGAGAAACACAGAGATGTGATATCATAATATAAAAGTATAATAAACACAGATGTACGGAGGTATTAATAGCATTGTTTTATATAAAAAATATTTTGTTGGAAATTCTTGGATGTTTTGGGTGTTCACTTTCTGGTGTATTTTGTTGTAATCCGTTTTTGAGAGAAATGCTCGTTACTGCCATGTATGTACCAACAGGAAATGTAATAATGGAGTAACTTAGATAAAGCTGCTGTATTTTCTTTCTGATAAGGCTGCAGTATGCAAATAAATGTCACAAGTTTGCGTGCCTGCATGAGGTAAGTCCGAATAGTTATAGAGCGGAGGAGCGACCCGTTAAGAATCGTCACTTGCGATAGGCTGGCCTCTTGTTTTGATTGACAGGATGCAACCACTTCCCTGCGCGAGGGGGGTGGGACGTTGGAAAACCTTACGTCCTAAACTCACAGCTGACCGTAAATACACTTTTAGTTTAGTTTAACAGTACAGTTAAAATCACATCATAAACACAATAGTATACACTCTATTTAAACTGAAGCACGAAACAGCTAGGGCTTTCCCCACAAAATCAACATATTGATACAATACATATTTGAAGTGTTGGGAAATGGACGGTGTCCCAAACACTGACACATGGGGCGAGCATGAGCTGTCTTGTCGAAAGAAAACCGAAAGTCAACCACGTCATTTAGGGCGGACCACTCACTTGTGCCCTATAAATACACACGCGCTCTAATACAGTGCATGAGTGTGATTCATATCATCCACAAGCTAACCTGGTCTCGCCAGTTTCTAGTGACTACTAGAACTTTCTGTCATAGACAAGGTAAACAAGCCGGTTATTACCACATTTATTATTAAAAATAACACTAAGATAATTTGAGTTCTTATATAATGCGAACTGTTTTCTATTCTGTTGAGTCTATTATACACTATTTATCACCGTTTCTAGGGGAACAGCAATCACGTATGCTTAAATAATTAATATTTTACCACCTTAAAGAATACAGCCTAAGGAAGGCTAATAAAGGTGTAAAAATAAAATTGTGCTGCTGACTGTGATTTACTTTGGCAAGTTTGTATCATTCATCCTCGTGAATGTTATCTTGATCTTAATGTACGTACAGCTCCACTGTACGTTTTTGTCTGTTTGGGATTTGTGGCCGAAATGCCTGACGACAGCAGGACACTGAACCCTATTTATTTCATAGAAAATGTTTTGATTGCGTCATGAAGTGACTCAGTGTCCAGTGCCCTGTTTTTAAGACATAAGTTGGTCAGCTGTAAAGATCGGTGTTTATGATCATTACGCGTTTGTAAACCAAGATAACGTTCTCACAGACTTCACATTTTGACTTCCCTACCCAGACCTTAATGAACTAAAGTTTGTTCGGATATATTCGTGTTATGGTCTTGTAAATGGGGCATCCTTAATTCAAGCTGTATCTTTTTTGTCCGTTTCAGGATTTTCACACAGAATTTTCCAAGACAGATTTCTTTACCCCCAAAAATAGCAAAAAAAGGCGTTTAAAGAAAGAACAATTTAGTTGGGCCATGCTGGACCTGAAGAAGTACTTCACAGATGGCCTGATCCAGGTGGCTATTCTTCTCAGTCTGGCCGGGATGCGTGTGGACGTGGATCCTTACCTGCCTCCTCTTGGCAGAACCTTAGCGGACCCTAGTTCAGCCGTGACACAGACTCAATTCCATAACCTTCGGAACGTGCTGGATGAATATCATCTACACCCAAAAAGCGTGGATCTAGATGGGTTCTTCACAGCCCGCAGGCTATTGAGTTGGGTACGCTCCCTGGATCATCTGCAGGTGCCGGTAGCGGAGTTGGAAGCCTGGTTGGTATACAGAGAGCCTGATAATGGAGTGTCCATTCCATCTCAGATGGGTTTCCTTGAGGATGGTGGTCTAGAAGATGTGGAGGACCCCTCAGAGCTAAGCATGAGGTTGGGCGGAGGAGAATTGGAATATGACGTTGGAGAGGATGACAGCTTTGGAGCTGTGGGACATATGTCAAGAAGTCTTACTCATCCAGACCAAGATGAAGTCATTAAAGAGGTAAGCTGTAGTTTTACAAGATTTAACAAACAGCTGGAAAAGTTTTGCTCTCGCCTGTTAATTTCAAACCTGTATTGCGGTTTCTTGCATAATAGTTCATTAGACATTCTTGCACAATAGTTCACAGACATTTGTTTAACTTATATAAGCTTGAATAAGTACCAAGCACATTTCTAACAGTTCTCAAGAAAAATGAACAATGACTTTATTGACAGTCTGACAACGGTTGTTACGTGGTTTATGATTTCCTGCTAAATTGAACTCCTAGAAATGAAGGAAGTGTTTTACCTTTGGATCTTCAGATAAGAAGTTAGGTTCATAAAACTTAAGTAACAGTACAGGTTCCTAGAAGTAAGTTAACACAAAAGGGAAGAAATAACACCTTGAATGACAACATGCATATGATAGTTTATGCAGTAAACCAACATAAGAATCCATAATGAAATGGATACTTCATGAGATCTTTGTAGCTCAAGGTCGAATTGAACATTTCATTAAGTATTCTGCGTCACAAAAAGACCCAGAAATCTCACCGATGCCACCTTTGCCATGTCTCAAAGATGCCAACAATGTCTCAGCTTGAGCTCAGATTTGCCTGGTCTGCAATTAAAGTTAGTTTTTTAACTAGGTTTTGTACATTTATGTTATGTAATCTAACTATTTTAAAAACTCCAAATGCTTTTTACAAAATGGTCTAATTTGTTTCCATTTTTGTTTCTACTTTTATTACCATTTTTTGGAGAAACATCCGAGTTTATATAACTGAGAGCTCAATGAAATCTCCCGAGCTATGAAAAAGCTAACTCTGAGCAATACAAATTTCCTTTGGGTAGCTAAACCATAAACAAATTGTCCATGCTAATTCCAGTTCTATAAACACACACCCAAACAACACTGGCATGTAATCAGTTATAATCTTGTCTGGATATACTGGCAGGTTTGTTATTGAGCCGTGTGTCCCTATTTTTGCCCAGAGGAACTGTACAGCTGAATGTTAAGCAACCTCAAACATTTGATATGTCTCTAGGACTGAAAGCTTGACTGGGTTTCCCCTTCGTTGGTTATTTAACTGTTGCATAGTGGTTGTTGTCGTACACCGACCATAAGAGGCTCCTGAGACCCAGAACATTCTGGGCAATATGTGATCTGTGCGTGCTGGCATGGTAGATAAGTTTTTACACTGTAATAAACACTATATTGAATTTATAAATTAAACTTATTATTATAAAACATACAATTCGCCTTCTGTGTTCATGCATGAGCGATACAGCTAGGGGAATTTTAAAAGGATAAAGTATGTTATAATTTCGGTTTCTGAAGTGGTGCTGTTAATGTTTTAACAAGTTTCAACACACAGGTTTGTATTACTGGACTAGTGGGGACATTACATAGACAGCCATTGATTTTTTTTTTAATAGGGTTTATGATATATTCACACAAATATGTCTATGCAAGACATTTGATTTAAAGTAAAACACTATTTGACTGAAGTATAAGCGTTTTTATAAAATAAATTGTCCTCACAAGTCGGTTGTAATGATAATTCAGTGTGTTACTGAGGATATTTGGCCCTCACAAATATAGCTAAACCTATACACACACACAAACACTTATAGATCGTCTGGAACCTACTGACCGAATTTCCCCTTTGAGTTAGGACCCTGTTCTTAGAAACAGCTGCAATGTGTTGTCAAGTTCCCGCATGTACAGACCAGATCAGATTTGACAGGTTTCCATGCACATGATCCACATGGCTATTTCTGAACCAAGGACCGACATGTTTCTTAATGTAGTACATAATGCTGCATTTGTGGCCCTATGGCACATTTGACCTCTGGGTGACCTCAGACAATCCATGTGACAATCCTCAGACAATCCAAACATATGAAGACATATTGTTACATATGAAGACACTGAAGGTTGAATTCTATTTACATGATTATGAGATGATTTATATATTTTGGTGTACGATTTTACCTCGGCACGTGACTATAAGAAAAGTTGTGAACCACAGATATTAATAAACCCCTCCTCATATCACCTCTGTAATTCTACCAAGGTCACCTGTACCTGACCGTGCAGGCCAGAGGTTTGATGCAGATATGCCCGAGCATGTGCTCGCTTGGCGTCCACATCACCGGCTTGTTTTGTAATCAGAGAAGTCAAGCACATTTGCTTTCGCAACGCTGTTTACCGGCTACTGGGCAAGCGTCTGGGACTCAACAGACAGTGTGTGTAGACATTGTTTACTGCTTCACAGTCAAAGTTCCCTTACCCAGGTTGGCTTGGTTTGTGATTCCCCTAATACAAAAAACCCCCCACAAATCAACAGCCTCATTTGCCACATCAATCACAGCGAATTCAGGAAGATAGGGGGACTTCCAATAACAAATACACAGAGGAACAAGAGACTAATCGCTTTCAATAATCCCACTCTAGAACAGGGAAAGTGACATATTGTGTTTTCTGTATTTGCAGGAGGGAGATGGTATGTCTGCACTATGGGAACAGGAACATCATCAGGACCAGCTGGAAAATGCAGGAACCCAACCTCTCCAGCTGTTTAATGAGGACGAGGAGGATTTCATGATGGATGGCTGGAGAAATACAAATCCGTTCCATGACCAGATGTTTGAAGAGAATGTACAGGTATGATGGCCTATATGCACAATGAGACAACAGATATGTTTATAAATCAGATGTGAAATGAACATTTAGACTTCTTAAATAATTTAAAAGAAGCACTCAGCTTAAATATACAAAGGGTGGTAGTTTTAATATTAGTTTAAACTTAATGTGAAAGTACTCATATTTGTATAGAACAACAGTGTATTGGAGATTCCGTTTGCAGAGAAATATGCACATTGAGGACTGAATTTGATCTCCAAATACACCCAAACTCTAATCGAGGGTAGACTATAAAAGGTAGCTTATTGTCCTTAATACAAAAGTTTTGTGCTATTAACATCGAAGAACACTTTCCATATTACAAAACAGTGCAACACAATGTGACCTTGATAGATAACAGACTAATAAGAGATTTATTAAAGCATTTCCTTAAGCTCCCTCTTGGTTGTTTTTCAGTTGTCAGGTGTAAGAGAGGACACTTCTCTTTCCATTGAAGAGTGCTTGCGCCTCATTGATGCCAACTTGCTTTCGGGAGAGGATTCAGAGGTATGGACATAATAGAAATTGAAAAAAGCCAGAAATGTCTTTAAAGCGCAATTTGTCAGGAAACTCTCCACCCATGTCAATGTACAGTAAGGTTGCATTTGTTAATATTAGTAAATGCATTAGGTAACACAAACTAACAATAAGCAATGAAGATTTTCAGCATTTAATAATATTTATTCATGTCAGTTAAAGTGAAAGTTCACCCAAAAATGAATTCTGTCAACATTAAGTTACTTTGTTCTGTTAGCATAGGAAGGAAAAGGTGCCCCAGAACTGTTTGTGTTTCTAAATTCTTAAAACTAACAAACTCTGTTCAACAGAACAAAACAAGATTATTTTCCTACTATGGATGATGTCACATAACTGAAAATTGCTAACATTCCTACAAATATCTTTCTTCATTCTTTCATTTTTGAGTGAACTATCCCTTTAATACCAGTACAATTGTTGTGAGTTTATTGCACATTGTAATGTTAAAAGATGCAACTTTTGATTTTAAAAATGTATTAATAAATGCTGAAATTTACAGGAATATACACCCTATCTACACCGGATCCGAAGCGGCACGACAAAAGACAATAGAACCCATTGGATTCCTTTATTAATTTTTCCATAATGGATGACCAATGCCTTGTTTTTAGAAAGTTTGTTGTGTCGTGCCGCTCGCGTCTGATGCAGAGTTATAAATGCTGCAATGTTAACAAATATATCCTTATTTGTAAGTTTTAAAACATCAAAAATGTGCATATGTTTTCTGAACCACTACTGTAATACTCTGTTGATACCCAAAAGGACGTTAGTTTTTCCAAATACTTTTAAAAGTCGTCCAACATTTTTCTTATTTCAGTTGCCAAGACCTGATGCACAGAATGTAGAAGAACATGCACTTCAGTTTCAGAGGCCCCTTATCTCTCCTTTGTTGCCCGAACAGAATTCCACATTCAGCTTAGAGCAACAATGGCAAGATGTTTTGGCCATTGTGGAGTCACAGGTAACCAATGGCAACCGTCTTCCTTTTAGGCCCCAAGTTGCTTTCATGCCACGTTTCATCGTTCTGGTAGTCAGTAGGTTTTAACCAATTTTTTTCTTCACAGGATATGGATACAACTGAAACAATAGACAATTCTCACCACAATATCAGTGACTCAAACCAGAATATTGGATCCGTGGAAAACTTAGTACATCAGGATGTCAGCCTTCACCAAGCAACTCTACCAAGATCCAGTGAAGGTCTTAACACAAACAGCATCACCACGGAAGAAACCCGCTGTATTAACAATCCCTCCGTGGAAAACACCAGCTTTGAAATGTCTTCTAATGAAAATTCCCTTTTTGAAGACTCTGATATTGTAGATCTCCTCCTAACCCCTGGGATTAATAGTTCAGAAGCAGTAACTACCTACCATGTTCAATGTTTGACCAACAAAACCTGTCACTTAGTCATTTAGAGCCTCTGCTGGAAGAAGCCATGCTTGATGAAACCAGCCTAATGGATTTGGCTCCTGGTGAATTTAACCAAGCTCAAATCCCCGAATTTGAAGAGCACAAGCAAGCCGATTCAGATTCTGGTTTATCTCTGGACTACAGCCCAAGTCCCAGTTCTCCCAGTGGGTCTGAATCTTCTAGCTCCTCATCTTCATCATCATCATCGTCGTGCCCTTCGTCACCCTCCAGCCCACTTCCCAATTTGATACCTGAAGAAGGGGCCGTGGGGTTCACTCACATCAAGGAAGAAGAGGAGGAAGGGGCGATTGGTGGCTTCATGCCAGAAGAAACCAAAATGTCTCATACAAGTTTTTTGGAAGCCAAGCAGTTCCATAATCTCCCCTGGCTTGAGCACGTCGGACACGATCACACCTACAACCAGCCTCGCACCTCGGTCCAGAAGAAATCTCCAGAGCACTGTTTTGATGACTCCCTAATGCAGCTTGAACAGCTCTCCAATCGGGACGAGAAACGCGCACGTGCGCTGAACATCCCTTTCCCCAACGAGTTTATCATAAACCTACCTGTTGACGAGTTCAATCAGCTACTATCGAAAAATCATCTTACCGACGCCCAGCTCACGCTCATCAGGGAGATACGCCGCAGGGGTAAAAACAAAATGGCCGCTCAGAACTGCAGACGAAGGAAGCTGGATGTTTTGGTGGGATTGGAGCGAAGCGTGGACGGCCTACGACGTCATCGCGCCAGGCTTCTCCGAGAAAATGCTGAGGTCTGTCGCTCGGTCAAAGAAATGAAGCAACATCTGAACAGCTTTTATCAAGAGGTGTGTGAGAGACTGAGGGAGGAACAGGGATCACTCTGCTCTGACTACGGCTTGGAGGAAGATGACAACAGCCCAGTTGGACTTGTTTCGCGTAGATCCGATTCACACTCCAGACGCAAACTCAGTAAGAGAAGAAAAGAAAAGAAGTGAGGTGATGTTTGGTAGTCCTGCGTGATGGACAAGATGAAAACAGCCTCAGAGGAAATGCTCTCTGCTGTCAGGTCTACCTGCTGGTTTTTCTCAGCCTAAAGGGTTGGAGAATTCTCAGGAACCAAAGTATTCAAACATATCAGCCACTTTTCGTGAAAGATTAAGTTGCTTAGGACAAAACTTTGGCTTTGTACCTTAACATGGCTCCCACCACATGAATACAGTTCCTTCCCTAATAACAATTTGCTTGGTTTGCAACTTTATTTAAAAGAAAATATACCGTGAAACAGTACGATTATTCTCTTGATTTGCATAGTAAAAAATTCTGAATTTGAGTAATTTAAAAAATAAATTGAATTTTTAAAGCAAAGTCAATTTCAGAAGTTCGAGCTGTCTGGTTTATCGAGTTACTGTAAAGCAAAGAAAGTTGTACATATGTGAAAAGACCTGTTCTGATTCCATTAATATTGTAAAGTACTTGTAAATTATATTACTTTTTTTAATAAATTGTTTGTAATACTTTGCAGTGAATTTTTCTTGGTGACAAGCTGGGATTGTTCTCTTTTGTTTTAATTAAAAGCTATTTATTGTCCAGTGTCTTCTATTGCGTTAATTCAGAAGTCTACACTCAAATCCATGACACAACCTTATTCGAAAAGCACTATTTTTCGTACATGGCCACAGGTAACAGAACGGATTTTAAAAAAGTTTTATTTTTAATGAAATAAACATTTAAGTAAAAGGGAAAAGAAAATAACAGTACACTTAAAAAAGACAACTGACAACCAGAGGATTATGCTGCAGTCACATTACAGATTAGCAATACAAGTACTTTTGGTAGACAGCAGAAGAGAATGCCAATACGAATACTATATCTTGAGAAAATGTGAACAAAACTATGTTTTAGTCAAACCTGATTTTGTCAATAGCTTTATATTTATGCTGGTGCAGAGGTGGTGAATACCTTGTTTATCCCATAATGAAATCTGATCTGTGAAATACACATTTTACATATTAGTTTAAAAGAAAATGACTGTATATTTTGCTCTGCTTGTACTCAATCCTCCTGAAAAACAAGGCTAAAACAGCATAATGGGAAATGTTCTATAAACATAATATAATCCAGGTAGAACATTGGCATATAAAAATTTGAAAGGACCAGTCAGTCAAGCTTGAGCCTAAAGAACATTTCTGCTCTTCACACAGTAATGCAAATAGTAAAATACAATGACAGAAAGACGTAAATGTGTGTATATGGGATTATGGGAAATGTAGTTTAATATGCTGAATTTCCTCAATATCATTTAATTGTAGAAAGTATACAATATACATCTAAATTGGTAGAATCTTGGAAATATAGTACAGTATACATACTATATCTGAAAATGTTGAAACAATGCTAGGACAGCAATCGGCCCACTACTAAAATACTAAGGACTCTATAGAAAACAAATAAAAAATAATCAAGTTTTGAAGAATTGAATAATCTTATTAGTTATATCCAGAAGTATGAGGCTGTTTACATAAAGAGTCACTGCAGTTAATACATACCTAATCCAAGTTCCCCACTTTATTTTACAGCATAACTAGTGCAGCAAATACACTGCATTTCCCATAATTCAACAACAAAGTAAAACCAAAGAAATACAGCATTTTGCAAAGACAATCAGCATCTCTTTGCCCACTAATGTTGACTCCAGTCCAGGTTTAATAGCATGAGAGTGGAAAAAGCCGTTGGGCTTTAGTTGCCGCATCCTAACTCACGTCAGTTAGTTCTTATCATCCTTCTTCTCTTCTTCCTCAGAAGGGTAGGAGTGCCATGTCAGTCGCTCTTCATAGAAGGAGATGACCACCTGTGGGCATTTAATGTTGGCTTCCTTAGCTGGAACGAGATCTGCTTCGTCAGAGTTTTTCCTATAGAGCAAAGGTAAAAGCAATGAGCAATAACATAAGTCCCAACCAACTTTTGGTGAGTGCAGAACTTGGGTTAAACCAAGGTTTGGCTCTACCAAAGAGAAAGTTTCAGAATCTAGACTGACTGACTGACTGCGTCAACTAGCTTACAGTTCAATAGCTTGCCCTTTTGCCAAGACAATTCCTATTTTTTAACCAAGGTTATCAGTAAAATTCACTATTAGTCACTATTTTGATCAATCTAACATCTTTACGTACCATTTCATTAGAAACATAAGCTCGCCGCTGGAATCTGTAGCTCCAATGATGCGTTCTGGATCTAACCCCCGTGCGAAACCTCTTGGCTTTTCTTGCTGTAATCATTAAGAATGACTTTGATTATTTGCACATACAGCAAAAAGGTACTTTTCATCACACGAGATTCATCCATATCAAATAAAAGGTAACCATGCGATGCATCGATTTAAAAAGTTGTCCATTGGATACAAATCCCATTAGCATCGCGATGAATCGTTTCTAACATATTTGCATCAGTAAAAATCGATATGTAGGTTGATTTCTCTAGTGCGTTCTGTCACCACTGCTGCACCGTGAATATGACGTATCAAATCACTACGCGACCAAGGCGTGTCCTGACAGTCACACACATGCTGTGTATAGTTTTGTCCTCAGGAGGTCTCATTGGAAGCCTGCTACGTCATTTAGGCGGTCTCGTTTCAAAAGCAGGTAGGAAACTCAATATGCACCCATCTAATACGACCTACTTTCACGAGAATTCGGAGGACACATGAGGTGTACCCTTTGTTGCTAGAGATAACCCACAATTCTTTGCGTCCGCCAACGTCTGTTATTTGAATAAACGGCAGCAGCTGCACATTAAATCAAATTTGTAGTCTTTAATTGTTAACGGTTTACAATTTGTGTCTTTTTTAAATCTTAGAATAAATAGATTTACAAGTGTTTAGTAAGGAAAAAAATGCTACATTTGTATAACTCTTTTGCCATTGTTTAGCGTAGAGAGTAACCAATTTATTACCTCTTAAAATTATGTAGAAATCATTTTAATTAATTTGACAGGTATGTGAGTGCAACGTGATGTCATGTCTCCCAGTATGTCCTACGAAGGACGACTCGTTTAATTCTAATTTGAGGATCCTCCGTAAACATCTTTTACAGGATGAGACCTCAAGTGGACACAAGGACGCAGGCTTCAGAAATGAGAGAAAGCTACAGTCATGCTGCATCCGACCACTAAGTCCTAACCGCCTTCAGAGGATGCATTCCAAGCCAGAAAGGCATTAAGGCACATCCAAATTCAACTTTTGCTTTACTCCCTGCCTCATGAGAGACCTATATCTAAGAGATTTTAAAGGTAGCATAGATGAATTATTTAGCTGTAACGTTAGCTGCTAGAGGCTCCCCAATTGCATGCATTATGCCAAGTAAGCAAATGATTACAACTTTTTTCACTTCCCGCTGGCTAACAACTCTTCTTGTTACAATGCAATAACCTATGCAAGCGCCTTTTTTATTTGTAAACATATTTAGCGATACAGAGAACGACGGCTTCCAATACCTCCCCTGCATTAGAAGTCAGGAGGCATGTCAGTTAACCAAAACAAAAATCCTTTTCATATTGTGTTTTGGTTATGTTTCCAATATAATTGAATGTTGTTCTATTAGATCCCATCTGCCAGATAACATCTCACCAACAGAATCCATCACATACCAGTAGACACTGTAGTTTTTATTAAAACCAATACAATTCCTATTATAACCACTAATTCCATAAAACATTGCATAGTGTTTTGGGCGAGTTCTTTTATTTTTTTCAGCACCGGTAAAATATTGAATTGCATGGCAGCGTATTTTTTTCCATTGCATCCTTTTGCATTGAATCGCATTGTGTTGTATCAAATCGGATCACACTGGCCGCATTACACTGCAGTTCTTGATGCTCAATTCTGTTTTGTAACTATATCCAATATTTTTGACGACCCGCTTACATCTTTTAAAATTGACACGTACAGCCAGGTCCATAAATATTACGACATCGACAGAATTCTAACATTTTTGGCTCTATACACCACCACAATGGATTTCACATGAAACAAACAAGATATGCTTTAACTGCAGACTGCCAGCTTTAATTTGAGGGTATTTACATCTAAATCAGGTGAATGGTCTAGGAATTACAGCAGTTTGCAAATGTGCCTCCCACTTGTTAAGGGACCAAAAGTAATGGGACAATTGGCTTCTCAGCTGTTCCATGGCCAGGTGTTTGTTATTCCCTCACTATCCCAATTACAATGAGCAGATAAAAGGAACAGAGTTAATTTCAAGTGTGCTATTTGCATTTGGAATCTGTAGCGGTCAACTTTCAAGATGAGATCCAAAGAGCTGTCACTATCAGTGAAGCAAGCCATCATTAGGCTGAAAAAACAAAACATACCCATCACAGAGATAGCGAAAACAGTAGGAGTGGCCAAAACAACTGTTTGGAACATTCTTAAAAAGAAGGAACGTACTGGTGAGCTCAGCAACACCAAAAGACCTGGAAGACCACGGAAAACAAATGTGGTGGATGACAGAAGAATTCTTTCCCTGGTGAAGAAAACACCTTTCACAACAGTTGGCCAGATCAAGAACACTCTCCAGGAGGTAGGTGTATGTGTGTCAAACTCAACAATCAAGAGAAGACTTCAACAGAGTGAATATAGAGGGTTCACCACAAGATGTGAACCATTGGTGAGCCTCAAAAACAGGAAGGCCAGATTAGAGTTTGCCAAACGACATCTAAAAAAAGCCTTCACAGTAATGGAACAACATCCTATGGACAGATGAGGCCAAGATCAACTTGTACCAGAGTGATGTGAAGAGAAGAGAATGGAGAAGGAAAGGAACTGCTCATGATCCTAAGCATACCACCTCATCAGTGAAGCATGGTGGTGGTAGTGTCATGGCGTGGGCATGTATGGCTGCCAGTGTAACTGGTTCTCTTGCATTTATTGATGATGTGACTGCTGACAAAAGCAGCAGGGTGAATTCTGAAGTGTTTCGGGCAATATTATCTGCTCATATTCAGCCAAATGCTTCAGAACTCATTGGACGGCGCTTCACAGTGCAGATGGACAATGACCCAAAGCATACTGCAAAAGCAACCAAAGAGTTTTTGAAGGGAAAAAAGTGGACTGTTATTCACCTGACCTGAATCCGCTTGAGCATGCATTTCACTTGAAGACAAAACTGGAGGGAAAATGCCCCAAGAACCAGCAGGAACTATAGACGGTTGCAGTAGAGGCCTGGCAGAGCATCACCAGGGATGAAACCCACCGTCTGGTGATGTCTATGCGTTCCAGACTTCAGACTGTAATTGACTGCAAAGGATTTGCAACCAAGTATTAAAAAGTGAAAGTTTGATTTATGATTATTACTCTTTCCCATTAATTTTGGTCCCTTAACAAGTGGGAGGCACATATGCAAACTGTTGTAATTCCTAGACCATTCACCTGATTTGGATGTAAATACCCTCAAATTAAAGCTGAAAGTCTGCGGTTCAAGCCCATCTTGTTCGTTTCATTTGAAATCCATCGTGGTGGTGTATAGAGCCAAAAAATTTAGAATTCTGTCGATGTCCCAATATTTATGGACCTGACTGTATGTGATCTCTGCATTTACACTGCACATGGCGAAACAACCGGAGGTAGATATACTGACCGAAAAAAGAAGGAAAAACGTTATTCGCCACCGCTGCTCGTTTAATAGCCATTTAATACAGAGATCTCAGAAAATGCATGAAGTCCCAGGGTTTATCCCCCAATTTGCCTTCAAACATTAAGACACGTGATGAGTAACAGGGGTGGGAATCGCAGGGTACCTTCAATATCACGGTATCGAGCGTCATCGTGCATTTCAACAAGTTCCCTGTTGATTTTTTTTCCCCACCCCTAATGAGTAATGTAATGTCATGTGCATATTTTTTAACAGTGAGTGTAGGGCTGTCAAGGAGACGGAATATGCCTCGCTGTGTTTTCGAGTAGCTCAATACCCCGGTTTGCTTTTATTACCGCTTTCTTGGGGTGTGCGGTTTTGTGTGCGATCATAGTAAATCTTGTTTTAAAGATGTGCGAAACCATATTATTGAATATTTTACACGTTTTTAAGCTCCACTTAATGTAATCAACAATGAATATCCTGGTAACATGTAGGATGGAACTAATTCAACATAAGCAGGTGATATTTTGCATTGTTTATTTATATGACGTGCTAAAAAATTACTTAATCGTTAATGTTTCTTTAAGTCTGAGAAGGTTTTTTATCATTTAGATTTTGTGAACAAGCTCATGCAGACTGAACGAAAACCTGTTAATAAAACAGACTGCACATAATATTCCAAATATTTGTATGATCATAATGTTCACATTGTTTGCAATGTTTTGTTGAGGAAAAAATCTGTAAATCCTCAGTCAAGTGAAGCCTGTTTAAAGTAAAGAGGGTGTCTGCAGAGGAACTCGAACTTCTCTGCTGCTCTGAGTGGAATAGATAATTTGTTAAAAGTTCGCGAGAGATCAAGTTTATTAAAGCTAGAGGTTCGCTGATTGATCGATCGCCGTCCACAATCGATCGATAATCACTTTGGGAAGTATGATTGGCAGTCTCTATAAAGGCTGATCCAGAAAAGCAGATCAGATGACTGAAAATGCGCGAGACACATCGGTCTGGTAATTCAACAAGTTGTGTGATAAAGACAATACATTAGCAATCTGCAACATGTATACCAAGCAAATTCCATGAGGTGGAAATCACCCAAAACATTTTAAAACCAGAAACCACATCAGACATTTGAAGGTTAGTCACGCAAAGTAGTGCAATGTTAGCTAGCGCTAAGCGAAGTGATTTGTAATTGCCCGTTTTGTAATTTTCTTTCATCAGAATGTGATCGTTAATGGAATAAACGTGATTGTGAGTGGCAGGAGGTAAGGTTATTGTAAAGGGATGTGTGTCTCCTATTCATTAGCTTACTCTCAACTTCCTGTTTTGCAAAAAAGCGTGTGGTCAGCAGAGCCTCCAGGTGCATATGCATCAGTCACTCCCCCCGTTCCGTGCACGCATACACACACAGGCGCACGTGATGGCATCCTAAAAGAGTTTTTACCTCATAAAATATCGTCTTTTTGGATAAATAATAGCTTTCAGTGAGGAAAAATGTCTCCACAGTGTCACAACACTATTCTCTTGTCATGAGTTTCAGTTTGATGATTAGGACGTACTGCATTCATGCATGATGTACCTAAATAGCAATAGTTTTTTCAGTTTTCAAATAATTGACAAACTCGCTTAACTCTTATTTCCTGGCAATTGTATAGCAATTTTTCAGGGATCATCGCTCCGTTTAAAAGGAGTTAATGATGAACAACTCACATTGACGCGTGAATATCTAATCTGTCTGCTTACATGGCAGATGCAACAGCACATATCTGATTTATTTCCATATATGATTGAGGCCTTTAACAGATCCGAAAATATCATTGGGAATTGGGTCACTTGATACATGCGGTGTAAATGCAGCCACTGCATTGTAATAGGGATGAATCGGATCGCATCGGTACCTGCTTCATATGTATCTTTTATGTATTGTATTGTATCGTATTGTTGGCTATGCATCGAGATGAGTATCGCATCTGCCTCAGTATCGGGATGCACATCCCCAATACATATATAACGCTAAACACAAAAAAAGATCACATCCAACCTCATCTTTTCTCTTCTTGGGGCGACTGTCTTCTCCGCCATCGGTGTCAGATTCCCCTTTTCTCTTTACATCTTTCTTCTCATCAGTTTTATGCATCTGCAAGTATTGAGCGATGAGATCGGGGCAGTCCAGGTTGTCCTCTGGTTCCCATGTGTTGTCTTCACTAAGCAAAGGCACGTGGATTCATAAATCACATGGCTAGACTGAATAAAGCAAGGAACTTTACTAACTTTTTTTAACAAAAGGATGCAATTCACTACAAATCAACCTTCATCTTCTTTAAAAAAATAGCAGTGGTGTTCCTGCGGATATTTGTAACTTACTTCGTGAAGCCTTTCCATTTGAGCAGGTACTCGACTTTGCCCTTCACAACCCTTCTGTCCAGAACTTTCTCCACCACATATTCCTCCTCTTCCTCCTCTAAAACATCCTCCTTCTTCTTGCTCTGCTTCTTTCCTACAGTGGGCGCCAGCTTGACCTCTGTGGAGGGGGACAGGGAAGAGTCAGTTTCATCACAAAAACACTTTGTAGTATTCAAACAGGTAAATAATGAAGCAATATAAAACACCGCCAATAGTGACCCCGGGCCCATGTGTGAAAATAAACATTACAAATTACTCAGTTTTATACAGAGTAAGGCTGTGCCAAAATCAACAAAGTCTGTCTGTCAGCTGAATGTAACATTCCACATTCAAAAGAGCGGTAGGGCAATTTTACACATATATAGACAGCCAAACCCAGTGATAAGTGCTTATGCCATGTTCTTCACTTTAAAAAGCAATGTGAAAAAATTAATGTGAGGGTTTCAGGTTTTTAACCAGCAACATGTTTAGACTTACTATGAAATTCAGCACAAGCCTCCCAATCAAAATACAAATACTACACCAGGGCTCCAGACTGCGTCTAAAACGGGTACATTGGCCATTAAAAATATTAATTTGCGACTGATAATTTTGTGGAGGTCGCCATTTACTCTGTTTTAAAGTCTTTCGAACTGAAGCGCTGAACCTTTTAACAAACGCCAGGCTAGCGAGAAAGAGAGAGCTGTGCAGGTCTCAGGGAAGGTGCACTTCCCGACCTCAAGAAGTGCTCTTGCGGCAGATGGGACGACTCATACCAGACCGAGGCCCCGTTTAAGGTCCCCTGGTAGCAGGAGCTGTGCAAGTGTCTGGCCACACAAGCAGTTTCCTGCACGCTCTGCTCTCCATTAATTCCCCTCATAGTGCCAATGCTCGATGCAGCACAGAATAAGCGCAGGTTCACGGAACGTATTTGTTTTAAGACATCGCTGTATCATTTCAAATTCGTTCACAGCAAGAATGTACGACTCGCAAATTCCTCACTTAGTTTAATTTTAAGTTATTTTTACGTTGTCATAAGTTCCAGTGAAGAACGTGGTATTTTTCATTTTGAGCCAGCAGGATGTCACTCCTACATGCATTTGTTGCCATAATTTTCCAGAAAGAAAGCAGCAGTAAGCGCGCAGCCCAAGGGATAACGAAAGCTAAACATTAAGGTTAATAGCGCTGACAATATTGATATTTTTCTTAAACAAACACATCGATTCGTGTCAGAAGACCTTTGTTGAGACCGGGCCATTTTTTGATCGATGGATGTGCTTTTTGGACCTTCAAATAATCAACTATCATCCACTCCCATTCTACCGCTTGGAAGTAAAATATTACTTTGGATTATAACAGCGACTGCATTGTTTTTCCAGAAGAAAATCATATTTGTTTAGGATGCCTTGAGGGTGGGTAAAACATGGGAAAATTTTGATTCAGTAGTGAAATATCCCTTTAAAGACACTTTTCATTGTGTTGATGATAACTTCACATAAACTTAACGAGAGCATTCACCTGTCATTTCGGATTGGAAATGATTCAAGACTGTCTAGTAATCAACTGATAAATGTTGTATTCTGAACTCCTGAACGGTTAGTTTCATTTAAAATTCTCAAACGTCCAATCGGTCGTCCTCAGGCTCAAAAAAATCTGTCACAGCAAACTGCGAATCGTAGTAATGCGCTCACGTTGTGTCTAAAAACTTGTCAATGATGAGCTGAGCTGTGACCGATGTGACGACAGCGAGAAACATCAGTTGCAGTCTGGAAACCTCAATTAACAAAAAAGTCCTCAGATTCCGCATGACCTGCTTATGAGGGAAAACAACTTGAAAGAAAAACTTTATGTGAGCAAAACCTATGAGAGGGAAGATTTACACACAACAGGATAACTAAAAGTATGTGATTACAAAATGTAAGTTCATGTTATATGTGGCTCTTAAAAAATAAATTGGCGCCTGCAGCGTTAAAATTGCTAAAATAGTTTAGTATAAATGTAAGTTTAATTTTCACAATTTCTGATTGCATTTCTATCGAGAAATTAATTTTTCAGTTTTTAAATATCCGAGTAGTTATTGCAAAGAGGCTATCGGTTTATAATTCAAATAGACTTCCTTTACGCTGCCTATGTTTCTCTGGTCTGCCTTCGTGCATGAAGTCATGGCGTAAAGCTGCTATTTGTAACAAATTAAATTGCTTTTGTCAACATTTTCTTGACAAAAAAGTGGCAACACTATCAGGACGTGATGACATCACAAACATGCTTATTAGTTTGTGACGTCACCAGCGCCACAAGTCTGTGAAAATCCTATGAGAAACACTGGCCTGCTTCTCCCCCCTATAGGAGTCAATGGATCCTTAACTGATTTTTGTCTGGAGCCCTGACACAGAAGCCTATTTCAAAATCACAACCACCATTGCTATGATTCACCAACATGTGCTGGCAGACTACGAAAGCAAACAAAACTGCGATCATCAAAACAAACACTGCGATTTAAAAACCTCAAAAGCCTGTAAATAACAGCAAGACGTTGATCTGAACAGTTCAACATCTGGGAGAAACCCTCCCCACACATATGTAAAACCGACAGCACAGTAGAAGAAATCACGGGCGGAGGAGTTAAATGTAAAACACCTGCGGTGACGCTGGGAGCATCACTGGCTGTTTCTGTAGGTTGGCTCATGCTTGTCTGAGGAGGATCTGCGGAACCTTCCGGTTCCTTGTCAACGTCAACAGTGCTGAACAGAGTAAAAGTGGGGATTAGAGGAGGTGAGGGGAAGACTGGGGTTCATGAATCAGGTATCGGGGAAGGACAAACAGGGAAGGAAATACATTGACAGGTCAGAATAACACACTACATTCCAGCATTTCACGGTGCCAGGCTCCATTTCAATTGTTTTACAGCTCATCCATGCATATTAAAGATGGCTTAAAAATAACGAATCAAATTAAATATTTGCCAAACATGGCAACCAGTTTATGGCAGAATTTTGGCTTTTAATGCCGTTGAATTGGATACCAGTCAGTAAAAAAGGGCATTTTGATTCAAGAAATGCGTAATATCAAAAATATGGTCATGCAAATTATAATCTATATGCAAAAAAAAGTTTTATTTTCTACTTTTAATAGTATAATAAAGTCAGGATTCTTTTCGTCCGTCGCCGTAAAAATTTTACATTCACACATTAACAGTTAAGTTATTAGGCCTTATGTTGTTTGTTAAATCAAAGCACAACATAGTACAGTTCTTATTAGAAATGGGGAGGCCCATCACAGTAGAGCCGAAGAAGGAGTTACATCATCTCAGTTCTCTCCAATGGACCAGTTTATCGCCATGTCAGAAAATGACTTGAAAATATTGTGTAAATATATGTATATTATTAAGTTAATCAGGACATTTTCAACATTCAACAGATGCAACTTTCCATGTGTGTAAAATTGCCTACTTCTATACTAAATACATTTGAGAAAATCAATAGGCAAAGTAAGTAGTTTGTTCGAAATCACAGTATGCAAAAAATACCCAAACTGACTATAACTCCCGTCAACATTTTATCAGTAGCGTCGAAAAGCCGATACATTTAGCACGTATTGTTTCCTATCCAAAACAATAACAAAGGAAATGGCTCTGAATTTAAACATCACGCAGAGCAACTTCCTGCAACGTGCGCGCTCCGAAATTTTGCCACAATGTTCCGCGCTATTATTGTAGTCGTGACCGCCGTGCAGTTAAAAAAAAAGCATTCCCGATTTATTATGTACGCGTTTTACTACCATTGACATTGTAGATTTGTGTAATACACATTAAAAACGTAATCGCATTCCCAAAACACGTGCGCGCATCTGTGCGCGAGGAAGGCGTTGCATTCTCGTGCAGAGTTGCTGAGCTAACGATTATACTGATTCCTTTGCCCCTTTTCCTTCAAATGGTACTAAATATCAGCACACTTTACAAATACGTTGATTTTCTGCTGTCTAAACACAATGAGTGCATATTAAGCTGTCGTTTATTAGGCAAAAATGACCGTCATACAGTAACGTTACGCCCCGACTAGCCTTGTGGCTAATGTTGCAGAAGCATGGTCGCTCGCTTCTCCATGTTGACCTGGATACGAGTTTAAATACTGACACAAATTGCACGAATATTCTAAAGATGTCAATAGCAACTGGTTGCTTAAATCGCTTAAATATTGTATCCTTGTTCCAAAAAAAGCAAATGATTTGAATCAAAGGTCACAAACATTAAGGCAAATCCACTAAATCTTGTTGTTTTCAGTCTGTAAAGAACGTCACTTACCTCTGAAAAAACGTATTAAGACGGTAAAACACCAATGTCGGCACTTCAGTGGTGCTAGTTATGCCTTAATTGTCGACTGCAGAAAGAGTTTATTATTTTTTTACTGCCTTTTCTGTGTTTTTACCGAGTTTCTTTAGATGGTGAGACAAAAGGAAAAGGCTACACGACGACCGACAGCAACCCGCCAATTCTGAAGGTGTTTGAATACGTACACAGCAGAGCATCATGGGAGTTGTAGTTTTCATTGAGGGAGGGATTGACACCATTTTTGAAGCGCTTGAATTTGGTATTACTATACAATCTGTGTATACTATTTGTGTGTGTGTGTGTATATCTATCTATATATATATATATTTATTTATATATAAATGTAACGTTTTATAAGATATAAATATGTAGATAATAAGACCCAATCATAACTCAAATATGCATTTAATGGGGGTCTGTAAGGCTTCTTTTCTGCCAATTCTCAAGAAAGACACTGCTTATAGTAAAATGTATTTATAATTGCAAATACTTGTCGAACAGAGTCAGACACTGACAGAAAACTAGCATCTTGTCCAATAACCTAGCATGTAATATTCACAGTAATATTTACAAAGATGACTCAAACAATGCAGCCTTTAAAAAAGAGCTACATTAATGAAATCAAATAGAACAAACATTTTGAACTCAAATGCATGTGAAAAGAGAGGGGAGTGGTGAAGTAAGACTCTGATTTGGACCAATCAGACGAAGTGTGAGGCCTGACAGCCTGTATAATATGTGTCAGTTTATCTCATTTTTGGAGAAAAGGAGTCAAACATTGTTTCACAATAGTACACTTTGCCCCAGTGAACAAGAGCATGTTGACCTTACAAGCAGCTAGAAGACAAAGCAGCCTATCTTAACTTGTTTCACACTGTTCCAGTCTATGCAACCTAGTTTTTCATAAAGGATGTGGCAGAGGATGCTGTCTGTGTGTGCACACACATGTCGGGTTAATGTAGAGGAAAAAGACCTGCTCAGAAACGAGTGGAGAACAAAGGAGGAGCATTAACAAAATTCATCATCTGTCTGAGTGTCATGATTGAGTTAATTACCCCATTACTCAAACAAACCAGCCGCACGTCCACAAACAGAGGGTGATATTTATATTGTCATCAGCAGCGGCTGCCAGGTTGGGGATATAAAATGATGGCTCTACGCTTCTGTCCATTATCTCCAAAAACTTTTATAAACAGATGCAGAACAGAAGTTGTTGAAAACTCCAGATCTGAAACCTACTCCAATATGCAAGTACATTTGGGTGCATGTTTCTGGCCTTGCATTTCCAATGGTGCAACGTTCTACTTATTACAATACAAAATAAACATTGCATATGTTTATATGAAAGATGACAGACCTTTTCCCAGCACTAACATCACTATGTAATTACTTTGAACAAATTTGTCCCTGGGTTGTTTTTAGTTGATGTGTGAATTCAGTTCCTCTCCAGTTCACACTTGTGTAGCAGGGTAACCACAGGTATAGTTCAACCTAAATAAAATAAATAAACCAAAATAAAATGTACTGGTAAAAATGTATAACATTATCATTATTTGCCACAAAACAGTGCTTTTTAGTGCCCGGCTCATTAACTGGTTATGTCTAGAGCTCTGCATCTGCAATTTAATTGAATCACCAACAACTATTGATCCATATGGACTCTGCGTGAGAGAGAGACAGAGAGAGAGAGAGAGAGAGAGAGAGAGATAGAGAGATAGAGAGATGCAAGGCCCTTAAAGCGTTGGCAAAACTACAGCTTGTATAACACAATTCTCTTATTATAAGGTTGAAAAAATGTATTTTGTCTTAAAGACATCAATCTCATAAAAATCATAATATAATGTCACAAAAAAATTATATTTGCATACACTCAAATACAAAACTTTTTTTTGAAGTAATACCTTTGAAAACTTTTATGTCAAAGGTTCTTAAAAATCATCAAGAGGTCCAAGTAGAATACAGTATATACATAAACTTGGAAAAATAGAAAGAGTTTTTGAATAATTTAGGTAATTCTATTCGAATGGGAGAGTTCTTTAGATAAGCTCTTAAATGTTGTTTATATTACAACAGTGTATGCTGCACATTTTACAATTGTAAAAATGGATATATTCCTTTAAAACGTAGTGCCTATACATTATGTTGATATGTATGGAACATGATTACTTAACCCTACTACGACCCTACTAAGAACCTTAAAATAAAAAACATTATTTTTAAGAGTGCAACCGGATATCAGACTAGAGGCTGTGTGAAAACTCAACACTAGATGCGCGTTTACTGCCCTCTCATGTCTGGAAAAATGTTACCGATGGATGACATTGAAGGTTGAAATGTTGTGTAAGTCTGCCATCTATCGGCATAAAACGGATTAACACTTTCCCTGAGCCTTGAGAGCACATGTGGCGTGATCTGCTTCCAATAATCACAAGGTAACACAACATGTCTTCTACTAACTCACAGTTAATGTAATTCCCGATGAAGCATTTATTATGACGACAAATCAATCATGTGTTTTAGGATGTAACGAGAATGTTAAAACACTTTTAAGTGCTAAATGCGTGGCGTGCTGCTTGGATTTTTTTACGACGGATTCGATATAATTGCGAACATGGTGGTTCAATTAAAATATTTCAGTGATACATGCTTTTAATTCAAAGCACTTCAGGTGCAAATGTGTCAAAACGAGTGGTTTCGGGATGCAGATGAAGGTTCAGTAGGTAGGCTGGTCGTCTGAGTTACAACATCGCGTGTTGGGAAATAAAAATCGATACACCATCATCGCGGCTGAGGAATGTAATCCTGCCTGGAGCATCTGCTCGTCAGATGTGCCGACAGAGCCCTTTATACCGTGAAATAGAAAATCCCTCCTGTCATTCCGGGCTGCATTATTTACAGCTGTGTTGGACAGTGATCGAGTTGAGACGCTTGTCTGCAGTACCGCTGTTCTCTGCCAGATGGCGCTTGGGAGTTAAATGACATTAGCTCTGCGAATTTATGAATAAACGTGGTGTTTCCTGCCTTAACAAACTCGCTTTTGTGTTTAAAGTTTAGTGAATGTTAATAATTTACGAAGATGGGATATAAGTAGAGTATAGTTGTCTGTTGTAGTGCCGTTGATCTGTTGAAATATAAAGCAAGTTCATTAGACTTACTGTGTGACGTAGCTTACTGTAATTCATCTGCCTGTTTTGAACTTAATGAATTTATACTAAATATATAATTATTATACGTTTTTTATATGTATCATAGATATTTTATAATTATTATACATTCTTATATGTATTATAGATATTGTGGTGCTATGGTGTGACCGCAAACATGAGAAAAACTGTTTATATATTATTTTATATTATGATTATTGTGTCATCTTGTGGATCGTTGTAACTAAAGCGATGCAGCTAAATTTTGGGTCATTAAACTATGGAACATTAGAAAGTTACAAATACTTCACCTTGGTTAAACAATGGGTAATGTAAATCGTAGTTAGTTTTTCTGGGTATTACAAAAATATTAGAAAATAAAAAAAACACCATTAGCACATTTTTACTTCATTTAGTTTATTTAAATATTTATTTTAACAATTTGAATATTTTTTTCCGTGTCTCAAACATTCCCTGCGTGAAAAAGAACAGGTGTCGTTGTTTATGCGCACAGCAGAGGGCGCCATACTAGAATTCCTATACGTCAAGTCGTATAAAGACAGCAGAAGTTGAAATGACTCCGTCCTGACACTGTAACAGATAGCTGACCCCAAAGACCTGCTTTTGATAAGTGCAGCACAGAGGGAAGCTCGGCTCTTCTGCTCCTAAAGCCTTTCATCTCAATTTAAACCAGCCTTTTCATAACGTTCCACTCTCTTCTTCTTTCCATCTCATCCTCTTGACAATATCGTCTTCTCTTTTGCTTTATTTCTGCCCCCTCACCTCCTCTGTTCATCTCGCTCTCTCCCGCCGTGCTGTGAGGTGTTATGTGTCCATAGTCCATGTGTGTAGAGCTCTTTAACATTCTTTCTGCTGCAAAACAGAGAAGCTGGCACTTAACTGGATAAATACATCAGACATGCTTTCTTCCCTCTTGTCATTTTTCTGCGGTTCAGATTTGCACTTTCTGGCCTCATAATCCACCTTACATACTTTCTTCTCTTTCTTTTCTGCTTCATCTTTAGTCAACCTTTCTGTCTCTCTGTAGTGAAGGGAAAAACGCTGTCATGGCATCCATCCAGATGCTTGAAAAAATGGATACAATATTCTAATGCTATAAAAAATCTAATAAAAATACAGGCCTCCTGTGTAGGGCTGCATTGTATTCATCAAAGACGGTGATGTCTGTGATGTGTTATGATCATGCAACCATTTAAATTCTAATGAAATACATATTTTCGATCTAAAATGTTGCAATTAATTCCTTCTTATTTACCTGCTTCGGGTAAAGCGTCTGATAAATAATTCATCGTAAATGACTAGACAGGTGAATCCACGAGTGATTGACAGGCTGAATGAGACTATTGCTCTGGTTTATTGTGTACCGCTTATTTGTTTAGGTCACCTGGGATTATATAATGATCGGTAATTACAGGCCTTACAAATTCGATGCTCGCGATGCGTTCACGGTCAGGTCAACACAGACCGCGCCCAAAACACACGTCAGAGGTCATTCAAAACGAGTGTGCAGAAAAGAGAAAAGAGGCGACTAAGATGATGAAACGGGGAAAGGAAGAGCTTCCGTGGTGACCTCCGACCCCACGTCTTCCTTTTCTCTTTCACTCTTTTATTCCCACCCTATGTTTCTTTTCTCATCCCTCTCTGTGAGCCTTTGTGTCCAGCAATGATCTGACCGCAGGCTGCGGCCTCTGTGACCTCTACGGGGTCAGCTGGCGGCCACGGCGGCAGAGGGGTCAGTCTGCGGCCTCGGTTCACATCTCGGTCAACATCAGGTCACTTCTTGGTCAACATCAGTGGTGTGTTCAAGACCCTGAAGCCACTGAGGTGACTCGGTTGGTCAGTGTGTGTTGCATCAAAGGACATGTCTTGTGTTTCAACTTGTAACTACTAGTCCTCTCGTGTTTCTGTTTAAATTAAGATCTATACGTTGTTATGTTTATGTGATATGCCCACGCTTTGGTTTTCCATTTGAAGTGATCTAATTGGTTTTGCGTTGACAGTTTAGTGTTAGATTTCATATTTATGGCCAAGGAACATTTTCAGAAAAGAACGATTTTTATTCAGGATAATACAATATTAACACAAGCGTATTCCTCCAGGCAGTTCTAACCTAAGTATGACCCCAAGGTTCAGATCGACGTGCAGGTCACCTAACGGGCAATTACAGAGAATTTACCCAAAGCAGTGGCAATCTATGACGTTGCCTAGTTTCCACTATTCTAATACATATCTGCCCCCACCATGACCTGAAACTCGGGGTCATTCAGAAGTCATCGCAGAGTATTCATAGAGCCCGAGGTGACTCAAACACTGAGAGTTTGGTCTTCACCCAACCGTCAGTCGTCACAGGTCAGTCAGTAGTCAGCATCATTCTGCAAAACCCAAATGTTCGATAACATTCGTGAGGCTAATGGCTTGACCCAAATTATTACCGTTGACCTCTGTCTTTTATGGATGTTTGACCTCCATAACAACAGTGCACTTATGTAAAAACTCGAAAGTATTTGCATGCAAAATGGATACTGGAGTCAGTCGATCCAATTTGGTATTCTTCTGTTGAGAAGGTTTTATAGCTTAACGCCTGTAATGAAAGTTTGTTTAGTGTTCGATTGAAGTTCTCTGGATGCCAATGGTGATTCCATCTCTGTAGCAGAAAATCGTTCTCCCCCCGTAGCTCCCATCACATCCGTGTAAAAAGTCTGAATTTTCACACACTTCAATTAATATTCATCTGACCTCAGATTCACCCGAAACGGGATGCAGGTCGTCTGGCGGTCAGCGGAGTAGGGGCGCTCCGTTTCCTAAAGCTCTACAGAGGAACGCAATATCACCAATCGGTCTGATCATTCAGATAAATAGTCTGCGTGTTCTTGACCTGCGTCTGACCTGGGTGTAATCCGGTTCATCCGACGGTCAGACGCAGGGGTCATCTCACGGTCGGCGTTCCATGTCCATTCCGAGCCACCGTAGAGGACGACGGTGCATCCGTGCGTCTTGATTGGCTCACCGGCAGGCCTGCGGGCTCATCTATCCAGCCTCTAATCATTACAGATGGAAGGGAGCGCCGTAAACAGACATCATTAGGGCCACTCCACACATCCACTCACGTCCACTTTAAACCGCCATTACGGCCCCTCAGAAGCATCAGTAACGCGCTCCCTGGGGAGAGGAGAGGGAGTGAGGTAGAAGGATGGAGTGGTTTTCAGATGGTCTTCTATCAGTTGAGCGTGCAGGGCTGACAGAATCCAGCTCATTTCTTCAACCACAGGCTGCAGTGATGGTCGGGGTATTGACTTGAGGGACGTGATGCCTGATCTGTTAACCGTGCGGTGACAGAAGGTCCGTGTACATGTCCCCTACAGAAACAGTGTAAGACAAACCTGCCCCAGACAGAAATAACAAACAGCCCGGTCTCATTAGCAGGGGCAGAAATGCTATGCTTGTTTTTTATATGTTCTTTTGTAATTTCCTTAGTATTTAGGAAAATTTATGAAGTATTAATGGCCATTAATTGACTAAATGTCCCAAAATCTCAAAAAAGTGTACATATAGTTGACAAATAAACCATATCATAAGGTGTGACATCAAAAACGCAGTAAACTGTAAATAATATATTATTTTATATCATTAATATTTATATATTTAATATAAAAAGCATAAAAGAGGTTTATCTTCTTTAATATTTGTTTATTCGTCAACCTTCCTATTTGATTCATTGTCTTGGTGAGACGATGCAACATTATAAAAAAAGCTTTATATAAATAAATCTGAATTAAAATGAATCTGGATTCAGGGTTAAATAATAACTAGGGGTAAATACCTTTATTTTCATGTTATTCAACTTCGGGTGTATTTTATTATAATTCAAATTCTTACATACTGGTGTTTAAAGGAATAATTCACCCCCAAAACATTTTCTCACCTTATGTCATTCAAGGCATGTATGGCCTTCTTCTGCAGAACACAAAACAAGATTTTTTATAGAATGTTGGTATCCAAACAACTTTCGACCTCCCCATCAATCTCCATTGTATTGACACAAAAACTCTGATACATTTCTTAAAATATCTTCTTCTGTGTGTAAAATATCTACAGAGAATGGTGACAGAATTTTCATTTTTGGGTGAACTATCCCTTTTGTGCAATAATGGGTTTATAACACGCGGTTAAATATCAGTGGTTATTGTCTCGGAGACTACAGTAGTGTGTGTGGGGGGCATGTACTGGCCTAATAGTGCTTATCAGTGATGTGATTGGTGGCTTGGATTTAGAGGTCAGAATCTTGTGTAAGACCGCTTTAGTAGCAAGGTGCTACCAAAACTGACAATATTTCACCAAGTTGTGTATGTGTGTGTTTTCGATAGGAGGAACGAAACGGGTTCAACGGCAGGGCAATGGCAGACCCCCTGTTCTCAGTCATACTCGGTCCCCGAGGGCACGCGATGCAGCACACTGCTTCTGAGCACACGTACGTGTTTATGCGAGTGCATGTATTGCACCAGCCCCGCTAAAAAGTGAACCAAAATTGATGAAAGGTAGGATGAACTGAGTACGAGCATGAAGAAGGGGAATATAGGGAAGGAGTATTTAATTTAGCAGAATACAATAGAATAATAGCTGCAACGTTTTCGGTGTGTGACCATCCTTTCTCTCCCTGCCTCATTATCTTCTGAACAATTTGAGACATTAATGAGTGAGAGAGTGAGAGAGTGTGTATGTGTGTTTGTGTGTATGTGTGTATGTATGTGTGTGTGTGTGTGTGTGTGTGTGGTGGCTCTAAACATCTGACATCATAGACACACCATGTGGCATTGCCATAGAGATATTTTTTACCAGCAGGAAGCCGGTCTTTCCTGAAAGCCCTATTCCTCATACCTCTCTCTCTCTCTCTTTCCACCTGCTCTTCACCCCATCAGCGCCAGGGTCGTCGCGAGGTCAGGAGGAAAAATGAAGCGCCTCCGCTACGCTGTGTAATGCCCCTCCGTGCCTACTGATGGAATGCTTTGCTTCTTTCTTCCTCTAATGCCTTCCTTTAATTTCTCTCTTTCATGCTTGCTCGTCCCATTCCACCCTCGTAACTTGTTTCCTGGCATATCTCATCTCAACGTGCACCTGAGTTGCTATCTTCCATCAGTCCTTAAAACACGGACGCCTGGAGTTGGAGACCGCGATGCTGTTTCAGAATGTGGCGCGGGGCTGATTCAGAATAAATCATGATGCTTTTATCATTAGTTTCACATTTGAAGGCGGTGATCTGTGATTTTCCAGGGTCAGGGTTTAAAGTCATAGTTTTATGCTTCTGTGCACTGCGTGGCTGGACCGCCCCATTTATTCCGTCTGTATACGGTAGTTTAAACATTTATCGGGCATTAAAATAAAAACTGCCCTCTACTTTGAGGTGCTCCGTGAGTTAATGTCGAGTAAGTGCAGGAACATAGCTCGTAATCTGGCCCCATTTTTTACACGTAAACACGTCCTTACCTGCTTCTTCATGTGGTCAAAACAATAAGATAAATGGTGCGCAGCCTGTGCTGTGATCTGTGGGGGGAGCAAGCCTCAGGGCCCTTCCCGAATGCGTGGCGGAACACAGGTTAAATATTTTCATCCCATGAACTCATATTCCTACCATTCATTAACAGAACTCTGTGATCTGGCTTTTATTCACCCCTAAGACATGTTTGTGTCGAGGGGCGTGCCTGGACTTCAAACGTAGGGAGCTTGAATGAAACAGGAAGATATCCAGAGGCCATAAGGCCTGGTCCATACTTTCTAAACCATTGGTCTGGTGCATAGTTGGTTATTTTTGGGCAGCATTGCTCGGTCTAACGGAACGCAGCGTTCTGATTGGAAGAGCCCCGATGCTAATCTGTTCCGACTTTGCATTTGTTCGATGTGCGTGCAGAGTTAAAAAAAAACAATCTAATTAAATTGGTTCTTAGAATCAGATTTAAATTAAATCAAATGAATCTCAGTAAAAAGCTGAAGCATTATAGCCTTATCACAATGTTTCATTTAAACGGCCCAATGACTGTAAAAACCCATGAGATCTTCGGCCCCCAGTGACTCTTAATCAGAAGTGGAGGGCAGTGGTATGTTAATAGCAGCATTTGGACTCTAGATGTCAGCAGTGTATGGTGCACGCTTGATAGAATGAGTGCTAGTACCTATCTGCTTTGAATTCAGCTTCTGTTCTGTAAACTGAAATGGCTAAACTTTTCTGAGCTAAACGTGTAAGAAGATTGTGATTTAAAAATGAATGCATATTGTGCTAGCTCAAGACTTGTGTTATTTGGTTAAGGATCATTGGCTGATAGTTATCTGTTCCTCTTCAATACAGGTAAATGCAAAATAAAATGTGTTATAATGTGGCCTTATGGTTAGCCTTGTGGTCATGTTTTAGATGATTTTTAGAGCTGGTAGAGATGGTTGGTTTAAATTTGATGAGCGCTGTTCCACTTTACATTCATTTCCATGTATATAGTTCCATTTACCGTCTTATCTGATTCTATACTTAAATGGTGGAAAAGGAAAAAATATACAAATTGAAAATGTGGTTAGACATAGTTATGGAATCAGAGGATAGTGTTCATGTCATATAAATATTAACTTGTGTCCTCCAGGCTTGTTGAATTCTCAACCGTGTGATCTTCAGAAATTAAACCCAGGACTAGAAATAGCTTTAAATCACTTTTTAAACTTTTAGACTATTTATTTTCTTTATCTGTTGAGCATTGCCCACCATTTGGATTTACTTACAATACAGGTAAATGTGCCATAATATTTTTGTATGTCATGTACAAGTGTAATTTCCACCACATACAAGTAATGTTGAATTGAGATGTGGTGAATATTATGTTTTAGGAATGGTAAAATAAAAGTGCAGACTTTATTAAAGCTAAATGTATTGTTTTTATTTTTTATTAGAGAGAAACACAATTCAATGCCATTTTTGTAGAATTTGACAAAATTACTGTTGAAAATTTATTTATGTTTATCTTTCAAACTTATTACTTGCAAAATTGTTGAAAATTACTTTATATTTTTCTGTCAAACTTTGGGAAATTTGTTGGTTATTGTGGAATGAAAAGATGTCAAAAAAGGAACAAAATTCCAAGAAAAAACTATATTTTTTATATTGAAATGAATTACTTTATAAAAATACAGTTTAAATAAAGATAATTAAACAACAATTATTAAATAATAATATATTTTAAGACAGATACCATGGATCTGGGATATAAGTCAATTCTTTGGACTTTTAATTCCACTCATTTAATCTTTAAAGGAACAAAATGTATAAGTTTACATTACAGTTTCTATCTAACCTTTAATATCATTAAAAACAATGAAAAATGGTAAAAATCTTTCAAAATTATTTGTTTTTAATATGAACTCCTGGGACATAAAAGCTTAGCTCACTATAGAAGCACTCATACTGTTCATATATAATGTGAGACACAAGGTGGCATTTTCCCATGTGTTATATTATGTTTAATGTTATTTACATTGTGTTCAAAGTTTTGACTCATTTCCTTCCTTTTGCAAATTTCCTACATCTCTCTTTCTCAATTTACATGCATAAAAATACAAGTGTTCTCTTTATCCAGTTTAACCAACAAGCATTTCAGTGTTATGCATCCACATAATTTATAGGGCTCTATAAACATTATGGATTTGCTGCTTGTTAAATGTGAAGTCTTAACTGGACTGTTATAATGAAATACTTTTTTGGTCTCACCTCTTGTCTTTGTCAGAGTGCTGTTGCGGGCTGTAAGCCAAGGTTGCCAGGGCAACCGCTGGCATGGCTTTCGGGCAGGGCTGGTTTAAACTGTGGCTGGCATAGACACTATATTGGGCAGGACAGCTGGGTGCTGTGCAAACCCCCGTCAGACGTGCATTTCATTTGAACGATTGAACACAACGTGTTCAGACGGCAGCATGTGTCCCGAGTGGATAGAAATGATTTTGATGAAGAAATTCTCGGATGAGTTAATTTCTCATGTGTAAGACCTTTGTCTTGTTGGGTTAGCAACAGTTTGGCACAAATTACTGAACTGGCATTGAACAACACAGATTTAGTCCACCCAGATAGGATTTCATAATGTACGTTTACTTTTAGGTCTGTATTTATGTTCGCAGTAGACAACAAGATCCAATGTTTTGTCAAACTCTTGTTTTTTTTCCCGGCGTTACGCTTTGAGGTTCGGCCCACCATGAATTTCTTTAGGATCCCACCCCACAGGCTATATATCAAACCCATTCAGCTCCTGTCCTGGAGGGCCACTGTCCTGCAGAGTTTAGCAGACACAAACAAGCTTTTTACGGCTACTTGAAAAAAAAGAAAAGAAAATAAAAGCAGGACGGTGGACCTCCAGAACGCTATAGATTTATATTACACATATACGGTTGGCGCTGGAACCTTCACGTCTGGTTCTGACACCGTGTTTTAGGCCTGTGAAGTTCCATATATGAAATACGACATTTTAGTCTGACCAATCAGGTCGAAGAGTCGCTGCAACCTCAACCAATCAGCATGAAGAACTGTGAGCAAAATAATGCGTCTATTTCAGCGGACTCCATCCATCCGTCCGTTGTTATAAGGAGCTTGTTTGCGATGAGAGGCATCAACGGCGGTGAAATGAGTGGCTGAAAAACGTCCTCATCTCCTCCGCCCTTTGCTTTCCGCCTGCGAGAACACAGCAAGTTCTTCATTAGGAGAGGAAATCATTTCCCCATCTCTCACACACTCCCAATCTGCAAATGTCACCGGGGTGTGGGCGTGCATGTGTGTGTATGCGGGTGTGCGTGTGCTAAGATGCCAGATGGATGGTGGCATGAGACACTATTTCATGTTTCACTGTGCCTTGTGTCGCGGGGAGGAGGAGCGCGTGTGTGTGCGGTAGGAACGGCTGTGCACAGCGAGAGATTAATTCTGCTAAATTAATTGGGCTGAGATTGAAAATGAGAGAGCAAGCAGGTTGCAGATGAGCGCACACACACACACACACACAGCTAAACCTCCTGCCTGCAGCACACACACTCATATTTGCCATACTCCCCTGTTTGTTTGCCCGTGTGTGTGTGATTATGGGTGTGCGTGCGCGCATATGCACAGCAGGGTGGAATGTATACGCGCACAAGCTGCAACGCTAAGATATGCCGTCAAACACACCCACACACACCCTGGTGTGCGCTGAGACTCAAAGCGGTGATTTTGAGACGAGGAGCCACTATAAATCTCCTTCCATCTCCAGGAGCTGAGTCTGCACAGGGACGAGGAGGAGAACATTACCATCTGGAGGAAGAGCGAGAGGAGGTATAGCTTATATCAACCAAAATCTCTGAGGCCCCGTTTACACGCCAGCCGAATGCGGTTGTCACTCCTCTTTTGAGTGCTTCATTCTGTTCCGTACACACTGGGTTTGGTTATTTAGTGGATTGATAACTTCATTCTACGAGTTTATTCCCCCCAAAATGTTGGTGTTGACTACCAAGTTTTTATAGACTTTCCTACACATAATATACACATCCCAACCTTTCTGACCACTCACAATTTCTACAAAATAAAGTATTCCACAGCTTGGCATAACTAGAAATGTATATATTTGTTATAAAGAGAGATGGATAGTATGAATTAATACTGTCAAGTACGTTTTCAAATATCTGTACTTTATCTAAGTGTTTTTCACTTGGGGAGTGGGAAACACTAAACTCAACTATATTTTCAAGTTTCTGTACTATACTAGAGTAAATATATTTCACTATTGTCCTACTTTGGTTATAAAAAACAACATGTCTTATATCGTAATGATTTAGCTTTATTTGCTTGTTTCTCCTTGTTTTAAAGAGTTGTGAGTTGTCTAGAAGTTCCCTAGTGACTCTTGGCCCTTGGTTTGAGGCATTCTGGTCTAAAAACCCCTTTTTGTTTAAAAGTAGCGTCTGGCTGCTCTTGTCGGTTGGTTTTCATTTACAGTCGCAAGATGCCAAACCCTTTCTATGGCGATCACCACGTCAACCATTGTGAGTTTGGTGTGGTGAGAAAGACTCTTTTAATCCATACACACCCAGAGAACGATAATTTAAGGAGTTCACTCCCACACATAAATGTGGTCGTCACGCCCGAAACTTTGCAGTGTGTACGAGCCGTGAAATTCACATACTATTCTTCTCTGTGTGTGTGAGCTGAAAGTAAAATAGAGAATGCTGACGTGAGAGAAAGAAATGGAAAGAACGTGCGAAAGAGGGAGGCGGTTTAGTCTGCCAACTCTACGACTCTTTACAGAATTCGGCTTCGCCTGATCGAGCAACTCAATTATCCCCTTAATACAGTCTCAGCCTCAAACACCGTTTCCATTATCGCAGAACACAACGCCTGCGGCCACACACGCGCCGTATATGCACACCGACAGCTGCGACGCAAACCGGGACCTCACAGGCTCAAAGTCACGCTGCTGCTTCTGAAACAGTGTGTTTTAATAAGGAACGAAAATGATGCGTCTGGGTTTCTATTTTTATTTATTTATTTCTCTTTCTTTTATCTGTCTGGTTACATAGTGATCATTTGGCCTTTCTGAGTCGCTGAGAACCTGTCGAACTGTCAAAGTTTCTGGTGCATGAAAGGCTGAGCTCACACTGTCGTTCTTTGGATGTCTCTTACACCCTCAGCTCTCCTTCTCTCGCTCTCTCTCTCTTCTGCTATCTCTCTCTCTCTCTCTCTCTCTCTCTCTCTCTCTCTCTCTCTCTCTCTCTCTCTCTCTCTCTCTCTCTCTGAGACAACAGATTTGGCGTGGAACTCTGGCCCAATGAAAACAAATCAAATGTTTAGTCTGTCAGTAGAGACAGATTGATGTGTCTCTCATCCCCTACCTGAACATAGCTCATCATTACTGTCAACTGAGAGAGAGTAAGAGAGAGAGAGAATGATGCTGGAGTGAGGGTGGAGAATAAAAGATAATACAATCATAAGGTGTGTCCCAATTTACCCTGTTTTACACCTTTTTGTAGTATAAATAGTCTGTGTAGTGCACTCCCTTTATGTGTTATTTTTTCAAAATGACCTTTTGCTTGTACCAATGTAAATACTTCAGTGGTTTAGTGGTTAAAGTGTTGTTCACCAAATGTTTCTAGAGTAGGTTTGGTCCATGGTCTGAAGGCAGCTATAGAACGGTCCATCCAGTATGTATAATGTCCAGCGACCCCAAAACTATTTATTATATAAGACATCAAAATATCGAACCTAGTAGAATCTGGTCACATTTGAGAACAAACAATTTTGAGACTTTCATTTGAGATTTTTCAGTACTTTTATCCAACAAGTCCCAAAGTCATTTCAATGTTTCTACCTGTATGAGGTCCGCTGTTAATACTAAAACATCAAACTACTAATAATGTTTTGCTTAAAATGATAGCTCGATTGGATTGCCAGAATATTTTGGCAGGAGAAGCATCATTGGTTTGATTCCCAGGAAACAGTTACTTAGGATAAACGTGTCTGCCGAATACATAAATGTGACCATGGACGAAAAATGACGTAATAAGGGTAATTTTTTTAATTAAGATTCATACATCATGTGATTAAATAAGCTGTCCATTTATGTATGATTTGTTTGGATAGCGAAGTTTGTAAGTGTGTTTCCGGCCATTTTTGTTCGTGATTTTTCTGCTTTCACTCAAATATAATTTTTTGCTATATTTACAGTAGGAAATTAACCAAATATCTTCATAGAACATGATCGTTACTTAATGTCTTGATGATTTTTGTCATAAAAAAAAAATCTAGCATTTTGACCCATACAATGTATTGTTGGCTATTGCTACAAATATACCCGTGCTTTGTTTTGTGGTCTAGCGTCACAAATATAAATGAAAGTAAGCTTGATATTTTTATTGCAAGGACACATGCTTAAAATGGCAGAATACTTTTGTATATTGTACATTTCGTTCGAATGCCAAAGAAATATAGATGATCTCCAACAGCCCTTCTAGACAAGATAAATCGATCCAAAAAGCTTGTTTGCCGTCAAACCAGTTGTTGACCATCTTGCGGTACAATGAAGAAAAAAACTTTAATTTCTTTTACCATCAGCACTTTCCTCTCTTTCCCACTTTCTCCCTCTTCTATTCCAGTGCATTTCTGGCAGCCGCTTGCGTGGTCCTTCCTGTCTGCGTATCCATTTGTGACAGACTCATGTGGGCCAGACAGTGAAGAGTGAAAGAAAGAGGGATCAAATGAATGAAAGACCGCCAGTCCGACGGAGAGCCGGTGTTTCCTCTGAGAGCATCCAAACATCCAGCGCCAAAGCTAATGAGTGGTAAACAGTAGTAAACAGGAAACTGTGGGAAGAGTGTCTTAAATGAGTGTGTGTGTGTTTGTGACTGGAGAATGTGGTTGTGTTTGAGTGCATATGTTTGTTTATTATTGAATAAGGGGAATGAGAACTCTGGGCAGGAGGGAGCCTCTCCTAAGTGTACTTGGAGCCAGTCAAAGGTAATTAAGACTGAAATTAGGGCTGTTTGCTGAAGAGCTTTACATATTGCTTGCGTAGTCTCATAGAGCGTATGCTGCTATTTTATTACAGTCAGCGAGTTTATAACAATATGGCAGCGAGTGTCTTGTTGAAATGACGGCCCGCCCAGGACATAGACAGTGACACAAAGATCTCATGCTGTAGAGATAGTCGGAGGTTTGTAGTCCTCCATGTGGAAGAAAAAAATGGGTTAAAGAATTGCATTATTGCTGGTGAAACCCTTGGATCAGTTTGGCCTCTTTGGCCTCCAAACAGACACACCCACAGAGGATGCATGGGGTCCGGTTTCTGAACTGCCAGTTCACACGCAGCATTGGAGGGCTGGGACCAAGAACAACATCCGTGCAAGTTTTACGATCTGGGAATGGCAGAGGAACCCCAGGTGAGCAGAGGAAAGGTGGCGGGGTTCCAGACCCGTTCGAAGGCGAGCACGGATCCACACGCCTGGGACTTACACATCAAGACGGAATTTGACGGGAAACGACCCGATGACGTGACGGACGACCCTGAGCGCTGACCTTTTTGACGGCCCATTTTGTAGACACGGGAGGCGATGGGAAGAAAGTCCAAAGAAGCCGCCGGACTCCAGAGACCAGTATGTCTCTGTCAGGGAATTCCTGCGGCCCAATCCCGGAACGTCTGGTGTAGGCACAAGAGCGATCCGTCTGCAGGTCGCACCACGGGGGGTGGAACGCCTTGCAGGAAACCGCTCAAGCCAGAGGGAAGGATGGAAAATCTTGAGCTCTCCCTCTGCCATCTTGAGAAAATGAATGCATGGAGCTTCGACTAAATTATGAAGTTGAATGGCCTTTGAAGATTTGGTTGCGTGTGTGAACTATGATGTCAGTCAGCTGGTGTCCTGCTGGACGGACTTCCTGTCTATCGTAGTTCTGTTTCCTTTAGGTTAGGAAGGCTGGTTTCCTCACACACTAGCACACTTTCTCACACTCCTGAAGAATTTCCAATTCGAACACATACACGTTTGCTTAGCTATCTAAAAAACATACTTTTTATGCAATTCTTGGTATGATTATTCGCCCTTTAGCATTTTATAGAACTAGAAATACACTTTTATTTTTACGTTTTCGAGAATGTCCCCAATTGGAGATTTCGTACAATGGTCAAGTGTTTCTGTAGCGCAATTCGTAGACGTAGCATTGCACTGAGAAAATAAAGGTTTCCTAATAAACTTAAAAGCTGATGATAACTTTGCACCTTAAAGTCGCTTTGTAAAAAATGATCTACCGAATGTGTAAATGTTCTCCTCCATGGCATGGTTCTGTTAGCCCCTGGTGGTAGATTTTGGAACTGCACCATTCTGAGGCCCCAAAAAGCATCTTTCCCCAATGATAGCCCTCAACATGGTCACAAATAGAAATCTGTTTATAATTGTATACGTTTAAGTGTGTTACAGATTTCATAATGAATTGCTTTCTCATGAACTTGTAAGATATTGCTAACTTCTGGGGACAAGCTAAACAACTAAATCTGTGTAAATGTGTTTCTAACGCGTTTACGCAAACCGATTTTCTTTCATTCGCTCATTTAGAGCAAAATGCACTTAATACAGCAAGACAGTATTCTTTGTGTCCTCATCAATTTATCAAGCGTTAAGTCAAGCGAGAACATGTTAACGTTAGTTAAACAAACAAATGGACAAAAGACCGAACGAAAAACTGAAGTTATTATGTCTATAATTGGCAATAAACACATAAAACTACTGATAAAGGGATCACTTACAGCTATGTTACTTGTTAGAACAGGATGTTCTTGCTTATTATAGTGGACAGTTTGCTAAGCTCTTACTGAGTCATTAAGCGAAGACATTAGCACATTAGTTTCCTGCGTCTGTTCAATCTGTAGCCTCTGGGTTACTGCCTCCCTGCTGGCTAACTGAGAAAGCGTGTTGTCAATAAAACATGATGAGACGCTCGTCGGCAACGACAGCTCCACCGCTCCATCATTCTCATTACGTCTCATAAACTTCCCTCTCTGTTTAAATGGGTATTACATATTATCCTGGTCTTCAAACCGGCACTGCCTATATATCATAGTGTTATTTAGAGCTAACTGATGTTAGCATGGCGGTGTCAAATGTGTGGGCCTTCAGAGATATGAAGAAAAATCAGCTGAGTTTGATGCATGTGTTTTGATAGTACGGTTAAATATTTATATGGATAACCCTGTTTTAGTTGATCTTACAGGGAGCACTAAGTTTATCTTCTTGATATTCTACATGCAGAATCTCACAAAATGTGATGTTATAAGCTGTTTTTCTTCAGGCTCTCTCCAGAAGATTTTGCTAGGATCTAACAATTTTACAAGTTGACATTTTCGTTGTAATTTGTATTTAATACTAAAGTAATAATGAACCCCAATCCATAAATCGAATGAACTGGTGTACATAGCCACCTTGTGAAAAGTCTACGAATTGAGATGCTGTTGAGCTCTACATTGTTCTAACTGTGAATTTATTATTAATTATAGCCAAAGAATATTTAAGATGATTTGAATCAAGTTTTCAAGATGCACACAACGTTTTGGGCTAGAATTTAGATAGTAGTTTCGAAAGTTACCTTACATTTTTAAGTAAAAACAATTGATCTTTGCAAGTCATCTGAACTTAAATGACATTAAATTGAATCAAAGTCTCTTATATAATGAAGTTACAGGTTAGTTGACAAGTTAGGGGTAGTGTCCTGCGTTGTGACACCAATTTAAAAATGTAGAATACAAACTATTTATAATATATTATTTTATATTGTTAAATATATATATATATATATATATATATATATATATGTATGTATGTGACACTGGACAACAAAACCAGTCTTAAGCAGCACGGGAACATTTTTAGCAATCGGCAAAAATGAATGTTATAGGTAAAAATTTAAGATTTTTCTTTTTGCCATAAATCATTAGGATATTAAGTAAAGATCATGTTCCATGAGGATATTTTATATTTTTTTAACTGTATTTGCATAAAAACTTTCTTTTTGTGAGTGGATTGCCTGCTAGAGAGCCTCAGATTAACAACTTCAAAGGCGATTTTCTCAATAATTAGATTTTTTTGCACCCTCCGATTCAAGCTTTGTAAATAGTTGTTGTTCTGGCAGCTAGTTTCCTATCCTAACAAACCATATATCAATAGAAAGCTTATTTCTTCAGCTTTTTCTTCAGCAATTTCGAAAAATGGACTCTTAAGACTGGTTTTGTAATCAAGGGTAGCATGTATAATATAAAATGGCATGAGAGATATTACTTTTCATTGTTAGTTTTTTTCCATATCTTCATTGTTAGATTTTCCATAGGACACATTGATACGAAATAAAACTAGATATTCTGTCAATATTACGGTTTAATATAATTTAATTTCATATTACTTGTAAAGCTTATAAATAGGTCACATTTGTTTAGATATAGTATTTGTGTCCAAACTAGACCCAGGTCAACCCATTCTATCAATATGCACCTTCTCTAAGCATTATTGTCCACGGCCGCCATCAAATTCTAGACATTCATCTCATCTGCATCTTTTTTTCGTGTTACCCTACATGGCTGGCTGGTCCCTGACTGACCGTCTTTCATAGCCTTCTACCGTGCCGCGTTCCTCCCTGGGCAGCAATGCAAAGCTGAAAATACTTTCAATAGTTCTAGATCCTGCATTAACGTTGACCTTTTTCTAATGTTGCATATCTAAAAAGGTAATATGTTATTACTGGAGCCACATTTCTGAGCATTGCCCGCCTGGGACCGATCCCCTTTTCTTTTAACCTCTCAAATTTAAAGAGAAAAATAAGAGACGGCACAGCTTTGTCACCTACCTAAAAACCTTGTGTGTAACTCTCCTCGTGTGTAATCTCGAAGCTTTTTAAAGACAACTAATTGCTTGACATCTTCATAGTCGGCACTAGGACGGTGCCAATTTAAATCTAAACCCTTGACATCTCCAGCAGTGGCCACAAATTGTGACCTTTCTTTCAATAGCTCATCAACTTGCTGGTTTTGTGAGGCAGCTAACAGTGTAACTGACAGATTCAGGTTCACTTGATTATAAGCGCCGTCTTGTACAGCAGTTTATGTTCATTGCTTTTTTTGGTTTACGAGCTTAGAGAGGTATGGCAATTTAGGTTATGGATTTGTCACTAATTAGTCCTGGATTTACAGGTTTAGTGGTCTGACTTCATCATGTGAATAGACACGCAAAGCTCTTTTCATTGTTTTGTATTGATTTGACCGAGACGGATATACGGAGAAATGTGAATTCATATCAGCATAAATTAGTATTTTACACAAATGGCTTTCTCCTAAATGCTGCCCCAAAATTTCATATCGAACGTTGTCTGATTTGAGGATTTGCAGACTCCCAGCATGCATTGGAGCATGTATAAATTGTGTAGATACGTTTAGAGCCTATTGTTTTGTTGCTTCTTAACTTTTGTTGTTTGTGTTCATTGGTTGACTTTTCAAGTGTGTCCGTATGATATAAGAGGTAATTTTATATATCAGTCATATAGAATTATACCGAATACTTGAATGACGATGTGTCAATAATTGGATTGGATTGGATTGGATTCAATTTATTGTCATTACACATATAACAAGTACAGTGTAACGAAATGGATTTAAGAAGAAGAATACAGCAAACATGAGGGAAGTGGAGAGAAAAACAGATACACATAATACACCATAGACAAGACTTGCAACAGGGTAAGATAATCCAGCTCAGGCAAGCAGCCATCCGGTCCTGCAGCCATTACGGCGCTTAACACAGACCCGCTTGCCAAGCTGGCGGGTCAAAGCTACGGAGGTTTGGAATTGGTCAGAGTCAGTGTTTGTGTGTGTGTCTGTATGAGCGATAAGGTCCAAAAGTCTGTGTGTGGGTGTATGATGGGGGAGGGAACGCAAGAGCGTCTCGCCACATTGCCCTTCAGGGTTGTTTCTCCAGTATCGCCTCGGCCAAGGCCAATCCTGGTTCAAGGGGGGCCGAAAAGATAAGATTGCAGTTGTTTCGTCTTGAGGCGAGTAAACCGCATTCCAATTCCACGGCTACTCTCTTTGTCCATTCTGGTCTCTAAAATCATCAATTTTCCTTTCCATAGCCGTGAGCTTTTTCAAGATGTAATCCATATTGCGATTAATAGTCTCAGTCTCAGTGCTGACCGCTCTTCCCACGGCCTCCGTCAAAACGGGAAGCTTTGTGAGGCTTTGGACAGCTGTTCCCGTTTTAAGAATTTTTCGATAACCCAGGGCAAAGCATAATCCAATCAGCATAATACCTGTTATCATGGTTCCGAAAAGGTAGATATCTTCAATGTCCTCCACAGAAAGAGCCGCCAGACACACGATCCGCCATCTCTCCCACGCGTCCATCGTGTAGCCAGCTGCGAACGTTCCATCAGGGCATTCAGGTTCACCCGAACCTTTGTTTCTCGTCGAGAAAATGGTGTCAATTGCGCTAAGTGACCAGTTGATCAGATCCATAATTTCCAAGTTTCGAGAGCAGTGCAGAGAGAGTCTCTCAATAGATGAGACGAGACAAGACACGAGACACAGCAGGAAAGATATGGGCAAGGACGGGGAGAGTGAAAATGCGACCGCCTCCGATGAGAGCCAAACGAGAAAATTGATAATTGATAATTGATCAATAATTGATCATTTGTTAAACAATGAATCTGTCGCTATATCGGTCTAACATTTTGTTTCTGTTATAAATGTTCTGGTGGTTGTATTTACTTCAAATGTTTTGAGTTAAAAAAGATAATTTTAGTCGAATCATCTTTGTTTGCATTTTCCAAAGTGGTCTATAGTGCAAAACCAAAATATTCCAGAGGTTTGTTCTACTGTGATGACCTGAGGTTAGCTTTTAAAAGCGCCGGAATTGATTTTGACTTTTCAAAATTACATCTAAGGTTAGCTTTGATTTAGAGCCGTGAAGGGAAATGATGATAAATGAGAAAATCTTGTCAATCAATAACTTCTGCAATGATTGTGTTAATGACTATGACATAATTCGTTACAGGAAACTGAAATACTTCATCGTAGAGCAGCAATATTTCACTAGACTAGACATTTGAGGAAGCAATGATATATAATTTTCTCCTTCATTTTTTCAAATGGAGGTTTGTGCTCTAAATAAACGTATTCACATGGTTAATATTTAATTTCACAGCATATTTCTTCGGTTAAAAGGGTCATGAGCTTGGAGGCTATATGTTAACACCCTGCTGCCGTTATATTGGATATGGAATGACCACATGAATGGATTATTTCAATGAGGTCTGTTGGATAGTACGTTGCTAATAAAGTAGAAATGTTCATTATTTGAGGTGATCTCATTTTGTAAAATCCATTCATGTGAAACAGCGCGGACCTCTTAGTGGAAGAGTTCGTATCAGCGATGAGCTGATTTCAGATGTCTGCTCCGTTCAATGAGTGACCCTCAGAGGGAAGGTCTCTGGCAGTCTTAGCGCTGTACAACAGATGGACAGTTTACAGTTAAAGGGCACCATAGACCTGTTTTAACGTCCCGTCGAGATGACAGACAGAATCGTCTTCGCATGCACAGAGATGACCGCAGTTACAGCTGCTGGACTGTCAGAAATCTGTTGGTTTTAATGTAATCTAATGACTGTGTCTTGTTTGGTTGAAGGCAGGCGACAGGCCGAGCAAGTTTCTCAAATGATCCATATAAGTAACGCCTGGCAAAAGTGTGAGCGGTTTAAATGGGGATTTATTTATTTATTTGTGGGCATGTGTGTGTGTTGAGTGGAATATGAGGAGCGCAGGCTGATTGTTTCAATGAAACAATTTGATTCAATTTTCCACTCAATAAAATTAGCCATCAGGGCTCTGGCTCTCCGACCGTCCACGGTCCCTCATTTCCAGATTCTGCTCCTAATTGAACGAGTTTATGTACTTGTCTGCGAGAAATTGGAAAAATTCATCACCTGGAAAATGTGATATTTTTCTCCCTCCCGGCTGTGCACAGCTTGTTTTGTCCCCCCCTCCCCGCTCTCTTTTTACTTCATCTAAATGATGAGGCACTATGAAATTAATATGGTGACATTTGGACACAAATGTGTGTGTGTTGGGATTTGTTGGCTGAATACTTGCATCTTAACTGGTTACAGAATCTGCATGTTAATTTCATCTGACTGCCATCTGACCAGCCAGCACTGATGAATTTTAAGATCTAGTTACATTCAGTGGATCTTTATAACCATCAAAGCTGGTGTGTGGATTCTGAATTTATTATGTATGTATTTGCATAAGCCTTTGTAATGAACGACAAAGGAAAAATAATGACATTCTGTAGGTAGGAAAGTAGCATTATTCTGAGACAAAAGACTAAACTTTGTGTTTGGTGTATTGAAGCCAGTATCTAATGGCATTTTTGACTTTGACCCATTTTTCTTGACATTGTAGGTCAAATTTTACACGTGCAAACTTTAAACCTCATAAATATGTGCCTATTTAGCATTTTTTGCTCATTATTTTTGAAATCTTTTATTACAAATGATAATATCTGCTTGAGTGAGACGTTCATAAAAATGCAACTGAATTCCAGTGTCTCTTGGTATTTGTGCAATAAATGACCTGAAGAGTTAATTTGCAAAAACAGATAACTCAAAAAAATTAATAAAATTAAGTAATGCTATCATGTTTTTTTGTGTTAGTTAGCTGTCCTTTTTGAGTTAATATGACTTAATCAAAACAACCAAACCGCAAGTTTGATATTACTTGGAATGCACGCAAAAAACACTTTTTGCAAGTGAACTCTTTACCTTTTGTTCTCATTTTATTAGTGACCTGAAAATTTTTTAGAGTGCTTCATTTACATTATTTGTTTAACAGGAAATTCCCAAACTTTTATTTTGTGATTAAAATGATCTATATTGTGTGTTTGTTTGTTACGAGTATGTTTGTGAGTGGAAGATGATGGTGAGAGATGGAAGAGAAAATGCTGTGTGATCTGCCATCTGTGTGCAGGGTTTCTCTCCTGTGCCCCATATGGTCAGGAGAGATGAGACGCACACACACTTGTATGCACAGATGCACATGCTCACACACACAATATTCATGGCTTGTCTTAAAACTTAATTATCCAATCTCTCCGCTCCAAGTCAGGGCAGCCATGTTCCTTTTGTAGCAAATACGATTTTATACCGAGGATGAAAATTTCAAATGTTATTTATAAAATTGGAACGGTAGATAAATCTTCCACCTGCTTGTATCTCCATGCACACGTTTGTTGATCTTTATTGAAGCAGGAGTATTTATGGCTATTATTCAGGGGTTATGATATTTGCTACAGTATGCACTGGCCTAAACCTAACCCTCATCCAAACCTGTTGAGATGATGAGATTTAAACTGACACATTTGGCTGATAATCCCGACAATTTGGTTTTTGAAATTCCACTATATTTGTTATGACATTTTTTAAATTTGGCCCTCACAAACATAAAAGCTATGCACACACACAGAGTTCAGAATAAGTGTTGTATATTATACTTTGTAGTGATGGACAGGCTCCTTACAAGCTGCCAAAATAAAATGAGCACAATTAACGGGGCCGACAGAGCCTGGCTACATTAGGCTGGCCAATCGAGCAGAAACTCAAATCAGCATCACACACATGCACACATAGGCAAAAAAGACCAAAGCACACAAAAACATTACAATAATGTGCATTTAAATTGGTGTAAACTTTATATGACATGAACTTCATGTCTAATTTCTAACCTACATCCAATGTCTGATGTATTCACTCAAGGAATGCTGTATTCTGTTTTAAAGGAGTCAACATTGCAGATGGTTTCTATCCCACAATCTGTTCAATTAGATTGCCTTGTAATTCTATTTCAGATGATGAGTTGTTGATCCAGTATTCTGGTGACCGAGGTGAAGTTCCAAGCCGGCAGGCCAGCACAGACAGTCTTGGGCATGGAGTCGAGAAAAGGCGACGAGGCCCTGCCGTGCCTCCCCAGCCTGCCCACAACGATCGATAGCGGTGGAGTTGAAGTTTCAGGTCAGGTCTGATGCACTTCCAGTAAGAGCAGACTGATAAAAGACGGTTAGGTGGTGAGGGTGTGGGGTGGAGTAGACAGACATGATGGGTTTCCATTTACAGCTTTCCCTGTGCTTCATATCTGTCTCAAAAGCGCGTGCAGCCTAGGAACGTCAGATGCTATATAACCCTCTTGGCGAAGAATTTAAATATTTAAAAAAGCTGTTTGGGAATAATAGCATTTTCCTAAAATATGCAAAGAGTTTGGGCTGTTTTTTATAAAATGTAATTAATTACTTATGATTTAGAGGCTTTGGACGAAACACTTTGACAAATGTCGTACTGGCTAGCGACCATTGGCAGATGCCTTGCGTCTCATAGCACCATTGTGTTCTGCGATGTGGTAGTAGTCAATCAAGTAGTTGGCTACTGACATAGACAAATTAATATATTATTTGTTGGTATAATTTTTTGAGTCACATGACTTGTCTGTTACATGTCTTTTCTGTGAATTTTGTGTGCACGTTGTCTTACGGAGTAAAAAATTTAAGTAAGCATATAGACCACTTGGAGGAGATGCAAAGCTGGTCCAGAAGAAGTTCTTGTTTCAGTTTTTTAACACTACACAAACAAATGTATAAATGGAATACAACTATAAGAACATTTAAAACCAAATCAAAATCTTAAATGAATATGTTTAAGATTTAATTATATGCGTAAGACCAAAACTGCAACTGTAAATGCTTCCGGACCAATGTTTTATCTTGCAAAGTGGTCTATTCATTTCTTTTACATATAGCACATTTTGGATTTGCAATAATCATTGTGTATGCAAAATATGTTGACTAAAACCAAGACAGATGTATATGTCATATTTTGTGCATAAAAAGAAGATTAATAGCTGATTAATAGGTTTCGCAGTCACATATTGCATCTAATTTTATCATCTGGCAGTTTCTTATCCAAACGATCAATGGTAATAATCAAAATACATTCCAACTGATGCATTTTTCTTAAATTACTTTGTTTAAATTTCTTGTTTGTTCGCTTTATCGAAGCATTCTCTTAAAACACAAACTTTATGAGACAGCATGGCCTGCATTAGCATGCTAACTGATGTGCCTTGTTTGTGATCGTTCTGATTGGCTAATAAATTCATGAGGGGTGACCTTCATCTGCCGTGTCGCTGTGCCATCGACCGTTAATGTGACACTGACCGTTATGTGCGTATGTATTTTTCCTTCAATCAGAGATGTTTGCAGAGGCCAATTGAGAGTTGAACTGTATCGTAAAATCAGCGCAGATATGTGTGTTGTTTTATTCTAGACATCAGGTCTCCTGAGACGGTTGAACTGAGATAAATTATTCTCCTTATGTCTCTTGTACGTTCAGAGAGAAAGACAGCATTTTTTTCTTTTAATCTGAACGACCTGGAGTTCATGTAAGAAAGGATCGAGTCTTGTTCATCAGATTTGTATTGACATTATTTATTGATATTCATTATCTAATGTACAGTAGGCTGGATATAGAGCGTTAGGTTTTGGACAAAAGCCATGGCGGTGGTTCCACTTCACTTCGTCTGGATTTGGCTCCGAGTCTCTCCAGACAACGGTTCGGTTTTAACTGCCTTTTTCTTTAATAGCGTTGAAGTTATGCGGCTCACGGCCGCCCATATCTCACGCTCTCGCTCATATCTCCTGTTCTCCTCATCCGAGCAGTCTGGTACAGAGGCGGATAGAAATGCTTAATTATTAATTGGCTTGTTGTGTTTGTGCCGGGAGGCAATAAATAACGTTCTCGTCTAATGAATAATGGGGTTGGTTCGGGGGCCCCAGCTCAACCGCGGATCCCTACAGTGAGCCATTAGTGTTTTACAGTGTCTCCAACGCTCGGAGGAAGCCGGTTTCCTGCCAGCCCATTACCCGAGCACCAGGGAGGCGGGCGACTGGACCTACTCCGGGGCAGCATGGCCGACCCCGTCGGCCCGGGAGGACAAGTGTGTCCGCGGGGTCGGCTATGGGCGGTGGAGAGGAACAGAAGGGTGACTAGTCAAAAAGTTTTATGGCGGAGTTTGCGATTAACAGTGAGGCCGGACCGCACAATGCCTGAGGGGTCGAAGGTCTGTTAGTTTTGAGTTGATCAGCGCTAGGAATGGATTATTAATACAGAGATGTTTGCGAAGTTGTCGGTCACTTCGGTTTTGAAGTGTTTGGCTGGTCTGTTATGTAACGTCCAAAATAAGAACAAATTTATGAAAACAACAAATATAATCACTTTTTTTATACTGCGTTTGGTGTATTTGGAAATGCCAGGAATATTGACCTTGAGCAGACAAAACAAAGTTGTCGGACTAGAAAAGTAAATAAATTGAAAATAATATACACTGACAATGTTAACCTTCACGTTAATTGTTTCTATGAACTGGTCACATGTGTTTTTTTGATGTAGTGTTTGGCTCGACCATGTAAACGTCTGTAGAGCCGTCAGAGTTTCTCTTTAAAACATGTTCACAATCCTGCTTAGTTTCTGACATAACATCAATGTACAGACAAAACTAATTTTGTGATATTATTGTATAAGTGACAAAATGACATGAAAGTGATTCACATAGATAACGAGCAAAATATAAACAATAAAAAAATGCACTTTTTTTCTACAAATCATGACTTTACATACAATTCATGCTTGATCCAACATTTGCGTAGATCTTACTTCCTCACACACACACTTATCTTCATGTCAGTTGATCTGTTCTGAAAGGCCATTTTTCAGTGGGTTAGGCAGACAGGTCTGTGCAGAGATCAGATTGATTTGTCCCCAAACTTCATAGCATTGCAGCAGGAAACCTCACAAATCACCACTGTCCTACCTCCTGCTGAAACCCATGTTCACTGTGTGCGTGTAAATTTAAGTGTGTGCTAGAAAGTAAGAACATTCAAGAAACAAATAATCACAATAATATGTTATAATAAAGAATCTGTGTTACTATATCTACAGTATGGATGCATGAGTTTCATGATCTAAAGTGCAGACTTATTTAAGCAGAACATTTTTAGAAGTAGAATTGTTTTGAATCTAATCTAAGTGATAGTCACAGTTTATGAAATATTACATAGTTGTCATGTTTATGTAATACATTGTTACAACATTTTTTTTTACAAGTGCAGTATTTTTCTTTTTTTATAATGGAAGAGCATCAAACTTAATCTATAAACAGAAGACATTTGAAAAGAGGCTGAAAAAGTTTAAAAGTTGCCATGATGGTTTTAACGCAACAAAGCTCATCTGTGTGTGTGTGAGTTTGTTTCTGTGTGTATGTTTGTGAATATGCATGAGTAACTCAATAAATTCAGATGATCTCGGCTTCTCAAAGGTGTGAAGTAGGCAGTGGGGCCGTAGCGCAGGGGAGGCTAGGAACCGTGTGCCTTCATCAGTATGCATACTGCGACCCAATAGGCCCGCAGGGGGAAGAGTTAGTGTGCGACACGCATGGCTTCCCTGCTTTAATTTCCCTCCATTTGAGAACATTAGCCATGACAAAGGCAGAGAGGTACAGAGGGACGACTGAACAAACACAGAGGGAGAGAGAGAGCGAGGCTGTGCATTTGACAGGAAGACTGGCAGAATGGATGAGAAGCGTGTGGAGAAACTAGGAGAATGGAAAGAATAAATTTGATACTAGATTTTCCTTGAACAGATATGCAAAGTACAGAAAGTTAAACCAACAACATCAGTCTGAATGTAACTCCTTGAGTTGTTCTCTCACAAAGGTAGTTTTGTGACGATGCCATAAAAACAAGTGGGGATTTGAGATTTTATACCATAGTACTATATTTATTATATTCATAAGCCATTGAATTTAGATAAGTGTGAAAAAACCCTGAAAATAATTGTATGTGACACATTGAATGTCCACGTTTAATAATTGGCTCAAAACCACTGTGCATTTAAGTTTACATTTGATCAAATCACGATCAAATCTTTGTGTTGTTTCCCTGACTGTGTAGGAACAATTTCTCTAGGACAAATAACAATGAAGGCTTCAAAGAGAGATCATATACTAACTTGTTCTAACCGAGTGTCTCGTGAGCATCGCTGTGATTGTGTTATTGAGGGGAAAGAATACCAAAAGAATGATGGGAAGAGCCCTCCTCTGTGAATAGTCAGTGTTGAAAAAGTGTCGCTCAAGCAAACTGTTGAGAAAACATGAACATACTTGCAAAAGTCAGGGTTTCATTCTTAAGAAGCTGATGACTGACAGTGTTTATCTTGAATGGATTCTGTGGTGCCTTATAAACTGTAAAACTTTGCTGTAGTCTTGCACATAACACTTTGACTTATGAGATTCGAAATGAGCAAGAAGAGACTGGTATTATCACTGAAACAATGCCAAAGATGACATTCTTCCTAATCATTTTTGTCTTGTTTTTAGTAGAAATATTTGAAACTTTTTTATATACGACACATTTGCATAACAAGAAAAGTGACCCAAGATATTTAGTCTTGTTTCATTAAAGAAAATATATGAAATAGGTAATTTTATGTTTAAAACTGAATTGAATGTACAGTAAGTTACTGGCAAACCTGCTGCAAAACTACAGCAAAAGTTTTACAGTGTATACAGCATTTGCCAAATATAAAATATATAAATGTTAATTTATTGTATGTAATGTATGTTTTTATTTTGAAAACAGTAATTTAAAATGAACTGTGGTTCAACTTAATTAAGTTCACTGGTTGCCTTAAAATTTTGAGTTAATTCAACTTAAAAAGATGAATCAACACGACAAGTTTGCAGCTAATTGAACTAATATTTTTTAGTTGAATTAACTAAAAATGTTAAGGCACCCATGTAACTTCTTTTTTTAAGTTGAATCAACAAAAAGCGATAATAAAAAAAAAATCTGTTCTATTTTATGTCTTTGGTGTTGCATCCTGATGGATATTTGTAAATATTTTAAGAGGTGAATTTGTATGGTATCAAAAACGTACTATTATTAGAACAAAGAAATATTAAAGCACCTCCCCTAAAAAATAGTTACGAAGATTGGGTTAATTTGATCGCATGCCTGAAGCAAAATCACACTTTACTTTTACAAGCAGCTCGTGTAGCCTCAGTAGTTTGAAGTCACGTAGATCTGTTCAAGGTGAAACTGCCCGACCTCGAAGTTGCTTCTGACCACAGGGCAGTTTTAAAGAGGTAGAGTTTTGACCCCACAAAAGATCTTTTAGTTCTCTCTGCACCTGCATTTTTGACTCTATTTACTGAAGGCTGATATCTGTGAAGTTTAGATTAGAAAATTAGAAAATCTCACTGTTCTTCTCCCCTCAGAACAGCTGCAGGTGGATGAGGTCAAAGAGCAAGTTTAAAACCACCCTGTTGAAATGACTGATACACAAGGTCACCAGGTTTAGCCTAACCAACAGGATTTCAGTAAGGAGTAGGGCTACACAATACATTAAAATGATTGAAATGTGTGTATTACATCAGGCATATCGCTGTGGTTTGCAATTACCAAATAATATTCAAACTTCACAAGTTATGTTTAGTCAGAGGTCCAGGTTAATACAGAAAGATATAAATGTCAGTGCCATGTGTGCGCTGTGATGTGTGAAAGTTGATCAATGATCAAGAACAATGTTGTGTTGGTTATATGATTTGCAGTTTTAAAATGTGTTTTAATATAATTCATAGTTCATTATTGTATGACTTATGAGTGGACTTACATTGTATGTACACAAAACCACAGAGACATGTCTCAAAATATCTTCAAGGCAGGTTTTAAACATCACAAGGGTTTTTATTTTTGGGTAAACTATGCCTTTTAATCTATACAAAAGTTTTTTTTTAATCTTTTTTGTATAAATCCATGACCTTTGCGTTGCAAACACACAATACTCTCTCCGTTTTGCTTCAGGAACCGTGTGGAAAACATGTGGATTAGGCTGTTCTTTTGTCATCAAAAGAAATTCCCACCTCAAAATTCTCACTGTGATTCCAAAATGTGGTGAATTATATTAAATTATAGCTTGTGAAGTGTAGATTGCACCTCTACCTTTTAAAATTATTAGAGAGATTGCAGTTTAAGAGTCAAACATTTTTGTCAGCATTTTCCTCCAGATGTTTGCATCTCTGAATACAAAGTGGAGTGAATGGAGCGGAGACCCTCACTCGTCAATTCTGTCAGATCTCATTAGCATCCCATGTTCCCCTGTGTTTGTCCATCATCAGAACTCCTTTCTGTCTAGGAATGCGAGGCAAGGCCTATGGGTGGGTCTCGTCCCACATGGAGACAAAGTCCATCCGTTAGCACCTCGTCTGCCCGTGGCCTCCACCGCACCTCGTTCTCCGCCTCCCGCCTACAAATCACAGAGCGAACCGCCAATCATTCATCACCACGGTAAAGGGGGCCGTTATTGTCCCGATGACACCAGACATCCCCCGTATGAACTGGGCCTCTGCCTCCTTTCTATTTCAGAGGCATCCATCCAACAGCGTGAATGGAAGGTGTGGAGATAACACAGAAGAGATGGACACAGGGCTGAGATGGCAGGATAAGTGGCGAGATACAGGTGTGGCTGACTCTTTTGTCACGGTGTTTGTCAGGCGCTGTGGGATGGATTGCCGGTTCTGGACGTAAATGATACACGTACCTGATAGGTCAGTCTTAGATTTATGAAATAGCTAGTGGAAAAAAAGAATAAAAGTCCCCACGCTATTTCCAACACCTGTTTAATCTGTTTTATCACACTATTTATACATTAAGAAAATATCGGGTTCTCAAGCCGTGTGTGCGATAACTTGAGCCACGGAGATAAACATTGATTTCTCGGAGTGAAGATGTTGATGGGAATCGGAGGAGAGATAAGAATAGATTCCACAAATACAGTTACACAAACCAAAGAAACTGCTCCTCAGGTCCTTCTAAAAGAAAGCAAAAGGGAGGGGCTTAAGTGATGTTCTGGCTTTTGATGGGATAAAAGTTGAAGAAGGGAGAAATAATGAGGCATATGAAGTAAAAAGGGTGGAGCAAGACCAGAGTATGCGTAAGCATGTTTGTGTATATTACATTTCATCAAGTTAAAGGAAAAGTTCATCTCAAAATCGAAAGGGTGTTCTTTTTACTCGCACACAGGACGTCCAATGTGTTTTCAGACCTCCCGGCGTCTTTGAAACACAAATAAATATATTTTAGGTGACATCCGAGAGATTTCCAGGCCTCCTCAAAGACATCATGGTTATAGCTGTTGTCACGGTCCAGAAAAGTACTTAAGACATTGTTAAATTGGTCCATCCGCTCAAAGTGGCTCAATTGAATTTTTTTGAAGCGACGACAAGATTTTACATGCGAGAAACAAACAAAAATAATGACTTTAATCAATGTATTATCCTCTGTCTTGTCAGTCTATGGTGCGCGTTTTATTCTAATCGACACTGTTGATATCTAGACATTATTATAGAGCCGATCTGATGCGCAGGTGGCAATAATTCTGTCTTTATTTAATCGCCCTCAAATTGTTCCAAATCTGTATAAATTTCTTTTATGATCAACACAGAGAAATATATTTGGACAATTCTTGGCCACCGTTGTGTACCATAGTATGAAAATGGCTTTATAATTGTATTTGTTCTGTTGAACACAAAAGAAGAATTTTTGAAGAATGTAGGACAGCAAACAGTTCTGGGGCACTTTTGACTACCATTGTCTTTTTTTCTGCGATGGTAGTGAATATATTTACATATCTTACAGTAGAATTGGAACAACTCAAGGGTGAGTCAATGATAAAAGAAATTTAATTTTAAGGTGAACTGTCCCTTTAAGATTAATGAAACATCAACAATCAAACTAGTTCAGGATTTCAAGCGGTTAAAAGTTCCTCTATTTGAAGAATCGCTTATATATGTGTGATAGACAGAGAAGTAAACAGCTTGAGTTATGGAGAAACACAGGAGGGGAGAAGAAAAGTGTGATTGTGGCTGAGCTCAATATTGTAGAGACTGATAAATGAATGAAGGGGGAAGTGAAGGGAGTCGGATCAAGGACATGCTCTGGTTTACCTGAACTCTGCTCAGGGTCAGATTGAGGCCGTAGCCGAATGAGTGATGATGCGCATTACTTATGATCTGAGGAAAGGATGTGAGGTAAGAATAAAGAGAGACAAAGTTAAAACAGAAGACAGATTCTACAGGATGTCTGAGTGGAGTGGGTGGGATGTTGTGGGGGGGTTTATTTGAAAGTGTAGTTAATTATACGTAGACGTTTTCAATCCAGTACATGTCATACATTAAAGTTTAGACAAAAAATAACTCATGAACAATAACACTGACCCTAAATTTTGCAGTAAATTAGAAAAATGTTTTTGTAAATTCAAAGTAATAGTTCACCCAAAATGAAAAAGTCTGTCATAATTTACTCAACCTCTTATCATTTCAAATCTGTATGACATTGATCTTCTGTCACCAACATTTTTCAAAATATCTTCTTTTGTCATACAGGTTTGAAATGACGAGGGTGAGTAAATGATGACAGACTTTTTTATTTTTGGGTGAACTATTCCTTTAAGTAACAGTCTATTTACACAAGTGACTATTTGCAATTGTGTAAATTGAAATTTTGGGGAAACTGTTTAGTTAAGGCCAGATTTTTTTTCAGTGTACATTTTTATATCTTATCCATTTAATTATAGCTAATTTAGTTAATTATAGCATGAGCTTAATTAAAAGTCTAAACTTAAATTTATTGTCTTTTTATATGTTGAAAATTTCTCTGGAAAACATAACAATAACAGCTTTATTGTAGTTCATTAGCTTGTGCGATGTTGTTTATAGACACCTAGATATCTAGAAAACCAAACTGATGCGCAGGTGGCAATATTCCACCTATGAATGATTTTAACGCAGCTCATCTAGTCTTTACACAAAATTACCTTAATGCTGTTGTTATTGAGAATTTCAGTGCACACAAACGTTTACATCTTTTTGTTACTTCCTCTTTTTTTCCTGTGCGGCAGATTTCAGCAAAACAAATAAATTGACACCCTGTGAACTGCTGCTGTGCTCTTTGTTAGTGAAGTATATGGGCTTCGCTCACTGTGAGCAATATGGTCCTTACTGTGATCCCCTGTGGATAGACTCATCGCAGGCCTGTCTCTCAAACAAACGGACAACAAACTGTATACACACATCATAACAATCTCCACAGCAAACTACACATGCTACAAAACACGTGGCATTGAAGTCACTGTGAAAAGAAAGGACTTTGCATCGGAATAAGAAGTGAATCAAGCTGATCTCTGTATATGAAGACGGATGAACGTAATAATAAAAGCTTTAAAAATGTGTGTAGTCTGTCACGGTGGGGGGGTGAATGTTTTTGTGGTGCGTTGTGGGTAAATATGTGCCATAACTCACGCAGCGTCACCGCGGTGGCGTTTAAGCGTTCATGTGTATAATTATTTTGGAGTGTGTCTCCATTTTCTTTCTTTTGCTTCAAATCAATTTTTATGGCAGCTGATTTTATGGCAGTCATCAGAGCAGCGGAGAGACTCAGACTGCGTCTGCTGCGGGCGTAAAACAGTGCAGAGAGGAGCGATATAAATATTATCGCTTCCACTCCGCCTCAGGCGACCACACGAATGAGAAAACGGTTGTGTGTGAGGTTGTTTGCGTCCATGTAAGGAGGGCCGATGTTCACGATGCTGACGTCTGACCCGTGCCGTGATCCGTCCTCAGGGTGGCTCTTTCATCGTAGTGGTAACGGGGTTTATCGCTTGATATTGGGATATGTTTCACATGATTTCTTGAGATAAATGAGCTGTGTTGGCCTCATCGTCTTTGGTTGTGAGATCCATTTCTCAAACTCTGATTAAGTTGAGCATTTTACTAAAAGAGATTTCTGACAGAAAATCATTCTTTATAGATCAAAAATTAAGCATTATAATTAAAGTGCACAAACCAGAAGCAATACCCTACAAATAGAGAAAGGAACAGGTCGTCATAGAACATGAAATTTTTATGTGACCATTTATGACTGAATAGGCCTATCGACTTTTATGAATGTGACAATTCTGATAGCAGCACTTCCCAGACTATAGAAAATCATGCTTTGAAAAATGCTTAAGAGAAAAAAGCTATAAGAGAGACCTCACATTAGTATTTAACACTTCAACTAGTGACATCGGTATGGTCCGTATCAGAATCGTAAAACATGTTTTTTTTTGTCAGGGTTGTCCTTTGCATAGAATTGCCCTTAAATGAGTGCTCTCAAACATGATAGATCAAATGATGTGGCTTATTGAAAAGTTGAATCACTTTTTTTTTATTTGCAAATGAAATTAAAATAGCAACACCCTTGCAACCACCCATTTTATAATAATCGTGTATGGGTGTTTTTGCAACTACAGGCACTTTTGACAGATGATTAAAATTAAATTCATAGGAATTGATTTTTTTATTTTGGACAAAGTCTAAGATACACATTATAAGGTCATCAAAAGGAGTCATTCATCTGGAACATGTTTATTTTTATATTTGTCACTAAAATACAGGAAACCTTGAAAATGTGCTGCGCTAAAGACATGTTGCAGAAATTATATTTTGCTAATATTGCAGTTAATTGGCAGCTAGTAAGGTCTACTACATTAGTTTTGACTATTAGCATCTTATTATATACGAGTTAAACAGTTATATACAACTTGCATATCATAAATGTAGTTCAAAGTACGGAATTTCTGAGCTGTAGGTAAGGACACACAATACTGTAAATACTGACACAGAAAATATTATATTTTTGGGATCTTGTGAGTGAGGTAGTGAGTTGCCCTAATCTTTCAGCAATGTGCTCATGTGGTAATTTCTGTTTCCATAGAAACTAGACTTGTTTGTCTTCGATAAAACTTCATTATAAAGCTTTTTTTCATTGTTGCGGTAAGGACTCAAAAGTGTGGTACAGGCACACTTACTTCATAAAATAACAAAAATGATCAGTTAAATATACAAATACGTTAACGATGCTGTAAATTAATATATGAAACAATTCCATTTGAAATAATGTCAAATTGTAATTAAATTAGCTTATTTTACATATCTTAATATTGTGACAAGAGTTGTGGGACATGAACAAAAACGGTGTTTGGACCTATGAACGCTATATGATTTTATATTAAATCACATTAATCAACCCAGGGATTGCACATACTCGCAAACAAATGTATAGCCTAATGCTATGTAAGTCGCTTTGGATAAATCGTCTGCCAAAAGCGTAAATGAAAATTCTATCATGAATTATATATTTTTTCAAGGTGTGTGATGACACTGTGAATATATTTATAAAGCATCATATGATAAATTTTCACATAAATCTAAAATTTCACTGCTGGAACCTTAAAGTGCCCGCAGTTGCAGAAACACCCCTATACATTTCCACAGGAAGACCTCTTTCATTTTCTTTAAAAAAGTACAAATTTGTTTAAATGAATATTCCAAAAGAAAAGATAGTAACTCCTTTGCTGACCCTCATTCTTCTGTATCACAAGAGGCCCTCTTACCAAGACCCCCAGTGTCAGGCTAACCTATGGCAGGATTAGTGTTGTCCAAACACACAAGAGCTCTGGGCACAGGGCAAGGCCTGTGTCTGCTCAAAGCCCGGGCAGCCCGTTTGAAGAACTCTGAAGAAGCCGTGGAATTAATGAGGGTGAATATTAACACCTGCGCTCATGTAAATATTAGTGTCCCGCTCTCTTTCATGTCAAGTCTGTATGTGATCTTTGTTACCTCTGTAAGTGGTTTAGGGCATAATCTCAGATGGACGTAACGGCTTTGCCGAGATGAAAGTGGAGAATCGGAACCGAGGGATTTCGCTCTTTTGCCGTTACGATAGAATAATCCCGGCTTCTCGGAGGAACTTTACAACCAAGCTTTTCTTAAGCGGTACATCATTGTCCTCCCAATGCAACAAACCTGTCTTAAATGTCACTTTTATTCTTTGTTTCTAGTTGCTACTTTTGGCAGAGATGTTCTGATGGCCTTTATTTCCACAGGGTGAAATAGATCTCTTGTGGATTTGCGAAGAGGAGGTTCTATCTAATTGTTTCTATCAGTCTTTTTTCTTTGGCGGGCTGCAGGTCTTGGCTGCATCCCAAAGGTCATTTAGAATCGGCTCACTTTAAAAGTGTTCGCTCAAAAGCTGAAAGTGGTTTGTAATTTTCCCCCGTGAACTTTCTGACGTGTCACAAGATATCAAAGTTTTTTTTCTAATGGGATCGTAGTTGAGAGTGCTGCATGTCATTTAAAGGCAACAAACATGGTTCAGTATTTGTCTGAAAGCTCAACTTCACTCGTCTTTCAGTATTTTGTGCATTCAAATGCCACTAGCATTGATGCTCTAGGCCCAATGTGTTACTGCGCCCCCTGGTGCTTTCTTACAGAACTGCAAACTTGGTATCATACACCTTGGTGAAGTATGAGATACTAGGAAAATAGTATAAGACACATTATTTAGATGTGATTTGACTTTTTATATTGAAAATATAATTCCTCTGTCATTTGTATTTCAGTTGAGTTAAAATGGTCGTGTAATGAAAACGTGTTTAACATTTGCATTTTCAGTTGAATTAGATTTGGTCTTTCGTGCGTTTATAAAGTGTTGTGTGTCTATATTTCTGTCTATATGTATGTCTGTACTGTACACAGTATGTATAGTGTGCAAGTATGTCATATTTTGTATTATAATTATTAGTTAATGTCATCTTTAATGACACGCTTACCTCTTGGTAGCTGCTGAAGGCCTCTTTCAACATCCGACATTTGTCCTTTCACACAGAAAGGAATCTTAACTTTGTGTATGTTCTCTTGGTAAGGTGACTCTTAAAGACATGGGATGATGCAAATCCCCGAGGGTTTAAAAGTCACCTGAAGTGCCAGCTCAGCAATTAGACCTCCATTCAGGAAACTCATAAATAACAGACTGATAGAAGGGACTCGAGAAGCTAGAGACATACCAGTGATTAATAGAACCATTAATCCAGGCAGATTTTCATCCCAAAACCTTACTCATCTTTTTCATAATAATAGATAATTGCAATGTATGGATATTGTCAAAGATGGAGGGCAGATTAAAATGAAAAGTTTTCGAGGCAAAATTACATCAGTCTCACGGTGGTTCATAGGTGGATGTGGACAGGTCTGGAAGAAATATTGAGAACATTTATTAAAAGTATTTTAATTAAACAGTGTTACAATTTCTCTTTCTTAAGAATTACTTGACTTTTATTATAGTATACATTTCTTTAAGGAATACAAATTAATTCATAATTTGTGGTGGTCCGATTGATACGGTGTTGTTTATTTGTAGTTAGTAATTTAGCACAGCAAAAATAATTTAATCTTTTATATTTTACTTTTAAAAATGTTAAGACATGTAATAAAGACGTTTATAGAATACTTAGTTATAAACAATATCGTAAAAAAATAAATTCTGAAAATATTTTGTCATTCGGAAGTTAAGTTTCTTTGTTCCAAATGTTCAAAGCAGATTAAAAATTATTTGGAGAAATAATTGACAAACAGATCTTGTCTTGCAGTCTTGCAAATGACAATTTGAAAGGAACTCCTAGAAGACTCTTCCACGCATATAATCCACAGCTGTATTCTAGCAGTCCACCACAGGATAGCACTATCGGCTCAATTTTGTCCTTCAAGATGTCTCCCACCCCCCACCCTTCATTCAGTGTATCTCCACCTCCTTATGAATACATTATTCATTTTCTGTTTAAAGCGCTTCCTTTCGGTTTTAATATTCATGAGCTTTTGAGAAAAGCAACAGTCAGTCGTCACATTACCTGTCCTTCTGTATGCATTACACTAGGTGGCTAAGGAGTCTCAGACAGCCATTCAGGGTGTGTGTGTGTTGGTGGGTGTGTATTATTGTGTTTCAGTGTTTTTGAAGGTCATATTTATGTCCGTCGTAAAAAGAGTTTATGAAACGGAAAGTAGGCTAAACGTCTTTCCCTGTTAATGTTTAAAGGACTTTGGAGTTTTGAGGGACATTTTTGAGAGTTTGCATGTCAATTTCATCAAAACGTTTCTCCCACAGCAGAGTCGTCCTATGAAACTGAGGCCTTTTCCAGTTTGATATGGTGGTTTATATTAGGTTTAAAAGTATTTAAATGTAAATAAATGGCATTGTGCCATGAGGATTGTAGATTGTTTTATAATTGAAGAAGTGCCTCATAATGATAATAGGCAAAAGTCACTGTATGTCTGCTAAAATACAACATAATCTGCATAATAATGTATTGTGTGTATAAAAATAAATATAAAATAATACATACTTATTAATACATTATTAAATAAAATGTGTTATATAATGTTGTTTTTTATATACTATAAAAGAATATATAAGTTAATGTGAATGTGTATATAAACATAAATATCAAAAAAATACATGACTTCATATAATGCCCCAGCTACTGGCCACAGAAAAGCTAGACATAGACAATACAAGCGCTAGGTTTCTTCAGTATGTGAGATTTGTTCCTGTGTTTAATAGATGAGTGTTTTCAGATGTTTAAAAACGCTTATCAGCTCAGTACTCAAAGGCCTCTCACAAGACACAAGCAATGGGGAAGCCCTTTAGATAAGAGCAGGAGAGAAAGAGATAGAGATTACTTTCCCCTGTTGGAAACAGAAAATATGAGGAGCAGCGAATGGATTGTGATACTCTGAGGTCAACAGCAGGGTGCCTTTATTTTCTGTAAGCCACTGAATTCTGCACACAGTAGCTGCTTGATTCTAAATGCTGTTTGTGTGCGGGTGTGAATGTAGATATGATTATTTCAGTCTAAGAGTATAATAATTGCTTGCGTCAGTCACCAACATTAACATCATCTGTAATACGGTAAACCGTATTAACAGCATTTGTGGCATAATGTAGATTATAATAGATTAAAATTTAGACTCGTCCTTGTTTTTAATCAAACATTATACATACAGTAAGGCACTTTTTGTACAGTACATCTCAGCAAGATACATTGCAATACAGAATAAGTAGTAGGATGATGAGAAATATACTGTATGTACTGTGCAAAAAAATATAAAAATATATGAATAAACATCTTAAAAAAGAATTTTCTAGCCGATTGACTTTTGAACAAATTGTGTACACATTTCATGACCATGTAACATCTGTAAAGGCGCTAAACAGCATGATACCGGAAGGTAATCCGTGATCAGAAGTTCATTCAATCGCAGTATTACAGTTAAAAAAAGATCAAATAGTAGATGACTACTGGACATTTTATGCTTTATAATGAATAGAAACAGAATGCCCCATTTACTTCCATTGTGTCTTAGTCTTGTTTTTATTTTTTTCATTTCAAGCCAAACGTATTATTCATTGGCTGTATGGTTAAACATAATAGATATACACGATCTGACATAAATTAATAAATTCAAATGAATAAATCTCATAATGTAAAATAGGTAATTCTGCAATCGATATTTATAGTCTAATATTCTTATCTTCAACTATTTCTAATCCATCCAACAGAATCTTGCAGAAGATGACTTTGTGTGTCACTTCTATCTGGGCCAAATCATGACTTAATGTTGGTCAATGTAATTATTAGGAGTGGGAATTGTGTGGGCCCTCACGATTCGATTCAGAATCGATTCTTTGGGTCACAATTTGATTCAGAACTGATTCTTGATGTACTAATTAGCATATTTAAGTTTCTGTCAGAGTCAGACTAGATTTGGTACTTTGGCTTCTACTCTTAGAACGGTCACATATTGTATTTTAATCCAACTGAGTGCCCAGTAAAGCCATTCTCATTGACGTACTCTGCTGTCCGTCATTTAAACAGGTACATAATAGTAATTAAATGCGACTCATAAGTGCTGTATGTTAAACGACAGTCACTTCGACAAATTGCCACATCGTATGACAAAATAATCCTATACATATTCATTCAAGAGTGGCTATTTTACCAATATTAGTGTAAAAGACCCGTGCAGAGCACCAAGCGCTTCCGTCTGGCTAAGAAACGGTGAATATTTACCGAAGTATGTTCATGTTCAAGTGTAAACTGTGACAGGTTTTGGGAACTGCTATTTTGCATTTATTAACAAGTCACCTGCGGGTATAGTAAATTACATGCGCTGTTTCTCCCTGCCGCTCACTTCAGACAGCAAATGCTGATAAAGACCATCCCAAAATGTATTTGGTTTATCTTGCAGTTTAGTCCTACAGGGCTCAATGTATTTGTTTTTCTCTCTTTCTTTACTGCTCATGTATGCTTCGCTATGTTTGCGCGCAAGGTGTGCACTCTGTAGAAGGTCCGGGTGCTGCCCCGCTCTTGCAGTTGACTTCCACCTTATATGTTCCTAAGATGTCTTTGTATTTAGTAACGTTTAAACATAATTTGTGAATCGTTTCGAAATGCTACTGATTTAATCGATTACATATGTGAATAGATTTTTCCGCCCACCCCTAGTTATTATAAAAAAATCTGTTACTCCTTTACTTCTAATGTGTGTTTCTTAAAAAAGTGTGTTTCTTAATTTTTTTACTATGTGCTGGTTCTAGTTTGACAGCAGGAAAAACTGAGATCATGAAGATCTAAGCCCTGATTGGCAGATGCGTAAAACATGAGTCAGACGTTGCCGGAGGTGAAATGATGAGATTGTCCAGTCAGTTGTTTTAGGTCCGCCAGGTTACATATGGAGAGAAGAAATCACAGTTGGTTTTGGCATTAATTGCCCATCACACCCGCCTACAGGCCAGAATACACGGTGTCATCGTAAATACTGCAGCAGTGTTTTATAAGGGGCTGACTCGGGGCTGGCCACTAGAACAAATCAATGTATGTTTACATTATACTGTATACGTCATTTACATAATGTAAAACTTGTATCAAGAAAGGTGGGTAAAGGCTGTTGTAAAATGGTCGTAAAAACAAACCGCTGGATGAATGGCCATGCTAACATTTGTCATTCCCCAACACAGGCACAGGCGCACACACACCCCCCGCTGTGATTTACTTCGGTGTCCGAGGCTGCACCATAGTGCCACATTGGTCTGCTATTAGCTTCTCAACAGCCTCCTAAACTTAATTTCCCTGATTTGTGTCAAAGAGTCGACAAGCCTTACCATCGATTAAAGTGTCATGGGACACTTTTCGTTCGAGTGTGTATGTCACTGGATTTGTATACATGAGTAAGAAAAGATTTAATCAAAAGTCATTGGATCTGTGGGATTGCAGTTATTGTATCACATGGTGCTCATGTGATGGATTGGAAGGTCAAATCTTCTTGCTCCTCTTTTTGGTCCTGTTCAACACTTCCTTGTTTATATTCTTTGTGCTTTCAACTGTCTTCTAAATAACAAATGTGGCATAAAGATTATTATTTAGAAATAAGGAAATAAATTGGCATGAATTTTAATACATTTTCAGTGGGGTGCAAGTCTTGGATCACATCAAAGCTTTAAAAAAACCTAGATAAAACACTTTAACGTGTAATGAGTTATTTTTTAAGAAATATGAAAGGTCCAGATTGTTGTTTTTTGCTTTTGCATCATCAAATGTTATGAGGGTTGTCCAATTTGTGATATACAATCCTTAATTTACTGTATATAATTTTAGTCAATATATGCCAGGATGCCACAAATTAAATTAGATATTTACTTCTTGTTCAACAACAGAAGAAGATTAAAAATAACCAGTGGATTACAAAAATAATAGTTCAAAACATCTGACCTTAGGTTTTGTACATGCATTGACTAGATTTTAAGAAGGTGACGCATGCTAGCAGATACAGACCAGCGTGACCTATCAGACTCTTGACCTCCAAACTTTCACCTGTGACCCAAGATGACCTCTCACCCCCTCTTGTTTCCCACCACCCACGAGAAGAACAGGGCGTGGTGAAGTTCGAATGACTAAAATGACTAAAAACACACGTTCATAATTATATCCTTAGAGGAAAAAATCCCTAATTTCATAAACTCATGCAAATGTACTTTTCTTGTTTTCGGGATATGTGAGGCACCACCGTAGTATGGTGTTATGAGCTGTAATATTTACAATATGGTTAAATTTGAATTGGCATGTTGTATAGAAATGAATATATACTGTGAACCTATTAATAATGTTCAGGAAGAATCAATGTACCTTGTCGCTTCTGTCAGTATTTGATACAATGTTGCTTTAAACATGTATATGATTTTAATCCGAATAGGTAATTCATAAAGTGTAGTTTTGGTCAACATTAAACATTTTGTGTGCATCTTTTCACAGCGTAGCAGGAAGCAGCCTGCAGCAATAGAAACGGGAGGTTTGATAAACTCGTGTGAACTTGGCGACTGTGTAAATCTGTTGCGAGAGTATAGTGCTTCATTCAGAAACAAAATTAATGTGTAAATTTGCTGGCTCATATCTCAGCGCTGTTACATCATGGTGCTTGTGGGACTGCGGGGTCTGTTTGTGTGTGTTTGTGTGTGGGTGAGATTTATTTGTCTTGTACTCCAGCGCTTCATTATTGCAGACCATCCAAGAGCGCAGGATCTCCAAACAATTTATGACAGACACCTTTATTGGCCCCTGTAAAATAAAAGAGAGGGAGAAAAAAAAGATTAATCATCTCTTTCTCCATCTATCATTCGGGCCCCGGAACGCCCCATTAAAAAGGGGCGCAGTTTTACAACGATTTAAATGGGCATATGTCTGGTCACCGTTGGCACTCAGCTGTGAGGGCAGCTTTAGGACCCGGAGCTTCGCGGCCCCACCGTCTAAATGAAAGGTTGGCGTATGCATCTTTGCCCATCTGGATTTATTCCATTGCGCATTGTTTAATTGTGCCACTAAATAATGCCCATGTATTATTTAATAGGCTGTTATTGGGTTTTTAATTGGCAGGCCAGGAGGCGCTTCGGTCTCCGAGAGTACATTAAAAAACACGGGGATCGGCTCGGGTATCTGTGTGCTTTAACCGGGGAGGTGGGTTTGTGTGTGCTCTGCAGGGATTTTAATTTCCACTTTAATACGGCTATTTGTTTAGACTAGTTTAATACCATGGCCTCTTCTGTACTATTGTTCACAATGAAGAAAACGTTAGACACTGACTGATATTCATGTACACATGATGTTCAAGACGTTGCGTAAAAGAAAATGCTGCCAGACCAAACAGCAGCAAGCGATATTTAAAGTCTTAATTATTAAAGCATATGCCAGAACTACACAATTGAATAAACTTCATAAAGTTTATATCAAGCTGATGGGCAAATTGAGCATTAAAGCTTTTATGTCTTACTTCATTATTGAAACTGAAACAGCTTTTTTGAGTGGATTTCATAACACTAGAAACAAGACATTTTGGTGAGATAAACATATATATGTCCTATATATTCTGTAAATGTTGTTTGCTAGGGACTTTCAGAAGGACAATCCATTTAAAACCACTATTAAAAGTGTTACGACCTTGGTAGACGTAAACTTTCGTTTTAAAAGAATAAATGGCTTGTTGACAGCGGTTTGCAAATTTCACCTTAAACCACCTGTTTGCCGCTAATGTCGCTATAATCGGATCGCGTGCTTAATATGGACTCAATGTTGCCTGGTTTTGCTGTAATAACAGACGCCCTTCATTATTTGGTTCGAGGTCAGAGAAAAGGGATTTGTGTGTGATCAGTCCCATCCAAGAGTTTGTAAATGAGGTTTGGACGCATTGCTTGCGATAAGATCAGACTCCAGAAATGTAGCTGTAGTAGTTTTTGTGTGCGCGAGTGCATTTTTCATTTAAAGTGAGATGTTTGCTCTGCACTGTTTTGTTTGAAACGGGGCAGCCATTTTGTAGATGTGTCTGAGATAAGTGACTAGACGTTCAGGCAAACCAACCCACGTGATGAAAGAAACGGACGTGTTTGTGAGCGCACACACAAAGGCACGTTAAAACAGGCTGTACGTACGGATACGACAGACGTGGGAGACAAAGAAAATTAGGATGTTCTTATTGAAACACTGTCATTTGCGACACACACACTTTTCGGTAAGGTCCACACATGCATACATCCCGTCCCTGATTAATTAGACCACTCGTGTTGGCACACCACTTGATTTGCACACCTACTCAACCCACACACACACATAGTGAGCCGTCAGCATCTGAGGCTCTGATTTACATAAACCCACTCAGGGGACTAACGGCTTCGTCTCTAATTGAGCTTCAAGTCAATCAGAAGCTAGTCGGGGGATGTGAAGTGATTTAACGTCACGCTTAGACTCGACAACAAGACTGCTTTAAAATAGCACTGTTTATCGACGCGGGAGCTAGCAGTAATGAGTTCTTACAATGGTCAACATAGAATCTGTAAATTTCCTTTTAGGATGAACAGGAATACATATCTGAGTTATAAGCAAAATAAGGAAAACACAAAACTTGTAATTTGGTATTTCGCGAATTAGCTCATCGTAGTGATGTTTCTTTTTCTGTTAAGTTGAATCCGCAAGTTATGAAAATAACATCTTGTTTACATTATAGTGTTTTTGATTCGGTACTCAATGGGGCCCCTGGTAGTGCACAGGCCCTAAGCAACATGCATAGTCTGTGTATGGAAAGGATCCGTCTTTGCCGTAAAGTGACAATTGTTTAATGAAAATGTACTCATCTTCATGATATCCCAGATGTGCAGTATATGACTTCCTTTCTTCAGTTGAACAAACTATATTTCTTAAATATCACTGTATATACGTCATAACTGTTTTGAGGTTCTTTAACGAAATTGAAATCAAAAAAAGCGCAAAATTAAAATGTGGCAACACATCGGAAACATCTAATCTGACTTTTTCTAGCTTGTCTTGTGACACCCAAGAACAGGTGAGATTTGAAGCTGTCAATGTCGGCCTTATTGAGTTTAGCACTTGTGTTAGATTCAGTTGTACTAAATCAGCTTTACATTTTAATCCTTTTCCCACACACAACAATTTTTGTTATGCTTCAGAAGACATTTTAACACACAAAAGAATCATTTGGATAACTTTTATGTTCGATATGTTGATTTTTGTTATGTTGTGTTGTTGCTGCTGAAACCGCATGTACTGTATTTAATGTATATTAACTGTATATAATGCAAAGTGTATAAAGTGAGAGATTTTTTTTTTTTAACTGTTCATATGAAATAAGAATGTCATGTACATTTGGTATAGGCATGAGAGTGAATTGTAAATTACATAGATGTAAATTTTCAGACTAATCCTTTAAGAAGATAGGAGATTTTTGTTACCCATGAAACGTAAAGTGATACTTCACCCAAAAATGAAAATTCTTTCATCATTTAATCGCCTTAGAGTTGTTTCAAATGTATATTCATTTCTTTGTTCTGTTGAACACAAAAGTAGACATTTTGAAGAATGTAGGACAGCAAACAGTTTTGGTGCACTTTTGACTACCATTGTTTTAATCCATGGTAGTCAATGGGTGTTGAGATCCGTCTGGTTATAAGCATTCTTCCAAATATCTTTCTCTGTATCTTCGACTGCCGACCGACTAGTATCCTGGTAAATCTCAGCACAGTTTAAACATTATTGTGCCCTTTTCCGAAACCTGTGTGAAAAATCCGAGAAGCACCAGACTTGAAAGTCTCCATTTGCTGTCTTTTAATCTCATTGCTGTCTCAAAGAAGCAATTGAGATTTTAGAGGAATCTTTTTTCTTTCCTACGTATAAAGCCAAAACGTGTTCTTATTCAGAGAAACGGAGGGCGTGCTTGTACCCATGTGACCTTTTGTAATTGTTACAAAGACAAACTCTGGCTACCACATAAGCAACAAACCCTAACAGTCTCCCACAGAAGTTGATCTCCTTTGAGATCCCGCGCAAAGCTACTGTGAAACAGTGTGTGTGAGACAGACCTTCACCTCATCTAATTCATCTACTATGTAGAATTCCCCTGTGTGTCTGCGCTGCCATTTGATACAATATTTAGACAGTGGGCAGCGTATGTCTTTTTGTAACACTAGACACTGAAAATGTGCCCTTTACAACTTTAGTTAAAATTAATGAGCTGGTCAAATGTCTTCACGTATAAACTGTAAAAGTGTGTGTATGTGCGTGTAAGTGTGTGTGGAGTGAGATGAAGTGGGTGAGAGGGAAGTATGGAGACAATGGCGTCTAGGCGGCGTTACGCGCTCCTCTCACTGACGTTTTTTTAAACTCCCCTCTTTCACTTAAAGCTCATCTATCCTCCTCTGCCGCTTCCCGCTGAGGTCACCCGGAGGTCTCCGTCACGGGAGGGTTACGGTGAGGTCACAAGCCGGTAGAGAGAGGCGTTCACGGACGAACTGTGGTACGAATAAACCGCTCTGAATCCGTCAGCGGTCCTGGCACATGGGTGCTCGAATGTCTGAATCATTTTGAAACTAGAAAATGCATTAAAAATAAATCACTTTAAATTGTTTTCAGGGTGGGCAATTACCATATTTCACTCGTAATTGTGCATCTCCTATGGTCAGATAATATGTGGGCTCACGTACACGTGAATGAATGCAAACCGCATCTCAGCTAACCCATCTCCTTGCTTATTCCCCAATAAAGCAAAATGCTGAGTCCAAACTCTCTCCACCTTCTCCCACCAAAACACTTAGGCCAGGTAGACGCGTGGCGTTCGATACATACGCAATATCGCCGTGTAACTCGAACACTGCTGGCGTCTCTAAGCGTTCTGGGCCGCGATTAGGCCGTCTGGAGACTCGGTGCGCTGCTTGTCCGTCAAATTGCCGCGGGGTCCCTCTCTGAGTAGCTCAATTGATTTAAGAGAGCCCTCCAGGTCCAGTGTGCATTTTCATCAAAACAGCAAAATCGATGCTAAGCAGATTTAGATCCTCGTCGCCGGCCATATTTCAGCTAGCGCCCTCACTAATGCTGACGTGTCCGAGGCGGCCATTATTACCCGCCATTAGCATTACTGTCGCCTGTGTTACAAATTCAGCCGTTCCACCCAATTTAAATTCAACGCAAGGGTGCGTGTGAAAGAGAGGAACAGTGGGGAGGTGGCTACGTTTGAACGGGGAAGTCAGAGGTATGTAAGGTGCAAAAGAGGGAGTGAGAAATTAGCATAGCGTGGAGTAGCGTGGAGCTAATTCAAGGATGTGTCTATTTCTTGATCGTCTTTCTAACTTGATATAATGGCATTGTGATAAATATGTTTCTGTGGATAAGATGTACACAACATATTTCTAAAACTATTTGGGGTAGTATTCCAATATAACACAAGTTGTTTGCTAGTTCAAGAAAAAGAAACACAACTACCAAAGAAAGGAAATGGTATGGTAGTCACTTTTACTGTACAGTAGGTATATGAGATTTTTACTAATTTAAAGGCACCGCGGCAAAATTTTCATAGTTTTAATATAGGTTGCAGACTTTAGTAGAATGGTTTTTATGTATAAGTCATCTTGTTATTTAGTGACAGTGGGAAAATATTTTAAACATTATATTATTAAACATGAGTTTTAATATATTCATTAGCATTCATAAAACATAAGTCAATTAATAATTGTATTTCCAATATTTCTTATGCGGTTTACTTATTTCTTCTCTCCGGTGTTTTGTCTTGTCTTGTCTGTCGTCTTTGGCTATAAATAAATAATATCAAAAGGCCAAAATAAAAAATATGCCTAAGAAATAAAGCTGCAATAGACCGATAAAATGTACTTGTTGTACTATAAGAATATAATATAAATAAAGATGTTATTCTTACTCATATGTCATATGCGGGAGCCCTAAATATCATTTAGAGAGCAGATATTGTATCAAGCATTAGGGTCGGGCCTACATTACATGTCCCAGTTATATATTGCATAAATTTTATATGATTTGTATTTTCATATTTTAAAGAAATCAGTTTATTGAAGTTGATGTTTTGTACCGACTGAACATAGGGCGTGATTTTAAATAATGTCAACAATCACATCTACTGAGCAGATGTTTGCAGTTTTGCAATGTCCCCGGGAGCTGTGCACTCATTTCTGAAATGAAAATCTTTTTGAGAAATATTCAAGGTGTTTCCATCCTGTTAAACTTCTGTCATAACCCTTTAGTTAATGACATCATCCTCCAGGACATTTATTTATATTTTCAGTGGAAAAACAACAGCACAGAATTAGCAACAGATTTGACTATATTGGTCAGTGTATTTTGTGTCTTTGTCTTACAAAATGATGAAATTATAATACGGAAATTTCAGTATCCATCTTTTTATTTCATCCCTGTCAGGCATCCTGTTAGTTATTGTTGCCATGCAGTACGAAATGTGGAAAGCGCAGTGCTTTTAAGTGTTCAAAGATGCTTTTGTGCGTCTGTGTGTGGAGGACATGATTTACAGCTCAGGGTTTAGGAGAGGATTTGGAAACCCCCCTCTTCAACAGTCTCTCTTGTTTTCTCATTTTTATAGCTTAGATCTTGATCACTCCCACTAAAGGTTTTCCTCCCCCTTCATCTGTGATCCAAGAGCCTGTCTCTTATCTCTTTATACCATTCCCTCGTTCCCTTTTTTCTGCTTTTCGCCCTCCCCACCTTCACGTTTTTAATTTTAAACACAGCCCCGGGGTAAGAAGTCTTATCTCCGACTTATGCCCACTTTAGCCATCTCTACAGTTAGCTAGCCCGACTCTCTCTCTTTCTCTCGCTCTCAGCTCGCAGGAAGTGCAAGGCAGGGCCGTGACCCCAGGATGAACTCTGCTGGTGAGGTGAAGCAGAAGGCCGTGCGGGGGTGAGAGTAAGACAGAGAGTAAGTAGCATTGCCGGGTCGCAGTCGCCAGGTTGCTCATTAGGGACATGTGATCCGCCTGATGGGGCCTCAGTGGACCCCCGAGATCCAGCCCATGCACATCTCTCCTCATTAATGAAGGTGGCTGCTGTCTCACACACATACGGGCACAGATATGTTAAACGTCGAGAGGAAACACTGTGGGCATCGATTGAGAAGATGCTTTTTTGAAAATGAACGTTGATGGTGATTCAAAGAAAGAGAAGCAAAAAAAGAAAGGAAAATGCTAAAACGCAGTAATGTAATCTTTTCTAATGTGATATTACAGTAATATTTGATATTTCTGATATTTTTTGTTTATGAAAAACCGACAGTCGCGTGATAACAGAACCTGCGGTGAATTCAAACTACCTTTAATGTATCCATTATGACGAAGAGACCATTTCCAGAAGTACGTAATTCTATTAAAGGTACAAAACCTCATTTTTTACAGTCCGAAATAATCAAGTTAATATACTTTCTATGTAGCGTAGAGTTTAACCGGTGCATTTGAAAACAGCCATACTGTATGTAACAGATCTTAATGGGAAAATGTAATTCATTAGGAAGGGGTGTCCCTGAGATGCAGCCGTGAGGAATTGTGGGATGTCAAAAAAGAACATTAGTCTCTTCTAATGGAAACAGAAAACCAAATCATTCCACACTCTCAGTTTAAATGAAGTGTCCATGTAATCGGATTGAAGGGGAGGTCACTTGGTCTTCCCTCTCTAAACCTGATCGATAATTCTGCAGGTTGAACTCCTGATGGTTACAATGCAGGATGCCGTGGGTTTTCGATTACCAAACTAGTTCACGAATGCAAAGCGGACAAGCTAAAGCGTTTGATATTCTTCGTTTGCTTCCATATCCACAAGTGTTTTAAAGGATCAGTTCACCCAAAAATACAAAGTCTTCATTTACTCACCCTTGAGTTGTTCCAAATCTGTATAAATGTGTTGTTCAGATGAACACAGATAAAGAGATTTGGAAGTATGCTTGTAACCAAACAGTTCTTGGCCACCATTGGCTACCATAGTATGAAAAACTGCTTTATAAATGTCTTTGTTCTGTTGAACACAAAAGAAGATATTTGGAAGAATGTAGCAAAGCAAACAGTTCTGGGGCACTTTTCAATACCATTGTCACTTTTCCTACTATATTAGTCAATGGTGACAAGAACTGTTTGGTTACATGCAGAGTTTGCTGTTTTAGGCCTAAGTTTAGAATGGAGTTGAACTGGAATTCCTTGCTTTCCCTGTCTGTTCGACACACGAACACAATGAATCAATTCATCACGAAGACAATGAACTAAAAACGAGAGCAACCATGGGAAAACAAAAAATGCACAGCTAGACAAAACGCATTAAACAACTTTTAGGGTCAAACGATTTCGTAAATTTTGTAATTCATGGCAAGCAAAGTTAGTGCTTTTCCAGTGGCTTGTACTTGTCTATTTTTGTTACAGTCCTGAATTTCCAGCTTGTTTTTCTGGTACTGCGGGACGGTTCGTGTGCATGTTGAGCTGTATCATACTGTTAGTGTGATGGGTTTGCTTCATAGTTTTTGTAGATAAAATGTCCATTGGCACAAGCTTCTTACACATGCACAACGTATGAAACAAGGGACGGGAAACGGCAAAAAAAGGGAGAACTGGAATTTAGCCAAGCCTGCTCCGTTTGATCGGGATTTTGAGGAGAATTTACTGCTGCCGTGTTGGGTGTCGGTGCTTGTGTGTGTGTGTGTGAAAGAGAAAAAGCTCCCCTCTGACCATGCTCGGCGCTGGGCCGAGAGCTCCCTAAATCTCTGCCTACAGATTTATGGTCATCCTATTCACACGAGTTACCAGGAACACAATCACTATCAGAATCACCATCAGCCTACACACACACACAGCTGCCAGCTGATGCTGCGCTTGCCTCAGCTGAATGAACTATTCAGGAGGAATTAAAAAAGCACACACATGCACACTAAATCACTCCGACTCTCTCTCACACACACACCATGTGCGGTTGGAAGAAAGACGCAGGAAAGCAGGATAAGGACTGAAATGGAGCATTTCTATCCAAATTACTTCTTGTTATTTATTGCGGCAATTATTCTCGGACGTCTATGCTCCTCTTCGTCTGAAACGATTGTAAAAATACATCAATAGGGCCTGAACAACCAGAGGCAGTCTCACTGAGATCAGCTGCTCAACAGATCCCTCTCACCTGGCACGCTACTAATCCCCCGTTGGACCGTCTCTGCTCTGAATGACGTGCTGGAGATGGAGGGTTTGTTGGTTTTACTGCGTTTTAACGTGTGACACCGCGCAGAAGCTTTTATGAATTATTAGCAAGAATGTCTAAATCCATCGGATTTATCGTGAATCCATGTAATATTTTAGCCACAGCACAGTGTTTTAAAGGAATTGTTCACCCAAAAATAAAATTCTTAGTATTATTTGTTGTTTCTAACCCATATGTTGGTATTTTTTACACTGAGGAAAAAAATATTACTTTTTTAGAATAATGCAGACGTAAAATCTTGAGATGTAAAATTCAGTCAAATCAATGATTTGGAATGTGGTATTGATGCCAGAACAAGTTTGGCTCAGCTTTGCTTCGATAAAAAAATGTTGAATAAAAATGTGGTCCATTATACTGAATGTTGGTGGTGCAGCAAAAGCTGAATAACAATTGTTCAAAAATGCTGCTCGCTGTTTCATGAGCATGATATGGAACAACAAGACTGGGGAAATATTTCTTTATTTTTTTTAGATTTTTAACAATGAGACATTTAAAGGGATAGTTCACCCAAAAGTGAAAATTCTTTCAGCATTTATTGTGTTACTGTATGACTTTCTTTCTTCTGCAGAACACAAAAGATATTCTGAAGAACGTTGGTCACCAAACAACACTGACCCCCATTGACTTCCATTGTATGGACACAAACCACTGAACTATGTTTCTCAAAATGTCTTCTTTTGTGTTCCACAGAAGAAAGAATCACATTCACATTTCGAATGATGTGCGTTTGAAGAAATGATGACAGAATTTATTTTTGCATAAACTTTAGGTTTTGCTTGAAATGTGCAGCTAAAGGTGACGTTGTCTACAGGGAATGCTTTCGTTTCAAAATGACCCAGTCCGGGGTCAAAAGTCAGGCAGCTGTACTTCCTTTTGCCGGACAATGTGGCACGTCTTTCCAGATCCTTTAATTGGCTCCCCACTGAGGCCTCTCACACACACACGCAACCTCACACCTCTCCTTAACTCTGGGACGCCAGCTACTCGTAGACGGCTTCAGAATGGCTAACAGAAGAGCATCAAGATGCAAACCGTCCTACCCCCATCCCTCTGTCAATTAGATCGTAAATTCTTTTCCTTGGATTTTCTCTTTCCTCTGTTGTGTTGTCTCTCTGTTTCACACACAAGCTTGTATACAGTACATTTCCTCGTTTGGACTTCCTGTACACATCCAGGATTTTAAAGAACTCCAGTTGCTAACTTATGCATATTTACAAGAATAAAAAATAAGAGACCATTCAAATCAGCATTTCTTTTTGGCCATGCGAACAAATTCAAACCTCAGGAGTGACAAAGTCATCCAACAGCAATGTGAAAGACACATGAAAACTGTGATAAAAATCCAGGTTATAATTTTTTGTAATTTTTTAACTTTTCCTAAATACATGTACAAATATGACGGTTGCATTGCTAAAAGTGAACAGAAACTTGTTTTCTTGCCTGTATTTGAGGTCTCAAAAAATTCAGAGTATATTTTCTGTTATTTTGACCCGTTTCTCCAGTATTCCTTTTCTGCAAATAAATGCAAATAGAAACTTTATTTTTATTTGAAACTTGGTAAAAATGTTGTTAGTAGTTCTCAGAATAAAATTGATCAAAAATGATTCAAACACATACTTATAAATAGTTCATTTTAAAATGAGAAAAACTGCCTTTAATGGTCTCTTAACCTTGTCTGAAGGCATACATTTGAACCACACTGTGCTAAGCAGTTTATTTACACTTTTAAAAATAAAGGCGCTTTAAAGTTCTTCACATCGATGCCATAGAACAGGGTTCCTCAACTCTTACCCTGGAGGTCCGGAGCACTGCAGAGTTTAGCTCCAGCCCTGATCAAACACACCTGAGCAAGCTAATCAAGGTGTTCAGGATCAGTAGAAAATCAAAGGTAGGCAAGTTTGATCAGGGTTGGAGCTAAACTCTGCAGTGCTCCGGACCTCCAGGGTAAGAGTTGAGGAACCCTGCCATAGAAGAACCATTTTTAATTCCACAAAGAACCATTAAGTCAAAGGTTCTTTAAAGAACCATCTCTTTCTCACCTTTTCATAATCTGAAGAACCTTTTTTCGCCACAAAGAACCTTTTGTGAGACAGAGGTTTTTCGAATGTTAAAGGTTCTTTATGGGACCATTTAGGGAAAAAACATTCTTCTATAGAATCAAAGAACATTTTAAGCACCTTTATTTTGAAGAGTGTACTGTACATAAAATCTGGATTCCCTTAATTATGAAATTCACGTCTTGAGTATATAATAGCATTATATAATATAAAAGACATGCAACATACAATCATAATACATTTATCCTTTTTATTTTGCCACTGTGGAGCTGTTTTGTGTGTATGTGCAGTTAAGGCACGGGCTTTGGGAAAACTCATGAAAATTAAAAATAGTTTAAAAATATTATCCATGTCTGTTGTTATGGTAATAGCGAGAAAACAACAAAACAAATGGCAAATTATTGCTTGGCAACATCAGCACATAAATGCTCAGAAATACAATTACGGTGGTTCTTTACGGTGGTCTCGACCCTTCCGCCGATGTTTATCTTTCTGAATGTGATTATCATAGTCATGGAAGGTCTCATTCTAAAATGGCTGCCCTGTGGAATATTACAGCCTGTCATAATAAATCTTTTCTTTGAATTTATTTTGAACAGGTAAGGCCCTCATTTTGGTCCAGAAAGCACGACAGCGGCTGTGATGTGGGGACGTATTTACACTCTTGGAACAGCAGGCCGCTCTGCGATTTGTGGCCGTGATGCACTGTAATTCATACGTGTGGGAGCATTGGTATTATTCCTCTTTGGATTTTGAAAAGGTCTTTGTGGAATGCATGGCGCTAGGAAATTATCAGCTGGTGAAAACAAAGCTAGGTTTTCCGTAGTTTAAAAATAAATATTCAAATCAGCTTGGATGTAAATTACCAATTGCGTGGAAACTCATTTGAGTCGGACAGTCGAGCTCTGAAGGGACGACATCGGAAAGTTTCTTTCTCAGAGGCGTAATTAGCAATCCAAGACACAAACGTCTCATCACGCTGTGCTGTACTCGGTCTGACTCACTTTCCCATTTACCCCAGCACATGCTTTCCGTCTGCTCAGAGAACACACCCTAGACCCAGAGGAAAGTGTTCATCTCTCCTTTTTTCTTGCGCTTACTCCCTAAATGGTCATAAAGGTGAAACGCCCTAAAATGTGAGCCTGGCTCTCCATGCCTCGTAACACTATGTGATTTTGGGTCTCTTATGTTGGCTAATCCAAAGATTTAGCCACTTTCTCTCTTTGCGTAGATGCATGGATGTAGGTCCAGAAAGCAAAAATACAAAACACAAACTGAACATCTCGTAGTGATTGTACATGTGACAAGTTAAGGTTGTCTTTATTTCTTTGTTAGAACAAGAGCTGTCACAATATCAGATTTGCACTGCATGTTTATCATGTCCAAGACAATTCAGGATAATGATATTATCGCAATATATATAAACTGTTGAGAAAGCATAAACATAATAATGCTTTTGTAATCTTTTGTTTTGTTCATTTTTTTAATTTTTTTTGGAGGAAATGAATTTCATAATCTGAATGTACAGTGTAGGGTGTGATTGTATTGTGTCTCTCACAGCAAAATGTAAAATGGGTGAATACCAACATTTTGGAATACAGCCCAGCATTATTTATGACGTGTAATATTAACAATAATCAAATTTATTAATATCACGGTAGTCTAGGTATATCACAGTGTTATCTTTACATTCACGGAATCCGGAGTAGAGAAATTTCACAACAGGGGAACAGTTTGGGCGAATTGTACTATAATGCAATCAGCATGGAAATCTGTCTATAAAACAATGAACGACTTTATGCAATTCAACTTGAGGTTCATGGTGACTTTACGTGGTGGAAACAGTGTGAGGTTCTGCTAATGGCTTCATCACGTCTAATGCGCATATGAGACTTTCACCAGCGAGCATTTGGATGAACAGCAAGGTGAAAATTACGAGGGAAATAAGCGTTGATGAAGTGATGTGAGACGATCGCAGTTGGGGTGAGAGATTCATGAAAAATGCTCGTAAACAGACGTGTGCGAAACCGTAAAGCTTCAAGATGTTGGGCCGTTGGTGGCTGTAGCTCAATCTAGACATCACAGATGTTGACCCCCCCTTTCATCATAGGTGGGTAATTAGACCCAAATCACCACAATCTCAGGTGGAGTCATACCATTTCAGGGGGAGATGCTGGGATGTATCTGAATCATCCAATTTAATAGAACCACAGAGCCTCATTGTTTGCCGTTTATCTTTTTTTTTGCAGTTTTTATTTGCGTACAGGACAGGGACGGAGGGTAAAATTACAAAAATATTTTCTGGTCAAATTTATACAGTTCTTTGTTAAAAACAGGGTGAATAAAATGTGAATGGAGTGAGCTGGTCAAATGACAAAACTTCAATTGGGGAATTAGCATTTACTCTTCATAATCGTAAAAAAAAAAATTACACCAGTCGTAAGTCGTTACAGGTACACTTAAAAACATTTTTATAAATCGCAAAATTGAAGCGCACATTTTCAGTGTCCGGGACAAAATACACAGAATGTAACGCTATGCTGGTGAATAACCGATTACCATTAAATGAGTGTAAAGCTCTAACATTACTTTCTGCGTTCACAGAAAACTCACACATATATTTTCCCCTTAACTTAGTCTCTTGTGCATTATACACATTCCCAAAACTGTCTGTGCCTGAGGTCTGGAATATGTGTTTACATTAGTGAGAATTCACCCTAATGGGCCATCCATACCTTAAATGTGATTCCAGTTGAAGATTGTAGCTCTCCATGGTACCATGCATCAAGCTAACTCACACAGAAGTGAAATACTGTCAGTCATTGAACTGAGCTCCTATCAGCTCTAATGCCATTCAGAGAATCCGACATTTACAATGTTCAATGAAGAGGGTCCACGGTCGTCTGAATATCACCGCTTTAAGAGCTGACAGTTTCCAAACGCTGTACAAAAGGAGTAGGGTGCGGGCCATATATCTTCAATTCAATTTTGCTTTCACCTTCTCCTTATGTTCCAACACAAGAGTTTAAGATGTACCCCAAAATTAAGCCGAAGGTGATCTCGGATGTCTGAGATGACTCGCTTCTTTGTGCAGCCGGGAAATGTATAAGCTTCATGCTTTGGCAGTAACATTCGTTTCATACAGAGGGATTGTAATCTTTGTTCAGAGAACATTTCACTCTTCATTGATGTTGCTAATACTAGTTATGTTAAGATGGGGGAAAGATGTATCACTTGCCCGTACCTGCCTGGAGGATACACCCCTGAAATTCACTTTGCTTTTTCATAGTCAGCATTATAAATCACATGACTGTTTGACAACTGCATTACTGAACTTTGTGATAGAACAAGAGCTATGCAGCGACATAAAGAGATGTTTATATATAAACAGTAGAGGCAGCTTTAGTGTGTAATTTTCTACTTTATTTACTTTCGTATATTAACTGTAATCTAGAGAATTTTGAATCTGGTGAAGTTCTTGCTTTTGAGAAAAGTAACATTTAGTTTTAAACAACTTTAAGTACTATGGTAGAAAAAATATTAAGTAAAATACATTGTTTTATTTGGGAATTGCAATTTGAAAACTTTTAATTTGACTTTCCATTTACTATATCCTCATACTTTACAGTATGTGTGTTTATGAACACACACACATATATATATATATATATATATATATATATAATTCAAACTTTATATATTAATTATTTATGGATGTAGATATTGACTTATTTATTTGGAAAACTTTCATGTGTACTTCTATAAACTATATATATTCACATTAATTCATATTTTCTTGTCATAGAATATGAATTCATTCTTAACTAGAAAACTGTTCATTTCTCCTTCCATTTACTATATCTTCAGATATGTGTTTATGTGATGTTTATGTATAAACGGTCATATACATCAATACATATATCATATATAAATTTATGTAGTGAATTCATGAAAATGAATTCATTCATATTACAATTTGAAAACTTAATTTGCCTTTATACAATATAATATGCCATAAACATCGACAGCTGTTTAATTCTGTTTATGTAAATACTATTCATATATACATTCATTCATAATTGTGTACATGAATGAACCTAGATATGATTCAATATTTCTGTGAATGTTTATATGCTTTGTAAACAGTCTATAAGAATTATACCATTTTTATGAAGCCAGAACACAGCTAAAAGTTGAATTATTTTTACATTAAGATTTATTTTACTGTATGTCTCAAAGTTTTTTGTAAATGTCCTAAATTACAGCTAAAGGAAAAACAAAAATATAAGTCTGTCATGTTTTCTATTCTAGCCTGTAGATTTATACCAATAGTTTATGACATAATGTTAAAGGCAATAAAAGCTTTCAGCAGCAGGCCTTTAGCATCAGCAAAGAAATACAAACGACTCATAAATTACCTCACACACAAACAGGATTATATTGTCATTAAATAAAGCTCACCAGATATAATTATAGCTGAGTCAGTCTAACCTGCTTACAAATGCGTTGACTTTAAAGGTGTTTATATTTGTTGCAAGAAAAGCTTTAAGGACCACACTTACCAAACAACAAAAGCACTTTGCTGCTTCGACGCCGGGAACGAGCATTGGATGATCGATTCTCTTCTTTGTCATCCGTATAATAATATCGCTGGAAGAGGCGCTCGAAACTTTTTCTTCAGACGAAGGACGCTCGCGGGTGTTCACTTTGTTGGTAGGGAGAAAAAAATAATGTTCCGGGTATCTCGAGTCCCTCATCCGCGGTCTCTCAGCGCCCCTCTTTAACCCCCCCTCACGAAGCATGACTTCCAGTAGAAGAGTCTGGCCTTTGGTTCCCTCTTTGAATTTTAAACTTTCTTTGGATATAATGAATTAATAGCTACTGAATTCTTTGTTTTTAAAGGTTGACTATTGAAGAGAACTTACAGACCATATTTTTCATTGATGCTAAGTGATGATACACGTTGAAGATAGACGATTCATTGAAATTCTTTAGTTACTTTTGGTTCTTGATTTCACATTACCATTACTGCGTTTTTATTTGTATGCATTATGTATACACACAAATTGATTTGATATAGCATGTGACAGTAGCTTCATTTTTTATTTTATTTTGCCGCTGCTTTGACCACTTTTTTTTACCAAAAGTCAAACCTTGATTCTATTCTCATTTGTAAATCATTGTAAAGAAAATTGCGATCATTAAATGTTTTGTTTCATCGTCTTGAATGACTTTGAAACAACGTCAAACATGCTGTAATGTTATTTGTATTTGCGAGTCGTTTTAAATGAACATTTGACGCAGTTAAGAGAATGACAAGTGTAAATTCTAGCCTCATTTTAACCAAATCTCGTCCTGTAAGTGTTTTTTTCTGACAATAATTGAGCGTTATGCACTCTCTATCACCATTTCAGCAATAATTAGCAAGTCTTTTAGTTTTATGAGACACGCGTTTAAAGATAATTCCCACAATAAAGTAGACTGATCGTCTTTTATATCGTTTTTGCGCTTCTGTGTTGCATTATATTTCAGTCGGATGTGTATTAAATAGTGAGGTCCCGTTTGATGATGATAATCGAGACGTAGACGTGATGGATAAGAATTAAAGGTTTCTAAAATAAAGTTTTGGCCTCACGTTTGGTGTAGAGCTGCACATTTTGCGCAGTGTTAATCGGAATAGGCTGGCCAAGGTTGGGTAAATTACGACATGATTCTACACTTTGCAATTAGAGAACATAACTTTTTAAAAGTGTATTACTTTAATGATTATAAATCGTTCGTGAATATATATTTTTAATTGTAAAGTAAAATACAAATGAAAAGCATTTTTAAATATCTATCTATATGAAAATGAATTTTCATTTTTATTTACAACGAAACGAAACTTTAAAAAATGGTACACTAAAGTCTCTAATAATTATTCGATCATGATTTTGGCGACGGCATCCCTTCAGTCATATTTGATAAATTATTTATAATGGCACGTTTTCCACATAGCTCTAAATAAACCCACTGAGATTCCTTTAGTAAGCCCTCGATTAACGTCATGCTCATCATCATTTTAAATGCAACATCAAAAAAAAGTTTTATGCCCTTCAAGGCCTGTCATTATCCTTACAGCACACAAATTAAATCGGTTGGGGAGATATATTTAGACGTCACTGACAGCAATTTTATTGTCAAGGTGAGTAGATATCACAAGAAATTCGGTGATCAAACACAGACAGTAGAAACGTACAGTACGCTAATTCAAAACGAGATTTTATTTATAACCTCGTCGCTCAACAGCCAAAACGATCCGGACACATGGCATTTGTCGGAAACTATAAATCTACGTCGTGTCTGGGTGATAATTAGGGAATATCAGAAAGGAGCGAAGAGTGCTCTGTCATCCCTGATGGATTGACATTCCAGTATTCTGAGAGCTGAAATATTTATGAGTCCCTTAATGAAGCCGAAGAGTAAAATATGTTTTGGAGCGTGTTCGTGGCTGAGCATCAACTTTGCCTCAAACAACGTTGGGGATAACAGAAGTACAATATTTTAATGTCTGAGAACGTTGTGTTCTTCTGAAGTTAGGAAATAATTAATTTGATTCATTGGTGGTTGATTGTCGAGTGTTGTGTATTCGTAAGGTTACTTAATGGAGGTCTGAATGAACAGCAGGTGGCGCAGTTGAGGCCAGAACTTTATTGACGTCTGAGGACACCAGTCACATGCAGCCCTTGGGAAATGACACTTGTGAGAGCCTGACAATTTGACGGCAATGTATATGAAAATAAAAATAAAATAACAAGTTGGAAAAGAGATATTTTATAGACTAAAAAAGCAAAATGAGCACATATTTACGTAGGCTATAGCAGCATAATCGGAATCAGGTGTGAAATGTAAAAATTGAAACGTTTCGGGTATAGAATTAACTTATTTGGGTATAAATGTGGTTAAAGGATATGCGGCTGTAAAATTAATTTAAAACATAAAATGAGTTTAGTAATATTATTAAGAGTTTATTTGGTATTTTTACTGACTTGCATATGTATCACACAATTTTACCTGATTAAAAAAACATTTAAAAATGCAAAACAACTTCGCAAAAAATACCAATTTGCAAATAGTAATTATTTTAAAAGATAATCTAATTTTTCCCCTGGGATACATTTATTCATTTATGCTCATATTACTGAAAGGGAACTTCTCAGTCTTATCTCGGTCTCTGCCGTGGACATTTTCTAAAATCTCCTTCGGCTCTGTCCGTAAAATAACACTCATGGTAAACGATCTCTATGGTCGGTTGGTTGTGTTTTAAAATATATTCATAAACTTTATGCGACAGCAGGCGCGTAAGGATTTTACAGAATTAGCGGAACGATATGAGCATATTTGTAAGTTATTTTGGTGACATTATTAGATTTTAAGGACATATAATTGCTTCCCACTGAAACCCTTTTCCTAAAATTAGCCTATAATTGCTTGTAGAATTAAATCTCGTTTATGTTTGTGTATCATATATCGGGTGCTATTTTATAAATAACGTTAAACGAAAATTCATATCCTGCTCTTTTATTCATGAGGAATTTTAAAAAAGTATAAAGTGAAATTGAGAATTTGTTCGTACGTGTTTGTTTGTTTATACAGTTGTTCTTCCGGGTGGATCTGTTCGCTTCCCTTCTCACTCAAATCTGAAATGTAAACATGACCACAACAAATTAGTCCAAGTTAAATTTACACCAACCTGTAATTCCGCTCATAGTTGAACAGCAGGGGGCTCGTTCTCTGAGCAGTAAACACATCAGTAGTGTGTGTTGTGCGGTGGTTAAATCGGTTTGCATCATGCTTTACCCTTCCCTTACTGTCATCCTGATTGATGAATCTTCCATCTTTCTGCAAATAAGTGTTCTGATTGTCTACTGTATATCTTCATTCAGATTGCAGTAGCTTCTTGTGTGTGCAATATTTATGTTAAATGTTTCCTAAATAAGTGTCAACAAAATATGCTTTGCCAAAAATATTTTATTTTTGAAATTATTATTATTGTGTGTGTTTGAATTTAGACTTTCTGTGGAGGTGAATGGTCTTCTTTTTGCACTATACATTTAGCCCCTATGTGTCTGGTTTGGAGGGCGTGTGTGTTGCTCAAATGTATATAAAGGTGTGTGTCTCCGAGACAGAAAGAATTTCTGTGGTGCAAATCCTTTTGTCTTCCAGGCATGTTGTCATAACAGAGTGTGAAGTGAGAACAAGTTTGTGTATTCCCTCCCAATGACACAACCGACCACCTGCGAAGGGGTGTGTAGGAGAGCTTTACATAATTTTTCATATGGTTTATGCAAACCTATAATTATGATTGCTGCCGACTTGTCTTATACACGAGTACATATGAGCTATACAATATGCACCATCTGACAGGTATCTAAACAACAATTATGGAGCACAGAGTAGAAAATTCCCTCCTCTTGCTCTCTCTCTGTCTGTCTCTCTCTCACTCTCTCCAAAGACATTTTAAACACGTTTCCCGTCTGTTCTCCGGCGCCTGTCATCAGCGTGCAAAGAACATTAGAAATGACATGAAGATATTGCTCCTTATAGACTGGAACAATAAAGGAATCTCATTTTTACTGTCTAAATCACAAAGAAACACATTATGGCTCATCCAGTGGTGACAGAAAATGGGTTGCTACGGGACACATACAACTAAACTGAGTTACAATCCTTAATTTCTGTGTTTATGAGACCACAGAACGTTTTGAAACGTTTCCAAATCTAGATGTAGTGAACTATGAATAGTAACAGGGCTACTGTGTGTATATAATATATGTATTTATGTATACATATAGTTAGACTGTATGCAGGATGAATTAATATTTACACATGTGTATTTTTAAAATCTAAATTTGGACATCTATTCAAGATTGATGGTAAAGAAGATGATAGTGGGTCTTTCAGTAAAGTGAAATCTTTGCTTCGTCCTTGCGTACGCTTGGCACAGCACGTAATCTCCACCTACAGAGACAGAGAGAGATAGAGAGAGAGAAGATTTAGATGGAGAGAACCATGAGGGGTCAAAGGTCTGTCTCATTTTTTAGCCATTGGGGCTGAGGGGTCAGATTATGGGTGGTTGGAGGGTGTTAAGGACAGTAGATGTCTTCTGGTATAGGTGCCAGTATAGAAGACGCTTTGTGCATTGATCCCAGTTTAGGATGCATGTTCCGTGTTCAGACGTCTCATTCATTTGGATTCAGGCATTGCCATTGTGCAGTCTAAGAGTGGGTGAGGGTTTTAGGGCACAGTGAAGTTGCCACCCACATGCAGGCATACATGGATTCTTCTTATACAAAACCTTAAAATAGCCCCCAGGACAGGGTCTCCTATGTATGTATGAACGTCTCTAAGAGAGACGGTTGTGAAAAGGAAATGGTGTTCTCGTGAGTCGGAATGCAGGGTGAGCTGGGCTGACTGGTTAGACTGTGTGCGTGCACGCTTGTGTGTGTATCTTTTGTATTTGACCGCCGTATGACCTTCCTTTAGTGCCCCCTCACCTCCCCTTCACCCCAAACTCTCATCCTTCACCTCCGCCCACCCTCCAGTCTATCCCTCCACAGCAGACTGATGGGCAGAGGGCCTCTAACATTCTTCTGGTGAACACACACACACTTGCATGGAACCTCTGACCCTTTTTTAACCCAGCCGTGACCTCACTTGGAATGTAACAGGAGTTTTGACACACATAGCCGTAAACAAATATACAATTCTTTATGTCCGAATGGAGTTTCTTGCCCATTAAAGGGAAATTATTTAATTATTCGAAGGGTTTCAGGACTTTAAAAATACTTTGGAAACTTGTTGAATTGCCCCTTTTACTTGTATTTGATAATTGTTGTTGTACAGTGCTGTACTGTATATTTTGTTTTGAATGATTGAATTAGAATTTTAATATTAAAAAAAACTATCTAGAATTTAAAGTTAAGAACGTTAAACTTTTTTTAGATATATATTTATAATATAGTTAAAATAATATATTTATTAGACATTTTCAATTTTTGACATGGTCTAACTCAGTCAGTATTAAAAAGAGTTATTATAGTTTGGATTTTAGTTTCATTTAGTTTTATCAATATTTAAAATTTATAGATTTTTAGTTTTTATGTACATTTTAGTTAAAATTTTAGCTATTTGGCATATGCTTTAGTCATTTTATAATGTATTTGTTTCTTTTTATGTTTCTAGATAATATTAATACATTCTTATTTCAGTTTTATTTTACTTTTTGTTTATTATTATAATTTTAGTGCTTTAAACTTATAATTTTAGTGCTTTAAACTTATTTCTGTTTATTTTTGAGGCAACATTTCAATTTTTTCTTAGTTAAGTTCCCAATAATTTTTAGATCAATATTTGATTTGATTTCAATGAACTGAAACGTTTAATTTTAGACAACTAAAATAACCTTGGTATTCAAGATCTTTTTTCAGAATGTTCTTTACATTATGTAGGATGGTTTTATGTAGAATCTGTAAATCACAAAAATGACATTATATTATTTATTATAAATAAATATGTATATTTTTTAAATGTCTTCTGGTCAAGGTGCTTGCTTTAAGCAACCCAAATCTTGATTGGTAAATGATAAATATCTTGGCCAATTTGAGTTTCCGTCCCTACAGAAGTTGCAGATGTGCTGAAGTCATGTAAGGCTGAATGCAGTCCTGTGTTCTCTGCACCAGCCTGAAGCAATTGTAGCTCAAGGTTAATGTGAGCAATCGAAGGCTTCGGCAGGTCGGTGGTAGCGGTTGCGAGATGTGCAGAGTGAGCTTCTGGTCTGCTGTTTGTGCTGGACGTATTGATAGCGTGTGGGTAAAAGGTGGAATTTAACTGAGGCTGCTGTGCGGTTACAGACACCACTGTGCACACATGGATGGAATGAGAAGAATATCCATCACACGCACAGGGAGAGTCCACACCCACACACAATACTCCGACTCACACTTATTGTATACGTGATAGAGCGTGATCTAAACAAGCAGAGTGACACAGCGAGATGAAGAGCGTGCACACACACAGGCCACCTGTAAATGAAAACAAATGCAGTATAAAGTGCTGTGAGGATTTCCTAATATGAATTGAACGTTTACAGTGAGGATGAAATAGGAACGGATACAGCCGTCTGAGGGTAAGGGGGTCACTGGTCCACTGGTGTTTATATAACGCAGATGTGTAGGGGAAACACCAGAACATCAGCCATAACTCAACCATACTGTCTCTCTCTCTCTCTCTCTCTCTCTCTCACTCTCTCTCTCTCTGTCACTCTCTGTGTATTAGGCTACTGGGTGAAGTGCATTATGGGAAACTAAACATACTTTCAGTTTAAAGTAATTTTAAACATTTAGTAATTATTAAAAAATTGGTTGAAAGGTCAGTCTGGGCATGTTACAGATATACATTTCTGCTCAAACATTTACATAATCTTTAAAGGCATGTACTCCTTCATTTTTTTGACCTTGGCTAATGTTAAATACAGCTTAACAGCGCAATATGCCTTCAATACTAGTTACTGATTATTCATTATATAAGATGATTGTGTTTTTTTTCAGGATGTTTTTAAATACATTTTTACATCAATTCTAATATTTCATGTGGCTTTTGATTTATTCAATTAAATTGTATTTTGGTCAATGACAAATAAGATTTTCAAGAAGAAAAAAAAATATTTTAAGCAAAACAGTTTGAAAATGTATTTTTATGTCCAAAAAAATGTATTGTGTTGATTTATATTGGTTTTACAGCATTTTAGGGAGCATTAATTCATTATTAAACACGATTTCTGATTTTACCACCCAGAAAATGTCAGGTGGTGCGACCATATATTAATTTAAAATAATATACATTTAATGTATTTAGCACTGAGTATTTTTCCCCTCATATATAAGAAATTTAACATAAAATCATGGCAAAATATTTTATTAAGAATTTTATTGAGAAAATTAACATTTATTTCTCAGTTTTGTTCTCTGTTTGTATGTTCGGACGGTCGCACCACCTGACATTTTTGGTCTTTCAAACACCAAAACTCAAAAAATCTATTGAATTTCAATAAAATGAAAAGGGTTTCTTATAAAGGACATATTGTAGATCCATTTGATATATGACATGTATTTATTCAAATTCTTTTTAGGAAAATAATGAATTTGGACACAACAAATACATGTCACGTCATTGACCCATTTACAGTTGAGCTCAAAATGATTCATACCCTTAGTAAGTATGATCAAATATGGCGTTAAAAATAAATCATTAGGCCTTTCGATCTTTTATTTAAACAATTACAAAGATCTGACCTTTCATAGAGAACAGGAATACTAAATGGGGATAGAAATCTCATTGTGAAATAAATGTTTTTCTCAAATAAACATTGCTCTGAATTGTTCATACCCTTTTATTCAGTACTTTTTGCAACCTTATTTTGCCAAGATAACAGCTCTGAGTCTCCACCTATAATGCCTTTGGAGTTTGTAGAACACCTTACAAGAGATCATGGACTATTCCTTCATCCAGACCCTCCTGATTTCCAGCTCCATTTTGGTTCTTCTCATCTTCATTTCTCCCCACTCATTTTCTATTGTGTTCGGGTCGGGAAACTGGGATGGCCATGGCAGAAACTTTGTCTTGTGGTCAGTTACCCATTATGGAAGATCCAAACTTAGCCCAATACGTGAATCCTAGCAGGGACAGTCAGGTTTAGATTTTTTATCTGTTCATATTTTTGTTGTCTCAAGCTCAAGATTTTTCGCTTTCGCTCACTCTTTGATATAATCTTTGTCATAGCACTGCATTGTTCTCATCAAAGTGGAGGTAATCATCACCATCATAGATCAACTGCGATTTGTGTTGTTATAAAAGTATTTAGAATTTAGAAAAATCCTTAGTTATAATGGTTCCATGCAGGCGTTCTCAAGGTTAGCGGTCAGGTAACAGTCAGAATCAGGACAGACGGTGGACAAATAAAGGTATTGAGACATACAACACCTGCTGTGTGTGCATTCTTGTCTTACTTCATTGGAGCGTGCACGGGACCTCTCTGATTGGAGGTATTTAATTAAGGAAGTATTTTATCAACATTTATCATTCGCTTTTCATCAAGTTCACTCTCAAAATTGGTTCCACTTGCGTCAGGGACATTAGAAAGGAATGCTGGCTTAACTGTTTGAAACTACTTAAGACTGACCCACACACACACTTGCACACGTAGACAGACTCGGATGGCAAACACCTGTGTTTTCAAGTCCTTGTCAGAAATGCGAGATTGCTGCAAGAGTTTCCCTCTGTGTGAGTGTGTTTGAGAGGAAAAGAGAAAAGTGGTGTGTATTTCTAGCCAGCTCATACAGTTAACGTTGGGCTGGTGAGAATGTTATCCATATGGTATGAGAGAAGGAAGGCACATCTTTTGTTTTTTAGTCTTTCTTCTTGTTGCTCCCCATCGGTCACTTTTCCATTTGATTTATGTTTCTGTCCTCGCCGAGATGTTTTCATATTCACATCTGTCTGTATCTGGACTGCGATGTGAGTCTGTGTGTTTATATTAAATGTGTGTGAAATTACAAGGGGGATCTAAAGCTTTCTCTTTCTGCATTTCTTACAAACAGACACACACACACACTCACACACAGTCATCACTCACATTACATTATCACATGTGTGTTTCATTGAGTAGCATCTGGTTAGCAGCTGACAGAACTGTGTGTTTATCATCATTTTTAATGTGAATAAAAAGTGGATCCATCCACAGTTTTACAGAGAAAGTGCACATTACTGTACATTACTGATTCATTCCATTTTCATTAGTACTGTATTCCATAAGTAAGGGTTAAAAAGGTTTGTTAGACTGTCTAAAACTTGTGTACTGCAACATATGACTACAAATCCAGTATAAGAGGGTTTAAATGGTAAACTTCAGAAAAATAATTTCAAAGTCTTATAGGAGCAGCTATTTTGGAAAAGCGCATGCCAAGTCAAAACCACATATTTCAGAATATAGAACAATTGTCAGTTTAGGTATATTATTTAACTGTAAGCACATTCTCTTCAGTGCTTTGACAGAATTATCCGTGATTTGTCACATATGTGCTTCTATTCTAAATTCTTTGTATGATTTCATGCAGAGGCTAAAGGCATCTGCACACACATTATACAAAAAAAACTACTTTTTTTACTTGTATGTATAAAGATATTCAGTAAATATTTTGTATAGTTTTTTTATGTTGTGTTGTAGCGTTTGTGTTTATGCGAATGTTGAATGTTGAATATATTGAAATCATGTTTATTATTATGGACATCCGGTCCACGACTGGCCGAGGATAAAAAACTCATGGGGCTCCAACACAATCTCATTGCAAAAACATGATCTCATTCGTATATTTTAGTAATAATATTTTAGCGATTTTAAGGCTAGGGGCGGGGTTACGGGTGGGGCTTCAGTATTGCTTTTTTCCAGTAATCGTAAGTTTTTGTACAATTTACAATGTATGAATTCATACGATTACGACACCTGGTAAAATGTTTATGTATTCCTGTGAGATCAGGTTAATGGCTCATCATTCCATTCCTGCCATAAACACATTCATATAGACAACCAGAGGAAACTAATGAGCCTACTTTTAAACTTCTATTGATGCATGAAAGCCAACACACGCGTTTACTTCACCACACACGTAGAATCAAATCAGGCAGGTAATTAACTGTACAGAAATCCATTTAAACTATTTCATTCTTTCAGTCTCAATCATCATCGCTCTTTCTCCGTGTCTTTCTTTACCTCCGTCTCTATTATCGCTTCAGGCGTAATTATACTGGTGTGATATTAGGAGTCTAATGAAGTCAGTACGGCTAATGAATGAATGAATGCTAAGCTCAATTCTCTAAACGCTGGGTTTTCTTGCTCTCTGTCATTCTCTCTCTCATTATAGTCAATCCATTTACAACTCCTGCATGAAGTGTGTGCGTGAGCGCGCAGGTGGATCATAGATGCATCTGTTATGATAAAGTGCTTCTTTTCATCTACCCACATGTATATTGTAGTCTGTCAGAGTTTCAGGCGCAGAGAAATGACTTTCATCTCTTAATCTGCTAATTAGAAACAAACCCACGTCCACGTCCTTCTGCTGAAAGAAACAGGTGTGAAGAATGTTCATAGAGTAACAAGTCTGCTGTCACTTTATTTGTGATTGACGGCTGAAAGTGAATATTTTATAAGCATCAGCACATTTAACTTACAATATTGTTAAGATTAGTTTGAGATAGGAGTACAATAACGTGAAGCGTTCTACAGAAACTACAATTATGTTTTTTTGAACGGAGAGAACAGTTATCCCAACCAGTATTATTTAAAAAAGTAAAATTACATTTGCCCTCATTTACAGTTTCTTCCCAATATTCTAGAGCTTGAAAAACCAGGCCCTCTTGGAAGTTTGTTGAGGCCCCCTAGTGGGCCCCAGGCCCTGTTAGATAAACCTTTAAACCGTAATAAGGTATATGGGCGGTCCAATGCTCTTAATTTAGGCACAGCCTCTTGTACCTAATCGCTTAAGTATAAGGTCTTTGTAAGGTTGAGAGAAGGAAAGAGAGAGAGAGCAGACAGATAATAGACAGTGGCTGAAAAATGAGGTTCACCCTCGGCCCCCTGTGCTGATGTTCACCCTGTGATACGGTGACCAGAACTTCACCTCCACCCCTCCTTCTCTCTCTCTCTTTCTCTCTTTCTTCTTTATCTCTGTCTGCCTGTCTTCCTCTCTCTTGTTTTCATTTAAACTCTTTGTGTCTTTCCATAGCACTGAATCAAAGAGGGAAAAGTGTCATAAAATCGATGAATCTGAGGACAATATGTGGAAATGTGGTGAATGAGAATTATATTGAGAAAGAAGTACACGCAATTCCAATTATAAAGTGATCAACTACCTGATCAGACATAATGATGGACATAATGATGTACAGAATGACATACAGCATTAGTCACTACTTTCAATGTATGGTAAAAAGATACAATGGTGCAATGAAAGTAAATAGTATTTTTTTGGTGTATTCTGCAAAATATGCATTTACGGGTAAATAAACAATTATGACATTTTCAATTTTGAGAGTGAACTATACACTGTATTTTGTAAATAAGCTTTCATTTAGAGCGTATCCTCTTTTTTTAATCTCTGTCTCTCTCTCTCTCGCTCGCTCACACGCACTCGTCAGATTGAGACTTCCTGGTGTTTGTAAATGAACAGGAAGTTCATTTTTCAGTGGTGTGACAGTCTGTGACACACCTCCCCATTGTCAGTGTGAAGGAAAGAAACAACACACAGCACACACATGCACGCACACACACTTGCCTCTCATTGAACTTCCCTTCTGACCGGACACAGGCATGATCACACGGGGTACAGGGCACACATGTTAACTTAGTTGTCTGTAAATGTCCGGCTTAGTCGGACACCAACACTCCCTCACACACACAGTCAATGAGTAGGTATAGTTCAAACTAACACACACACTCTTAAAAGCACACATGCGTGTCCTGACAGGCAAGAAAAAAACGTGAAAAGAAGTTTCAAGAAGGTCAATTTAAACGTCCCGCAAGCAAAACGAGTGTGTATCATTAAAAAATAGTTAGTCGCTGTGTGTTGGTGTTCTGTTCTGTGGTTTTAGGGTTACGAATATGTAACCAAAAAAAACCTGTTTTTGAAACTCAAGCCCTGAACTTAACCTCACACCGAGTTCATTAACCACCAACTCGGCTGAAGCCACTTGGTGTTTGTCTAAGGCGATGGGTCATTGCCATGATTAGGCCGTAGGCAAACACACACACAAACCAGAGCGATGAGCGATTGCTCTCCACTGACAGAAAGGACGAATGTTCCCATAATAGGCTATGACCGCTGTGTCAGCATTAACTGTGTGTGTATTAGATCAGAATGTCAAGAAACAAGCCTCCACACAATATTAATCAAACAGCAAAGCGAAATATTCTTGAACACACTTTCTTTTGTTACAGGCTTTCGCACAGTATGCAACATATCAGATATATTTCAGCGGTTGTGAAATCATAACTTGATGGTGATGTTTAGGTTTTAATAATTAGCAGAGATGTAGAACGGTGGTTGTGTGTGCGAGCGATTTAAATACAGGTGAAATCAGATCCAACCCTTTCATTGATGCTTTGTGACTGAATGAAATACAAATCGTCACAAGCACTAATGCGTTGCGTTTTGTTTTTGTGCTTTATATTCTAGCTTTTAACTATAGTTCCTGTGGCTCAGTTGGTGGATCATTGCATTAGCAGGGTAAAGCTCAAGGCTTCGAACCCCAGGGAACACATAAAATGTACATACTGTACATTAAATGTGTTGCTTGAATGTGCCGAATGCCTCCAAATATGTAAACTTCAATTTATTTGATGTATTCTATATTCTATAGAAGCAACATAAACAAATATCACTGTTTACCCTTTTTATGACCCAAACTTAACTTCCGGTAAACATCAGCAAAGAATAGAGTCCTTGTAGATTCTTTCTAATAACAAGCAAAAGAGATAACGAGTAAATTACATTAGCTAGTAAGAGAAAAGTATGTCTAGACAGTATTACTTTGGGTTACCAGTAGAAGAAGCAGCTTGGCTAAATGCGAAAAGTTGCATGATCCAATCAACAAATTGTTTATTTACTAAAATTAATGTATAAATTAAAAAAAAAATATACATATAAATTATTTATATACATATAAATTAAATATAAATAGTTATATTATTAGCCACTAGCCAGACCGATCAACAAACACAGACTGGAAGTTAACTTTGGTCCAGGCGCGTGGGTCCGAAGAAACGTCTATAATTGTAGCCTGTACTCGATCATGCTCCATCCTTTAAACTCCAATAATTAATATTTCATTCTATTATCTCTATAAATTAAGAGTGGAATACTCTACATTCCATCCAACAGGCATTGTACAGTATGTATATGTATGTTTTGCTCTAAATACTATTATGTTCTTACTTTATATACATTATCTGACACCCTCTATATCTAAATTAAATATGTGGTCACACTTTATCTTAAGGTCCAATTCTTGGTATTAATAAACATTAACTATGACTTTTGCCTCAGTAAACTACTAATTTGTTGCTTATTAATAGTTAGTAAGGTAGTTGTTAGGTTTAGGTATTAGGTAGGATTAGGGAAGTAGAATATGGTCATGTTGAAAATGTGCCTTATAAGTACTAATAAACAGCCAATATGCTAAAAATAGGCATCTAATAAGTAACTAGTTAAAAGTGAGAATTGTTCCCTATTCTAAAGTGTAACCAAATATGTTATACTCTTTTTAACATTCTTCATATTCCATCATCTATACTCTGGGCTGTTTAGCTCTACATTATATAATCCATTCTCAGTATTGTATTATCTTTATTCTTTAGCATACTATATTCCATGTGTACTGTATATGTGACCCAGTCTGTGAAGTCATTCTTTTGCAATTTAGTGTTTTCTAAATAAAATCATCCTACATAATGTAAAGAATATATTTAACATAGACTAAGTAAGCACAAGTCAAAATTGAAAATCGAAGTAAAATTAATGTTTGAAATCAAACTTTGAAGCTTGATATATTAACTCTACCACTAATATATCTATACTAAAATTGATAAACCTGAGCATTCTTTGTTTAACGTATTGTGAGTACTGTATAACATTGTGCTTTAGACTTTAGGAAACACATACTCTATTCTTCTTACCCTCAGCTTCCTATGTTGTGCTTTAAATTCTATACCCAGTGGTCTTTACTTTCTTCCTTGTCATTTATAAGCAGTGTATTCTGTTTGACACTCTATATTCTTTACTCTATTTATAGCTCCGTGTTCTATACCCTGGCCTGCGCTCTGGCTGCCTGTGCTGTCCAAGCTCCCTTATTCATTTCCCTAACAAAGCAGCAGGGGCACCTGGTTCTCCGATCCAACTCCATCCATCTCTTCATGCTCTGCCCAGCGTAGAGAAAAATCAAATTCTCATTTGCCCACGGAGGGAGCGATTGAGGGATGAAGGAGAGAAAAAAGGGGGGTACCTATGAAGGCTGACCTCCGGTTGAACCTGCAGCCGTTCTGTGTTTGGTCATTAATCTGGTGAGCAGACAGCAAACAGGGCTGATTGGAAACCGCTGGGCTGACATTTTTCTATTCCTGCAGATGGAAGAGTGTGAACGTATGTGTGTGAGGGAAAGAGAGAAAGAAATATCTCTATATCTCTGAAACGTCTCTTTGACTTCATTTGTATTGGTTGTGGAGTCACATCTCCAGACTCCAGGTTCTCTAATTCCAGTCACACAGAGTTGAATGTGAAAGCCCAACCTTTCATACAGTGTGGAGGGAGAAATTAGAAATTGCTAATTTCATATTTAAGAGTGTCGATCACACAGCACGGTATTAAATCATATGCTCACAATTTTGAACTTCATCTGTCCATTAAGGATGTACTATAGAAGTCTTGTGATCTTTTGCTGTACTTTAAGCCCCTCCCCTTTTTGTGTAAATCAATGTGTGTCAAATGCCAAAATATGTCCTGATGCCTCGATGATGGTGGGAAGTGGATAGAATATCTATCGATTTCCGTAAGTGTTTGCATGTTGACCATCCTCCTGTAAAAGCTGCTTCGATCGTTCATTTAACAGAACAAATCCATTTTTACCTTCCGTACTGCTACTAATGGTTGGAAAATGTTAGACGTGGATTATTTTATCACATAAATGGCAGGTGTGTGGGAGGTGTACGAGACAAGCTACCTTCTGATCTCTCTCGTGAAGCCAACACGGAAGTGACTTAAACTGCAATTCATCTACTGGCCGCTAGAGACTGGCTCCAAAAGAGAGCAGAATCTCATTGAGTCCAATTGTAAAGCAGAAAAAATATGTGTACAGCCTAGTACAAAAAATGGTTTTGGTCTATTTAGCTAATATTCCCCCTCATGACAACTGTGAGGGGAGTACATTTTTTATAACTCATCCGCTTAACTTATATTAAGCCTTAAAATAATGCATAGTTAAGGCCGTGGCCACTTGAGCTCCAACCGTGTCCCACCTTTTTGCCCATTTTTATTATCTGGGAGTGACGCACTGCTAAGATGGCGACGGCCAGCTTCTCCAACTTTAGGCTTCGAAAAATCTCCTTAGGAACCTGCGGGTGACTTCACAGACACTGTCAATGTTTTATACAGTCAATAGTACGAGACTGTAAATTAATTTATGTACAGTAAGTAGCCAATTTTAATTCATTTTTCTATTTGAATCATTATTGTTTTAATGGTTTAATTTACAAATGACATTATCAGCATAACAGCTTGGGTGTAAGGATGAATAGGAGAACCTTTTTTTTCCGCTTCAATGACAGCATGCACTTAAAGGCATAGTTCAACCAAATATAAAAATTCTGTCGTCATTGTATGGACACAAAGCCAATGAACGTCAAAAGGTGCCACCGTGTTCTTCAAAATATGAGAAAGGATATTTTATTATGTTATGTTTGTACTGTGTTTAATTGTGTTAGTTAGCTGTACTTTTAGATATTATGGCTTCAATCCAAACAAACCAACTGCTTTTTTAATTTTTATTAATTATATTAATGTCTGGCGAGTGCACTGGTACTGTGGCTGCCGTCGCATCATCCAGGTGGACGCTGCAGACTGGTGGTGGATGAGGAGAGACCCCCCACATATGATTGTAAAGCGCTGGTGTACAGCAATACACAATAAAGGGCTATATAAATGCCTCATTCATTAATTGGGATGCACATTTTTTAGTTTATCTCATTTTGGAACCAAACTCTTCATATCTTGCAGAACAAAGGAAACTCATACAGGTTTTAAATGAAAAGAGGGTGTATAAATGTTGACAGAAATTTCACCTTTATGCTGGGATGGACCATAAAGTTTGTGACCATTATAAAATGTCTAACTATAACTATGTCTTCACAGCATACTGTGTTTGTCAGTTAAAGCAAGGAAATATTTTTTTTTATAGCTCATTTGATTTTAATTCCAAGTGTATATTAGTTTGAATATGGTCTCAGACATGTGGACTCACCTTAAGCTAAAACTTAACTGTAGACCAAATGAGAGACATTACATGAAAGCGCAGGGTTATGATAAACCCACAGAGGGACATTACTGTAAACTGTCTGAAAGACATTACTCTGGTGGTCGCACCTAAGATGGTCCCAACTGCATCATGGGAAAAGGTAATGTGATCCATAGTTATACCAGTCGTAACTTCAAATAAATGTCAGCCTAATCAATAAATGGAATTACAGTGCCGTAGACCTGCATTGCAAATAGGCACATTTTTCCCTTAGTGATGATCACTGCCTGCTTCATTCTCCATGTATGTGTGTGAGTGACAGACAGAAAGAATACACCAACTCGCATATTCCTCTTCACTTTTCCAGCTGCAGGCAAAGAGAGCAAAGACAGGAGAAATAATGATCAGCGAAAGGAAAACTATAATGAAGAACGAAAAATGGGAAATGGAGTATGAGAAAGGTAGTAAAATTTAAAGAAGACACTAAGAAGAGAGTCAGAGTGGTTAATAGTGGTGTATCGCTGCCTTCAGGGTGCGGCATGAACTTTTGAACCCAGGTCATGTTAAGAAGAGTGGGCGGAGCTTATGGACCCTCCCTTTCCTCTCCTCTTTCAATTCATTAGGGCTGCAGAACGAGGGAGTGCGTGAAGTTGAAATGGCTGGGGGTAGGAAAGAAGGGGTGTGGACGAGAAACAGGTCATTTAGCACGCTCTGGCAAATGGATGGTACCTTTGGAATCTTATTGGATCCATGCACGAATGCGCTCACTTGAATATTAATTCTCTATCTGTTCACTCTCTCTCTCTCTTTCTCTCTCTCTCCTCCTCTTCTACACACACATTATCTCTCCTTCTAATTACTGTATCTTGGCTCCGGATTTCTTTGTCTCTATCTCCATGCTTGCAATTACACAAATATGGTTATAATCTCTCCTAATTTCTAGTAACTGTATCTTGGCACCAAAATAAGTGAATTTAATGGCATTGTAGGGTAAATATCCATCTAGCTCGCTTTTCCCTTGTAGACGGAGAAAAGGAGATTAAAGGTTGATTTTTGAGTGTACAGAATCAATGGGAATACTATGATTAGTCTGTGGATAATAGAGTTTGAGAAACACGTTTACCTGAAGTTTGTCTGAACCCAATCACTTTTTGTATCTTGTGAGTTTTAATGCACGTTGGTAATATGTGGTAAGTGAATTGAAATGTTTCTTGTTTATGGCTTTAAGAAATCACCTCGGGTGAACTGGAATAAACCTTCATGCAAATCTTGCTGAGAAAGTTTTGCTTTCTAAAACTTGGCCCAACAAACAGTTTTAGAATATCCACAAGATCTTAATTAGTAATAAATTATTTAAATAGATGATTATTATTATTAGTAGTGTTATTGGTATTTTTATTATTATTATCATCACTTTTAATAATTTCATGATTCATCATTCTGAACTTAGTGATGAAATGACCACAGTTCTTTCAGGTGACAACTGCAGTGCTTTGTTTTTACCCTTATGCATTTGACATAAATAATTGCAAAAATCTTAGAAAATTGCTTTGCATTCGAGATATACATTTAGTCTTTTTGTATTTTTCAATTTTTATTACCGTGCTATTGTTTAAGGGATACTTCACCCAAAATGGACAATTCTGTCAATATTTACTCGCCTTTGAGTTGTTCTGATGAACACAGAGAAAGATATTAAGAACGCTTATAACTATACAGATTTGCCCCCCATTGACTACCATAGGAAGGAAAAAAAACAATGATATATCAAAATTGCCCCAGAACTGTTTGCTGTACTTTCTTCAATATGTCTTCTTTTGTGTTCAACAGAACAAAAACTTTTTTTTCCTAACATGGGAACAATGGGGGGCAAGATCTGTTTGGTTATAAGAGTTCTTAATATCTTTCTCTGTGTTCATAAGAACAAAGAAATTCATACATATTTGTAACAATTATCCCTTTAATTACATGAGTTACAGGAGCACACATATAAACACAAAAAACTTTACTCTCCTGCTATTTCCATCTTATAATATACCCTTATTAATGACATAGAGTAACGAAGGTAAAAATAGCTTTTTTATTCATCTTGATGCTCTGACTTTTGCATTAAAATAATTAGAGCAAGGAGTTATTATTAGACTCTGTAATATTGCTCGTCCTGTTCCAAGAAATAACTACGACATTGTCTTCATATTGTGTGAATGTAAGGTTTCCTTCATGATACCTTCTGACCTTTTGAAAGGGCATTAAGTGTGAACTTTGCGACTTTAAAAGAAGGTGCGTCTCCGTCTCACTACACTACGCACATAAATACTCTGTATTATTTATTTAGTAACTATTGTGTGAGGTGGGAAAGTTACGTTGATCAAAATGGACTTAGATTTAGCAAAAACAACGCATAAATCTCCGAAAATGAGCTCTAAGAAAATATATAGGCTATATTTCAAAGCTGAATACATGGCTTGCTAATAAATCTCAGAGCTCGTGGGCTCAGAGGAAAATCTCATTTTGTGCCAATCAGAAATACATGATGAAACTAATCAAGAGTCCACAGTAAATATTAAAGTGAGTGATTTTCATACTTGGCTAATGAGCCATGCTGTTTGCTCCTCACCACGTAGTCTTGCATGTCTTTCCAGCGGTAGTGTTTTGTGTCTGAGAAATGACCGAACTGAGCATTCATCAACAAGAGCACAAATACGACTTTCTGCGGCTAGATTTACTGATTAATAGACTTGACGGGAAAAAACAGCACCTCGGTTACACGGGAGCCCATAAGTGTCGTAACACAACATATTTTAGCAGCCTTAACGTCTTTTCTCGCCGTAGACTTTCTTTGCTCTCCAACTAATGGCCTTCGAGCGCGAGCAAACGACTCCAATTACAAATGCGCATGCTGGACAACGTCCAGCTCGTGTCTAATAAATAAACGGGAACGCAAGCGACGTGCGCACGCGCTCCCCGCAACTCATTTCGACCAGAGGCCGCGGCAGGCGATAATTTTGTCCGTTTAACATTCAGCGACTTCTTTATATGTGAAGGCAGAGAAAGACGTGTGGTAATCGTCTCATTGAGTAGACCGTCACCTTGTTGTAACAACCTGCGACCGTCCATTCGGTGTTGATGGGAGCGAGAATGAATGCACCCCTAGAGCATGTTAACTGCATCAACGGCTGCCAATATTTACACTTGTCTCGCATTCAGACTGGACCGGACATCCATCCACATGTCGTGAAGGGACAACAGCTGAACTCATTAAAAATAATCAAGAGGCTTATTGCCCATCGGCTAACATCCGGAAAAGAGCGATATCATTAAAATTAGGTTTATTAATATGACCAAAAATGAAATGAGTGGCTAAGGGTGTAAGAAACAACGACAGATTGTCTTTGCAGTAAATTATATTTACAGTAACAACTCTTGCATCGAAGTAGGCTACTTATTATTTACTTAATGTATAAAATAATGAATAAACTTTACTCTATGCTGTTTTGCGCTAATATAAGTTAATTATCTGTAGTAAATTATGTTGTATATTTGAGTATGTGCCATTGTAAGATAAAGAACACTATAAGATTTAGTGTTTATAGTAAATACTAAAGTACTGTATACTGTAGTATTTTTTCATGTGGGTTGTTTTGCAGGAAAGTGAATATTAAGGCACACCTTTACAAAAAATTTATTTACAAGCATTATTTAATTTTCTAGGAAATACATGTGTGGTTAAAAATGTGTGGAAAATAGTTTTTTTAATTAAAATTGAATAAAAGGGAAATATACCAAAGTTTTTAGTTATATTTCGGAGGAAAGAATGGTGTACATTTTAAATGCATATTGTAATTCATAAACAAAATTACAGATTTATTATGGATAAAAATAGGAAATAAAATGGAAACGAGCAATGTCTGCAGAGATATCAGTCACTTCACGGTTCCTGCAGGGATTTAAGAGGATGCAAAGTGACCTCTCTCATGTCAAATTTCCAGCCATAACACCCATAGCCGGTCAGATGACAATTTCCTCACACATTTAATGGAACCTCACATTGCGTGTGTTTTAGATTTTGTTCATTGTGTATGCAGTTTGACTGCTCAGTACGAGTCATGTAACAGGTACTTTTAACAGATTGACACAAACCGTGCGTGTGCTTTGATTTTTTCTGTTGGTTCACAGGTGGCCCACGTCACTAAATTCATTAATGGTGTGTATATTATAGTCTTGTGTTACATATACACACCACACGTACACGGTAAGGGTGGTCTAATCCTCAGACTGTTTTGGTTTCATATTCTCTCATCGCCTTAATAGCAGAATACTAATGTACTTAAACTTAAGCACCGTACACTGACAGAGAGACAACATTTGCTTGCTTTCTGTATTCCCTTCACGCTGACTATAGACAGAGATGAATCTCATTGCATCTCTGCTTTCTTTGTGTGTGTGTCTGTGTGTTACTTTCAAGGAGTAAACTTATTTTGGCCACCCTAGATTTGGGGTCGACAGAGCTGAACTTGTCACCATGGTGGTAACAGGTGTATTAGTCACATATGGCTGGGGTGTGTATCAGCACTAAATGTAAATACCATTATAGACTTAATATTGTACACAAATATACATTTCATTTAAATGTTAATCCATTACACAAAGTGTGTCTAATGAAGGCAGGAAAAAATATTTACATGTGCAATATCCAAATTGTTAATAATATTTAACACATGGCTTTTGTCTAGTTTATATATGTTTTAATATCATATTTTCTTTTGTGTTTATATTAGGTTTTTGCTTTATGGCTGATATTTTTTTATTATTTCAAAGTCAATTTTTTGATCTGAAATACAGTCTGCTAGGGTAGATTTGTAAGAATCAAACAAAAAGTTTCCTAAAGGAAATATGAAATCTTGCTGAAATAAGAAATCAAAGGGGCCCAGTGGTCTAGCTGTTAAGTGAGAGCTTAGTTTAAGGATTTTCTAAAAACAGCTGTGAAACCGTTTATTTAGTTTAATCAGGGAAATTGCAGAAACTTAGTGACATCATTAGATCTCGGCATTAAGTTCCCTCTCATAGGAACAGCAATGAAAGAATGTGTAGATTGAAAGCGTGGACAGAATGAAGGAGACCGAGTGAAGGCTTGAAAGAGTTCTGCTGGCTGGATCAGTCCCTGTCGTCGTCATGGCAGCAAGGTTAGCCACGCAGACGCAGTCGCACCAGTCATGGGTCAGACAGGTCAGGCCGTGACCTCGGTCAAGAGTTCATACCCTTAGACAGACCTGTAGCTGGATCGTTCTGTCTCAACTCCCCACTGTTACGTGTGCATGATGAACATTTCAAACATATTAATTAAATAATTAGATTAAATAATAATAATTATTATAAGTCTAAATATTATTCATGATTAGATATGAGCCAGTTTGTGGCTCTAAACAGCATGTCGGAAAACATGGGAATGTATATTACGTCAATTTCAAAGTAAATGTTGTAAGACCGCTACAATGTATATATACTGTAGGAACATAAAGACATTTTATTGATTCCTTTTTTAATGAAGGACACTGTATGGCTGAGGCGAGTCTGTTTTGCAAATCACATACAAAAACACATATAATATAATTTACAATTTTATTATTGATATTTTATAGCGCTACAGATATTTATTTTAATCATTCTACTCCTCTTTCTTTTTTTCCTCTTGCCCTTTTATGGGTTTGAATATGTATCTTAGTGTTTAATTTTAGTAAAACCATTCCTGCAATTATGGTGTATAGTCAACCTTCTGTGTATTCATTTATATATATAATTGTCATTTATAATAATTTGAGATTTACAATAGCATTTTAAGTTAATTTGAAATGACAGGATCATATTTCCTTTGCATCAGAAATGTTTGTTCGAGGACATCTTTTTCAGTATTACTAAAAGCCTGAAATGTATTCCTAACTGCATTTTAATAAGATTTAAATACTTGGAAGGCTTATTTTTGTATTAAAATTAATGTTGAGGGACTCATCATATGTGTTAATGTATGACTCGTCTGACGTATGGATATTTTATAGTTTTTTTTACTAGTTGGTAGTTTATTAAAGCATATTGTATTTATTTTACTGTATTTTTTATAAAGTTTTATAATAACGATATGAGACATTTCTTGTTAAGAATCCTTGTAATAATGTTTTGTGATTGAAGCAAAAAATATTTTTCCTAGAAAGATATAAATTAATATGTTTTTCTGTGTGCTAAAAATAATGTTGCTGTTAAAGATTTTAATAAGGCTAGCCACATATAGGAAATTTCTATAAAATATCAATTTTTACAACTCATTTATTTTTAAAATGATAAATGTCATGCCATGCCAGTTTGGGAAATATCGGTAAAACTCAGACCATTTTTGTCTGAAAGATCATTGTAATTTTAATTTAAAATGACATCCAGATCATAACCAGAGATTAATTTACAATATGATGATACTCAGTCGGGGCTGCAGATTTGGTGGGTTCTCTTGGTTTTTACTTCAGTCTGGCTGATCTAAATGATCCCTGTTATACTTTTTCAACAAAAAGGATCTGTGGATTATACATGTTCAGTTTGACGTCTGATCTCTTTTTACATTTTCTTGTTAATAATTACAGGTTTCATTTTCTTTCTTTCTTTCTTTCTTTCTTTCTTTCTTTCTTTCTTTCTTTCTTCCTTGCTTTCATTCTTTCTTTCTTTCTTTCTTTCTTCCTTGCTTTCATTCTTTCTTTCTTTCTTTCTTATATTATATATATTTTATATTTCAGAGGAAGAAAATTGACATTGTCAGCCTTTTTATTACTTTCTTTTTTTCTCCCCTTTCGATTTTTTGCTTATCTCTCTCTCTCTCTCTCTCTCTCTCTCTCTCTCTCTCTCTCTCTATCTATCTCTCTCTCTCTCTCTCTCTCTCTCTATCTCTCTCTCTCTCTCTCTCTCTCTCTCTCTCTCTATCTCTCTCTCTCTCTCTCTCTCTCTCTCTGTCTCTGTCTGTCTCTTTCTCTGTCTCACTCCATCTCTCTCTTGTCTGTCTGTGGTAAATGGCTTTGACACACCTTAAACCAGCCACTGCCATCCTTCTCTGCCTAATTTCACTCTACCTCTTTTCCACTGCCAAAACAAACAGTGGTGCCCTTCCTCTTTTAAATCCCTTCTAAACTTGACATGGGGATGGGGGGGCCAATACTCTGATGACCTTTTAAAAGCTCCCATCAGTCAAGAAGTACATCAGCTCCAAAACCCATACCTACCAGCTTGAAGAACAAAACCGAGTCCTATTGTGATGTGTGCATGTACGTGTGTGTTTTATTTCTATCGTTTGTGTACTGATTCTGTACTCATACACACTAGGCTGGATGCTGTCATTTAAAGGGCCACACACCTCCATGAATAGCCTCGGATCACATACAGTGTATGACATCAGGATGCTCACACTTACGGCACGTCGATTGTCGCATATCCTCGCGTATACGCCTACATGTTGTGTGAAGCCCAGAGAGAGGGCCACGGGCAGGTCACTGATGCCGGGAAAGCAGGTGAAACGGAGTTCACATTAGCATACGCGCGGGTGGGGTCGCTCCACGCTGCAGGCCTGGCTTCGGAACCACAATGGCGTCTCCATCTGTTCCTGTCGCCCGTTACAAATCTGCTGTCACCCGGCTGGCTGGAGCCGACAGGGCTTTGCCATTAGCAGGATAAAGCACAGCTGATAAAGACGCCCGACATTCTTCCTCGTGGTATAGAAACGGGTACGGACAAACCTGTGTGTACACAGGCACATGAAACAGGCACAGTCACTCAAGGCAATGTATAGCTGCAAATGCTCCACGAATCTACGTAGACATAAACACACTCGTACAGCGCACACGTCTCCATCCTTAAGGAATACTCAAATAAACGTATAGATTCTTCAACCGTATAAACCCGAAAAAACACATGCATCGATAAGTGTGATAAATACCTGATTAACAAGGAGTGGATTGATGAACAGCAGTTGAACCCATGAACTTCGTTTACCCCCGATTTACACATCACTTTTACCCTCTCTTCAAAGCACGTCGACTGTTCCGGTTCCTTTCCCAAACAAAGCCACGACCAGTAATTTCCTTTATTTGGATGATTGGTTTTCTGTCTCTTACCGGCTTCTTGCATTACTCTGTTAAAGCAAATTGATTGCGTGCGCTTAGCATTTAAGTTCTGACCTTTCGTGTAGTTTTGACCTTGTTTCACAATTAAGAAAATTGTAGCTGACAAACGTGCTTGAGATGTAGCATTACTCTTTAAGTTTCTACAGAATTACCAGCAGATTGCAATTAAGTCTTGCGGTTCAGTTCGAATTGCTTGCATTTAAACAATATAATTCATTAGGTCCCTGTGATTTGTTTTGCTGGCCACAGTGAAATGTTGTGACTGTTAAAATACAGCTTATGCAGCTTTTAAAAAAAGGAAGATGCACATTTCAAGCTGCCCGTGGTGATCTGAACCTATTGTGCCCATTAGAGAAGCAATGAACTGAACTTGAACCGACCCGATCACCGTTTGGTCACCATCCCAGGTCAACAGGACACACGCTGCTTCCAATCACATGCTTTGCTTCTATCCACCTTTTTCATGCATTTTTTAAAATAAAAACTAACGCAGAAACATTAAACTTTTCCACAAAGCGGCTGTAATGTTGCGCTGCTTGCTCAGCATAGAGAGGGGATCCGTTTTATCTGCTGCGAGATTGAATTCAACCCCATTTTGTGAGTTCTGGGAAAAGATTAGATTGTGTTGCATATTCATATTCATGTGCGGTCGCCCTATTTTCTGCCAATTGGGGGTGTCTGCCGCCTCATTGCTGCCGCGCAGTGTAGGATCGGTAATGAGATACTTCGGGTTGGGGTTCAAACGTGGATCAGTCATTTGGTGAGGGTGGTGAACAGTGAGTGAACTCTGAACTCTATTTGCCCTTTATGAGAGGCTGCGTGTGTGTGTCTTCTGAGGGCTGGTGGGCGTCGTAATGATGCCATCTTTCCTGCATCTTTTTCCTGAGTCAGATTGAATTTGCGTGGAGGGGGGAAATGAGAAAGGGGGAATAAAGGAGAGGGAGGGACCTGGGCGCTGCGTGGCTTGGCCGTTGGGTGGCAGTATTTGGATAGTTTGGGTGTTGCGTTGGGTGTCGCCGCAGAACACATCTACGTGAGTATGTGTGCGCGCATTTGCCCGGGGGGTTGTGTTGGTAACAGACCATCGCAACAGACGTCATCGCAAATGAGCCGGTGATTTGATTGGACGATGCGGCGCCTCACGCGGGCAACGCGATAGGTGGAGCAATAAATCATGAACCTATGACAGTCTTAAAAACCTTTGTGTACCTGCCCTTGCTCTCAACAAACACACACACAAACAGTCCTCCTTTAACTCACCTTCCTTTACACGATGACCGACCCACTCAGACACACACACACCAAATGCTTTCAAACAAGCCACCTAAACCTTTCAAACATTAGGGTACAAAAGCAGCTTTGTTGGGCAGGTCCTGCCTAAACATACCTTGATGTTTTTTTTATTAGACTACTCCTTCACTTCAGTCCTTGCCCACTAGTTTTTCTGTTCACTGTGTCCTCAATAGAAATGATAGAAATGATCAATAGAAATGAAATTTGACGTTTTTCTTGTGCACTTTTTTTGACTGTTGTCTGCTGTAAAGAAATGCCCAACGGTTTAAAGGCGTCATTGTTAAGATAGCGGAGTCAGAAACTATACTTTTTTCAAACAGTCGTTGTTGCATAGTGTTGTGCTGTTTTGTTTGTCTGGACCTGAATCCCCAGCTGAACAAACAGGTGTTTGTTTGGGGGTTAGTATACACACGTAATGTCACTTCTGTCCATTAGGTGGCACTGTGGATTGGAATCTAGTGAGTTTTGTGAACTTTGACCAATGAAACAAAAGCTGTCAAAAGGCCAGGTGCATTCTAGCATGACAGATGATAACTGGACAAACATTTATGTGCACACACTCACCGGTATAAAGCCTGAGGCTCACGATTGGGCACCTGGACAGTGGAACACCTGACTGTGACCCTTGAGTTCTTAGATTTAAAGATCACCAATATCTGCTGGCCAGGGGCCAGAGGTTATAGGTCAAACCTCAGCAAACCAAAAATCAATAGTTCCCAGAGTATCACTGTGACACAAGTCATAGTATTCAGATGTCTGCCAGCAGATAATATGAGAGAATCACATTTGTACACACTCGTGCATGCATTTTGCAACGAGCGTGACGGATCTCCAAATTCTTTACCCCACAGCACAAATTTGTATAATTTAAATCTCAATACTGACCTGAGATCGTTGTTTAAGAGCGTGTTAGACCCACAGCACGCTGCAAAAGCTGATTCATTAAATGCTTTATTGAGCACGACAAGCTTAACTTAGAATCTACCTCGCTTCATTTACATTTGTGTATTTTGCTCTCGCCGCTCGACACGCAGTACAAGGTACACATGTAGATTCAATTTGATAGCTCAGATCCTTGGTAAATCGTTTTCCATAAACCACCTCTGGCTTTACAGGAGCTCAATCGCCGTACCATGTGTGTCAGGCAGAAAGGGCCAATAAGCCAAAGGCAAATGCCAACTAAGGCCACATGGGAGACCCCACAATGCCAGGGATGGTTTTTATTACCCTCCACAGGAATAAAGTTGTTTCGGGCTCTACGTTTCTTTCTCTATTTTCATAAATTCATGTCTCTCTGTTTCTGAAAGTTTATTCATTTTTTCTTATATTACAGTAAAATCACAACCCTCCCTGGATCAGATTACTTGTCTGTCTGTTTCTGTATATTAAAATCCATTTCTGCCCTCTGGGCTTCATATCACGGAGACTTTAAAAATTCTGAGATTTTCATACCGTCTGACTTTGTTCGGAAAAGCATACTACCATACTACCACTCTGTTTCTGCCATATGTAATATGTATGCTATGCGGAGTATGCAAATTGTCTATGTGGCGTACATGGAAATCCAGATGACCTACTTCTGCCAAAATACCTACTTCTGACCTACTTCTCCCAAAATGTGGTGATCTTTTTCTTGGTCCATTTGAATGAGCTTTAAACAATTATGATGTTTTTAAAATTATACAGAAAGTAATGTAACTATTTTTTTCTTAGTAATGTAGCTTAGTATGTTTGAAAATATGGCATAGCGATTTATTTTGTGTTTACTGTTTTCTATTAAAAGTAAGCATCCAGCATGTTTTTTTTGTCTGTACCACATTCAAATATACACCGAGTTTTATTTTTCAGTTATAAAGTGCTTCTGACAAATATTTTTGTATCTGTATTGCCAAAGCCTGATGTTGTTGCTGAATGCAAATAAAAGTGTGAATAAGTAGTCCAAAACAACATACTTGACAGAAAAACTATTCAGACTATTTTATTCACACTTCTTTGACTTTAAATCTGTTAAATTCTATAATAAGCATTAATCCTTTTTATTTTTCACAATTTCAGACCAGTGTCATTGAAGGTATTGGTTTATAAAATAAATGTCTTTGTTCTGAAATAACACACAGTTGCGTTTTGGCCCAGAAGGACATAATCACAAATACACATACTTACGCTCACACACAAAGTTTGGCTCATCCATCAGTTTGTCAATGGGGTGAATGTGTTCTGGCCATGACACCCAAGGCCCCAGGGATTGTGAGAAAGACACAAGGAGAGAAGGAGCCAGGTGGACTTGGATCAGAGGAGGGGCAACACCTGCTTCCAAATCACAGGTACTCAGGTGTGAGACATCAATTTTACTCTGTTCATCACAGACGGATGAGCAACCGAGCACATGGCAAGGACAGCAGCCATTTTATATCCGAAAGAGGGAGCGCTCGGCGGTAGAGAGACGCAGAGCCGGCAGGAGGTGTTGTTTGACAGAAACACATACTTCAATTCTTTATCACTTTTTGGTGATGGATCACTTCAACATTAAAAACAAAAAATTCAGACCACCTCGCACCTCGTATATCTGGGAGAATTTGCAGATATAACAATTCGATTTTATCCCTAGTTTTACCAATGCGTACTGTGTAGTTTTGTTCCTATTTCAGTTTTCTGATTTTTATTTTTATTATTTTTTCACTTTTGAACTTTACATATTGTTTTCTTATTATTTGCAGGCCTCTTGGAACATTACACAGACCACCAGCCGACCCCTGGTTTCAATGATACTGTTGCTTCTGGCTCTTGATAGCACATGTTGACCCATATGCCATTTGGTTACATCTGGTTACATAGTGGTTTGTCCATGGATAAGGTGGGATTGTTTCTGCCTTTAGGGCTGGAATGATTCTCATTGTGTTGAGATACAGAGTAGATATCTAATCATGTCAAGTGATTCAGGTACAGTCGCAGAAGTGGACCCCATAGTCTTTGCTTTCTTCAATATGCTGCCTTGCAAGAGTGCTGAAGATAACATAGAAACATTAGAAACTAAGAATCGTGCGAAGATATTTGCTTAGAGTTGGGCAGAAGAAAGTTTAATAATAACTCTGTCAAGCTGAGAATGAATATTGTGGCAAGCTCATCTCCTTACAAGTCATTACGCTGTAAAATTCCCCCAGGAAATGATTTTACAAAGTTTCATCTTGTCTGTCTTCTCTTCAAGTGGTTTTCTTTAACAGGTTATATATATGATGTTGAGACCCAGGTGACTTCCTGTGGGCAGGCCTTGATATTTCCTCAATCTTCCTCGGGGCCAAATGATTTATAATGTGCCTTCAAAGTAATGCAAAAAAGTGTGAGAAATTTGTTCATGCGATATTGAAATTGTGAAGGGTCTGAGATTGAATCAGTGTTTTAGTTTCAAGACTAAGTAATAGGCCCAGACCGAAACAACCAACAAGATGCTCGGTCATTGGAACATTGGAAATGCTCAGTTACAATTGTATCAAAAGTCTTGAGTGTATATGTAGCGTAAGGCTAAACAAACAAGCAAACAAATCAAAATCGTCATTTAGATTTAGTTGCAGGTCTGAAAATGCCATACAGCTGAATTCCGCTGTAAGCCTGAATCAGATAAATGAGATTACTATCATTTTTGTCAATATTGTAACGTGCCGTGTCAAGTGCTATTTGTCAGCTTAAATGATGCAAGGTGGGAAAACAACCAGATACCTAATAAAACATTCTGTGTTCAGCTTGAGCTGTCATCGTCCGTGCTGCATGCCAACTGCGACGCAAGCTCAGTCATCGGCTCACCTGTCAATTTATTTATTTATGATGTAAATAATATCATTCAATCCATACCATGAAACCACAAACATGAACACGTGGTGTCGCCGGTAACCCTGGTGTCCCGTCCTGCTTTATTGGATTAGAATATAATTAAGCTCAATAGAGGGCTCAGATCGCTGTGGGGCTGGAGTAATGATCGCTTTGTGGGAACTCAATATCCGTGCCAGGGTCGAAATGCCATAGAAGGATGATGCCGAGATGGCTCTTTTCCGGTCTTGCCTGTTCGTGCAGACAACCTTGAAGCATTATGGAGACTCTAGGCCAAGAGCAGACACAGAGATTCAGTCCAGAAATCAGGCTTTTTTAGTTTTTGGACTTGGACAATTTTCTTTCATTTTATACTTCAATGTATTCTAATCTTAATTTGTGTTTTATTTAATTTGTAACATATATATGCTACATTTGTATATGTAGTATTAAATAATAGCTATGTATCTGTCTGTAGATATTTATGTCAGTTTATACGTTGAGTGAGTTGAAATGACATATACAGCCCCGGAAAGAAAATAAGAGAACATTCCAAATTTTCATTTTATCAGCATTTCTAGATGTATTGTGGTCATTCCAGTTCATTGTTTGTTGAATTTCAACAAAATCAAACCCCAGGAGTGACGAAGTCATCCAACAGCAATGACTAAGACTGACAGCATAACAAGACACATGAAAATAAAAAAATCAAGATTAACTTGACACATAAAAACAATGAAATCAGAACCTTTCCTGAATACAACTTACATTTTGCATTGCAAAATGTATGTATTATTGCTAAAAAGTGAATATCAACTTGTTTTCTTTTATGATATTTTAAGTTCTGAAAAATGCAGTATCTTGGAAATTTGGAATAAATATTGTTTACAGAATGAAACGAAAACGATCATTTTACCAATTAAAAAACCTATATTTGTCAATTCTGAAAATCAAACAATAATTTAGAAATGTCTCTTAATTTTCTACATGGCTCTGTGTGTGCAGTGGAGATCAAAGTAATGAACGTAAGTTGTGCAGCAAAAAACTCTTGTCAGACGGTGCAAATGTTACATTAACAAATACAGACAAGGGCTGATGGTACAATGATCCTTACCTATATTACATACGATAACTAATACAAAGTGTTGAGTCTTGAAATCTCCAAATTTTTTAAGTTTGACTATGAGGCGAGGGTGTGACAAGGTGTGCCATGGTGGTCAAGTGGTATGCGAGTCATAGTTCAGGGTGCTTAAATATTGATTGTGACATTAACACTAGCACACAGGTTTTGAATATGATTTTTTAAGTGGTTGGGAACTCAAGAGAAGTTTGCCGTGGCAGGGCTTTCTAAGGCTGAATGTGTGCCAGGCTGCATTTTTGATAACATATGCCAATCCCAATAAGTAATCCATTCATAAGTCAGTTTCCCAGAAAGGTGTAAACAAAATAGCACTGTGGTGCTTTCAAAACACTGCTTTGCTTGTTTGAGTGGTCCAACCGGCCCAACACAGCAACATTGAGTCAGCCAATGGTGCGGGATCGTATGTCTGTCCGACCAGTAGCAGAAGAGCAATGTATTTGAAATTGATTTAGGCGTTCTTCTTGCGATTCAGTTTAGTGCGACAGTTCGCACAGAAATTACACACTTCACCTTTAACAGTATGACTCTACTGTGTGTGTGAGTCGTGGCAAAATACACACACTTAAGCTAGGCATTTCACCACTATGAACCATAAGACAGTGTGTGTTTGTCTATGGTTTGTGTGAGACAGAGATGTATTGTGAGAAAATTACCTGAAAGACTTGATGGATTAGGCAGTTCACGGGCCGATCCAGGTGTCTGTATGTGAATGGGAGGTACGGGGCGAGGGGACTTCACGCCTGGTACCGCAGAAATAAAAAACATTTGTACAGATGGATGGATGGTGGGCTGAGATGCTTCAAAAGATACGCAGTATGACTGCTGTGAAGATCTAATCCTTCCACCATCCATCTTATCCCATTCCCTTTACTGTCAGAGCAATTATCCAGTCACTTTTAAGTCATGCAATAACTGCAAGAATGTACAACTGTTTTTTTTCACAATATTGAGTTGTAATAACTTTTAACAAGCATAGAGAATACTTGTATTGAGAAAAGGTATGAGCAATGGAGAGATGTATTGGTAATGTAATATAATACATTATGGGATACTGTTTATTAATTAACAAATTAGCTATTCAATTTTAGCATAGTACACCATATTAAATTTAGAGTTAGCTGGATCCTTTTTTTACTAACCTCAAATCAATCCAGAGCTGAAGTCTAGTTAATGCCAGAGTTTGGTTAAATTGAGTGTGGTGATAATAGCATTCTCATGGGTTTTCCTTTGAGGTTTGCGTTCTAAAAGATTACCTGCTCTCTATTCCCCGCCAATGTTTCTGCGGAAGCTTTTCCCAATGCATAAGCGCGTTAGCACGTCAAATTTATTCCTGCGAGGTTCTGCTCTCTGCACTCGCTAGACTCTCAAGGGCTTTTGCCCCACTCAACCATGCTGTAAACAGCATTAGTGATGCAATTAAAACCAATCTGTTGGGTCAACGAAACTTCCGGTGCAGAATATGCCTCTGCCAGCCAGTATAATCAACCATTGGTTGAGCTCTAAATGGATTCATTCAGACTGCCATCCACTGGGAAACCAGCATGTTTTTAAAACAAATAGCAAGTCTTTGGAGTGGAAGAATTCTGCTTCCAAACTGTAAATCTGACGCATATAAATGGATTTAGACATGTGGAGTGGAGAATGGAGGAAAATAGCTCTGATTTCTGGTATTCATTGAACGCTTTATTTTCTCTACTCTATCATTTGTGTTATAGTGTTTTTTTTTTTACAGTTCATAACTTTAAATTATGGAAAAACTAGAAGGACTGCCCACTGTTACTGAAAATAAAGTGACTGGCAGAACGGTGACACTCACGGCACTTTTAAGAGAACCCAACAAAAATGTTGCAAGTGATTTTTTTTCCAAGCAGGTCTTAAAGTTTGTTGTGCATTCTAGTCTTATTTATGTGTAAGATGGTTTCGAGCAAATAAAAGATTATCCCAGATCATTTTATTGGAATTTATCCTTTAATGAGTAAAGGTAGGTGGCGGCTATGAAGGTATGTGTTCTTTTGCATAGAAAAAGGTGTTATTTAAATGTTTCTAGACTTGTGTCCATGGGTTTGAGCACACAGGATTAAGTCTATTGTCTAGCATGTTTATTTGGTAAAGGTCAGCCTGGAGTCAAAGCACAAGCTCTCCTCACACTAGCCCACAAACATTTGCCTCTGTAAACAGACACACGTCACTCTGTCTTGAATATTTGTGGCTGAGCACCTGCATAGGTCTCTGCTTGACTGGATCTCTATGAATTCATGTGGTCGTGCGTGTATACATATGTTCGTTTTTCCATGTGCGTGCAGTCTGCATATGCATTTTAGTGTGTTCTGCCATGCCGTGGGCGTTAAGGACCTGGAAGCTTTGCTGTTTGCTCATTGGTTACACAGTTTGACCTGTGTTTTTAAATGATGGTGTAAGTTGAAGAGGGTGTACAAATAAAGAAGGGAAAGAGAGGTGTTATTCACCCGCCAATCATATGCCAGAAGGGGATTGACATGGCTCCGCCCAATTCCCAAAGCGTGAGTCATTGCAACTTATTTAGTTTTATAAATGAGCCGTAAAGGCCCAATTTTTGTATTCAAATGCAACAAGGTCACGATCCGTTGAAGGAGATCAATCGTAATCCCTTTAACAATTTAAAAATGAATGCGATAAGCACACACTCACAAACAACCCCAGACCCTCTCTTCTAACACACAGTACGAACGTATAAAATGTATAATCATACCAGCTTCACATGACATCACATTGAAGTTTATCACACGATGTTTGATTAACATTTTAGAATGCCAATATGCATGTTCATACACAGTCTACTGTATATAATCTCATTGCCACAAGAGCGTAAAATGAAAACAAACATCTGGTAGATTTTAACACACACAATTATACAAAATGTGATTCTTAACAAACAGTATTTCTAATAAGTTGCCTTGTCTGAGAAGTCATGCATGTCTGTCTCACATTTGCATATGTGTGTAATGGTTTCTTTTCACTTCAATAAATAAAGATGATTTCTTAGTCTATGTCACTAATGAATGCTCCAATCCTTTGCCAGTTGGACATTTTCCAGTTAGCTGCTCTTCAACATTCATATCCTGATTGGTCTTTCAAGGACTTTAAAGCCAATCAGACATAAGCTACAGGCAACTGAGCAATTCGAAAGCTTTGCAGTTCCTCGAAGTTACCAGTAGGTCGCACTGCAGCAAGCAAGACGGGAAACGTCCCTGTTTCTCTTTTGCATTAACTGTTACAGTGCTGGCTGGAGATTTGTTATTAGCTTACAATTTCTTCCTGATATCAAAGGGTTAGCAAATATTTGAATCTGTTTGTGAACATAACATGGTTATGTGAACAAGAATGTTAAATATCATCTACAGCTCTGATTTTACTGAAGCATCAGTATATCCGCTACTTTTTTTCTTTTTTGTATCAGTTCAATCATGCTGTTAAATGTGTATAATGTGGCTGTTGTGAAAATTATATTGTATTGTTTTGCAAGTATACAGGGTTTGATATCATACAGACATAATTGAGCTTTAGCTTGAGGGGGAGACAGAAGCACATGTTTTATTAGGGTGTTATGAGACGGGGTGTTTCAACAAATGCAGGTTACCAGAGAGCAACACATGACCACAGGGTGAGAAACAGGTGTGGGTCAGAGAAACAGGGTCAGGATGATCTAACCCTAATACTTCTTTCTAATACTTCACTGTTTACTTATAAGTAAAGTAAATGCTGTTTATACACTTCCAACCAATGATGTACCATTGTTACTATCGATTGTTCAATCAGAGGCTTTTCTCCCCTGAAGAATAAAGAAATTATTTGCAGATGAAGGATGAATATTTTTCGGTTTGGTTTCATAAAGTGAGACGGATCATTGCTTTGGACTAAATTACACTTTCGCAGCACTTGTATCGCTTAACCCTGGACTAAAAAGACTGAGAAAGTATTGCTGTATTTTAATATCTTTGGTGCTCATGTAAAATCCCATAATGTCAGAATTATTCAATGTTTTATCACTATAAGAGGCTCTTTTCAAGACGCAGAGCAACTTTTCGCAGCTGCAAGTTTATTTTAATAACAATAGGGCTGTGGGTTGAAGTAATGCTTCTCATTAATTACAGACTCTCGCTTAAAATCCCTTTTAATCTTTGGAAGGGCAGCGTGCCAAAGACTCGAGAGATACCAGGAATTCTAAAGGTGGCATAATGGTGCTAAAACCTTAAAGAGCATGCAGCTTGTCAGAGGTGAGATGTGTGTGTTTTTGTGTCACATTTTCTCAGGAATGAAATGACTAAAAACATGTTTATTCTCGGAATAGTACATTTTTAATCCTTGTGAAATAAACGTACATATACAAATGTTTTGCACCGCACTGTAGTTAGAAACATTAATGTCTATAGCCTAAACATTGAGTATTACATTTACATTTAGTCATTTGGCACATGCTTTTATCCAAAGATATTCATATTTAGGAAACATTTTAGAGATAAGTGAACATTTTTTTGGCCATTTAGAAGTAATGACTCCAGCTGTCGTGCTCTCTTGTGTGCTGTGGTATTTGACTGGCTCTTATTGACACTGTGAAACCGTTCACTGACAGCGTTTAATCCCACTTCCTGATAAAATGCATGCTGTCCATCCCTCATAGTTAACACAAGAATTGTTCGCAAAAGTATTTGACCTTTTTCAAAATGACAGCGATGTGGGAAGCTTACTTTTTACATCCAACCTTTGGGAACTCATTTTTTTTTCAGCACAGAATTTTTCAGAATATCACAAAGTTGTACCAGAAGCTCTTTTTATGATGTTGTTGAAAAGAAATTTCTGGGACATATTGGTCGTGGATTGATTGCAGAGCAAAACGGTCATTGATAGCCTTTCAAGTGTTTGCGTTTCTTAGCTTTAGCGAAAGCAAACCGATAAGACCGACAGAGGCCTCCTCTCTCTCTCCTGCTCCCTCATTTCGTTCGTTTTTCAAACAAGCATTTAAAGCAAACAGCTCAGAAGATATCATCAGTATTTTCGAGCTATTTTTCAGCTGTTATCTTGCTCTTGATTAGTTGAGAAATGAGATACGTCCTCGCTGCATAAACAACTGTCCGGGAGTTCCCAAAGTCATCCCTCATCTCAGGGGAAGGAGGAGTTCTGGGGCAGAGGGCCCCAGGGTCTTGGGATTTATACAAACAAAATGGGGGGCCGCAGAGGTGTGCGATACAGTCTTGAATTTGACTCTTCCACAGTTGAAGTATTTAAAGATATAGTGGACCCAAAAAGAATTTGGACACATTTGGAGAATGTTATGCGTCAACAAATTATCCAACCACATGCCATTTATTTTGAAGAATATTTGAAAAACATCAGACATTTTTGTTGAGTTACAGTATGAAACAATATATGTTTAGATGCCAGTAGTTTTAAACTATTTGGTTCAGTGGAACAAGTAGTATTGTAAAAAGCTATATCTTTACTAAGACACCTGCATGAACTTGAGCGGAAATGACCAGTTGCTTTGATAATTGTACTTTAAGTCATGTTAGTTCTAAAAAAAGATCTAGCATCATTTGTTTCCAAATGCCACTCGGTTTTAGGTGCATAAAAGTGTTCCAAATACATCCATTGTGTTACAAATTAAGCTCTCTAAAGAACTATTGTATTTTAAAAAACCTTAAACGGATCATTTCATAGATTGGCTTTATCAGCTTGAGGTTCAGGTTATATTAATGATAACCGCCTATTATTAATTGTTTTCAATCCCATGGTAGCATCTCAAGAAAGGCCTGGTATTCCCCCAGCAGTCAGTGCAGACACAAAAACAAACCGTGTGATTTAGGATCACCCGCTTATAAAATCTCCTACCGACAGTTATGAGTCCAATGAAAATAAAAGGTGGCTTGGAAACGCGCCGTGCAAGTCAGTGTTTTGACTTAGAGAGTATTTAGAAAATGGCCTTTGAATTCAGTTTTATTCATCTTTTACCCTTCCCACCGCACGGGGACCCGTTAAAAATTATTAAAAACAGAACAATTAATCTGTTATCTAAGACTAACTCTTCACACAAAGTTGCATTTCAGTAGGTCAAAAAACCTCTAAACTGACCCTGTAAAATATTAACTTGAGATGGAGAATCTGCTCTGTGACCTGCGGGGGCAGTGTGGGACAGCCTTCCAGCTAGTAACAGGACCCAAGGGCACATTTTCAGCCAGCGACTGATCTTTGGTCAGATTTTCTCTTCCTTGTTATTGTGGGAGAAAAGCCAGGTCTGATCTGAGACCTGTAGTCAGTGGGAGTGGCTTAGGTTGAGCATCATCCAGTTTTGCAACATGCACTCCTGTCAGCCGGGCTAAAACTTATAGCCCCTCCGTTACGCTGTAAAACACAAGAATGAATGTGTAGAGAGAGAGAGAGAGAGAGAGAGAGAAAATCTCAGACATCAAGCAAGTGTATATTTAGCTTGAGACAGGAATGCAGACATTCCCACGTCTTACTGAAACACCCCGTTTTTGTCTGTTGTTTTATCTAGCATTTGCTCTTTCCACATTGGCATTTTCTTTCCTCTGGTGACCAAGTCCCCGCAACCCTGTCTTTAGCAAATAAAATGGGATTTAAGCTTGCATGGATGAATCTCTGATGCTAATGATTAATGATGCGGCCGGTGCTGATGCTAAGCGGGACTCTCGTGTCCTCCCCCGGGCTGCGATCTCATTGAAAGTTATCCAAAAACCCCTAATGAAAACATCAAACCCTTTCCACATTTCAGCGAGTTATGCTCATGTAGCCATCCTGAGGGATGCTGCGGGTTTGGAAACAAGAGACAAAATGAAGGTAAAGAATAAAAGCGTGTGAAAGAAAAAACCTCGGTGTGAAGGCTTCAAGCTTCAGGGCAATATTGGGTGGTCCAAGTGATCTGTCCTTGGGGTTCTCTGTGAACAGATTCCACGAGGTGTTTTTTGTCATAAGCGTCTGTGGAACCGAATAAATGCTCCATGTCAGCTAGATTTAAGACGGTTCCCTCCGCATTCCTCTACAGTTTGCTTCAGAGGGCTATGAACCATTACAAATGTATCCTGTCTTTAATGTTAGATAAACCATCTTTCAGCAATGCGTTATCTGCTTTGACCACATTCTGTCCATTTAGAAAGGAACGGCATTATATCAGGATGCTGAAGGAAGTATCTTTGTTTGTTTGATGAGTGTGCCGTGTTGCTTTTCATGTCATTTATGATCAATCTAGAATGGGTGGTTTGGGCTGAGACGGCCACTAGGGGCAGAAGACGTTTTCAGACTAGTGTTGTGTGATGGTGGTTATGAGCCCTCCTAGGTCACACTGTTTATTACAAATTAACCTTAGACTCCTGGTGAGGTGGAAATCTGAGAGAAAATATCGTAAGAGATTTTAGAAGGATGTTTATATTCACAGTTCCAGCTCAGCATATCCAAAATGTGTTAGTTTATGTTTTCTCACTAGGTGTCTTTTTAATACCAATGATCACATTTTAACACTTTCATGAGCAGTTTTTGCTGTAAAGCTTGACTGACAGGTTATAAATGCGGCTTTAGAAAGAAACGTCTGTAGTAAAACGCTGATCTGTCATCTCTTGTCAGTTCATGCTGGAATTATTATGTTTATACTCAACTACAGGTATCAACATAATAATGTTTATATAGTCGTCTTATTTCTCTTTCAGGAATAATACAGCTGAAGCTACCAGTGTTATGTGAATGGGCCCGTTGCGACGGTAACCTGCTTTTGAGTGGCACTGGGGTATTTAATCCGACCAAACGCGGCGTGCAATAATCATCCAGGGTTTATGCCGGTCGTTTTTCTAAGACTCTGCGGTTTGGCACGACTCTGTCGGCGAGGTCAACAAGCACTTGTACCCTGTCATTATTTGGTGGTTGAAAGACATACAGTGAAAGAAAAGACAGATTGAATTGACAAAAAAAGAAGGCAGTGTGGAACGAAACGCCCTGGATAAATAAAGGGATAGAGTTTGCAGGAAAGTCAACATCAACCTGTAGGTGTGAAAGAGGGAGAACAAAGGTTGCCAAAGACCTGTTTGCGTCGAGCGCTCGTGGAGACTCGCCGAGGCAAGCTGGAGGGTGAGAATCCATGCCTGCTTTTCACTTGGTGAGACATGTGACAAGCTCACGCCCGTTTTTTTCAGTTTCTTTTTGTGTGGTGTTTTGTGAGGGGTTGAGTGTAAATTAGTTTAAATTTCAGTCATTATAGTCATTATGAGGATCTGTGGCGATGTTTGATTGTACTAAAAATTAAATTCTGAGTAGTGCAATTGTGATGTCACTCAGGTTTGCCACGCCCCTTCGGTGTAGAAGATATTTTGAAGAAATTTTGCAACCGAACAATGGCAGGACCCATTAATATCTATATATGGACACAAGACCAGTGCAAGGCCAAACGCAGGTACTGCCGTTGTTCGATTACCAACATTCTTCAAAATATCTTCTATTGTATTCTACCGAAGAAAGAAAGTCACACAGGTGTGAACTATAACTTTAACACTCTATGCTTGTGCATATTGCCTACTGCGATGAGCTTTCTGATGTCACAGATAAATACAAGAGAACATCTTTCTATCATTTTACCCTTTAACTCTCTCTCTCTCTCTCTCTCTCTCTCACACACACACACACACACACACACACAGTCAAATGCTTTTGCTTCTTCGTCAGGTGACCCAGTTACCATGGCATCTCAGCTAAGACTCCGTGTAAATTACAGCAGGCTGGGAAATCTGACGCGTGTCACAAGCGATTGCATTTCCTCAAAACACTCTTCCAATTTGACCCATTTGTGGAAAGGTGCATGCAATTTACCTTACAGATCCCCCGAGAACAGCTGTGGCTTATAAATGTTTACAGTGACAAGTAGCTCATGTCTTCATCATGAAAGTGGCTCCCAGATGTTTCATGAATTTTTCTATACCATATCTTCTCTAGTTAAACCTAGTTAGAACAATGTTGGTTAACTAGCTTAACCAGGAAAAAAACAACCTGGTTACACATCTCAATATTTAGGTTACTAGCAAACAGTATAGAGCTATGTCATACTACAAGCTCGGCTAAGCCACCACTGACTAGAAAAAAACAGTCTGGAACAGTCACTGGTCTAAACTGGTTCTTTTGGCAACGAAATTTAGATCAACATTTTCAGTTTTAAATAAACACCATCGTTTTTAATATTGCAGTCGAAACCTGGAAAGTGTTCATGTTAATTAAAAAACTGAAGAGTAAATAAGTGGGCCCATGGAGTACAACACTCATTGGAAGCTGACACATGTTTTTTTATTCGTTATTTTTTACAGATTATGTTTTTCTGATCTGCACAAGGCTACAATGGTTTGTACTCTTTGCAAACATAAGCTGGCATCCAAGAGTTCAATTTTTTAATTCAGAGCATTTAGCATAAATTAAGCATGTCTGTTCCACATAAACCCCAGTCCAAGTCAGTAAAGTGCAGTAAAAATGATTTCAGTCTGAAACCATTTCACCATGAAAAATAATGCATGCAGAAATCTCAGGACTTACAAATTGCAAGCATGTAATTTGCCTCGTATAGATAACATCAGTCTGAGTTTATGATCAGTCATGGGGTGTAATGGCGAGGATTAGCTTTAAAAAGCCAAATGTAATGACTTCCCAACAATGATGGATGGCGTGTGTACATACACAGGAGCAGGAGTTGATGTTCCCTATTTTAGAAACCCTGCAGGTGCTTTTTTGGTGGAAATGTGTGCGCATTGGTGTTTTTTGTATAATTAAAGCAGTGATTGTATTTTATAAGCATTACTATAGTGGGTAAATATTTTGCACCATTTTGCAGTTATATGAAAGTCTGTGTTTGTTGATGTACCATACTTACCGGTTAAGGCTAGTTGTGACCTACATTTCTTGAAGCCTTTTACCTATTACCTTAAAGCTTTGGCCACAAGAAGTTGACTACATTGACTTAAACAGCGGGGCATGTTGTCACACACTAGGAGGGTAGTTTGTTGCAATGGAAGCTATGCAATTTAAGCCTATTTATTTATATTAACACAAATTTTATATAAAAATTTGTGTAATTGGACTTTTGACTTTTGAAAACATTATTGTTTCTCTAAAAACTTACCAGTGTGACAACTAACCCCCGTCTTCCCTTATCCCCATACAAGCAAATGGCACAGCACAGATTCAGTGTACAGACACATTCACTATATGAAGGGGGGATGGGGTCTCTTGCAGTTGTTGTTGGACACGTTGGCCAGTGGGGGGCAGTGCAGCGTGCCAGGTTTCTTAAGGGAGGTCCATAAGCAACCGACTGACTTACTGCTAGACCAGATTAACAGCGCCCATGAAAACAGGAACCTGTCATGATTCTTGATGGAAAGATTGACCAAATCACACACACACACACACAACATACAAGCCTGTGTATGTGCGTGTAAGGGAGAGAGAGTGCACTGCCCACATACTATAACTGAAGTCCATCCATTGCTTTTCGCTGGCGATATCAGAAACTGGTTGTCCAGCCGAGAGGGTGTAAATACCAAACCTCATCATCAATCTTTCCTTCAAAAGCGTTGCTGTACAAAATGCTTCTCTCCCTTGAAAAGTCTCACATCTGTGTACAGCAGCTCCAGCCTCAGAAACAGAAAGTCGAGATATAAATTAGCATGATTAATTAATGAGATAAAGCTATTTCTCAGGCGTAATTTGGCATGCAACGTAATATCACGTAGCTCTACTCTGTAACAATACATCATAATAATTCACAACTCCTGCACTGTGGCGAGGGCCACGGCAGGAAGTAGCGTGATTTACTGTGGCGTCATCCGTCAAACCGCCGCCGCGAGGTTCATATTTTCCCCCAGTCAGGCCACGGGGTGGAGAGAGGAAGGAAGCCCCTCTTTCCCTTGTGAGCTTTATGGTAGTTTTAAACCAAGTTTTTTAGCTTAGCTTTATGGGTTGGCTGGTCTGGAGTGCGTCCCTCAGGGAAACTAAGTGGGCTTCCGTCACACAGGCCATCTTTTATGCTGAGTTGTAGTAGCTAAGATTTAAAACGTTTCGCTTACGCACTTGTAGTCTTTTCCGTTTAACATATGTAGTGTCCCTTTTGTTTAGGGTTGGACGTAAGGTAAATGTCATTATTAAAAGTTAAATTACATCCGTTATTGAAGCAGTTGAAGGAACAGTTCAACCAAAAATGAAAATTCTGTCTTCAATTACTCATCCTAAAGTTGTTCCAAATCTGTTTAAATTACTTTGTTCTGTAGGACGCAAGAAAAGATATTTTGAAGGATGTAAAGCAAACAGTTCAGGGGCACTTTTGACTACAATTGTAATTTTTCCTACAACTCAATGGTGCCCAAGCACTGTTTGGCTCGAAGCATGCATGGAACAACTCAAGGCTGAGTAAATTATGACAGGATTTTTATTTTTTTTGGATGTCCCTGTAATTTAGTCAGGAACCTGTAGAGTTGTTTTGGACTTTTAAATGCCTCAATGTGCAAGCTCAATTCTTGTTTTAAAAGTGAGCAGGTGAGTCGAGGATTGTAGACCAGGGACCGGTTAGATAAACTGCTTACAAGTTAAGTCATCTCATTTTTTTCTTCAAGACTGAACCTAACTTTTTCAAGTCAGTTACATAAAGAAGGAAGATAGGTCTAATTTAAAATTTAAAAAAGACCGATTAATCCTAACTAACTGCTAGTCAGTGAGACTCGTTGTTAAGACACAGTCTTAACTTGAGCTAAGTTTATGCAACTGAGGGTGTGCGAAGTGGAAGGTATCAAGAAAACCCAGCATGGCAAGATTTCATCTTTGAACATTAGGGTCAATTTGATTTAGCAATAGATGAAAACAGTTGTGTTGAATGTGGACCATTCAGTTCCACTGTAAGTTAATCACCGAGTGTCTAGTAAAGACACGTTCTTTATACCGAGATTGATGAAAGCAAATGTATCAATTATGTACACAGATTGTAAAGATCATTGTTGGTCATTGATAAAAGCATCCTGTAGATGTAAATGCTTGTGGGAGAAGGAGTGAGAGAGATGAATTGCAGAGACAGAGAGAGATGGATTGCAGAAGATGAAGAAATGTAAACGCAGGGAGAAGATGACGGAGTGCTGCAAGAACAGCTCACGCAGACTGGAGGTTGGGGAGAGTTTTAAACGGATGCCAGAGGAGAGAGAGAAAATCATGTATAATCACCAAATAAAGAAACAAATGTAGTTCAAATATGAGTTTCTCATTGCTTTAGCATGGCTTTGGTTTGATTTCCAGACACATATTATCTAATCAAATCTTTTGCTTTTAATTGTATGATTGTTTATATTGCTAATTTTGGTAATGAAACAGTAGTACACAGTATAGAAAAGGCAGCTTGTAAGTACCCGGCACTTGTGAGATTTTTCCCCAGCTGCATACCACAGGAAGCAGGGTGAGATAGTGCCCAGGGTGTGCGAAGTTGAATTCTTGGCAGAGGGTGGCTGCTTTGAAGAAATAACAATAAAAAATGAGTAGGTGTGTCTAAACATGTTTGCCTAGAGCATGTTTGTCTATTGTGCGTATGTGTTGAGTGGTATGTTTGTGTACACATCGATAAGCACTTATTTAAACTCGACCACAAAATGAAAAGACACAGAGACGCTACACAATTAACAGGTGGCTGTTCCATTCATACAGGCCTTGCACATTAATAAGAGATGAAATCCCAACAACGAAACCTTTTCTGTCATTCAGTGTTTGACATGGGGAATCTTTCATGAAAGTAAAAGCTCTTATTCTTTTTACTATAGCAGGTGTGGACAGATACCGTAAATGTACTTCCTGTAATAATGTTTGCATGTTCACTAATGTGTGACATTTGGGTCTTGTAAAAGACGTGTTTAAAATCACAGGCGGGATGTCACCTTTGTTGGTCGATGAGGTAATAAACTGCTGGTTAAACCAGTGGTAGTCTTATCAGTGTTAATAATACGTTTTAAAAAATGCTTTTCTTACACTTATACCTATAGTGCTCATTCATATTGGTGACATTCACAGTGTTTCAGCACATCATAGAAAATCAACGTGCACGATTTTGTTGTCAACACGCTGTCAGTTTTGTCAAGTTGTAGTCTTCACAATCTTGGTCGTCTTTCTTTAATGCCGCCACACAACTGACCTGATTTTCTGTCCTACAATGAATTACTCTGTGAAATCTTTTTGAATCACGTAGTTTGTTGACCGCATTACTTTAAAATCATTTTCTAAGATCTTCCATAGCCATGTGGAATATATAATCTCTCACGTATTGGATGAATTAACTTGATGGTGCGGCTGGTCTAAAATGAAAAGGGCGTCTGACAGCGTCTCTCTTATTCCCCGGCAGAAAATGTAATTAATCCTGGACAGTTTCACATTGCTGTAGAAGTTTTTTTTTGTCTTACTAAAAAGGATGATATTCATCATTTGGATAAGACTTGATGTCACTTGATCTTTTCTGAGGGGCTGAAATCTAATCTTTCATTAGAAGCCCATTCTCTTGTCTCTGTGCTTGGCTGGTGGTCTGACCAGTCAAAGAAGAAACAGCAGAATTAGATGTAATGGATCATAATTCACAAGTCAAAACGATCGGGGTAATTTATGAACTATAAGTGGGCAATGGATATTCTGTGACCGTCGAAGTTGGTCACTGACCAGGGACTGATGGAATTTCTTTTAGGCATATAAATATATATGAATATTTCAATCTTCGTACTTAGATGAATCTGATCATCCCATGACTGATTGTGGATGTTACTGTAAATTGAACATTAGTGTGTGTCAAACTGAGACGACTCTGGCTCCATTACAACGTGACGGGGTATAAATTAACTAGTGAAAGAAATTTGTCTCTCTGCTTGTTTGAAGGGTTTTCCTTCGCAGAATATTCCTCAAAGTAACTTGCGCTGCTAGACTCTATGGTCTGATAATATTTTTCTTGCTAAAGCTGCAAACATAAGCCTAGCTATTATGACGAATATTATATTGCAGTCGTTTCATCTCTCTGTGTGAGGTTCAGGTAGTAAATGGACTTAGATTTACTGCCTGGTCCCTGCCCAGCCCATAAATGTGGAACATTAATACTGATTTAATAAACTTTATATCACAGGCCTTATTTTAGGATGAATGTGTGTGATGGTGGGTGGGTGTGTCCTTTTCTTGCTCTCTCTCTCGCTCTCTCTCTCTCTCCCACACACACACACACACACACACACCACATTCTTTTTTAATTTACCATCCTTTATTCTTTCTGCTGCATACATTTGACAGGTTGTCTGCCTTTGCAGGTGTGTGAGTGGATGGCTTCAGATGCGGCAGTGCTAGTCTGGGATGAATCTCTGGTCTTGCCCTCAATTCCACACCATCTGGCAGAGGACCTGTGGATCCAGTACAGTGCAGGGGCCTAATTTAATAAGACAATGGTATCATCACCACATGCTCATGGTTGACCCTGAGTGAGCTTTTAGCTACATAAAGAATTCCACACATGGAAACACACTTTAACTCACGTCATTGTAGCTCACTATGGTGAAAGTTTTCGGTTACACGCAATTTAATACATTTAAACCACTTTCATAATGCAATATACATAAATACTTTATTTGTAGAATATCGTAGGGTAAAAACTTGGCAAAATATACGAAAAAATATGCAATGCTTGAATACGACAAAGAACAAAAGTTAATATTCTTGTTAAAACATTACAATGCTATGTTTTTACATATTGTTAAGGATCGTTTAAAAAAATTATATGTGATGGTATAGGCCTGATTTTTTCACAACTTTGATGTGTCTTGGTATTCTCTCAGTCTCACATTGCTGTTGGGTCACTCCTCAGGGTTGTTTTTGTCTTGAAATTCAACAGAGACTGGACTGGAATTGCCACAATACATCTAGAAATGCTGCAAAAAGGATTTTTCTGTGGCTTTATATGTATTTATGTAGGTTTTTTGTAAGGTTTGGGTCGGGTCCAAATAGAATTTGCTGAAGTTTTGGGTATGTATTTTAAAGGCAAAACCGCATGGAATATTTAAATCCATTCCAACAGCATGGATTTAAATATGGTAAAATGTGTTGTGGAGGCCTCGTTTCCTGAGCTGGCATAAAAGTTTGCACTGGCGATGTGTTTTAAACATAATTTATATTGTTACCCATTATAGGGATGTCTATTAACTAGGGTTTTACATCACTCAGCACTAGACTTTAGTGAGCAAATAATGTTGAAGTCAGCAGCACAGTTGAGCTGCCGCTGGGCCCTAATTCTCTTATGATGCTTTGCTTCATGATTCGAAGATCTGTTTGATGAACACGCTCTCTCTAATTTGATGGATAATGGGGGACCTTTGGACTACAGTTCTTAATTTTCATTTAGTAAAAAAGTTTTTATATGAAAATGTAATACTTTTGTACACTCTACAGGAAGCTTTTTTTATTAAGCCCAATCTTAGTCAGCACACAAGTGCATATCAAATCAGCTTAAAGCCACTCATGGATTCTTGGATTTGATCCTGAACCCCAAATAACAAGAAACATAGCTTGAACATTCTTACTGACAGTAAGAAACTAGTAGGCAAATAGACTCCTATTTCATATGTTAGCTCACACGCTTCTGGCATTGTGCCGGAGAGCTTCAGCAGAGCCGATCGGAGCGCGGAGAACAAAACGTGAGAGAGCTCCTCAGATCATCACTCAAACCTGTCCCACCAACACAAACCCGCGCTGAAGAGACCAGCCCGACGCATGCTCAATATCGCACACCTCTCTGTCTTCTCGCGCCGAACTCTCTGTGACCTTCCTATCAGCTCCACACTCACTTAGTCATTCTGGACAAAGGGGGCCACCTCAGCCTTCCATTGTGGTGCAATCGGAGAAGTTTATCCTCAAAGATGCCTCTTCTTGTTTTTTTCTGTTTTTTGTTAAAGTAAAAAGTGGAGGCTGAAGCAGAGCATTTCTCATGAATTTGGCAAGTAGAGAATAAAATAAAAGGCCCTGTGAACTGTGGCCAATGTGTTAAAGATAAAATCAAATGTTAAGTAAACACTTGGCGTAGAGGAACGATTTGCATGCTTTATAATTCATAAAATTGAGAAATGAATTTGCAATGTACAAGTAACACATTAGTTAATCCATTAGGTTGTTGGCAAATATACTGTCCATGTGTCATTTGGTGTGACAGCAACAATTTAGAAAACATGCTGGTAATAACACATCATTTTATATTATTCATTTATATTTTTATAATTGAACAATAATTCTACATCTTGAATTAATCTTAGGTCATGTTAATTTCAACATCTACTGATAGATTTTTGGGGTTAAACTTTATATTAAGGTCAACAAACTCACTTATTTAAAAAATAAACTTTAATTAACTTGTTAAAAACTGATTTTTTCTTCCAGCTGGGACGCCAGGAATGAACTGTAAAATAAAGTTTTTTCCCGGTCAAATTATTATTATAGATTTTTTTAATTGATGTTTCATGTTATAAAATGCATTTATTTATATTAACAATTACAACTTTATTGTAAAGTATTAGCCGTTGCGATAATGTTTCTGGCTACCGGTTGAAGCCTATATCAGATTCAAGCCACTAATGCTGGCCTACAGGACTATCACTGCATCTGCACCGGCATACTTTCGCACCCTCCTACTCCCCATCAAGAAGCCTGTGTTCAACAAACCAGCTGCGTCTTGTATTGCCTCCTCAAAAGGGCAGTAAAGCTTTCCTGTAGCTCAGTGGTAAGAGCATTGCGGTAACAACGCAAGGTTGTGGATTCAATCCCAGGGGATTGCACATACCTATGTATAAATGTATAGGATAATCCAATGTAAATCTGCCAAATGCATAAATGTAAATCGCTTTCCTGCTCATTCTGCTTCACAACTCCTTCCTGATGGAACATTGTTCTGGTCAACCACATCTCTCACAACATTTAAAAAACAACTTAAAACCCATCTCTTCTGTGAATACTTAACAGACAAATAAAAAATGAAACTACCTTTCTCTCAACAGGTAGTGGTCTAGTTTTTGTTGAAACTTGTAACTTTGTATTAGCGCCTATTGTATTATTGCTCCTTTATGACATATCAGTTATTTATCTTTGAACTTGTAAGTCTCTTTGGATAAAAGCATCTCCTTCAGAGTTTTCAAACTGTGGGTTGGGACTCACTTGCGGGTTACACAGTGGCATGAGGCGAGTCGTGAAAAGTCACTTGGCTTTTGAATGACGCACAAAAGAAACTGTTTAGTCCAGTTAATGACTGGCAATGACAATAGCTTTGATATTTTACCATTAGATAGTATTGCAGGTATTGCAGCTTAAATTTCATTAATCTATTTAGACAAAATAAAAACTCTTCTACTTGTAGAGGATGAATGTATATTTTCTACACATGTTTCCATTTAAAAATATTTTGGTGGGTCTCAAGATAGATAATATCCTGTCCTGGAATGAAAAAGTTTAATAATCGATGTGTTAAATTGCTAAATGTAATTGTGTTCGTGTTAGTTAACATAATTAGGTAATGTGAATTAACAATTTGTTATTCTTGAACGACCTTTATGTTAAATTTCAACATTTACGAAAATGTTTTGTAAATAGTTTCCTACTTTTAGTTAACATTATTAATTGACAATAATTAATGCATTCGCCTAAAGTTATACAAGTAGTATAGTGTATGTTACTGCTATGCTAAAAGATGTGCTAAAGATGACTTCTATACCCACGTGATTTCATGAGTTCCAGTGATACTTTTGTAGTCTTGAATGAAAATCTTCTGTTCTTCTTTTCCCATCTGATCAGTGTCTTTTTAAACTTTGTAATGGCTTTGGCCCAAGGAACAATCACAGACGCTGTGAAAACAATCGTAATGTAATCACCCTCATGCCTCAGGCTACATTAACCAATACCAATGCTGAAATTTATGAGCTGGAGATGAGACACACCTGTTGAATTGTTGGTCTCAACACTTGCACGCTCACACATTGCTTGTGTAATTCTGATGTTCAGGGATTTGAAGAAAAAAACATTATGGCTAGCCTAGTTTGTGCTTTAATTATTAGAAAAGCCATTGTAATGTGCATTTTTATTTAATTGACACAAAATTACATTTCACTACGCAGCAGCAACTTTTTGGCTTTGCACTATTTGTTTCCTTGGTAGCACTGTTTGCACATTTCTCTCTCTCTCTCTCTCTCTCTCTCTCTCTCTCTCTCTCTCTCTCTCTCTCTCTCTCTCTCTCTCTCTCTCTCTCTCTCTCTCTCTCTCTCTCTCTCTCTCTCTCTCTCTCTCTCTCCTCTCTCTCTCTCTCTCTCTCTCTCTCTCTCTCTCTCTCTCTCTCTCTCTCTCTCTCTCTCTCTCTCTCTCTCTCTCTCTCTCTCTCTCTCTCTCTCTCTCTCTCTCTCTCTCTCTCAGACACATCAGTTGTACTTGGTTTATGAGGTGGATGTTCAAACATCTGACACTCAGCACAAAGAAAAGTGATACTCTAATACTCTAACACTCCAGTGTTATTATAATTTGACAAGTGATGACTGACATCATAGAGTGAGATAGAGAATAAAAGAAGAACATTTTAAGGAAGCCCCGAGCGGCAGCGAAGTGCCTATTTGACTTTGGGCCGTCAAGATATTTTTCTCTTTTCCAAGCGTCAGATTTTCACACCACCCGGTCGGGAACGGTTTCCCAGTAGCTAATGCCCTCTCAGTCTTGCCTCAGGGTGACGTCTGCTAAATGAGATTTCTCTCATCGCTTGCTTCATTATTGTGAATGGAGAGAACAGATGAAACGGAAGAGATGACGAAGGAGAACACTTTTTTTTTAAGTGGGTCACGTGATCGTTACAGGCAGAGGCATGATCAAAAGGTGGCCATTTTGTGAAACCGTTAGATTTAGCCTGAAGGACAGGAGTTTTAATTTCGTTTTTTTCTTTCCAAATTGACTATTTTATGACTTAACAGGTCTGTTTAGAGCCATATAATTAGTCAATGTTGTGAGTGAAGTGCGAGTGTGTGCTTCATCATTCAGTTCTCACGCTGACACCGCTCTTATAAATCTCTGTGTAAACTACTCTCACCTTCCACACATCTGTAAACCCCAGTATCAGTTTCCTTTCAATCTGCTGCATAAATTGCTTTGCTCATGATAACAACTGCTTAAACAAGGATTAGATCACTCTTTTATAGCAGAGTATAGTTTGTATGTCAATACAATAATCTCAGTCTGCGATTAGAACTCCGTAATCTAGTCTGTCTTGAGATAACAGTGTGAGCCATGGAGATATCAGCACAGACGCACACACACGGTACAAAATCTGCATTCTTGATATCTAAAGCTAGAAGACGCATAACTAAGAAAGTGTTATATTGAACCAACTATATGACCCCTTACGAAGCGGAATTTTCAACAAACTCCAAAAGTGTGCATCTCTCCAACCCCCAGCTCTTTTCAAAACACTGAAAATATTTGAATATGCTGTTTTTGGGTAACAAAAAGCCAAAATATTTCACCGTGACCAGCGGCCTCATTCAGCGCACACCTGTACGCCAGACAGGTGTGTTGGCCCTTCAGTGGAGTCGTTAAACTGCTGCACGACATCTTTACCTATTGTTAGAATGGGGTGACTCAAACGAGTACCTTCCCTTCCATTATTTATCGAACTACATTGCAGCTAACTACTGATGCTGGACCTGACTGTAGCGTTTTTATGGTCCACAAAAATCAGAATGGCATTTGCCGTTGCCTTTTGCTTTGTCTACTGGGGTTTTTAGTCTTGTCTGATAAAGGTGGGGGGCGGTGGCCGGGCAACCGTATAGGTGGCCCCAATGGGGTCAAGTCAAAGGTGACGCTGATAACCTTACGCCCTGTACTGCCATCGCCAAGAGCTCGGCTTTTCACCTTGGAGGCAGGGAGCCTCAAAGCTGTCAGAGTAGCCAGGAGACTGTTTGTGAGAGAGCTGGGGAGGGCAAGTGAGAGACAGAATGTGTGCACGGCCAGAGCAGACAGTGTGTACGTGTGTTTGTGAGTGTGAGGGAGAGAAACAGAGAGAGATACAGGGTAAGATATGATATCTATGTGACGAGGGGGCCAGAGAGCCGGTGGTGAGATAACAGAACTTACACTTCAACCGTTTGGTTCTTCAGAGGCCATTGTGATAAGATACGATAGCCTTAAAGCCATTAACACACACGCACATACACACATATATTCTGCGCATATGTTGAAGGTATGTCTCATCTGTAGTCATTTCGGCTGGTTTGTGTTTATAGTCAAAGACAATGTCTGACTGTATTCACCTCCGTTGAATGTAAATGTGAACAGCGAGAGAAATCACAGTAGTTTGTTATCTGCACAGATGTAAAGCGCATAACCGTCTCTCTTGTGCATTGCCATAACAGTGAATCACAGAGAGACCTGGAGCCAACTCGGTCATTCATCTGCCTGGCACTAGGGGGCGAGCTACACTGCCTGAGATTTCGCTCAATACAGCATAGATTACAGAGCTGAGGAGCCACAAAGAGAGAGAGTGAAAGATCTGATTTAAAGGGGACTGAGCAATAATTCAAAAGACCCTCTTTGTCTCAAACTTGAACTTCATTACTGAGCACTTGGTATCTGAGCACTTGGTATCGTCTTAAAGTAATAGTTCACACAAAAATGAAAACTCTGTCATTCTAGAGTGATAGTTCACACAAAAATGAAAAACCTGTCATCATTTACTCATGCTCTAGTGATTTCAAATCTTTAGGAGTTCCTTTCTTCCGCAGATCACAAAAGAAGATATTTTGAAGAATGTTTTAACCTGCACCCATTCACTTGCATTGGTTTTGTATCCATACAATAGAAGTAGAAGTGAATGGATGCCAGCGCTGTTTGGTTACCAACTTTTTTCAAAATATCATCTTTCGTTTTCAGCGGAACAAAGAAAGTCGTACGGGTTTCAAATGACAAGAGGGTGATTACATTACGTAAGAATTTGTAGTAAAAAAAGCCTGCTCTTTAATCTCATATTTAACAGAAATCATATGCAGCGCATCGTGAGTTTATTATATTCTAGTTCTGATGTGTTCTCACACCTTACATCAGACATTAGTTTCTTGTGCATTGTTGACGTTGGTGTAATAGCAATACGTTTTATGCTGCGTCCATAACTTTTGCCTCTTTAGCGCCATCTCTGGTTGAAACAAAGTTGCAGGTTCTTTTACTTCAGTATCGGTATGATAAGTCTAATGACGTCTAACTGACCTGAAAACTCAACATATAAATGATTATAATCAGTAAACCAGCATGAATCGGTGTGATTTAAGGAGGCAGTTTTGAACTATGATTTGTTACTACTTGGCCTGCTCAATTGTTGTTGTATACTTGCGGCTCGAATTTCCGCGACCCCAAGCCCATGAAAATATCATTCATTTTAAATAAAGCGTAAAACATTTTTATACATTCTCAATAAAAACTTTACTTTTAGACATATTTTACATTGTTTAGGCTCCCCGGCCATTGGATTTACATTCCACTTGATTTCAGGTCATACAACCATTCCTCAACTCAAACCATGCAGTAAAGCATCTCTTGGTCTCCCGAGACTTCGATTAGGCGCATGCTAAACCTAACTACCAGAAGCTAGCCTAGTGTTAAATTCATGCCTGCAAAGTGAGGCAGTTAGCTGTGACATGCTCTCTCCGTCCAGCGGTCGGGCCATTAAAGCGGCGGAGCCTGCTGGGAGGCTGGAATAGAGATCACACGTAATGGCCCTGCTTCGACGTGACGCCTCTCTCATTAGAATTCCCTCTTCGTAGTGCCTTCTTTCTCCTCATTCTCCTTCTTTTTTCGCCACAATCTTAAAAGAAAATTAAGACTTAAGTGGTTGCCTGTCAATTAACGCTCCCTGTGCGACAGAGCGGCAAGAATTCGATTGCCAGGAGACGCGAGCCATTACAGCAGAGCCAATCTCGCCTCTCTCCTTCTCTTTTTCCTTTTGTCTTCTTAGTGTCTCTCCCTGGCCGTGTTTCCATCCGTCTTTACCTCCACCAACCGCTCTGTCTCTCATTACGCTCTCCTCTCTTTCATCCCTTGTGTTCTTCACCTCAAATATCTGTCACGTTTCTCTCTCTTGTGCTGTCATTTTCTCTTTGTATGTGTAGCCATCCGTCTGTATTTATGTTCGGTGTTCAGAGGTATTTGTGAACTTACTCTGTAGGGAAGTAACTGAATGTGGGTCATACGGTATGATACTGTATATATCAGGTCACAATCTGCAGCTTGTACTGGATGGACTCTGATGAAGTACAGCGATGACTGTTCCTAGATCAGCTGCCATCTGAAGCTGTGAGACTGACAGGAACGTTTAGTGATCTGCCTGGACACCACAGCATCTGTCATGGTGGACTGCTCTCTCTCTCTCTCTCTCTCTCTGTCTGTCTTCAGTCTCAGTTCAACAGTCAGAGATATGCCGCTTTCTTGAACAGCGTGGGGGATAGAAGCTAGGTATCAGAATGAAGAAGGGAAATCACGATGGCCGCGCAGTAGGATAGTAACCACCTAGAAATACCATTTAACCTACAGTTTGAGTCGTATCAAAGGTATATTCAGAAAAACAACAATGAATGGTATTGGAGAGAGGGGATAATAGAGCATGTCAATGAATTCATGCATAGTGTAGAGGGATAGATAGATAGATAGATAGATAGATAGATAGATAGATAGATAGATAGATAGATAGATAGATAGATAGATAGATAGAAAAAGAAATAAGAGAAACATTTAGAACCAGACCTTTTTGGTTTCCATGGGAATGGATGCGGCAGGTCTTGACCTGGACAGGCTTTCAGATGTGTGCATGTGTGTGGTGAGGGGTAGGAGTGAGAGAGCACAGAGAGACACATGGGATGGAGAAAGGTTTCAAATAACCCTTCTACGCCATATTATGGACGTTGCAGTGTTCTTTGTGTAGAATCCATCATGTCCTTTTTGCCTGGAAGGTCTTTGAATCCTCAGTACTGGAGAGCAATTGCCATTTCGAAACAATCTCATTGAACACTATTTTATGAGTTGGCTTATTTGTGTGAATTTGTATTGTAATCTCAATTGTACATTTTGGTACTTTCTCGGCAGTTAAGGTTGGGGCTTCAATTCATTATATGTTTTATACAAATCACCAACCTGGGTCCCTTAAGTATTGATTTATCTCTGAATTGATTGGTTTATTGGCGAATCGGAGCCGGCCTTGCAAAGACGGATGAGTCATGTGAATCTGAATCACAAGCCTTAATAGACTCTTCCAATCCACATTTAAATCGATAGAGAACAAAACAGGGTTTAGCGCACGAGATCACTTACTAATCAGGTTAGATTCCAGAGCGTTGAGGATTTTTATGCCAGACTGGTTCTGTGTTGGGTAGCAAGTCTGTCGGCAGTTCGGTTTTCCCTCGGCGCGTGTGATCACGGTCTGTTTTTCTGTGGAGTTCGTAGCATTCGACACAGCTAACAAAGCATTGACTCGGTGGATGGATGGTCGAGCTATTGAGTCCCATATGAAATAAATGGACCTTCACTTTGCTGCTTAGTGAACAGGTGTTAAATGGGCTTAACACCAGGGCCATGTGTCTTCGATAGAAATGCTTCCGTACATATGGGTGCTGGTCTGCAGAGAGACTCTGATTGAGAATTGGAACCGAAGGTTAACCAAGATAATTTGTCAAGGCGGACCCGCTTCTGGGAAGAATCTTTTCAGGCTCACCTGCACACACAACTTTTAATTGGTGTAAAATTGCCCCTAGAAGTGCCAATAAGTTGAAACATATGACACTCTAAAAGTTTCTATTTCTTAAATTTCTTTCTTGTGTTTATTCATTTCCTATTTAAACAGGATGCTGGAATAAGACACATGACATATGTGTCTTATAAGTCATGTGTCTTATTCCAAGAAGAGAAGCACTGTACAGTTTTGAATGCATATCTCTGGAGAAGTCTAAAACTTTCATAGATTTTTCCACACTGTTTGACATATACATGACAATATCTTGCATGTAAAACAGCAGGCATTGAACATTTCAGACAATTGAATGTTATGTTAAAAAGTAATTGCATTTTAATACAGAACATCATTGTCATTCATTCATTTATTGGGTTTTCATGTTGCATAAACAGCATAAATTCGACAGGTACGGATGTGTTTTTCGAAACGTGATTATACACACCGTCCTCTTGGTCGTCTCTGAAGGAGTGTAATTGGGTGCCATACTGAGGTTCCTCTCAACATTGATCGAGCCCCAAAACAATCATCCAGCGGCCATTGCGCAATTAGCATGCAAATTAAGGGCCATTCGTTGCCACGCCGACACCAATCGGCTCTCATTTTCTCAGACGTCACTCCACTGAGCTGACTGTGGGAGCCACAATACAGAGGGAGAGAGAGAGGAAGCAGTCATCCGTACTACTCGTGAAGCATGTGTCACTTAAATGACAAGTGAAAATTTTGCTCAGATCTGAGCCAATTTAGTCTCCCCCACTGCTTTCTGATCCAGAGTCTGCTGTCTTTGCCTTTACTTCAGTTAAAACCATCAGACCAGAATCAGTTTAGTGAAGCTAGATACTGTTAAGCAGTTAAGGAACGGTAAGCTGTACTGTAATACAGAATTTCATTATAGAAAGTTAAAGATCCAGTGTATGAAATTTACATCTAGAGGTGAATTTCGAAGCGCTGTGGTGGCTGATGTAGCACTAAGATGTTGTCAAGTTTTTGCTTCTTTGCCGAGGGAGACATATTTACTTAACGCACGGTTTAGAGCGGTTTGTCCGTTTAGAGCTACTGTAGAAACAACATGGTGAATTCTATGCAAGGGACCACTGGTGTATAGATACAGAACTTGAAGATGATAAAGACACAACGCTTCTTTATGTAAGGTCTTTGTACACATCTGAAGACATAGTTATGTATATTATATTGCATTTCTGTCTTCAAAATAAGTACACTGGACCTTTAAGACACAAGCAGTCGTTACAAAAGTTACAAAAAAAGAGTGTGAACAAACACATAATTTTATACACTGAGAGTTTCTTTAATTTGTTCTGCGCATTGTGTTTTAGTAAGATTGTAAATTCTAATGAGCAAATATCAGCCCTTAATGAAAGAATGTAAATTCTGATATTGGCCCAGACTCATCGTTACGGCAGAAGAAAGGCTGCGTCTGCTCTTCTCACAGATACTCGAAGCCTTTCTGCTGTAATTTTTCCGCTCTCGTTCTCGCTCTCTTGAGCATCCCAGACCACTACAGCTCCTCCAATTGGTCCCCTCGGAGCCCTGTCATGAGATAAGGTCCACCTCCTCTCTGCTGTCAGGGCAACGGTTGCCGGCTCGGTTCCTGTTGGCAGGCCGAGCAGGCGAGTGAGAGCGACAAAGACTGTCACCAGCGAAAATGAACTGTCACCTCACATTTTTCAGTACTGCACAGACGCTGTATTGCAACCCTGAACCTTCATGACCCAGTTCTGATTGAGTTCCGTTGTCTCTCTCTCTTGCTCGCTCTCTCTATTTTTGTCTCTTGCTCTCTATGTCTCCCTATCACTTACAGAAGCGCACAGCCGTGCTTTGTGGGAATTCTTTTTTTAAAACCAAGGTGCCTTTTGATCCCTGTTGAAAAAAACAACATGTGCTGGATCAGGTATGTTTTGATGCTGGTTGGACCAATTTAAACCAGCTAAGAACCAACACATGTCTAGCTGAGGACCAGCACATGACCAGCTTACTGTAAACCAGCTCAAACCAGCAAACCAGCATCGAAACAAACCAAACCAGCATGTTTCTTTCAACAGGGATGATTTAGCCTTGAGTACGATGTGGGGATTTGTTTACCTTTGGAAGGGATCATGTTTACTTGTGAGTTTGTGTATTTGTACATGTGTGAACATTCAATAATGTATTCAGTACATTGGATTGCATAAATCACAACGGGCGTGTGAATGCACGCCGACCTGGCTGTTTATGCGGACGGTTCCGCTAAATCCACTCTGCGTCATTTAATAAGACTGATCACTTAAGCTTGTGCGTTTCGATCAAAGGTGTGTTTGTTTCTGTGTCCGTTTCTGTGTTGTGGAGCCAACCGCACAGCCCATGTTCCATCGCTCTGCTGCTTGCTGTAAAGGCCAGCGAGTCCGTTCTTCACCTTCTGGGAAATGAATGTCAATGCCTCTATGACCCATAACACAGAACTGTGTTTGTTATCATAGTGCTGCACCGTTAGCGTGCTAGCTGTAGCTTAGCAGTGATTTATCACCTCCAGTCAGTATATTAAACCTTAAACCAAGGCAGCTTATTGCGTATGAAAATCAATTTGCATGTCTTTTTGTGCTGTAGATTTTGGCTTAAAAGTGTGCATTACGTGGGGAGAGCAGAGAGCTTATGATCACTAATCTGGTGTGTCAAAAGCGTCGACGCACAAAGCGCATGACCACAAAACACTTGTCATTTGGCTTTAATCCAACCCACTCTTGTTAACTCTTCACCCCGAGCAAGACTACAGAGCTGATGAATGTGGGCTGATGAATGTGTTTTCTTGATTCTCCTGTAAGTGGTTTTGCTTGGCAAAATACACTGACAGGTAATGTGGTATGCGCACCTTTGGCTGCGATGATAACAACGGTGCACAGGGCGATCCACTTTGAGGTGGCAGATTTTAAAACCATTTTGTTAATTGGACTCGGCACTGATTAAAGAAATAGTTCACCTGGAAAAGACAATTCTCTATTTACTCACCTTATGTCATTCCCAGATGCATGTGGATTTCATGCAGTTGAGCACAAATAATAAATAAAAAAGCTGTCATGTTATTTTCTTTTGTGGGGCTCCAAAAAGCGCATGGGTTGATAAATAAACCTTACCATGTGTCCTATGGTCTAACAGGAAAAAAGTATAAAACAAACTTTTGATAATATTTTCTTTTTATTATTTATATAAAATAGCATAATGTATCTTCATTGTTAGTTTTTTTTCTAAATCTTTGCTGTCACTGCATAGGACACTTAAGCTTTATTTGTCAACTGCCCACATACAATTATCATTAATGTAATCTTAACAACTCCAATGAGTTAATAAATGTTTACTACAAGTAAAACAAGTATATTTGAGATGAAAAACGATTCACATTTTCTACTTGAATTTTGAATGAATCGGGCTTAAAGGAATAGTTCATCTATAAAATGGTCCTCATTGACTTTCCATAGTAGGAATAAAAATGACTATGGGCAAGTCAGTGGGGAAAATTTTTCGGTGTACTATTCCTTTAAATTGTTTACAAACAGATATCTGTGGGGAAAAAACAATAGACCCTGCCCAACATACAATAGAAAATGTAATGGGTTAAATGGTAACTAAATGGTGTCTACTGGTAGGCCATGTGAAGGAATCTATTGGTGGAAAGTTTGGAATAATGTCCCAAAATACTAAATTCTGTTTTATATGAAAAAGCTGTTGGTTCATAATGATATTTTGTATTAAAATGTCTTAATGGTTTCTGTTGGGTTTCTATAGTTTTCAGCAGGGATGAGCACTAAATTTAAATGTAGCAGCAGATGACAATCTTGCTGGTTCCCGCCTGGCTCATGACTACTTGTCGTGTAAAGACATGAGAACCTATAAAGGGAACTATATTTGATCTAAGCTAGGGTTGTTTACATTTCATTTATACATCTTTTAATTTTATTTTTGGGTAAATTATTCCTTTAAGAGAGCAGCTCATCTATACTACTACAAGTTGGTGTTATTTTGTTCGTTTTTATTCTACTTTGTGTATAATTTCTGCATTATGTTATCCGTTAAATGCTACAAATTTGTTATATTGTCATTTGCTGCTGGTCTGTTAGCATTGCCTAAGGTGAATTGCAGATACAACAAACCAGCTTTGGGTTCAGTAAAAGTGCTAGGCCTAGATGATCACCATGTTACATGAGGGAGGATTTGTTATGGCTTACGCTGTTTTTCCCGATATCCTTAATGACTGTCCCCTCTTTCCTTACTTCCAAATTTACTATTGATAGTGATAAATGAGCTTGTGAATTGCACCGGTAGGCTTTCAGAATGTAAGCACAATCCAACCCGGAGGAGCCGTATTTCGGGCTCAACTGATTTTTTATCACCCTCCAAAGATCTCATTATTATACATGTTAAATGAGTTTGTTAGACGGTGGCCTTAGAATTCACACACCCTTGACTCACAGAGTGCTCTAAGACACTGTTGTTTATATCATTGAAAGCAGTAGGCTAAACATTGTCCAGTTCTTCTGGCCAGTCCTCCAAATTCTCCTCAAGGAATGATTTACAGTGAAGATGTATGTGTTGTGCCTAAAACACTTTAAAACTGTGGCATAGTCTCTGTGGATAAGAAGGCTTTTGGATCCTTGGTTTTTGTGTAAATGTGCGTTTTACGGCGCTGCATTCCTCCTGTAAGACGCTGGAGCGTTTCCACTCTTTAAGCGTCCCGGTCTCTGAGGAACAATCACCTCCACACAGTGCGACCTTGTAAAAAGCGAAACGTTCACAGGCCAAGAAAACTCTCAGTCTCAAGCCAGTCAAAACCGTTATAAAACCGTCAACTCCCAGCTTAGAAAAGCAGACTACTGAAAAGAGTTCACAAATAAGATTTATTTATGTTCTTGCTTGATCTTCTTTCCACAACAGGAGCAGCTTTATAAGACGTGCAGAGAAATACGACACGCAGGAGTAACTCGTCGCTCCACAATCCCACTGCGCCATATAGGAAGGCTCGTAAAATAAGGATTTGTGAGGCGATTTTGAAATCAACGTTGCGTTTAATCTCTTTGGCTCATCTGGATTGTGCTCAATAAAACATCGCTATTGTCTCGCGTTCATATACAGTAGCATTCAGCTTGAATTAATGGGTCTGTAAATTGAGTAATTTTCCAAAAGGTTCCCCCATCCAGGAATAATGGGGAGAGACGGGGTCTCTGTAAAGCACACACATTAGGAATAGGATGACATGGGGGCCGAAAAAAATGTATTGATAAAATTGAAAACAGAGCAAATTAAAGTAGCTGTGAATAGAAAATGCTTTGATCATTCTGCTCCTAACTGCCTTACAAGAAGAGACTTTCGTAAAGCAATTCTGAAACACGGCTCTTTGGCCCGAGATCATAAATACTGAGGTGCACGCTATAGCCAGATCTCTCAGTCAGTGAGCAAGCTAAGACGCATCTTTACCTCCTGGCTCTTAAAATAATCTCCTCACTTTACGATTATAGCCCTCTGCACTCAAAACAGACATGAATCACTCCACCACTCTATTCAATGCTCGAATCAAGAGGGATTTGCTAACAATATTTGGATCATTCAAGATCACAGTACATGATGTGACATTTATATCCCAGATGAAGTACGACCGGGGCCCGTTAGGCTTCTCGGAGGGAGCGAGCACATCTATAACAAACTGTCTGTATTGAAAATAAATTTAATTTTATGTTATGGCATAATGTAAACTATTAATAAACAAAGCATCGACATGTTTAAGAAGTAATTCTTAATGGTGTATAGAAGAGTGTTGATCTCATCTCAGCTTGACCATATGTTATATTTGTGGAATTTGGTTTTGTGTTGTTGTGCTGCCGTTGTTCATCGATGTATAAGCGTTTTGTCATCTTGCGCAGGACATTACAATACAACTCCAAATAATCTGGGTGTGTTCTACCACCTGATCTAACACTGAGTTTATCAATGACCCAACCCAACGCAGCTGCGTTACGCTACCGAATGTGATGAAAATGGTAAGCGCACACCTGGTACTGAAGATTCTATTTATCACTAAGCCAATACACTTTATTTTCTTTCACTTTTGATGAGACGTTTTGTATTGCCAGGCAACAACCTTTTACAATCTTTCATCTTTGGTACTGCACGGTAACTGCTGACAGCCACTGCTGCAGTCCAGCATTTTTTCTTTTGTTAGTCACACCTGCAGAGTCAGACTAAATAAATACTAACATTTCAGACTTCAACTTTTTTATATAGAGCGTCAGCCTCATAGTCTGTGAAGTTTCCTTTGGCTTCATTCCTCGGTTGTTACATTAGTTCTTTATATTATTATGTCAAGGTGATAATATAATATAATAATTCACTGTAACACCACAACACTTGTTACTGGTTGTGGCATTATGCTAATTTTCTATGAATATTTAAAGAGACAGTTAAACCCAAAAATGAAAATTATTTCATTGTCTACTCAATTTAATGTCATTCCAAACCTGTATGACTTTTGAAGAACGTTGGTAACCGAACAACTCTGGCCCCCATTGACTTCCATTATATGGACATAAAACCGCAGTGACATTTCTCAAAATATCTTCTTTTGTGTTACACAAAAGATAGTCATATACAGATTTCGATTGAAATGAGGATGAATAAATGAGTACAGGTTTTTATTTTTGGATAACTGACTACTAAATAGATTTACCATAGACACCATGCATGAAATATGTATATGAAATGTGATTTCTCTTGTAAATTAGTGTGATGTTTAAATAATTTGGTGTGATTATACACCCTGGTAACTGTACAATGAGTCCACTGGTCTTCAGATGTGTCATCTGTAACTTTAATGTTATTCTCACGTGTTAGATGAAACCTGAAGTGTAGTTTGTTAATGTAAATCATATTGGTCTCAAAGTGTATATACGCATCATTTATTATCACTTTATAAATGAAGATTTGTTGTGTCAGGAAGAGTAAATTTCATAGTAAAAGGATTTATTATTATTCTAGAAGATACTTATAAGGGTGCCACTCACATTTGATATCAGGTTTCTCAAAAGTGTTCCTTGTACCAGCAGCAAAATATGATCGAATGCTAGGGCACATGCTGATGAATCACCTGCGAATGCAGTCCGGTGGAATGAAGCATGCGTCAAGACTTTCTCTGCTGGTGAGCAAAGAGCTGATGTTCAGCGCCAGTGAAATGTTCTGTGATTAGATATCAGTTAATGAATTATTGAGGGCGCTCTTCAAACCGCAGGGTGTGTGGGCTCTTTACAGGAGATGTGGGCATTTACTTAGTTCTTGTCAAACATCTCCATTTTTCTTCTTCAGAGCTTTGTAATTGCGGTCGTTTATTTGTGTGTATTCAATAGTGCAAATTAAAGTTTGTGTGTGCTTTTAGATATAACGTCACTCCAGAAACAACACTTTGAATGAGAACTTTATAGATCCATGACCTCATGTTGTCCTGCCAGTCTCCATCCGAACTGGAGCATCCTTCACAACTTTAAAAAACAGCTCAAAACATACTCGTTCCACATTTATTTGACTAACCAACAACTGTCTATGTCTTGAATCTAAAAAATAAAATATTGTTGTCATTCTATCCCTTACTTACTTCAGCTTTAATCCTCCTAGCAACATGTCCTTGTAAGATAATGGTGTTTAGCGTTTTGACAAAATGTTTATATGCTCTCCTACTTGTAAGTCGCTTTGGATAAAAGGTGTCTGTCAAATGAATAAATGTAAATGCGACTGTCATGGTCGTCAAGGTAACGTCGCAGAGATTGTCATTGCAAAAGGAGCCCACCTGGCCCCGCGGTTGCTCCCCAGCACCTCTGGGGGCCGAGCGACGCAAAGTGCAGAAAGAAAAAGAGAGAGGGGGGAAATGAAACAAGAGGCAGAGTACATCCAGCAGCCAGGAGCACGTGCCAAAAAACCCTGGAGACGACACTCCGACGCCAGATGTTGCGTCGTTTGGCCTTGTGTCGCCCGGCGAAGAGAGCCGAGCTGACGAACCATTTTTCACTGTCACACTGTGAACAACGAACAGGAGCGTACAGGGAAATTAAGACACTTCACAATGCTTCCACACTGCAGATCTGGGGAGGGGGATGAGTTGTGGGGAAGCCTGTATCTGCGACAGCGACATCTACAGATCTTGGAAAAGGGGAAGAGACGCCACCTGGTCGCTGACAGCTCTGTCAGATCACATCAGGACACCCGCTGTGGGCCGAGAGGTTCCGATCCGACGAGCGTGCTCGCCAACGGCAGCAAGGAATGATGAGATGGAAGGATCTACCTGCCAGCAGAAAGAAGTCTGCAGTGTCTGGGTTACTGTTGTGCTGAGAGAGCGATATACTGTTCCAGGAGAGTACTGAACTATTTTTTAACACCCGTCTGGGCGAAACAATTCTGGGTGAAAGACGTTCTCTATCGTACACCCACAGTTGTCTTGTCTCGATGGAACAGGAAAGCAATGACGTGTCAAACAGAATATTCTGTTTATATCTTGTTTTTCCAATTATATTTTGTGCATTTGCACATTTGTATTATAATTTATTGTTTTACAATAGTGTTTCATCTATCCATCTATCTATCTGTCAGTCTGTCTCAAAATCATTTACAGCTGCCGAACAAATTGAGAGACCATTTCAAAGACCAATAAAAAAAATCTGAATAACGAATTTTTTGTTCAATTCTGTAAACTTCTACTACAAATATTTCTGCCAAATTTCATATTGTTTCCATTTTAGAATCAAGAAATTAAAACTGGAGAAACAAGGCAGAATAACAAATTAAATGCTCTGTATTTATTCAGACATCAAATGCTGCAAAGATAACAAGCTCATATTCACTTTTAAGCAATGCAACAATGTTTTTATGTGATTACCTGAATTTTTATCACAGTTTTCATGTGTGTTGTCATGCTGTCAGTCTTTCACGTTGCTGTTGGATGACTTTGTCACTCATGAGGTTTGATTTTGTTGAAATTCAACAGATACTGGACTGGAATGAGCACAATACATCTTGAAATGATGATTAATTGAAAGTTTGAAATGGTCTCTTAAATTTTTTACTTGGCTGTATGTATTACATTTTAATTGACATGTATCTTTATGAAATATTAAGAGTAGTCTCTTAAAGTTTGCTGTGGCAACAGAGAGCCCCGTTCCAGAAATTATTTCCAGGTTGAGGTTGGAGTTATCCTAAATCTAATGTGTCTTGAACGCAGCATTACATTGATTCATTCATCCCACAGATTTTACTGTATCTGCTGACAAACATAATCTCCAATTACACACATAAATACACCATTCATACTTACTATATCCCGAACGGTCCCTTTCCAGCTGTGTGGTATTCATGGCCCCGTGTGAGAGGAAGGAGGGGGGCTCCATTGCCAACCTGTCCCATCAATAACTCAAGGGTGACAGGGAGGAGAGAGGCTTGGGAGGGGGGCAGAGGGCAGATCTGCCGGCCTGGGGCTTGTCCACCATGGAAACACACAGTCACAAAGGCCCAAGACCTGTCCTCTTCACCCCCACCCCAACCGAACCCCCTGGACACAACCTGTCCTGTACAGCAGTAGTGTCTAAACCCCCATCCAGAAAGGAGCACGTCCTATTCACCCTTATGCTCAATCAGTCTTCTTAAAATCGAGCCGCCGGTTAGTTGTTTTGTGTCTTTTTCGGATTTGCAATCTGTCAAGGATGAATGTAACAAAGAGGGACCAGAGAGACGGTTTGGATGTTCTCTCATTGTAGCCCTAAATGTTTAGGTGCTTGTTATGTTGGCATTGCGGTTTGTAATCAGAATCAGTTTATATTTCTGAGTTTTTAGCCATATGAATGCAGCTTTGACTGTAAATTTGAAATATATGCTTTCTAAAGCCTAGTAGAAGAAAGTGTGTGATGTTCCATGTCACACTGGTGCTTTGGGTCCACAATGCTCAAGAAATGTTGTCAGTTTATTCCCTGTGGTGTGTGATCTTCAGTCTTGGTGTGTGATGCTCAGTTTGGTGTGTTTTTTCTGCAGCTATTCCTGTAGTTTATAAATCTTTTTATAATCTGTTCATGATTTAAAAGTCTGCTAATGCGATCCAGCCTGACAATCCATAATCCACAACATGCTTTTAAAGGAATAGAGGTTATTTTTCATTTCTCTTTTTATAGTCTGATTTATTCTCACAAAAGGTCGTCTTGTAAAACACATTAACTTTTTTTAGCCGCTAATCTCAAAGCCAACATTTAATAGCTGTTGATGAGTTGGAAAGGTCAGATTAACATAATGAATCCTAGTCTTTGTTGTATCGCTCTTATTTTCCTTCCATCTCTCTCTCTTTCACTCTTTTTGTCACTCTCTCTTTTTGAATATCGCTCGAGTCCAGCTGGATGTGAGTGTTAGACCATTTCATCCCTGTTGGCAGTAAGGACAGTTTCTCAACAAGAAACATCTGGAAACCAGCCACTGTGTAAACATGTACTCACACACAAATTCAGATACAATCAAGGATATTTGTGTACAATGCCATGTACATATATTCATAACTAACATTCATGGCATGCCTTTAATCAAGGGCTTTTGTGGCTAGTCTGGTTAATTTGTGCAAAATGTAACACATTGTAATGTGTCCATTAGTCTCTAGCTGGAAACACAGAATTGTGTGCTTCAAACACATTCCAGGTCTTGTCCACTCATGAACGTGTAGGTAATTGTGTGGATCATGTGATTTGTGTATTTGTCTTTGAATGTTCAAAGTGGTGTGTATGTGTTAAGCAAGCATTTTGATCAGCCCACTGCATAAGTGATTTGGATCATCGATCATTTCGATTAATCCAGCAACTGTTCCACTGGCATCAATCAGTACCTCTCTCTCTCTCTCTCTCTCTCTCGTAGCAGTATGTTGTTTATGACCTCATGCCAGAGACTGAATGTTGTAATTTTTTGCAGACACAGTACAGCATATTCACCTCATTGTTGGACAACATACATTTTGTTGCTAAATAACTCCTCTGAATTATACATTTGAAATAGTTTTTGTAAATATTCTGTCACCCAATAATACAAATTCTGTCATCATTTACCCTCGAGTTGTTCCAGATCTGTATACATTTCTTTGTTTTGATGAACACAGAGAAAGATGTTTGGAAGAATCGTTCTTGGCCACCATTGACTACCATAGTAGGAAAAAGTGCCCCAGAAACTATTTCCTTCCTACATTCTTCAAAATTTCTTCTTTTGTGTTTAACAGAGCAAAGAAATTAATGAAGCAATTTTTTTCTTCTATAATAGTTAATGGTGACCAATAACTGTTTGGTTACAAACATTCTTCTAAATATCTTTCTGTGTTTGTCAGAACAATGACATTGATACAGATTTGGAACAAATTGAGATTGAGTGATCACAGAATTTTGGGGGAACAGTCCCTATAAGATTGTATTTAACTTTAAAATGTTGACTGTGACTGGACATACACATAGATGAGTGAAAGTTTAGACTTGAAAATCTTTTGGATGATGTTTTGTTGGGAATCACCCTTTGGTTGACAAGCGCTGGTGTTTTTTTAATGGTCATTATCTAGACCAGCTCAATGGTTACTGAGGTGGGCCACACACTAAGTATTTTTTACTTGAGTCATATTAATATACATTATAAAATACATCTCAATCACATACTTATGCATGTAATCATCCTACTGGATCTATTTGCTACCTTTGACACCATTTACCACCACATTCTCCTATCGACACACAAGGCTATGTGTGTCTCTGGAATGGTGTTACAATGGTTCAAGTCGTACCTCTCAGGTAGGTCATCAGTGTCCTGGAGACACAGATCTTAATACAGGGGTGACATCTCAATAAAGGGGTGCATCATGGCTCAGTGCTTGGACCGTTGCTCTTTTCCCTATACATGACATCCCTAGGTTCTGTCATTCGGAAACATGGCTTTTCCTATGACTACTATGCAGATGATACACAACTCCACCTGTCATTTCAGCCTGACGATCCAACTGATCCAATTCAGCATGCCTGATTGACATTTTCGCTCTGGATGAAGGACCATCACCTGCAGCTGAACCTTGCAAAAACAGAACTGCTTGTAATCCCAGCCGACCCGAGGATTGAGCACAACCTCTCCATTCAACTAGGCTCATCAACCATCACACCTTCCAGAACGGCCAGAAACCTGGGAGTGGTAATCGATGATCAGATAAACTTCACGGATCATGTTGCCAGCACCTCCCAGTCCTAAAGATTCATCCTCTACAACATTAGGAAAATTAGACCTTCTGTCAAACTGGACTATTGCATGGCACTACTAGCTGGACTTCTATCTTGCACAACCAAACCTCTACAGATAATCCAGAATGGAGTGGCAATAGTGGTTTTCAGTGAACCGAAGAGTGCATTACGTCACTCCTTCATTAAGTTACATTGGCTCCCTATAGTCGCTCGCATCAAATTCAAAGCTCTGTTCTTGGCCTACAAGACCACCACTACTTCGCCACCCCCATTTCTTCACTCGCTCATACAGATTTATGTATCCGCCAGATCTATTGGCTCTGCAAAAACTGAACGACGTCTTGTAGTCCCATCCCAAAAAGGCAAAAAATTACTCTGGATTCTACTTACCTGGATCTGTTCCACATTTGTGGAATGATCTGCCTGCTGCTAAAAGATCAGCAGATTCTCTAGCCGTCTTTAAGAAACGGCTTAAATCACATCTCTTCCGTAGGCACCTGACCGATTAGTTCTGACTTCTACCACTTCTCTACTCTTTCTATCCTTAAATAAACTAGCTTTGTATAATGTGGTAGGCTAAATGAGACCAGTTTTTCTGCACTTATGCTTTTTGTTGGCTTTGTTGTTCCAATTGCTTCCATGGTTTACCTCATTTGTAAGTCACTTTGGATAAAGGCGTCTGCTAAATGACTAAATGTAAATGTAGTCATGTTTCTATGACGTGTATGAGGAAAATGTGTGTGCGTGGCATTATGTCTATGTTAAGTGTGTGTAAGTGTGTGTGGGCTGTGATCCTGTATAGTATGTGGCTATACTATGCTCACCATTGATTAATGGTGGTATGTGTGTCCCCGAGGCAGAGCTCCACCATGGGGCTCACCTGAGTGAACTGTGTGGGCTGGACACTGCTGAGGCAGGGGATGGTGAAGGCCTCAGGACAGAGCTCTGCGTCAGGGTTCATTAAGAGAGCTGGTATAGGGCCAAATATAAGAAAAAATACAGCCACAGCTAACAGCCGTAAAATAAAATGTGAAAGTAGTCTTGTATAGCCAGATTCTTGGCTAGGCCATACATTTGTAGCTTATTCTAGCCAAGAATCAATCATTTAGACGTGAAGAGCGAGCTGATGGTAACTGAAACTGGCCACAGTCCCTAAACACCACATAATAGAAAATCAGGATATGGATATTAATTTAAAGAAAAAAAATATTGATAAAAGGATAAAGGAGAATAAATGGTTTTGTTTATGAAAATCTCTCCACGCATAACTCTCTAGGATTTTAGTCAACTTGCCTAGGAAACTTTGGCAAATCCAGTGATTCATATTTCTGTGAAAATTGCTCTTATTGTCAATCTGGTAATATTAGAAAATGACTTCTAGTACTAGGCAGAGTGATAAAAAGCCCTTACTTCAGGAAGTAGCATTAGACCAGCCAATCAGATTATCCAGAAAGTGCTTTCCAATATTGTGTGCATTATTATGATCTTAAAATGTTAATAAGAAAATATATGAAGTTTAGGTATTTTATGTTAAACAATGTGTTGATTATCCGTGTTGCTGTACAGTTACAGTCTTAAATTATTCAGACATGCCGACAGAGTGCTTTGTAAAGCATATGAATATAATGTCTGCACATTATAACTGGATAATGTCAAAGTGCAGCGAAGGAGGGGAGATAGCGTGTGTGTATGTATGAGTGAGAGTTCAGACAGAGTTTAGCTGTCATTAAGACCCAGGCAGTGCACTCTGGGAGACGAAAGTAAATCTGAGCATTCAGCTGGAACCTCCCTAAAACCATATGAGTCCGTCCCAGAGTGACATTAACCTGGTTTCCCTCTGCTGCAGCGAACCTCAGACACAGCAGTCCAGTGGTTAGAAACATCACATACAGATGAACAAGGGTATATAAATAGAGGCTCTGTTTAATGTGATATGGGGAATGTTAAGATCAAGGTTATTTTGGTGTCTCTTCCTTTCTATGCAATTTTAATGGCCTGATTTTCCAAAACGAAATTGGATTTCACTTGATTAGCTCATGGAGAGAAAGAATTGGGGAGGGGGAGCTCGCTGGAGAGGTAGTTCTTTACATCTCCAGCAGGGCATATCCCGATGTACAAAGAGAAAGAGATTCACAGAAAGTAGACAGTCAAGGCAAAATTTGTGAAACAAAAAAGACTAAAGCAGAGGCAACAGATGGCGTAATACACCTTGAAACATCAAACACTCATTATTATTATTATTATTTGAATAACACCAAGAGCAAAATAATAAAAGACATTAACATCAAGAAAAACTTTTTAAACACAGTAATGCTTTGGCCATACTTGTAATTCTTTAGCCTAACTGTCGGATGCTAATGTTGGTGACGGGTACATAGTGGATTATTGTCAAATATGATTAATGTGTGTTTGTGTTTTACAGACATATTCACGTTTGTTGTGTTGTTTGATGTAGTTTGACCTGCAGAGTGTAAATACATCGGACTGTTCAAGAGACATACATAAACTTCTCCCGAATGAAATAGTGTACAGATTTTGGGAGCCTTACATTTACATGATGTAAAGAGAGCGTCTAACTAAAACTTGTGCAACCTCACATAAGTCAGTCCTGTTGTATTTCTATATCTCTCAAATAGTAGATCAGATTTATATCTGAACTCTTATGTGGGCAGGTGTTAATGGAATGTGCATACCATATCAACTATTCAGTCAGGAAAAATGCATGAAATATGAGTATATCCATATATAGCCCTGTTTCAGTGTGGGTGGAGGGAGTGAGGGGACTAAAAACTGGTGACCTTTGGTGTCACATGTAGTTGCTTTTGTAACTAATGGTGAGGTGTGAATGTAACCCTAAATCTCGTATTACTTTTCAACAGCAGGCTTGGTTTGAAATGCTCATGCCAAAAACGTTGTGCATCTAGAGTGTTGTGAGCTGTGTTTCAGCACTAGTCTTTCTATAGATCACCACATCATATTAAAGGGTAAAGAACAAACGTGTGGGTGTATGTGTCATTGTTGGAAGGTCACAGGGTGTCGATGTGCCCTGACTATGAACTTTTAGTGATGGACAGGTAATGATGTCTATACATTTGAGAGCAGAGCAGAGGAGAGGAAATAAGGGGATCTGTAGATTCAGTCCCCATATGTATGTATATACATATATATATATATAAATATATATATATATATATAATAAAAGTTTTTTGGCTGAAGTTGTTTTTTTGTTCTGTCTACACCACAGTTATACTAATACACTCCTACATATGCCATATGTCAGGGTGTCTGTAAATAAGAAGTAGCCCCTTCCACACACACACACACACACAATCCTTCATCATCAGTCTCTGGTTTGGCTTAAATGTTCCAGCTGTCCACACTGTCCACACCATCTCATCTGGACCTCTGATCTGTGAACACAAACACACACACACAGAAATTCTCTGCAGTCATTTCACCTCCTGAATCTCCCTGCTCTTATTTCTGACACATATCTCAAATGAAAGGAGGGCCACAGCACAGAGTTATGAAATCACTGCCCGCTCACCATCATAGCGTGCACACAAATATGTCAAGCCCTGAAATGATGGACATGATCAATAACTTTGAATGGCACTGTTCCATTAGCAAGACCTTGTTTTAATTTGCCCAACTATATGTCGAGAGAAATTAAGATGTTTGGGGGGTGGGGGCAGGGGGAGGCTTTTCGCATCGTCTTTCGTTTAAGATTTTTTTTCCTATTCAATGAGATTGTTATTTGGCTTTCTTTAATCTTCATAAGCTTTTTAAACAAGCATATATTGCTGAGCAGGACAGATTCGATACAAACCCTTTCTCTGGTGACCACTAGAGAGGTTGAGGGAAAGAATGACTGTTTGATGTTTGTGTTGTTCTTAGAAAGGTGAAATAGATGAAAGTAGAAGATGAGGGGTCATTCTTGATACCAACTTAACACACATCTCCAGAAAAACATAGTAGTTTCCCCCTTCATAGTTCCCATCATGAATGAGAAATGTGTTTGGAATGGGTTAAAGTTTTCAGTGGAATTCCCCGACTTTAGCTCTCCAGACATCATGCGTGTATCATAGGCAATCTTTCACCCACATACAACCCAAACACATATGCTTTCATAAGTGAGGAACAACACATTTGTCTGAACATTCAAAAGAGTTACACATACAATTTTTGAGAGCATGTGACATTTGGAAAAATAACTTAAATCATCCGTAAAATATCATCAGCACTTCGGTTCTTTGTCCATGTTCACATTTAGATAAAGTTAACTTGTCATGGTTTGTGAAAGTAAGTTAAACGGCAGCACTTAAAATCTCTTTGAAATGTGTTCTTTAGTACAATTTTCCTGTCTATGGCACAGCTCTGCTTGTTATTCAGAAAGAGGGTGTGTATATTTGTATGCTAAAGTGTGTGAGGGAGATGCTCGTATAGTTTCTAATCTCCATTTGAGATATATATACCTTGTGATAACATGCTGTGTTTGTGTGAGGTCAACAAGCCTATTGTGCGAATCTCATTCAACACTCTGTGTGTGTCTATGTTAAAAGAGACAGGTAGGGCTACTCTTTCAGTCCACCTGGAGTCAGATACCAAGAGAGAGAGAGAGAACGAGTGGCAGAGGGGCAAAGAATCATGCAAAATAACATCTCTCAGTTATTCTAATGCAAATTCTTAAAACGGCCTAAAAGACTTTTGTAAACCAACATAAATTCTTTAAGTCTTGACTATTTAAATGGTCCCAACAAAACATTTTTGACATTGTTTTCTACTATATTTCTCTCTAAAAAACTATACAGAAAACAGCAATATATATATATAATATTAGTAACATTAACTTTATAGAGGTTAATTATAGTAGTAGTACCATTGTTGTTAAGATAGTGGTGTGTACAGCATTGTTTAACGTGATAAATATTAAAAGATACTTCTTTGTTTGTCTGGTGGCATTTTTTCTGGCCTTTCTCAAGCATGGGTGAGGAATTTTTTTCTCAGATAACCTCTTGCTCTGAATTCACCCAAGAATGTGAGAAGAAAGGCGTCTGCTAAATGACTAAATGGAAGAAGCAGAATAGTTTTCCCTATTTTTCAAACCAGTTTTTGAATGGACAAATATTTTAATTTTCTTTATTTAATTTTTTTATATGTTGTAGGAAATATTTTTTTTGTTTAGATAATTAATAAGCATCACTCCAGAATGTGTTGGAAAGCCACATCTTAACAAAGTAATAATAATAATTAATCAAATAAAAAATCCCTTTATACTTGAAGTTAGGCTGGTGAGGTGATGGCTAAACATTTTATGTTTTTGTTTATTTGTAAACTGATTTTTAAACACATGCATATTAAGCATTTTTCTTGTTTCATAATTTTCCATTATTACCGATTCTTTTCGTAGACCCATAATGCACGACTAATAGATCTATGCAGGTACTTTATACTGTTGACTTCAGCGTTCCACGGTGATCTGGTTAGCGCAGGGTCGTGGTAAGTTCGATTGCGTTTTTTGTATGAACCCTGAACCTGCTGAGTGGGTTACGCTCCTCTCCACTTTTGATGGATTGTTAAGAAATATTTTTTTTCCAAGTTGGCCATGTATCATTTATCTTTGGGGCAGTTTTATTGTCAGCATAATTTAAATACTTATGGAAAATAAAATATTAACAATGTGAAAATATAGGCTTAATGTTGGTGTTATTATTGATTGCTTTAGTATCATTATTTTGTTGTTATTTTGATTTAAGTTAATGTTGAATATAATTCAAATAATGAGTGTTTATCATTGTTAAAACAATTTAGTTAAAGTTAAAAACGGACAATGGGCATATTATAAATATGGCTGACTTTTAAGATTTTTGTTGAATTTTTTAACAAGAGTTATTTTAAAGTTGTAAATGATCCATGTAAATGAGAACGAGACGAAATTTGAAAGGCAGGTCAAAATACAAACATTATACATTCAAGTAAAGGTATTTAATTTAGTATTATAAATGTTCATTGTTAAAAAATGTCTTTAACGAAATACGTTATTATGACTTAGAATACAATAAGAATACCAATCAGTGTTTATGACTGGAACCGATCATTTTTTTATTTTGAGAATTTAGTTGCTTGACCGCATTTAAAAATGTTTCACCTTTTACTGAAAAAATATTTGCAGTATTGCTTTTGTTTACACGAAATATGTAATTCTTATTACGATTAACTTTGACCTGAAAGACCCGGAATAGACAAAAACAAAAAGACAACCCGTTTCTTTTATTTTTCAAGACACGTATTTACAGTTCGATCGATAACATTGTAAATAGAAGACGCTAGCGAAGGGAATGGGACGTTAAGGGTCAGTCGCTTAAAAATTCTAGAGGGATGAAGTGAAGCCCCACAACGGTGCTCGCGGTGCAAGCTTAAGGGAAAGACCTGCGTGTGACCCCGGTGAGATGGAAGCCCATCCGCATCTCCTGACAGGCTGACCTATGCATTTCAAGTATTCATTTGGCCTGAACTCTACATGAACCGAGGCCAGAGGAGAGGCAGGCATGGATGTTTAAGGCAGGGCCCATGGCAAACCTGTTCGCCTGAGCAAATATTAAGGCAGTCCGTCAGAGGTTCGGGGATGAAATGGAACTGTCAAGTCGGCGTAAACTTTAGAGAAGAGGTGAGGCCACAGGAGAGTGCACAAGGGGGGAAAAGTTTGGCAAACTCGTTTCCTCAAATGTTCGAAAAACGACCCCCAAACCTTGTCGACCCCCTCCACTAGTTCTCGTCACCAGTTGTCAGCACCCTCCAGATCAGAGTTCATTCCACAGTTCTCTCAGCGGAGTTTGCCCTCTCTCTGCTCACCTGCTTTGCTCACCATGTGTTTTGGGGCTGGCAATAAAGAAACTAAGACTTTCCACATTTGATGTCTAATTTAAACGAATCAATAGAAATTCCTAAACGGAGCTGGCGTGTGAACCAATTATATTATATTTTTTCGAAATCAAGTTATATTACTTTATTTGACTTTCAAGAGGTCGAATTTATTTAAAGATTTCAGAGTTCAACTAAAGTTAACGGTGACCTGTATTTAAACCCCTCCTACTGTAAGCATTACTTTCAATGCTGACCAGGGAGGTTGACCACGGGGAATAGCAGTTGGATCAAAGGCCCGTTCGGGAGGGGGGGCTGCCGGACAAACGCTGTGGACAGCATGACTAAAATCTACACCAGCAGATGGCCAATACAATTTCTATGAAGCCTTTTTCATAATATTGTTGTGCCATTTTTGTCCCTTGACCTTTTTTTATTATTAAAATAAAAACTTTAAATACACAAACAGCCTCGTGTGGAATAAATAAGAAGGCCATGGGCTATCGAAATTTTATATTCAGGCTATGGTGAAGTATAAATATATAAAATATTAAATTAGCAGTAATATTGCAGAAATTACTCACTGGATACTTCCTGAGAACCTTTTACGGTTTATAAAAGGAAATGCTGGTTACCATATGTGTTGCCTTTGTTACCGAAAAAAACCTAGCTTGGTGAGAGGGATGCGTGTCAGTAACAAAACCACCCAGGGAGATGGCGCGTTGTGAATGCCACAGCAGCAGAGCATTGTGTGATGTGGACTTAACGCAAACACTTTCTCCAAACATATCTGTCATGGCACGAGGAATTCCACTGATTTTGTTGGTAAATGTTGAATATGTGTTTTTTAAACTTAAATAGAAATAATTAAATAAATAAATCATGAAAAAATGAGGTTATAGTGCTAAATAAACATTTCAATCTCCCTTCCCCATCTCTTGTTCTTTGTTCCTCCAATGGCATAGAGCGAATTTTCTCCACTAACCATAGTCTGTAGTCGGCATGGTAGTCTCACGGATTGCATAATGGCAGCTGCACGTGCGCAGTGGACAAGTGCACCAGAAGTGGCAGGCTTGTGATCCACATCACGGAATCTTATGATATTTCTGAAGGCCTTTCTTTCAGAAGCTAGCTTCTTATTAAATTGATTGTATTAAATATACAATCCCGTTTTGAAACTTTCAGCATTTTTGTTTATAAATGGCATTACTCCATTGTAAGAGTTAGTATGATCTTGTGAGCTTTTTATCTTATTGTGAACTTTTTTATGTTATTAGGAATCCCGGTAAATTACAAACGCATTATGTAAAGTGTTTAAGTCTATTTTTCATACGTTCGGACGGCGTTATTTGTTCTTGAACACTTCTATGAAGATTTATGGTTTGAAAATTTTCTAAGTGTTTAACAAGTCAATAAGAAGTCCATTCATAGTAACCGCCCACATAACTAAGGGAAAGGATTTCGTTTGTTTTATTTCTTGAAAGCATATATTGCCTTTAATTTGTTCAGGGTAAGTGTTGTTTGTGCCACCCTCACGCCAAAGGGCGAGATAGTTTGTTTGTATGTTTAAATATCCCAGAAGCGGACTGAGGTAAAAAGGTCATCATGAGCCACCCTGATTGCTCAACAACATTCCGGTCTGTGCACCGCATCCTAATATACATTATTGACTGGTGTTCGCTTTCTCACCCTCTCCAAGTGAATGCAGGGCCATTAATACCCTTTTAATTATATACCACTAACACTTTCTTAAACTGTGAAACAAGTGAATGTTGAAAAAAAAACATTTTATTCGATAATGTAAAGACAAAACCAAATTGTGCACATTTCTAGAAAACCGCATTGATATTTTATTATTTCCTGAGGTATCAAAACGAACAATCACCATTTCAGTAAAATATCGTTTATTTGAGGTAGATCAGAGGTGACAAATTTATGATTGACACATTTAGCCGACAGAATCATACAGACAGCAACTAATAAAACTCAGCTGGTCTGCGAATACAAAATACCAGGCTAAAAAAAGAACTGTTTTAATAAGAAAGTACATTTCCACAATCTACTATTTTTTTCAAAGGAAATGGAAACATCCCAAAGGCGCCTGTGGTCTTTGTGGAAGATGCTTATGAGTTGTATGATTCTACATATATAAAATAAAAAAGTGGTAAACATAATTAAATTAGTTTAGCAACACAGTCTTAATTATTTATTTATTGTTGCAATGTAAAAAATAGTTGAATCTGTAACTGTGTGCATGTTTCATGTTTAACTGTGTTGGTCTTCATAAAGGCCTTCCCTGTATCCGCATATAGTGCAAAGAGTCTTAAAACCCTTATAGCTACAATCTGCAAACCTCACTTATATGAAATGTATACTTAATTAAGACATTTTCAAAAAACACAAAACAAAACACTAACCCACAATTTGACAACATAAAAGGCTCCCTGTAAAGTCATCTAGGTTCGTTTAGAGATTTGTAAACATAGTGAAAGTGCATTACATTTTGTCGACATCATAGAAATACCCTGTTTAACACGCACATAAAAACAATGTGTAGTGTTGCATCTTTTGCTCGTGCTGGCGGTGTAAACGTGTCCATTATTGTGCTAAATCTCTCTTTCGTTTCATTTATTTCCCTGATGTTATTTTCGAGTTCATTAGATTCCAGATCAGAATGGTCGTATAACAAAAGCATACAATACGAGAGAATTATTTCGGTCACATTGTGGAATGCTTAAATTAATAGACGTATACATTTTAGATATATTTAATTTTTTTGTTAAATGCTCCGATTAGGACTCCGGGCTTGGAGAAGCTCCTGGAGATGTAGAAGTTGAGTGATCGGATTGATCTTCGAGGTCTTTAGACGTGCCAGACGATGCAGGAGCGAGTCCCTCCTTCTCTCGCTTCTTCTGTTTCATTCGGCGGTTCTGGAACCATATTTTCACCTGTGTCTCGTTCAGCTCGAGCGTGGCAGCGATTTCCACTCTCCGCGCTCTCGTGAGATACTTGCTGAAGTGAAACTCTTTCTCGAGCTCTGTGAGTTGTTTGGTTGTGAAATTGGTCCGTATGGTGTTTTGCGGTCCCAGTCCGAACTCTGCCACTTTAGCTGTTGGGAAAAAGTGATACAATTGTTTAATGGCCTCTCAAACAATTCAACAACATTGAGCGTTCAAATTACGTATCATTTATTAGTTCCTGAACACAAAACAACAGCATATTAATGTGTTCGTTGTGATAGCTTTCTTAAGTTCTTAATTACATACGATATGTTTTTAATTCCGGTGGCATGAAAGTGAATTTGACAGTTTGTTTGATGTCTCAATATTATTTATCTTACCATAATTCCCATGTTCTTATCATAGAATTCTATTTGTTAGAACTCATGATGGGTATGTGTGTTTGCACGGTACATGCTATTCAATTCTCCCCAAAGATGCATGATGACAACTCATTTTGTACAGTAAGTAAAAAATGTTGGCCCCTATGCGTAAGGGTAGGTTCCCTAAAGAAGCTTAAAAACACAACGAAGGTTCAAAAAAAGATTGTTGCGCAACAAGAACCTTAAAAGCTAAAGATAACCGCTTGCCAGTTGGGGTATTTCCCAGGGCGCACGTTAGCATGTCTGTCCGATGCATTAACGCAAGAGGAGAAGGGTTGAAACTAAGATAAAAGCTCACAGGCTAGTATTTTCACGAACCCTATTTTATCCTGTATCTACCATTTTTAAAAGGTTTTGGATAACGCCTAGGGTTGGTCAGAGTAATTTTGTCACAAGAATAATTACAATGCATTACAATGACGCAAAAGGCTTCCGTCATTTCTGCACAATCTCTACAATTATATATTCTTTTCTTTACAAGGTCACTTTAATCCACCTGTTTTAGGGGGGTTCCTTTTGACTTTCATCCAATCGAATGTCTTCCCAGGTGAGGACTTGTCTGTGTCCCTCTCATTGGAGGCCGTTAAGTCGGCGTAGGGGTCTTGTGAGTAGCCTCTCTGGTGTTCCTGACCTTCGCAGCCATTATGTTGATAACGTGCGGCTGGAACGGTTGCCTGTGCCCCGCAGTATGCGCCAGCCATAGAGCCATAGTGAGGGCCCACATTTGAGGTCGAAAAACCTGATGAGTGATAATACATTCCATCCTGCTCAGGGCTGACGAAATACTGGTGTTGAGCATAGTCCGGATTGGCACAGGCCTGGGTCCCATAACTCGTATTCCCCGTGCCACCGTAATTGAGGCCAATGCCACTTTGATGCGTTTGGTGCTGGTGATGCGCGTAGACCGTGCTCTGGTGCTGATGTTGTACCGCTGGCTGGTTGCTACCCCCTACGTAAAGTCGTCCATCAGCGTTATAACTGTCACTCGTGTGTCCGCTGTGGAAAGGGCCCGAGAATGCCTGGTCTAAGTGGTTATATCCAGCCTTTGGCGAGTAGGCGTTCGTCCCACGGTTACAAATTGTGTACTCCAAAAAAGAGTTCATTTTGGAATTGTCCATGCGCAAATAATAGCGAAGGGTCAACCTGAGAGTTAGTGAGAGCCTCCTGTCCTGCAAGCTTGCAACAGTATTTCATGCGAAACGGGGAAATGCTTACCTCCAGAGTATTTGCTCGTGCTCCCTATAACACATCTTTACCTCAGCTGCTGATCACGTGAGACGTCACGGCGCCAATGGTGAGGGGACCTCCAGAAGTTTGTCAGCGCACTGCGACCATCCATCACGCGATTGACATTTGCATGACAAAGCCACTTCAATCAAACCAGCCCATCAATCTGATAACAGCTAGAATATGTCAAACCCTGCGTGAAAGGCTCTACGAAGGAGAGAAAAAGAAATAAAGAAAAAGCGTTTCAGACATTGCATTGAGATTTGGCCGTATATGTCTTACACAACTGTCGCTTTTAGTTTCTAGTTTTAATCTAATATGCGGTTTGGAGACTGTTTTTTTCTTCTTCGTAGGCCTACTGTAAAGGGCGATGTTTAATGGTCTCGACTGTATTCTTTAATAACAGTAAGCACTCAGTGTTGCCTTTTAGGCATGGTCCTGCCCTGCGTAGAGTTCATTACGTCTGTTTATAACGGAAATCTGCTTAACACTCGAATTGGAAGTGACGCCATGGTTCACAGATCGGTCCGGGTTGGCTTTGGACCCATCTAATTGAATCACTGAACTGATCTGTTACCAAAACGAAATTATACAGACAGCAGGCCTTCTGTTGAGTCCGAGCAAAGAAGGCCAACAAGTTCCTTTCCCTAACTGCGAAAAAATTTGTTATTTGAAATATGCACTTTCCCACGTTAAAGCTTTATTGAAGCAATTCAAGTTTGGAGACTGATCTACAAATGTATAACTTTCGTTTTTACATTTTCCATCTTTTAAAACTTGTATGACTGCAAAACAGACATTTTAAACCTTACGAATCTTTCAACCTTAAGGTTATTCATCAAACTAACCAGTTCGTCTGCACTGCTATGTTTTGACGGGCGTTGGTGGACAGCAAGAGAATGGGAAAGCTAATAATTAATTAAGATGACAATGCTAAGCAAGTCTTCCTCTTCATAAGAAGCCCACGCTCAAAATAGGGGGCTGAAGTTTTTCCAACAGTTTTGCTCATTAGTACACGGGGGTACAAGAGAAGGTAACAATATAACACCCACAGTAATTTGTTATCTGTCGACTCACGTGCCAAGTGATTGTCTGGTGATGCAACTAAAGATTCAAACTACTCTCAGCAGTTCTGTTACTACAGCTCAAGAGCCCTCAAGACTGTTGAGTCACTTGTTTTATATATATATCCATCAGTTGGTGGAATGTAGTGCATTTTAAAGGCCAGTATCAATTTCTTTAGTTCACAAGCATGGCAAACAAACCACAAACAGTGCTTTTCAGATCCAAGGTCCCTTTAATACACTGCAACAGTTAATGTCTCTAATTTCCATAAACGAATGATTAACGTCATGTAAGATTCACAGACAGTTACCGTGTCCTTTGGAAGAAATTAAAGCTTGCTTGACCAGTTTCACTTTGGCGATTTTTTGATGTATGCTCCAGACATTTTAAAATGTGCAATCACGAGGTATATTGGGATGGACTACATTTAGCTCATTTAAAGAACATTGAAACATGATAAAAACGTAATTTTTATTTTTATTGTTGTTTTTGTTTGGCCTATTGCCTGTTATACGTAGTCATATGTTTGATTTATGTTTGGCTTGGAAGTTCTTCAAGTGAGTACACGCGCAAAAAGAAAATAAAACTTCACCACTGGACACCCCCGCGACTTACTGAATTCATGGAAACGAAAACAGCGTTGTGCAAATAACTAATATGTATGCTTTTTCAATATTAAAATATTTTTCTGCTTTTTGAAATGTAGCAATGCGTTCGCTTTTGACGTCTAGTTAATGCTTAATGCTTCCGGTACGTGAAAATCATATGACTTGGTTTGAACAAAGAGATCAACAAAATGATTACTTAAATTGTTGTGTTACAGAATAACTCAACTTTTTACAAAGTGCATCCTTCATTAACTTTAGTTAATAAATCAGCTAACGTGATTGAGTAATATGTATGTATTGCATTTAATAATATTTGTTAATGTTATTTAATTCCAACACAACTGTTCATTTTTTCGTTCATGTTAGTTCATTGTGCAGGAACTAGTGTTAAATCAGAGTTAATTTTGAAAATAATATGAATTAAAGGGACAGTTCACCCAAAAATGAAAATTCTGTCATCATTTACTCACCCTGATGAACACCGATAAAGATATTTTGAAGATTTTTTGCTATTTTCAGGAACATCATTGACTACTAGTAGGAGAACTTAAATAATAGCCAAAGGTGCCCAAGAACTGTTTGTTTGCCTAAATTCTTCAAAATATCTCATGGTAAAAACATACAATATTTTTTTATACTATGGTAGTGGATGAGTTCCCAGAACTGAATATTGCTAATATTATTCTAAATATCTTTGTTTGAGTTCAACAGAAAAAAGACATTTATACAGGCGTGAACAACCCGAGGGTGAGTAAATGAAGACAAAATTGTCATCTTTGGGTCAACTATGTCTTTAAGAGAATAAATGGTGAAGTATATCCATTGTTGGATTATGGTAACATATGTTAACTAATGTTAGTGGAAGGAACCTTTTTGTAAAGTTTTAGTAATTCTCTTTACCACCATCAACATTTACAAACGTTATATACTCTTTACTAGCACATTGTTTTGAAAAGACAGAATTTTATTGTTAATGTGTATTAAACAATCAAATTTGACAATGTTTTTTTAATTGATAGACTTGGCTTTTAAGCTCTTGCTCTGTTTTGCTAGGCAAAACAAAAACTTCGGTTGAATGTAATGAGTTTTCAATCTTCTACCATTGGTTATGCAAAGAATCAAGTCATTAACTTGCATAATGAATGGCCCTTGAAGCCATTCAAATGTAGTTTTCTTTCTTTATTTTAACCATGTGCTTAACATTTAGCCTCTGTCCACTGGACCATATATATTTACCTAATTACCTTAACAGACAACATCTTGTTATTATGAATTTCCTCCAGCAATACCTCAACTGTACAGTTCTTTCGAGATATAGCTAATTTCCTCCATCCACCAGCCTTCCTCTCTGTAGACATTAAGTAGCTGATGTGTGGTTAGATGATTGACACACAAGGGTGTGATGATTGATGGTTGATGATTTATCAACAAGGTAAATTACATAGAGGTGGAGATTGAGGTCAGTCCATTTTACATGTAAAGCACTTGGGTATAGAGAGAATCGCTATACAAATTCAACGATTTCCTCATCCAGCCTTTCTTTATGAGAGGTGATGCTTGTCAAACACACCTACCCAAAGTTAGTCACTCTCATTTTCATATGCTGATAACAGGTTAAATGAACCATCCAATTTGTCTTTTTGGTCTTTTATATTATCCAAATCATTATATAACAACCAAACTGAGGATGTGTAGATTCCCTGAATTTTACTTCCAAAAGCGTAAGCAAACAGGTGACGGAGCAGTTGGAAAAAAGCATCTGTTTGACTTTCAGTATTTTATTTGCTTCTAAACTTTTTGTCGGAGCTTGGAGCTAGAAACGGCAAGATCATGGGTTCAGTTCCTGGAGAAAGTGCCAATTGCATAAAATGTAACTTAAATGTTCTTTGACAGAAATAATCAAAGGAGATCAGTAGAAATCATCCTCCTGAATAGAGTGGGAACTGTTTTGGGTTCAGTGTTCATGTTTTGCAATTTTATATTGGCATTGACACCACACCATTAAGTAAATTTAATATTTAGCAAAAGCTCTGATGGATTTACGTCTTTGGATATTCTTTTCTAGGAAAAACTTTTCAAAAGATTAAATATTGCCCTTCACATACGTCTAGGAAGAAGAAATCTGAGTTATTCTTTGTTTGGCAGCATCTAAACACCGCCACCATTTCAAAAACACTGAACCATAGGAGGTCATTGAAGAGTTTAGACTGGAGTTTATTGTTGGGTTGTTCTTGTGTAGACCATCACAATATGTCGGATCAGCGTTAGGCTTTTTTTAGGTTGATCTCAATCGAAAGCCTCAGCCAAGTCAAATTATCCCAAGTCCTTTTGAACCTTGTTTTATTACCCTCAAGTAAGCTTCAGTCTTTTTTCTCTTTAATATTGTAAGTGATGAGTTGCCAACAGTTCTCTCCATTTAAAATGTAATACAAGAGGTTTTAACACGTTTGTTTGTGCGAATAATGTTATCCTCTCTCTTCTTTCCCAATTTACATTCACAAACAATTCCCAGTGGCCCTGCACTACACCAGTCCACCCTAAAATTAACCCGCCACTGTCAAATCTCTCAAGGTACACTTTGCTAGTCAACTATTTGCAAATCAGATGTAAACATTATGGGCGGCAGTATTGTCATTCCAGGTGGTGTAGTAGTAAAGTGGAGGTTACCCACGCGTGACTTAATCTTAAGTACTTTTGATGGATATGGACGAACACATTTTCATAAATCAAAACCAGCCAACATCATTAGTACATTACACACATCATTTTGTTTTTCCATTGTTTAAACAGTTTATGCCCTTTTTCCAGGGTCAAAGAATATGAAATTCTTATGCTGCTAATGTAAAGGTTAATACTTTAGAGTAGCATTAAACATTACATATTCGGATCTGTACTCTTTTCCCACTTGCCAGATTTTTTAAACAAAATTAAAAGTTTTAAACTTTAAACTTTTTTTAAACTAGTATACACATATTGCAGTTACATTGAGAACATTATGGTAAGAAAGATTTAAAGATATAGATATTTATATATCGATAGTCAAGATTTTTTACTTTTAAACTATCTAATACATAAGTTTGCCTGTTAAAATGATTAATGAGTCATTTTTGTATACATGCATGATTTTTATACATGCATCATTTTAAACCCTGATAAGGATTGGTCAAGAGCCGTGGCTACTGTATATTTAATTGTCTAGGACCCATAGCTAGTTGTTATTTGTATGTTGTCAAGAATGATGTCATTTGATTTTCTATTAGTATTTTAATATAAAGCTTCCATTTAATAAAAGCAATAAGGCAAGGCAGTGCTGTATTGTAGTATAGTGATGACTGAAAGAGGTTGCAGCACACTAGGCGGCAAAACACAATAACTGAAAACAGCACTTTGCTACCCTTCCCAAGCTTTCAGCAGGTCACATGATATTCTGTATGTTGTTCATTACCTCTTTACCGTATATGTGGGCTGTCTGAGCGGAAAGGCATGGAATTTGATAGGCTCTCTGAGGTGATATTCCATCTCCCACTATTTAGAAGAGACTGGCGATTGCATTAATGCTGTGCACTTTTCGATCCCATCAAAAATTGAAGAAAGGAAAAGTTCCATTTCAGAATCTAATAGGTTGTTTTGAGTCAGAAAGGTTTTGAGTCAGAAAGTTCAATTGAATAAATGTTTTTCTCATTTTATCTAGTACTGGTTTTATTTGTTGGTTATAAATACCTGTAAAACATTTCTTTGCTTTTAAAGCAGACTTTGGATAACAAGCTCTGGGATAACAAGAGGACACAATAAAAGCACAATGGAATACACAAAGACAGGGGTCATCTACATTATGTATGGGGTCAGGGCAGGTTGTAACATTTACATGGCACATTTTACACATTTTAAATAATGTACACTTATATATATATATAATACACACTTTTATTTATCAGCAAAACAGCAAATAAATAACATAGAACTATATAACTAAATTCACTGTAAAGACTCAAAATCGTACTTATGAAGTCTGCAGCTTCAAAAATGTTGCATGGGTACATGTATTGTTAGGCTGACTTGAAGTTGTCATCTTGTCTACTATAGGAAAAAGAACCGAACATGATAGCTCTGAGGTATTGTTTGAGCACATTTCTTTGTTGGCAGGGTAAAGGTAAAGACTTGTTGCTATTTTACACTGTACAAGTGTTAGTCAATGCCCCCTCACCATTTGAGCTGATATGGACAGATGTGAAAGGTCCAAGTCATTGTAAAAGTGCTAATATACTGTCAGCTCTTTCTAAACATTACAGCTGTTAATGGGGGATTTGCTTTCCATAGTCATATCATATGCTGCTTTCCAAAATCCTTTGGACTTTCCAGATTTTATGCTTTTAAATGCTATGAAAACATTACTGTAACCCTGATTTGATAAATAAAATATTATTCTCCATATTTTTATATTATATTTTTAAGGATTAGTAGTGGTTTGATAGTGTGTCTTGAATGTATATAGCTAGCTATTGTTATATTAAGAATGCCAGTTAGACAAATAATTGTATATTTTTTTAAATATATTTTAGGACATTTGTAGTATAGTGAAATTTAAAAAATGTATCTAACATAGCATCATAACATTTGTATCAGATTTTAAAAATAGGAAATGCAGTTCAAGGTTAATCCAAAAAGCTTGTAAGGAACCAGAAAGCTTGTAAGAAAGGCTGTACAAACATTGAATGATTTGTAGGAAAAGTTTGTCTAGCAACGTGATTTTGCATTCAGCCTTGTATGACAGCTGTTTCTTTTTCCTCTCGTCTGCATTTAGGTTTTATTTGTGCAAGCAAAAATGTTTAAATAAAATTCTGACAATCATAATGGAGGATAGCACTTTATTGTCTATGATTATATAATTTATTAAATTAAAGCATGTATATGTGGTAAAAATGCTGCAGGTAAGTTTCATACCATATAGGCTTATAGCAACTATTTGAATGTGCATATACCATCTGTCATACATGGTACTATATTATTATAATGACAGCAGTGTTAGCATTAGCATCAAACCAAATGTATTGTATAGGTAGGAGACATGTGTGCCTGTGGGTTGACAGTATGAACATAATCAATAAGAATAAAAATCCTGCTGCTTGTTAATGATTACATTTGTTTTAACACCTTTTTGCCAACATGTCTTCATTTGAACTTCTTAGTCCATCAGGTCATTGCAATTGCATTACAAAATCTCTGTATCACTGATGTCCTTCTGAAACCTAATATCTCAATATTTCATTTTTATTTTTTGGCATAAATCATTTTTATTAGTCACCCTTTGTGTTTGTCAATGGGAAAATATCTAGCCAATAAAAAGTATAAGTGATTGTCAACTTTGACAACACAGTATTTATCCATTTAAAAAGTACAGTGTTTGTCCTGAAAAACGAATCTTGACATACAGGGTTTCAAAAGGACAGCGACAACATGCAGCTGATTCTGTTTCTTGTTTTTCATTAAAAGGACCAACAGACTGCATACTAGTTTTGCAGCTTGTGTTTAGACATGCTATTGTGACACTATCAGAGGTCACTGAGAGGTTCTAAATGGAAGTCGGAATAAGTATTCTACAAATGTTAAGTGATGGATCTGTTATGAGTTGTTATTTTACTGGAACAGTTCTCCCCAAAAATAAGATTGTCATGTTTTACACGAACATTTATGCATGTGGCAGACACTTTTAACCAAGTTACTTAAAGTGCATTGATGTAATTCCCAATTTACATGACTCAACACAATGCAACACAAAAGTATAAATTTGAAGGACCTAAAACTTCAGCATACGTGGAATATAGTACCCTGGATGTATTGATCACTTTAGAATACTTTAAGAGTGCTTTTTTATCTTTTCAAATATATATATTCATAATAAAACTTCCAAATGTTTGATGTAGTGGGTTTGGGTTACTGAAAAGAGCATGAGTGAATGCCAGAATTATCATTTTGGGATGAGCTACTCTTTTAACATCATTGGTGCTCATTCAAATTGTATATTGCCATTCTGGTACATCTTCATACGGGGATGCTTCATATAATAAACATGTGACCTTATTTGTACAGTAGCTGGATATTAATCAGCATTTGGTGAACAAAGTTTGCTAACCAAACAAATGCAAGAATTGTTACAGAGACGGTTCTTTGCAAAGCTCATAAATCTAATATATTGTGTTTATACTGACAACCCTACATTCTAAAATAAGCCAAGATAATGTTTTGTCGTTACCATTGTTATTGTTGTTATTCAATGACAAAGTACTTTGGTTTTCTAACCACTTCAGTGATTAAACAGAGCTTTCATGGTGGTTTGACTGAAATAGGGCAGGAGACTTTTCCACTTTAATCTTGGCCAGTCTCACCACTGCTTCAGGCATTAGCATTACCCAGGATGCACCACTGTAAACATTGGCCCATTTTCTCATGTGAGTGAATCCCTGTACCATCATAACTCCTTATTTTAGACTGTACTGGCCCAAGGAGGAAGCCTTGCCAATGCTGTTGCTCTTTGGTCTGAAGAAAAGCATAAACAGTTCCCTAATTATAGTGGCGGAAGACAGAGAAAGGACTGTACTGATAAACGTGTAAGAGCTGGCAGACCACCAAGCAAAGCTTAAAAACAGAGATAAAACTCAACCCGGCAACCACACCTCATATTATCAGGCTAATGGAAAAAATCACCACCGGAGGGTTTTTTAAAATATTTACCAAACTTGTGTGGCCCCGGGGCAGAGTAGAAGTTGTAGAGATATGTGGAAATGCAAAGCGTCTATCTCACCTGTCTCACGTGAATTAAAAGTAGGGCAGATGGATGGAATGTGAGAGAGAACAAGCCATGTGCTTGTTGGAACCAGCAATTTAACAAATCCCAAACTAGAAGCTAAACGAGAAATAACCAAATTCTCGAAATTATAGTTGATTACTTGAAATGGACACTGAAATATTGGAATTAATACCAATCACCAGATGGCCAAAATCAGGCTCCTTTTTTACAGATCAGCACAAGCATTTGTTTATTTGGCTTCTTCATCCATCCATTCATCTATGCAACAATTTCTCCAGTTCTTTCTCACACCTGACAGCAAATTGAAGTTTGTGCTTGAGTTTGGATAGCATTCAATTGTTCCTATTTTCTCATATTCAACAGATTCATATCTGTCAGGATTTATTCTTTTCCTCATAGTACTCTATGAGCTGATGAATGCCTTTTGAGGTGTGTTTTGACTGATTGTTCGACCTTTGTACATACAGAGTGGAACTCTCAGCTGACATTGTAGCATTTGCTCCTGCTTGGGTGAAATACCAGATCCACTTTACCACTATTATGAGCAGAGCACCTGTTTCATACTCCCAACACACACCTCAAAAGATGTATTAGTTTGATTCCTCTATCTATACCTTTCATGATTCTGTGGTTTTCATTCAAAAATAATTATATGTACCTATACCCTACCCCAGCAAAATCTATCAAAATATTTTGACATAATGGCAATAATAAAGTTAGACATGATTTGTTCAAACTAAGAGAACCATTTCTATAATGTCTCCAAGTCTCACATGAGCACACACGAAGTAGATTGGGCTAAGGAATAATAGAATAGGATAAAAAAGATTTGTTTAGACTTTTTACAGTTTGAAGTGTCTTAAGGTGTTCGAAATTAACTGAATATAAAATAAAAACAGTAACAATAATAATTATTATGGCAATAATAATGTAGGCTATACTTTTACATTAACGTTTTTTTTGATATAGTATAACAACGTAGCCTCCACCTTTGTGCTATTGTTAAGAGCATCTTCTCATGTTTAGGGGCTTATGATAGATTCAGCTGTTACATAATGTGTCCAATAATGATTATTATAAAAAAGTAATATAAACGAATCCATATTTCTAATTGACAAGACACTGCATGTGGGTTAATGTTCATTTCTATTTTCTAAATATAGCATTTCAAGCTCGGAACACCCCGGTCTCAGCTGCAGCCCAAACTATCCATAATGGCTGCCGCTTTATTGTTCATATCCTGCATTGTGTTTCGAGCGCCATTTTGCATCAAGATGAATGCAGTCAAGGGAGCCTACAGCCCAGTGAACCGCTTGACCCTCCTGCAGCTCCTCTCGGTGCATTTTTCTTAATACACATCTCTTTAAACAGTCAAATGAAATAAATAAATAATAGTCTTAATAGCCGAAGAAAATTTTGCATAGGCTATATGCCTTTTTTAAATTTCATGGTAGTTCTTGATGCACATTGTTTCAAAAGGTTGTTCGAGGTTGTTGTTCTGAAGGTAGATTTTCCCTGTACATTTAAAATTAATTGTATTCTTTTTTCTTGAGGCTGTGAATTTTTTCGCATTTCTACACATTCGAACATTGATATATACTGTATGAAAGCTACAAAATATTGCTTGGCAATTGAATTGTAATAGACAATGAGTTGAAATGAAACAAACGTTATCATTTCTATTGTCACAATCCCCTGCAGAATGTCAAAAACAAAATAAATATGGTCACTACTATATCATCATCAATAATAATACTATAAAAATAATTATACGTCTTTTTGCACACTACTATTTATTAAATATATTTTTTAATTCATTCAAAATAGTCTGACTTGGATTTTCATCAATGTATTACAATAATAGCACAAATTCGTAAAATTAAGTTGCCTTGCAATATTTAAATATCTTAAAGCTTTGAGAATCAATAACACTCGGTTCAGCATATTATGTTTTAGTTTTTTATTATTTCAACTATGAAAATAACGTACAATAAATAAATTTGAAATTTACTATTAAAGAATCTCAATAAATAAACTAGTTCTAAAATTATTCACCGGCGACAACGCCCGTCTTGGAAGAATTCCTAAAAGCAGTTCAACTACCCTTATGTCTGACACAATTCCTGAGATTCCAATGATTGAGTTTCACTGAAAAAGTCCGCAGCCATTCGTCTGTTAATCGACATAAACTAAAATCCGAGAATCAAAAGGCAATAAAATACCTGAAACTTCGACAGGGGCCATCCCGACCTGTATTCAAACGATTACACATAACCGTGTTTTCAAAATAATGCACAATTTGTCTCCGTTTAGGCTTTGAGTCACATCTATTTGTTAAAAACCCTTTAGATGTTTCTTTTTTCTGTCTTATATTAGGAATGTTGCTGTAGAGAAGCATTCATGACACAGATAAGATGGAAATTGTTCTTGTATGCTTTTTGATATCATTACTTTTGTTCAGAACTGCAAATGTTGCAAATCTATAGTACAAAGAGTGCTTGTAAACAAGTCAAAATCTTCCTCGGAGAAGTCAACAGGACTGTCAAGTGAACTCTGCAAACTCGGCGATAAAGCGTCCGAAATCTGTAGGCAGGAGTCCGTCGAAAAGAAATTCAAATCTGGTAGAGAGGTGGCATCCTGCGTCTCTGTGAACGAATGCTCCGGCCCAGCTGCGCGGCCCTCGCCCATTGTGGTGGGGTTATCTGCAGTAGGCGTTGGGTATTGGGGGGAGTGAACCGCTGTGTCAGGAGCAGATGCGGGCTCCGGCTCGCTCTCTTCAGGCGTAGGCTGGCTTTTGTCCGCACCGTTCGTGTAGGAGGAATTTGTCTCGCTCTCAGAAAGTGCTGCCGAACCAGAACCAGATACTTCCAGAGATTGGCTCGAGTAAGGCGAAGCAGCATCGTTTCCGTCCAGGGAGTCGAAGCCGCTCTGTTCGCCTTCTTGCCCATCCCGGTGGTGCGTAGTTTGCCGTTTGTGCTTCATACGTCGGTTTTGAAACCAAACTTTGACCTGGCGCTCTGTTAGATCCAAAAGTGCTGCAATTTCAACGCGTCGGGGCCGACAGAGGTATTTGTTAAAGTGGAACTCCTTTTCCAGTTCAAGTAGCTGCGTGTTTGTGTATGCGGTCCTCAGCCTCCGTGAACCGCTACTGTTATCCAGCCCACCTTGGACCTCTGCAAGAAAAAAAACAGAAATAAGTCCCATATAATAGGCAAAGTCATCGAACTTCGTGTGTAAACTTGTCTAGATGTCTATAAAACCCCATCGTATAAAAGCCCTGTGGTTTGGATCTGTTATATAGCAATGACTGCAATGGTTAGGCATGTCTTGTGGCAACAGACCAGCATGCGTTATTTCAGCAAGCCTAATATCTTTTTCCTCCACAGCTTTCACAGTATACTATGAAATTCAAAATGGCTACCCCAAGCCATGAGATATGGTTATGAATAAATATCGAGTACGAGTCTGACATGAATTGCGATTAAATCGTTATTACAGATCGAAATCTTAAGGACGGGAACTTATTCTCTCAGAATGTACACTGTTTTGTATATATGCCAAGAATTGGGGGAGGGGTGCATATTATCTTTTAAGACTCTGTAGCAACGTTATTTGAAAAAACACAAAGTTTTCTGCGCCAAAATCTTGCATGTGGAATGGTGCATAAAATACAAGTTATTATTCCAATATATTATATATTATACACAATTATTCCAAAATAGACAAAGCTGGTGAAGTGAAATAGGAGTCATCCAAAGCAGGCTATGCTCGCTTTATATCATTCACATATAGGACAAAGAACATAATTGCGACAGTGTATAATTCTTCATTTAGAATAAAATATCAAACCTAAAATAACATCAGAATTGTATTCATAATAAAAGTTGAATAAATTAAACCATTATTTAAGTTTTAGCATCACTGACCTTTATTTAAGACATGAGCCATTTAGACGAAAATGACCAAAAATGAAAGAATCCCGAACAGACTGCTATTTAAAACGTACCTGTCGGCGACTCGAGTCCCGCGGTTGTGTAGCCGGAGGATGCCTGAGAGGGCGAGGCTGTCGCTGTTGAGGCTCCGGGCTTGGGGCACTTCTTCGCGGATTTCTTTTCCTTCATCCATGGAAACTCATGGGCCAGGGGCGCGCCACCCGACAACGGGACCGGGCCTTGCTGGTGCTGCGTCGGCGGTGCCGTTTGTGTCCGGAGCTGGAGGCCATTAGAGGCTGTTCGCTTTTGGCTCCTCGGTCGCGCCTGGTTGCCTGTGCAGGGACTCAGACTAGGGATGGTGTGTTCGAAAGGAGGTGGAATTGCTGTCGAGTCCTTGATTGATGAAGTTTGAAATGACTCCAGGACAGCGGGGAAAGACGTCAGGCACTCTGCAAGGGAAGGCTGGCTGTTGATGAACCCAATCTCCCTCTCAAATTCAAAATTCATCGCTTCGCCTGGGCAAGAAGGGCGTCCAGCGACACCAACGCACGCAAAAAATAACATCCAAAAAGCTAGGGTTTTTTGCGCCTCTGCTATGACTGCATTTGCGGGCTTTAATAATTGTGTATATTGGTGATATTACTAGCGTATGGGGACCAGGGTCTACTAAACTGAAGACTATGGGCGAAATTGCAGCCAATTCCTGGTCACGTGACTCATCTCAGCCAATCGAAATTCGGGGCCTGATGGCAAAAGAAAGCAATATTTGTCTGAATTGATAAAAAAATACAACAGGATATTACAATTCAGATCTCATAGCGAATAAGAAATCTCCCGGTTGCCATGTGCTCGGACACAAGTGTTTGTCTGGGAAGGTGAATTGAGGGTCTCTGATGACTGTCAGTAACCATCCAAATGCAGGACTGCGGGTGATGTAATCCACAGGCCTTGCCTGATAAGCACATCCACAATATGGCTTCTTGCGTATTTATAATCAATGCTCATTAATCTTAAAAGTTTTGACAAGAGTAACAGACAAGATATGCAGCTATAGAAATCTTTTTTTTACATCAAGCACATAAATAAGGATGTACAAGCGGGATGTTAAGATTATCTTCCACACTTGTCGAATAGGAGATTCCCAACTAGCCTTTTTTTGTAGAATGGTATCCTATTTTTAATAGTTTTACGAGTCTCTGAACAATCCTAATACCACAGGATCTTAACACGATTGGGTTTGAGGTAAAATCCAGGTCAGAAAAAAACAAATGCTGATGTTTGGACCAATTTCCTAATTTTCAGGCTTGAAATCAAGATGAAGGTGAGACGCATAAAATGCAAATAAGAACTTTCCGTGATGTGTTTGTGCCTGTGTGCGAAGAACTTAAGTCTGTGAAGAGCTTTAGTCTGTTGACAGTGCGAGAAACCAAAAGTTCATCTTGAGGTCGCGTTCACGAATAAATATTCTCGCCAGGTTGCGTTTGTGTTAACTGGATTTGCATTATTATTTCAGTTTGGTCGAAGAAAAAAAAATCTATTTTTTAAAATACCTTAGAAAATTGGTTGCGTCAAAGTTGAAAACGAATGGGAAAACAGGGTAGATATTTTTAGAGCACGAGTAGAGAGGCAGCAAGGGTGATCAATCTTTTCGCCGGCAAAGCGCTTGACAGCAGCCACCCTCAAGAATTCGCCTTTTCCTCCAAGATCACAACAAAGAAACCCCCCATTATTCCCTCGAATATTTGTGGATTTTTTGCAACCAGAATGAAGTCATTTTTGCAATGGATACATTCTTTTGGAGCGTCGCATTAATAGGATTATGCAAGATAGATGTTAATACTAATTTCTTCTGCGGCGTTCTGTAACAAACTCCACAGCATTAGTTTGGATCTGTAACACGGGCGTCGTTTCTTCTGTTCCCTAAAAGAAGAGTGGAAACGTATATAATTGTGTGTGGGTGTATGGGTATTATAAGGCAAATACAAGGCAAGCTGTAGGCCGTGGGCACTTCGGAAAGAGGTCAGTCTAACAGGCCTTAATGCTACACTGCACGGAGCCGGCTGCAAGGGATTAGGACGCATTTATCTCATTTTTATTTATTTAGTTTATATTTTGGATCCTACTTGAATAACAATTCTGAGTGTATTTTATTTTTCCAACTGGATTATTTTCTCGGGAAAAATATGAGAATTTTTTTGGGACTAAATTATAATTTCTGTTAAAACGTCTAACAAAGGGATTTGTGTTATTCGAGGAAAGCGGTTCTTATTTTCTTATTTTATCCGTCGTAGAATATACCTTTATGATTATTATCTGTCTATCTATTTACCTATGAATGAAAATTGTTACAACATTTGACTTTGAAACATTATTTTTGTACACTGTCTCCGTATGTGATTAAATTTGATTGTGTATTTTTACTGCAAAGCAAATTGGTGAGTTATTTTTTTATTTTGAGAACCGATTTATTAAGAGCTTTTCATGGGTTATTTAGACAAAGAGTTACAGTTTATATTTTAGCACAAAGAAAATGACCGTGATTACGACCCGGATATGTATAAGATATTCGGGTGAACCAGAATCGCCTTAACTAAAATCTATTATAATGTTATTATTTCGAATTTATATTCCAACACATTTTACTGTACCTACGTTGTTTTTAGTGTTGTTGTATTTAAAAATATTCGTTAAGATTTGTCATGCTATTAAGACTGCTCTTAAATGAATGAACACACAAAGCAAAGACTGTTTAAACAATAATACGTCAAGATTCAACAAACCTCAAATATGTATACCTCGTTTGCTACATTTACCTTACTGCTTAAGGCTTTTAATTATTTGTAATCATCCGTTTTAATTCCATAACCAGCAATGGTGCAATTCTATTGGATTCACTTCACGTGACCATTGCAAACACTGCCTCCAGGACTCTTTCACAGATCTCGAGGCGCACCCCGCCCCCACCCCTACTTGCATATGTGTTAGTAAGTCTTCTTGATAAACTCATGAAGTTCTAGAGTGGAAATGAATAACATAACATTTTTATTAAAGAATCGTTCAACAACCAACTCTTAACAAGGAAAAAAAAGTAGTTACAAAGGACAAATGAAGTTCTCAAAATGTTTTGCTATATTCCGTCTAATTCTCGACTACGCAGGAACGGTGTGATTCCGCTCACGCGCCCCCTGTACATGTCAAGACATTATTTATACAAGGGTAACATAAACCTACATATCTCTAAAATACAATAACTAAAAATTAACTTGTTACAATGACAAGAACACAACGGCTTTTTATAACAGGTAGATACTAAAAAAGTACATTTTATCGATATAAATACATGGGGATAAATAATACAAAAAAGAAAGTATTTAAACTGGCTATAACAAATAAATATATATTTATGAATGTTCACTTGAACACACTTAGCGAAAGACGCTGATTGAAGGCCTTTCGATTCAAAATAAGATTTACTTTTCTTCCTCTCCCATTAAATGTAAACTCTAAGTGCAACAATGATGCCCAGACAAGAGCGTATTAGGCGTAAACAGAGACGTCTGCGCCGTAGCTTGGTTTCCCGGACATGCATTTTTGTTCAAATATACCCTGTTTCCTAGTTTTCTAAGTCAAGACTTGTGGGCCTTTCGTATTAGTTTAGACTAATGTAGGCAAACCCAAGATTGGGAAAGAAAGAGAACTGGGGAAGAACTATGGGGAAAGGGAGGGGAAAAGAGGGAGGGGATAGTGAGCTGAGAACAAGGGGGTGAGCTTTAATTTACTAGAATTCTCAACTCTCTTAACTTTTTTTACCCTGTGTCAAAGTCATAACAAATTTATATTTACTTCTCATTTAGAGGGATAGGTAGCATAGTTTAAAATGGACTTTTACCCTTAAAAATAGATAAAGGGATGAACGTCTTGATCAAAAACAATGTGCAGTTTGCTGTTGTTTTGGGAACAAGTTAATAACAAATTGACCGTTAGTGAGAAATTTTAAAAAGAAGAGGTATGTGAAATAAGGGTAGTGGACGAAAAACAATCCAGTGGTTTTCTTGCACCAGTTTAAATGTAGGCTATACCTTACAGTCCTCCAAAGTGTAAGGAATGCAGCGATAATGCTGAAGTTCACAAACATTTAAGATGATATAATGAGGTCATACAGCTAGACAATCTATTCCTTGGCATAAACTAGCCATTTATACACACTGTTCATGAAAGTTTTCACTTTAAAGGGGCATTTAGACTTATGGATTTGAAATTCATGGAAAAATGGCATGTTCACACATGAATGGAAGGACAACATTGACACAAACTGGTTTTCTAGTCATGGCAAGAAACCACTGGATCATATTTTTCAACCCCATTGCATCGTCCCATGGGTTAGTCTGTTTTGTTTATCTTCCATTTTCTCTTTTCTGTCCAAACCTGCTACAGATGAGTCAACTTGGGTGCTTCTTGGATTCTACCCTGAGAAGGATGGTGCGCAGACAGCTCCGTGTATGTTGGATGTGGGTCACACGGTCCATGGTGCTGGTTCGCCGACATCTGTGTGGCACCATTGTAGTCCATACTAGCCGTCTGGTGGTGCGGTAGGTGATTTAGGCCATACATAGAAGGCCCAGTGGCAGGCATGGTGTCGACATAGCTGCCTCCCACATACACGGGGCTACCCTGCATGTTTGGTGTCCCGTAGGTGCCGCTGTTACCCTGTAGCCCATGTGGGTCGTAATCCGGAGCGGTGTTTCCGTACTTTTGTTGTGGCGGGCAACCTTTCATTGGGTTCTGATATGCTGTTGACATGGCGTATGCGTTTTGATGAGGCTTGTTGAAAGATGGAGGGGAGGGAGCGTCATAACTTCCCATTGAGTGCATCGAGTTCATAAAACCGGCCGAAGACTGCATTGGGAGGGGTGGACTTCCTGTGGGTGACGGTCCACCTGAGGATGACCCCATGCCTTTTAACTTCTGATCTTTCTTGTACTTCATCCGCCTGTTCTGAAACCAAATCTTAATCTGCCTCTCGCTGAGGTTCAGCAAATTGGCCATCTCCACGCGCCGTGGCCGGCACAGGTATCTGTTGAAGTGAAACTCCTTCTCGAGCTCCACCAGCTGTGCGCTGGTGTAAGCGGTGCGTGCTCTCTTGGAAGCTGCAGAACCCGGAGGGCTTTTCTCACCACCGCTGCTCTCCGCTGGGGTGCGAATGAAATAAAACATAATTACTCCACACGGAAATTGAATGCATCGTTCCTACTAATAAAGCCGGCCATGAAAAACTTATCCCCCTGATATTGGTTGTCAACACTTCATAACTTAGGCATTTATTAAGAGACACATGCCCTAACATTGACCTTGTGTATGTAAATCACATTATGACTAAAGCCCAGGGCCAGATTCATACTGTGTACTAGGCAACGGTGTGTTTGATACATGCGTTTTCTTTGAACGGTTTATAAGGTGGATAGAAAAAGATGTAAGACTTTAAGACAAATGCAGAAGCCTCTTCTGTAATAATGCTTTAAATCTAAACTATAATCGGTATATACATCATTTTTTTCTGCCTATTTAGTGAGATAACAAACAATAATAATGTTGTTTAATTCTCTACTCTGTTAAGACTTCAGTTTAAAGAATATACTGAAAATGACCAGCTTATCACCTCTTAAACATGCAATGACTAATAGCTTTTAAAATGAACCAGATCTTTTTGATTGTATGGGATACAACCAAAAAGATGTTACTAAGTGTTAAACAAAGAGAAGAAAAGAGAGAATAATGGGGTTTGGTAAACACACCGTTAGCTGAGCTTGCACTGGGGGAGCTGTTTTTTTGCTTGGTATTTTGACGTGACTCCTTCATCCAGGGAAATATCTGCTTGGTGAGTGTTGGGTTTGGGGCCAGAGAGGATGATTTGGATGATGATTTGGCCGTTCCCCCGCTGCCGCCCCCACCACCACCTCCACTACCACTACTACCACCTGGTTGCTGGGTGGCATTGGAGGCAGCAACATTTACAGGGTTCTGAGGAGGGGACACTTGTGGGGGTGGGTGGTGTTCAGGTGGCAGACTGGGCCGCATGCAGCTGCCATTGAGCTCTTTCGTCTTGGCATGCTGAGGCTGGGGGGGTGCGCTGGTGCCGAGCGACTGTAGGGAGCACGCAGACCTTTGGTAGTCGCCTTCAAGATGCGCTGAGTTCTGGAAGGCTGCAGCAGGGGCTTCATAGCCAAAACCGTTTGCCCCCTGGTACGAGTAACCTCCGAAAAGTGTCGAGTTGTCGTAGTAGGTCGTTTTCTGCATTTCCAAAAGTCGAGTTACTGGCTACCAGGGTCCTGACGACCTTCTGGAAGAACATTGGCACTAGATGTCACGTGACGGTCTCTTTCCAATGGCCTCTTGGAAGCTGACCTGAAAGGTTATAAGAGGCACATTATAAGAGGGGTGCGAGGTAAATCCATCTTACTGCACTGAAAGACGCCATGACATGAATAGCATGTTCCCACAACGCAGCCTGCAGATGCTCTCTCTATCTCCCCCCGCCCTTAGTTTCTTTCCTTTGCACATCATAACAAACCACACTTACAGCTCAGCACTTACAAGCTACATCTGATCACATATTGTTATATACATTATTTGTGTGTAAATAACATACAACATATATGATGTACAATATATCATATTAATGCTATTAAAGTTTGTGCATGTGTGTGTGTATTTTTCTGATTTGTCATTTAATTTATTGTAGTACACAAGCAATTAAATAAAATATTTTAAATAATAATATAAATAATAATAAATATGTTATGAAACATTGGCCAACCAGTGTTTTAAGTAAATGTTAAACTATGACCTATAATTATATTGTAGAATTATTTTAAATTTATTACATAAACAAATAGTTATTAGCTTCATGTGCAAGTAATATAATATACAACAGAATGAAACAAATGCTCTAGTAAAATGGGTAAAAAAATGCATAGCTTGGCCAAGATGTTGTTATTAAAGAAACACGAATACTACAGGTCTGCTGACATATGTGTATTTGTCTTCGACACAAAAGCCGTCTGTTAATGGTTTTCTCCAGTTACAAACAAACGTATTTGGGAAACATTAAAAACCTGCAAAACCGGCACTGTTATTTAAACTTTGTTGTTGGCCTCTAAGAATGCGGAATATAAGGGGGTCCCCGGAAGCTTAGCTAGGTGTTATTCATAATGGTCGTTAGACAGAAATAGACAAATCCAGCTCTATAAAAAGCTCGACCACGCAGCTTGGCGCTGGGCTTGCTGAGAGGACCGGGCGAAAACGATCACTCAAACACTTACATGCACCTGGCATTTATTCCTACTCAATCGCCTGGGTAGTAAATGTTATTAAAAAGAAGGGGGAAGCCAAAATATTGCGTCAGATGTTTTAGGAGGGTTAGTTTTGTCAACAATATACGATTCACTGTAAACAGTTCTTAACGATTTCATGTGCGCATCCACTCGATACAATCATATGCATAGCCTGGGAATTTTAAATGAATAATAGTCACAATTTATTAAATATAGTATACTTAAATTTAAAACAGACTTATTGTAATATTTGATGTAGTTTAAGAAAAAACACATAATGTGACCAAAGCACAACAACGAAGGCCTAGTTTAGATTTTTACTTACATTGCGCCTTTTGCTTTTGTCACCAATGAGAATCATTTTTTATAAAGGTTAATGAAATAATAAGTAATAGTTTATATTATATTTAGGTTGTATCGTAACAAAAAAAGTGATACATAAAACCGCATATTATGATTTTTGAACTAAATTACAAATCCTAAAAAAATAATCTGTACAAAACGATAAAACAAAAAATAAATCCTTAGTAAACAAAGGAAAAAAATAGCTCATAGAAATGGTTCTAAATGAAAAATTGGAGCATATGTTATCATTATCTGAAATTAATTATGTCTCATGAATATGTTTCTTGAATATGTTTGTGACTGTAGTAGTCACTGAATTTGTCTTTCTCGGAAAATTAAAGGTAGTTAATGATTCCATCATATTTCCTGGCTAAATGGAAAATAGTCCAAGTGGTAGGAATAATATTCTTTTATCTAGAATTAAATATGTAAACACTAAGGGATAGGTTTGTGTTTCTGTTACATAAAGCGTGAATTGAATGCTACAGCTTTTGGACATCAACTCTCAACACGTCACAAATGTCGGTCATTTATCTTCGAAGAGGACGGCCGGAATCCTAATCATTTACTCTAAGGAATTGTTCAGTGGAGAGAAAGGGGAGAGGAAGAGGGGGATATAAAAACGGGCATAATAGATATGAAATCATATCACAGTTCCATTAAATGGAACACGTAATGTCTTGGCCCTCTTGTTACGGTAACACAATAACCAACTTTTCTTTAGATCAAACCCTAACACAATTACGTCGAGAACGGACGTAGTAGGAGAGGGGCCAACCCAAACGTCAACAAAAACAACATACAGAACATTGCTTGGGCGCCCCTTCGCTATTCAAAATAATTTAACTGGTATTTCTTTCAAATCTACCTAAATAACAACAATATCTAACGAATACAAGGAATCAAATATTTAGATACACAGGTTTGCTCAGTCTTTCCATTACGAAAGAATAGGCCTTGAACGTGCAATTGAATGTCAAATAAAAACACCATGGTGGCAATCGAAATCATTCGCTGAAATCGTTAAAATCATTCGAATATATATTTTGTATTGACGTAAAGCCACTCCATTTTTACTCGCTTAAAAACAACCACTATAGTCTCGAGAATAAACGCATACTTTACTATCAAAGCGTATAGGTACAAACACTCCCAAATTATTTCCTTTTTATCTAACAAAGCCAAAAGATAAACTAAGATACTAATAATTTTCGTGCAATTATTCAGAGGAAGAAAAAGAAAGCCCCTGCATCGATGGACGCTTAAAGCGTTGTGAACTCTTCTTGAACCGCGTTTGGAGTCATACGGTCATAAATCACTAGGACACACATACCGCCATTCACAAACTGATAGCCTATTTCAAACCAGCTTACCTTAGCTTTTGACGAAAGACGCACGGGCAGGCATCATATTTTCCACATTCGGCTACGGTGCAATCGATAAAAAAATCCAAAGCTCATACCGGTTTCGATATTCCAGCCAGACAGCGCGCATCGAACGCCGGGTATCTCGAGCACGGCGGCCCCGCGCCAGAGTGCGGGCGCTGCTGGACGATTTCCCTCGGTTCGCGAAAGGGGGAGACGGTCTAGCATGAAAGATCTGAGGTATGCGAGGGGGCTGCAAATGGACAGGCAGCGCTGCTCCTGGCAGCCCTGTCGACTGGTACGCCCTGCTCGCAGATAACAATGGCCTCAGATTTCGCCTTCAATCTCCACTCGCCTCTTCCTTATGGCGCAAATTTGAACATCATAATCCGAGGTGAGCTCCCGACTCTCCGTAACATCTCCTCGTCTCATGTCGGGGCCCGGGGTTTGTTTGTAGGCAATTATTTGCTCCTGCTTGCTGGGTTATTGTTTAGTCAACACCAGGCCTTTCCAGCTATTGGTAATAACGGGGCTGACTGGGTGTGAGAGGCGCAAGCGTTAATCCCCATCAAACAGCGTCACCAGTGAAAATTTATGCTAATTGCAGGCGCTCAGGACAAGATAGGGGTCTACAACAGAACATTATTTGCGTTTGTCCACATCATATTCACTTGTGTGGTTTCAGTATTTACGTTCTGTTAACATTTGGTAGGCAACTGTAGTAGAGCAGACCGATTTTCTCTGCCCTCTCATACTCTACCGGTGTATATTAAATTACCAGGAAGTACGTTCTCAGTGCCGGCTTGCTTTTAGCTTGAGGCAGAAACAACATTCTATCTGTATTGTTAATATTTCATCACATCCCTGCCAACACACCCAACTATTATAATAACTTATGCGAAAAATATATAAACCAATAAGGTGGGGGCGAAGGAACAAAAGAACAGACAACAAGCGGACTTGGAAACCTGAGGGAGGGGTGTGAAAACAAATCACCAAGAAGGAAAAAGGAAAGATATATTTTTATTTAGCCTCTCAGACGAGTGTTGGTCAGACAAATCTTATGAGTATATTGGACTGCGAAAAATACACGAGTTTCCTGTATTTTACTGTAGGCGATTAAAGGGATTTTGTCACGCTGGATACGATTAAAAAGTTCAACATATCATTTAAGGGTGAGGTAGAGAAGAAATAACGCATAGACAGAAAAACGCAAGAAAGAAAACGAGGAAGAAAGGCGGTGCGACACCAAAATGGGAAAAACGAAAATGGTCGCTTTCTCCATAAGTCAAAACCCCGCGTATCCCTCTCTCTTACTCTCTCTCTCTCTATTTTTATTATTCAGGACACTACCCCCGTCGTTTATGGCTACGTAAGATTTATGACTTCCACAATACACAGGCAGCTGTAAACAGGCAACTTTAAAAAGATGCATTTCTTCTAGGTGCTTGAATAGAGAGCATCACCAACGGTGTGGGAGGAAGGCACAAGGCAAAAATGTAGGTGTCTGCAACTTTTTACTAAACGGTATTGTTCTTTATTCTGCAACCTTTGCTAAAAGGATCCAATGGGAGACACTTAAATGGATACTAATTAACTAACACGTGGGTGGAAGCAACGAATTGCAAAAATCTACTCTTCTATTTTGCCACAAACATTAACACAACTATTCTTTTATTTTAGATGGTGACAGTGAGTTGAAATGTACAGTTCGGATTTACATGCTTTTTCATGGACTGGAAATCGTATTTGTTAATTTTCATAAAAACGAAGACGTGTTGAGCTGTCCGAGGATGGATGTTACATTTCTCTTTTTTCCCCCTTGTGGAATACCGAAAAGGGCAACCACAGTGTCGGTGTATTTTTCCATTAAACAAGAGATAACAAGAAAAAAACTGGACATTCTGTTTCGAAAGGATTCTTGAACACTCATTTTGAAATCAAAATCACCAATTCTGTTTTAAAGGAGTTGAGATATACTTATACCTATTTATAGTAAGATGGGAAAGTATTAAGACTTGTATATACAAACCATATTGAATATGTATCTCAAAACTGAAAAACATTTTGGTCTTAATTTTTTTAATTAAAGAGTATATAATAGTTGGATGAATGTAGGTATATCAGTTTTTAATTACTACGCCTAACTTCAATATATTCCAACAAATTTTGACAACAACAAATAGCTCAAGTAGCCTTTTGGCACAACAATTAATGTGCTGTTGTTACAGTTGTTTTTACGATGTTTATGTACATGGAAGAAAAGTGTAAATAAACATCAAAACAACGTAAGTGTTATTCTAGAGTTGGAATAACTTTGAATAGCAAGTCACCATTTGCTGTTATTTAAAGTGATAAACGATTTCTCAGAGACCTTGCAAAAATGTTTCACATAATGTGTATTCAAAGTAAATATTTTTGTAAAGCCATTTTATCTTTGAGTTAGAATCAAATAAGAACATACTTTTCCTGCGTCATTATTGCTTTTACAGGTTTAGAAACTAACATGAATACAATATTCAAGCAATACATCAATTAATGGTCATAGCACAGAGGCCTGTAGAATTTATTGAGATTATTCCCCAAGTATGCATCAGTCAATTGCCATCAAAATAGGCTTCATTAAATGCATTCAAACATACATCTGAATGACAAGCTATTGCAACTAAAATGTTGCTGTTTTGTATAAAGAAGGCAGCCTATTTCTTGAAATCGCAAATTTCAATAAAGCATGCAAATTTGCTTTACGAATTAGTCAAATATAAAACAGATTTCATCATAATATCAACGTAAAAATCGAAACAATAAAAAATTGTAGCCTCTTTCTTAAGCGCATCACCAGAGGGAATAAATCACTGTCAAATGCTACAGTTTAAAAAATAGATTGGATCACTTACCGAGATATTGTCCTTTATCACTTCTAGATTTTATGCAAGGATACAGCTTCTTGATAAAGAGAAGGAACTGTAAGTAGAGAGACAGGAAAGATACAATCAAAACGCGGTAGCCAAAAATCCAATAGAGAGCATCACACCTCATGTAGAAAAATTGACCTCAAAGACAATTTGATGGTTGAGCACTGTTGACCGACATGTTAACCTTAAGATATGTTCGGGAATAGAGGGTGAAATTTGAGGCCAACGAAAATATTTAGGTTATATCCCAAAGTCCTTCACTTCTATTGATTTTCAACATGTATTGAATTAAGCATTCTATTCATAATCATTTAGAAGACAACCTTTGGCAATACTGACAGAAGAAAGAATACTATGAAAAAAAAATATATATATATTTTTAAATCAAATAATGCGCCTTTAATGCTGTGAAATATCAGAAAAAATATAAATAAAAAATTACCTTTTTTTGTCAGTAATTTGTCTCATGTTTAATGGCCTAAATTGTATTTCTGTAATGCTATTATATATCACCCCCAGTGACAAGCTGTATAATAATAATAGTAACAACAAATATAACTGTAATCATCATCATAATAATAATACATTATACAACCATGATAAACAAATTACAAAACACATTTAAATTGACAGCATATAACATGCGACAGGGTTCGACGAGAATCCATAATCCAAAAGCCCCACCATTCTAGTTTAAAATCCGCTTGATAAAACTTGTGATAAACACAGCCCTTAATCCAAACAGGAGCCCTGGAGGACCGAAAATGGATATATACAGTAGGCGATGGCCTGAACAGAAATGAAATGAAACGGCCTTGCTGGTCTGCATAGCAGCGCTTATTAAAAGTGGAATAAAAACGTTGGACGGTTTCGTTCGCCGGCTCGTGACAGCTACCCCAAACACATAAATCAAAACGAGGATTCCCCGACCTCCCCGACTCTGCGGCCTACAGCGCTATAAAGTTATTTATTGCATCCCCGCACTTACGCAAGCCGTTGGCTCGATTCCATTCCCAGCACCCGGGCCCGTTTTAACCGCTGTCCGAGTAGTTTTTGGTTGATTTTAGTCCCCGGTAACACACCAGCGACCCGCAGCCTTGCTGGACTAACCTAAAGTTACCTATAAAGTGAAGGGTGCTCGTGCCCCAGCAAGCAGGAACGCTGCTGCTCTCAGAACAAAGGGAGGAGGCAGCTCCCAGCCAGAAGAGCTGATGAGCCAATTTTAGTGAGGAAAACGGGAGAGAAAGCAACCAGAGAGCAACGACTTTGCCGAACCAGAACCAGCTTCTCTATTCTAATGCACGAAAAGCGTCCTTTCTGATATTGTTAATGTCTAATGAGTCAACAACAACAACCGGATTCACCCGCGTTCATTACTGCGGGCTTTGCAACAAAGGACTCCTGCATCATTTATATAAATGCGTGTTAAGTGAATGCACGGGCATGAAAAAAGTGTTCGCTTAGTTAAACTGGCATTTTGACCAGTTCCTCAAACCGCACACAACATACCGCGACACATTTACGCTCAGGTCTACTCGCGTAGAACATGGTAACATTTCTAAATGTATTATTATGTTATCCTCCGCCCTCCCTCTCACTCTCCAATATTGCATCACCTCACCGCTGTATGGTCTTATGGCATTTGGAAAACAATTCAACGGAAAAAAAACTCTAATCACTCAGTCATGCAACTTTCATGCAACACGTAAATTCAAACATAAAAACACGAGATACTAAAACGCACGCTGTGGCTTTGACAGATTGGCACTGGGTTTGCTGTTTGACCTTTCCGTGGAGGTGCGATAACTCACCCGATTAATGATTAATGAGAAGTAGTTTGGAATCCCCTTGTAATATTTATGTATTAATCTATCGTCCTTTTCGTTCAAAGTCTCACAAAAAGCCAGTATGGCACCTTCTGGAAGTCAGCGCAAAGCGGACCACATCCCATTTGTTGTGCAATTACAGGCGGTTGTGAACAGGCAAGTTTGTGACTGGGCGATACCAGGCCCTTTCTCCAAATCCAAAATGATGCCCTGTGTCCTTCGTTCACTTGACATGCATACGTCAATTTTTTTTTAATGAAACGAGTCTTCTCATCGTCGAATAAATCCACCAAAACAACGCGTTTATAATCCACAATTAATTGTAATTAATGCCTTCTGCCCCATTTTTCGTGCGTGTCACCCAGGAGAAAGATTTATATCGCCTCCTCATCATAGAAATGGTGTGCTTTCATCAGGTCCGTTCGTTGGATTCCAAAGCTTTGAAATGAAATGAGCTTGAACGCTTAGCATACTCAAATGCCGAGAGAGGAGGCTGTTTTAGACTGGGAGCGGCTAGATATGTCTTCTTTCTCTTACATTCTGGCGGATGACATACAACTTTCAACACCACAAACTTCAGTGTGAGGCCGCTGGATATGCTAGGCCTTCTGTGGCCAATCTTTTCTACTCTCTCAGGCAGAGTGAATGGACAGGGGGCTTGGTTTTTGACACCCACGCACATAGCCTCAACTAAAGATTTCTGCATTGCAAATGTCTCCTTCTGACCTGTGCATGATGCTCACAACAATCGTCGAAGAACATGCCTAACATGGTAATTATTGATGTGTTTAATTATTGAAATATTTATTAAAAAACCCTTTGACGCCACTCTATGTGATCTATAAACTTGTCTTATATTATTAGCACTTTAACATTTTCGCTTGATTGAGGTGATCTGACAAATCTTTTCAAAAGATCGTCCGATTGGACTCAGTAGTAAGGCAAACCTAACGAAACTACAATGCCAAAGATTCAGAAATTCCGCGCACCGCTTAGGGCTCACATTGTGCACATGCAAATGATCTTTTATTTGAAGTGAAACCTTCAGCTATTCGAACACAAAGTTAATTTTTAAGGACCATCTGTGCATAGGATGGATAATATTTAACTTTTTCTGAATGAAGACACTGACTGAGGAAGAGTCAGGGTCTTTGGGTCAACCAAGACCCATGCCCCCAGGGTCCTCAAAACTGCCAACCTCATGAATCTGACAAATGAGCAGGGAACATTCAACTGCATCCTGTTAGAGGCAGTTGAATCTGATTTTAACTTAGAGTAATCGCAACCAGGTCTGTCTCTGGGTGATTGTGAAGCATTTAAGTTTAAGCATGGGTTTTAGTAAGATTTATAACCCCACGCCTTTTGTAGCACACATATTTGACATAAAATTTGGTAAAAGGAAATTATTATATATTTAAGCTATATATATTTTGACGTAGATGACAATCCGCATTGTACTTAAATTGTTCCATTTCTTTCTGATGCTTTCTCTGCATTGTCAGTGATTTATGATAAAATCAATTAAAGTATAGCCACTTGCTGTTTTGTTGAATTAATGCTACCTGTACGCTTGTTTACGGAAACCGCTGTTCACAGTTTGTCTTTAATCTGGGCTAAAGTCAAGAACAAAGGTAAAAGTAATACTTGGAGATTTCTGTGTCATAGCGCATTGATCGACTAAGTGGTTGTTTTTTCTAAGTACTTAGAAAAACAAAAAGTCTTTAGAAGTCTTTTCTTCTAAGCATTTGCTTGTCTGATATCCAGATATATGTGATAGAACCTTTGCTTGATAACATAGTTGTAATCTTTCTATATATGTATTTATTATTCTACATTTCATTATTTCACGATCCCAAGTTATCTAATGACAGATGTCAATGGTTACCATATAATTGACATAAAACTAATACGTTGGAAAACGATTCGAAATTTTTACATTTTTGTAGTCTCTCAACATAAAACGATCTGTATTTTTGACTACAGCAATATTTTGTCATGTATTCTCTATATTAAATCCCATCGACTCGAGATGTTGTACCTGATGTGTGGACTAAGGCAACACAGTCTATTGTGTTTTTTTATATATATATAAAGAGTTAAGATTTAAAGAAGAGACATTAAATTTCTATGCAGCCGTCCACCATCAGAATACATTTGAATTATAAGCCTGCTCCTATTAGATATCTCGGGCCTACCATTGTACATAATACTAATAAAATAAGTAAATAAATAATGAAATAAATGTAATATGTTGTCATTGAAACTAAAATGTGATTCATGTGGTAACATTTTATTCAGATATAATTTTAATACAATTTAGTCAACTGACACCTTACACAAAAGGTACTTTTAAGGGTCATGTATAAAAAAAACTTTCCAAGGTGACGATTCATGTTTACACCATCGCTACAGGGGCACTGGTTGTTTCACACGGAACTAAATAAAAAAACAACAACCGTTATTTGTAATGTGGTGTACTTTTTGGATACCTGTGGTGCAAATGGCGAAAAGAAAAAGCATGGAAAGGTCGAAATTAAGAGCTGTTGGAAAAGCATTTCCCTCGTCAGGTCATAAATCTCCTGTCTCACAATCCTTTTCACCTTTCTTTCAAGATTCATTATTAGGCCTCCCACACTTGTCTCGGAAAGGTTTTGCGATATTTGGCTAACTAGTATGGATACGTTTCACAACAAAATGTGGTTAGATACTCAGCATGAAATATATCTTGCGAATTTCCAACATTTAGCCAATTTAAAGAAAAGTGTCTCCAATTGTTAGGACGCGAAAAGTTTTGGAACTCGGGCACACCCAGAGATGACTCTAGGTCACACAACGGATAATTAATGACTTGTCTGCAGAAGAACACAAGGAAGAGTCCAGGCATGCGGCATCAGTTGAAGCTTGCAAACCTTACCTGACATCCAGCATTCCTCCCCGTCTCTCCGCCGAAGATGAGACCTTGTTTTTGGAATTAACCAAAACCACGGAACAGATAGACGGCCGTGAAAGGATTTTTTACAGATGTGTATAAATGTATATTATGATTCGATACGAGAGAACACCGTCTTATATCTTCCTTTTCGATTTCAGAGTCTACCTAGAGTCTACCTAGAACAATGACCAGTTTGTGGATCAAGCGCGTACGGAAGTGCAAATGCGGGCACAGTCCACATGCGGCGTCCAAAACGGTTCTCCGGAGAACGTTTTTCTTCAGCCGAACTTTGGGCTCGGAGTCGTGGCGTGGTAAGAAGCAGCAGTCACCAGCAGGCGAAAGATTCTCCCACTACTCTCAAGCTGCCTTTCCGCCTTTCGCTGCTTGCGCGGAGCAGGGTGGATTGACACGGTGAACTAGTGAACCAGTGGACTGACAGGACACACTGGGTGGAGAAGCCAACAGAGTTCGTTTGTCCAATGGGGAACTGCACGGTTACGGGGCCAACACACGGGCCATATGGTTATTGCAACCTGAAGGTTTCTGCAAGGGCGACCACGGTCAACCTCAACCCGATAATTGTTCTTTTTCCTGTCCACATCCAACACGTTTTTTGTGTTCTTTTTTTTTGTTGTGAATAATGCCAAATTCCAGTATATAGAAATTGTGTTATGTTTGCGAGTTCAAAAAGTAACCTAGCTCAGTATTTCCCGGGGTTGGTTTGGCTACACTATGTAGCGCTTTTGTTTTGCTATAGCTTTGCACTAAGCCTGTTGCCTGCATAACTAGCCTGAAACACTGCACTTGGCTTTGGTTCTTAAATGCTTTTGTGTGCTGGGTTGTACACTGCCCACGCAGAAAGCAACACGCGCGCCCTTGAACGTTCAATTATAACTATTAAAAAGTGTGATGATCTTATCCATGCTATTCTTAAACACTGTATAAAAAGGCAGACGTTGGCTTGGACATTTCCGGCTGAATTCTCTTATCGCGGTTCCCCATGCTCCTCAAATGGATGAAAATCCGCCGCGTCGCCTCTGGATAGCGTTTCACCGGTCATTTTTCATGTGCTTTCAATCGTTGGTCAGCGCAGACCGTTATGAATTAGCGAGAGGTTTGATATTGATTTATTTGCAAACGTGTAATTATTCCTGCATTACGAGACAGGGGAAACACCCCACCTTAACTCACATGAAATAAATCGTATGTACATTTGCGGTTACTGTCCTAATAAAATGACGAACCCAATTGAAAAAACATAAAACTTCAATTTGGGACCGAAACAATATTTTATCTCGTTAACGCACTGAAACGATGTAGAATAACAACGCGTTCATATACATATTAAATTATGTACTGGTGTTATTTGTAACATGGCTTTGTTATATAAATACATTTAGGGTACGTCGATTAAGGAGCATTGGTACTTTCATATTTTAATCCATGCATTTCCACAGAATATGTGTGATTTGTGCGAGTTTGGTTAAATTATTTTATTTAAATTAAGATTTAACTTGCGCTCGTGCTTTCTCCTACCAGTTCAGTACAGGTTGACCTCAATGAATGGAAATCACAGAAGGTTTGAATATTTAAAAAAAGCTTTGCTCATACATTACTCCATTTTAGTGTATTTGCGAACAATATGGCCGTGATCTAACCTAAGTGCTATGGGTGCTATGTTTGAACTATTGGATTATTGTCTGACAAAAAAAAATGCTATAAAGCATAAACTCCCCGTCATATACATAGCGATATCCCATGAATTCAATTATAAAACGCAAAATGAACAGATATGCCCATACGTTATTTTTTAATCAATTCCATGACTCCTAATGTTTCTCTATTATTTTTTTACTTTAGGACACTTGTTTGTTTTATTTTTACTCTGAATATATTTTTTTTCTCTGTGATTTTTATGCTAAAGGAACCTTGCTTGTATTAATTATAACTTGAATGTCGAGCAAGTCTGAAGGAAATTATTGGTGTAACAGGATGATAAACAGAAATATGTATTTGATTTCACAAAAATAAATAATCTCTATCAATAATGGCTTTGTATTAGTCCAACCTATCTAGCTACCGATAAATACAACCAAAATATTTTCCTCCCTTTTCTGGAAAGTTATGGGGGCTCTTAATGTCTATCCAAACTGACTGGCATTTGAATCATTTATTCAACCTCGACTGTCACTGAACACATGAAATCAGATATGAGATCCGCGGCTGGCAAGTCCCTGCACGAAAAATGTCCCATTTCTTCGCCCCCTGCGCATCCTCCAAAATGAGCTCGGATATTGTTTTTGACACAGCGCCCAGCAACAAGGAGCGCTGCAGGAATTATACATTTTGAAAGTGTTCGCGCATGCGGGTGTGCCCATTAATATTTGATAGGAGCCAAAGAGTTATTCAAATTTTCCTACACAAAGGTTTACACTACTAGATGGAGAAACAATTGCAATTGTGCGGCATTGGGTGCTTGAACTACATCTTTTGTTATTGTTATTATTATTATTATTATTAATATTAGGCTATTATTATATTGCAATGCCAGGTGTAATGTTTTTTAGGGTTATCCCGTAAAATGTGATATGTTTTTTTCATATTTGTGTAAAAAATGTAATAAAGATTTATTTTTAAAGTAGAAGAAAATAACTTGTTTGTGGTTTTCTTCAGCGGCGCATGTGCACTGGACAATTATTATCATCTCTAAGAAACAACATTAACACGTCATAAGCAAGATTTACTACAGGTAAAGCCGCTCACTTGACAAGCCTCCCCCTCGTGCGCGAGCGGGTGGGGGGAATCCAGTTCAAATAGCATACAGCCAATGAGGCAGGTTCTTCTACTATTATTTTACACACTTTTTGCAATTACTTTGATAAAAAAGCCATTAAATGAAGAAAAAAGCCCTATGTACCCTACCGAACTGGAAAGGATTTTCTTAACCATGAACTTATATTGTCCATTTTTTTACACATTAAAAAAAACATTAGAATAAAGAAATATTTGTGTCTGAACGGTTACTGCATGACCATTGTTTTGCTTAAGGACAATCAAATTTGCAATGTTAACAATAAGAATAAATCATGAAGCTGCGCTTTTCTGCACAGTAAGTTCTCCAATTAGGCTTTTTACACCATGAAGAAAAACAGCTGCAGTCCAGGTATGAGACCCCTAGCTATGATTTTCCTGGCGGGCGCGGACACTTTTATGAGATTTACAAGGCTACGAGGCGTTCCCGTTTTGCCAAATTTAAACAAATCTCCCCTAATTGGTAATTGCATATTCAGTACCTCAAGACCTGCAGCTAGTTAGCCTTCATACAAGTCGCTGAACCATTGTTGTAAATCGTTCAAGATAATCAACTTGGGGGGCTTAAGGATGAGTGCAGAGGGCAAAAGCAAGGGGTTCACCGGTCGTTTAAAATAAAAAAGCCGGCAAGTTAAACGTTAATCCATTGAGTTTGTTCCTCATTCCCGCGTACCGTCGCTCGCCCATCATTTTCAAAGAGAAATGATTTATCGCACAGACGGCCATAAACAACACAACTCCCTCACAAATACACAAAGGCAGCCCCGTTGCCGCTGACACACATATCACTATAAATCAAGCGAAGTAGCTAGCTGAAAAGACGGTAGAGAGAGTGAGGGAGAGAGGGACATGCAAAGGAAGGGAGAAAGATGGGTTATGATGAACGGAGAGGAAAGAAGAGTAACACGCTGCTTTTCAAAATATATATATGCATTCATATGAATGGAGTATGGTGTAGAGCAATGACATGGCGCATCACTCCTCTTGGCAGCAGAATTCAAACGATGGAATGGGCTTGTGAGACATACATACATGATGACAAGGGATGGCGAGGATGAGTATTTCTGGACGATATTTACCACAACACCACAAAACAGCAAATAAATGCAAGGACTCGGGCAAGCCAGGAACGGTGGCGGCAATCAAAGTGGCGTTCCCCGTTTCCTCTATACTCACAAGCTTCACACGGTGAGATGCTCCCTCGTCCAAATTTGTTTTATTGCAGCCTCCGCGAGGGTCTCTGCCTGCGCTTTTTTCCCTCCGCTATAGGACTTGTTTTAAAAGGACAGTTGAATTTCACGTCAGACACTAGGAGACCATGTCTGCGATATTCCTGACGAATACATATCTATTCTGCAACCACTGCATTAATTATTTAATGAATCACGTGACCAGGAGGGGGATGGGGGCACCACGGCTTGCACGCTCCTGGGATTACTATGACCCAACACTCCACAGCAACACACGTGCACTTCTCTCTTTTATATATGTGCAATGCTAGTCCACATAACAGAAAACGATTGTATATGTTTTTGAAACTTTTACGGTACGAGCTTATGGTCTGTATGTGGTAAAAAGTAAACTGTGTGATTCATAGAATAATCATAATGTGGTAGAAATTGTTTTATGTCTTCATAACATTGGGTATTTCTATTATGTGATTGCTGTGGTTATTAATTGTTATTTCAGACCGCCATATTAAGACTTTTTCTTAAATACTTTAAAGTTTTATATTAATAATAAATACTGTCTACATTTTTATTTCATAGTTTTTTCACTCTTTGTCAATTTTTGGTCTCGCATGTTTCAGTTCAAAGTCATGCGATTTCATTGTAGCAATATTTTGAATATGCATTTGAATAATGATAAATAAGAGAGACTCTTTATCCCCTCTCTCTCTGTGAAGAAATTCCTGCGATAACAAGCACTCTGATGAATGACTGCTGGCATTACAACTGATATCATATAACCAATTTTCATCACTGATTTTTTGCGAGCGTATTAGAACTACAACCACGCGGTTTGGTCATGATTGTATATAAATTAAGTCCGTTTATACATTTTCGATACAGAGAGCTTCTTCGCAAATTATTAAAAGTATTAATTTATTATCCCCAAAAAAATATATATATAAATAGGCTATATTTAATATATATATGTGGGCTGCGCATACTGTCAGTGTTGTTCTTTTTTTCGCTGAGGCTGTTAGTAGTCTGTGCAAATTAAAATCAGGTAAAATGCAATATAGAAAGGGAAAAATCTCATGTGGAGACCCTGCCGCGAGCCCTAACCAACAATGGTAAAGATACCCTTCTGCACAGCGCTGAAGCAAAACGGAAACAATAGACCTGGGGCCGAGTCAAAAGAAAAGGAGAAATACAGAGACTTTGAAGGTCAAACAATAGCCTCACTTGCTGTGTGCTTAGAAGAAGTCTAGGAAAGAGTCTGCACCACCTTTTCTCTAGCAGTCAAAATAGCTCGAAGGAACGAATAAAATGCAGATTTAAAGTGTAGTTAACATCTCTGTATGAGGAATTTAAGTCTTTAATTCGATGATATATTTTTCAAAGAAGGCAAACGCAATAAAGATGGGCTGTTGTCCATAGATTAGGTTGCACTTTTGCATTTTCTTGTAGCCTAAGTGATTGATTACATGTATTTTTATTTTGCATGCAATAAAACTGTTGGTATACATTTAAGCAATATTTCACAAATGGAAAATAAACACTGCTGCCTATGTCAAGATTTAAAACATTTATGTGGCGCTGTGGTCCTTTCCTTGTTGGACTGAAAGGAAATTGTGAGATTCCAGACTAGATAACAGCTGCAAATGTGCAATGTTTTTTTAATACAAAGGTGAAATATGTATCATGGTTTATAAAAAAGTTATATTAAAAGTACATGCCATTTCATTATAATTACGACAAATTTGGACTAGTAATACAACTCAAATAACAAAAATGACATAATAAATAAAATGTAAACAAATAATTCATACAATTTATAAAGGTTATATAGTCATACGTACATTTTGTGAGATACATTTTTTACGTTTCAATTAGTGGCCAAGTTAAAAAATCAATTAAAAAATGCAAACCTTTTATAAAATCTTTTATAAATACATTTTCTTTATAAAATTACATTTAAAAAAAAAGCAGAATTTCGTGGTACATTTATTATCATTTTAATTGTGTATCATGAAAACAATGCGAAAACAGAAGCACCGAGTAACAAAGAAAATATTTTTATTATAATTATTATTATTATTACTATTGGTAGTAATAGTGTGTATTTTCTAAACAGTCAATGAATATAACAGATCTTTAAAGGCGCTTAAGTAAACAGCACGGTTTGGCTAAAGGCTAGGTTTATACAGAGCGGCTGAGATTGATTTACGGCGCTCAGTATACACTCTTTTATTGGGGACTGTAAATCTGTCAAATGCTGAAGAGCGCTCAGTGGCTTTAAAAAAGTATATTCTTTAATAGGAAGATACCACAGCTGATTTTGCGGTGAACATGTTCAGTTTCTATGTCAGATTCGTTTTAAAAAAAAGGACTAAGCCAAATATGACTTTAAAATATTTATTTTAAACGCATTGTATTGTATTGCATTGTATTGTATTGTTTCAGTAAAAGTCATTGTTGTTAGGTATGTATAATATGTGATCGCTGCACACTGCGTCCGCGATCTGTTAGTTCCATATTAAAATAAGAAGTCACGTTATCAGATGCCAAGAATACGAAATAAAGAAGCAGAATATTCCTCATAAGTGAGCTCACTCATTATTCTTCACTATCTCAGGATATAAACGAATCTGTATCTCTGCAACCATTCAGTTAGTTATATATTAATATCGAATGAAGAAGGCCCCGATATACGGACGGTAAAGGAAATAAATGCACACGTTGATCTGCATTTTTAAAACAAGAAAATAAATATATCTGCCAAATAGTTTTAGTGCGCCGTGTGTATAGAACTCAGCAATATTACAGTAATATTGATGTAATCGTAGATTAGTTATGGAGTAGAAAATGAAGGGGTGGCGTTTTGCTGACAATGTTAACAACTGTAGCATACTTGTAATCGTACTTTGCCTTGATACACACACACACACACACACACACACACACACACACACACACACACACACCTACACACACACAAGGGCTCTCAGCCCAGGCCCACAAAGCTGGCGCGCGCGGACCATATATCTCGGTGACTGTGCTGTGCTGACCTGCGCTCCGTGGCTTTTCACAATAATAATTCAGCAATACGTGAGGGCTATTTGTTTCGCAATTAGCGGCGTGAGCTAAAACAGGCACCACACCATCACATCTGCGATACAAGGCCAAGCGGCTGCGCTTTCCAACAAATCTTGAAGGGTTTAGAGGAGGGAGAGGAGACTAGAACAAGGAGAGAGAGAGAGAGAGAGAAAAGGAGGGGGCTTATGTGATACAATGAGAGGCGATGTCACACAAAATAGCCGTCATATTTCTGGAGCGGAAGGCACTCTTGGCCTCCCTAGCAGTGCTAAAGCTACTGGGATACGTATTAAGGAAATCGTAATGTAATCTCGTGTGTATTCTGCACGTTTTAACACGTGCGATGACTTCTCGGTCTTTCCCAAGTGCTTCAAACCAATAGAAGGGAGAGATGTTTTGGAATGGGTCTTTGCAAGGCCAGGAGTGCTGTTGTTTTAAGGGCCCCGATGGTTTACTAGACTGTCTGAGGAAAAAGATAGCATGGTGCCCTCGGGTTACAGTGCCCCGGCCGCGCTGTTATGACAAACTCGCCCTAGGGCTTTGTTGACCATGTAACGCCTAGCGCTGTCCTGTCCGCGGCGGGTCAAGGGTTTCAGAAGGGTCAGTCTGAACCTTCGCAACAGACCTAATCGGTCAGAAAAACGTGGCCTCCAGTTGAACCCATTCCTGCTATTCTGCCTGCCTTCTCCTAGAATCGATTTTTTTCTGTCATCCCTCAACTTCCCTCAGTATTGGCTGCTATACTGTTATCGTTTTTTTTCTTTTGCTACGCTTCATGCCACACAGGTCCGCAGAGAGAGGCCAAAACCGTAAACCAGAACCACTGGCCTTTTCTCCAACACGCACAAGAGATTGATTTACAGGGGTTAAATGGCGGTGAGCCTATATCAGAGCATTCGTGCTCATCTAAGCACACAACACGAAATTGAAACAATTTGCCACAAGTCGTTTGTTTTAGGCAAATAGTTGATCGCGAGACATTCTCTTCTGTACTTTCCACGTCTGACCAACAGAGCATCAAATAATTTATTCTCGAGACCGGGCGTTTTGCACCTGTGCATCGCTAAAGCACTTGGATAGAATAAAACTTTTTAAGTGAGCAGCACACACACACGATGATTTGTAAACAAAACAAAATAATTTTAACAGCAATAAATACGCCAAAATGTTACGAAACGGGTGTCATATTTGCATTTTCCTAAAAGTGTGTCGTATTTGCAGCGGAGCTGTTTTAGACATAACAGATATCGCTTACATGCGTGTATGGCTCGTGCAACTCATGCATATTCACAATGTTGATGCAAGACGCACACATGCGCGTTCTGTCGCCTACAAACTGACAACAGACCCTGATACACATCTAGCACTATTTCTTGCCGTTTACCATGCCATTTCAACCCCAACATTTACATTATTAACTTAGAGTTGATACTCCGGTAGCATGTTACTACTCAAACTATGCGCACGTCAAGAATCACAAACACACAACAGCCGGCATCCAAAAGCCAGCCTTCTGTCAAAGCAGCCATAAAACCCATCCTGTGGCACACCACAACAAATGTACCTCTGCTACCCAACTGCGAGAACAAGGCCATAAACCAATAAAACTCGAAGCAATAAAAGTGCTCCAAATGAAACAAAAGTACTGTACCTTAAACGCTGCCATCACTCGCCCAGCTAACATTCTCACTTGCGTTAACATTTCAAGAGGATTCTCCGTCATGGGACATCCCTCACCAAAAAAAAGTTTTCTTGTGGCATGACTTGGTGAATAGAAGATGGTAGAAGAAGGAGGGGGAACGTCTTCAAGGGCCCTTCAAGATCTCTCTCCCCTGCTAGCAGAAGGTCCGAGCAGTTGTGCTGCCGAATGACAATAGGAGAAAGACTTGTTTAAAGAGAAGCGGTGATTAATGATTTTTCTGTATAATTCTCACATTTTTCTTAAGGTCCATGTCTGCAAATAATGGCGGTGAACTTTTGAGGCCCTCAAAAGAAATCTGTTCACTCCTATTCAAACCACCGTTGCACAGAACTCTTTTTTCTGAGACATAAGTCAAGCAATAATAGAATTCCAAGGTGCCTACAGATGCCACACGCAAATAATGTTTTAGAGTGCCTTTCAAGGGGAGATAAATGCTCTGAATGTCACATTTATTTCTAAGATTAAGGTTCGAAACAAAAACACAAAGGACACCAAACGGTTATGGTTAAAAGTAAAAGTTTATTTAGCCTTGTTAAATTTACGCAAATGCTAGTTTCTTACATAATGTTGTCTCCAAATAAACTGCGGCTGACTTTATGCATTTTTCTGTTTTAATTCGAGTTCTAACTTGATATAATTTCAATGACTCGCAGTTTTGCCTTTGGAACTGTTTGACATTACATCCAGAGAGCATTTCATAAATGAAGGGAGCGAACAGACAAATGACTCGAGCAGGCTGTGTGGTGAAAAGGCCCCTCTGATATCAACTAGCAAGTAATAGAAAATCTTCTTGGTGCCACGGAATGTAGCAGACCAATTTAAGGCCATACTTTTGTGTAAAGTTCAACGCCAGCAAACGGAATGTTATTTTCTTCGGCTCTATATTTTCAATACCTGCTCTGAGAAAAGAAAATGAAAATTAATACAAGGGCTGCGCCTTCCAAAAGAAGCCATTTGTCTTCTTGATTATCTATTTGGTTGTCAGGGTTTGAGCTATGGCACCGACCCGCTCCTTTGTAATATAAAAAACACACAGCTTGCGCTGGCAAACACTCGCGAAACTGTTGTGCAAGAATTACACTCATTAAAGCATTAAAAGCCCACGGGCCGAGAAACTATTTAACTTCTGCTTTTTTTCTAACAAGGATCCATATTGAGGCGCATCCACGGCGTCGGTGAACAACGGGTTTGTGCACCGTTAAATTAAGGAGAGGTGAGACAGAAAGCAAGGGTTTTGTGATTTAGAATAAGATTACAAGGCGTAATGTACCAGGATTACTCGCAATGCAGCGATATAAATCACCAGACAGATATGCAGTGATTTTCAGGACAGGCGAGTGTTAGAAGCCTAACGAAAATACGCGATGCCAAGTAAAATTAAATTTCGTTTTTTATAAAATGGACGATGGTATCAAATAATATAGAATGTGCATTTTAAGACATATTTGACTCAAGAATCCACAAAAAGACATGACACACGAGAAATCTTATACTTTTCTGCCATTTATTAAATTTCTAGAGCTATTTACATGTAACAAATGTAAACAGTGAAGGGTTTAAGCAGAAAGAAGATACGTACAAACATTTAAGAGGGGCAAATTTACAATTCATCAGTAAGAAAACTGATATTTGGAATGTAAAAAAATAATATTACTCAACATAGCACATAAGAGACAAGGAGAAAACAGAAAAAGACGAACAGAAAAAGAAAGCGAATTATGGTATGTGTGCATATCTATAGACAATAAAACAAAGGAAGACGATATTGACACCATAAAAATAAACAAAAATATATTGTATGCACTCATGCAATATACGCACTTTTTCTCTATACAACCCTGGCCACTCTTAAATTACATTTCAACTTACAAACAAATGCTGTTTACTTATTGCAGATATTTGCTATAAAGTCAAACGAATTTAAAATTATTACTTCATAAAACTAGACAAAAATACAACTGAGGTAATTCAAATAGTACTTAGCAGTGCTCTCAATAATATGCTTTGCGTTGTACCGATTTTGGTTATGCATTTCAAGCCATCCAGCTTTATTCAGCTTTTATATTATATTTAATTTGAATAACAGCTAACCATTTCATTTACTGCACTAAAAATGAAATGAGCTAAATAGGCAGACATTTGAAACGTTGCGAGTGAAACGAGTCCCTGTATTTTTAATGAGCGACAAATGGACCACACACACAATAACTCTTACAGTCCCATAAGGTTTGCATTCGAAATGCAAACAGTAAACGCAGGATAATGTAATGGGTACAAAATACAAAACTTCATATCAGTTTAAAAAACATTGGGCTAGTTATGTTGAATCCAAGGGAATAAAGGGAATTAGAAAATGCTTCTTGACAAAACAGAGCGACTCATTTATTAAGCACAACGCTAGATGTCTAGGTAATGGGCAGGCCTACGGTTCATCCTTTGTACCACAGAGTAAACATGACAAATGGGGCCGAGTTTGGCGTGATTAAAGATGAACCGCGGATCCATCTTCACCAAAACTATCTGCCGCCTTCTGTTTTAATAAAAGGGTCGAGTGAGCAGGAGAGGCGTAAGGGGTAAAAATGGGAACCAGACTGGGAGGGCAGCCCATCTACAGTAGCATTTGAGTTCGAGTCTGCACCCAGTTTAGTATTTAAAAGATGAACATTTTCTTTCACCTTTTCCCCATAACTTCTTCTCAATTCATCCCTGCAATTAAAGAGAGTTCATTGGGGAGAGTATGGAGACATAACGCGGCGACATCCACGGTCTGCTCCAGAAACTGAGATTTTAAAACTGTGCGTGTTTTGGGTCACAGAGCAAGGCTATAGACTTGGTGGGGGTCCGCTAGATCGGTTCTGACTGCTGCCCAGTGTCGGGCCGCCGCTTACATTCGTGCTGGCAGAGTTGCTGCGTATTTTCGTGTTAGGAAGCTTATGGTCCTTCTTCCACTTCATACGCCGGTTCTGAAACCAAATCTTAATCTGCCGTTCGGATAGGCATAGTGTATGGGCAATCTCCACCCTCCGTCTGCGGGTCAGATAGCGATTATAATGGAACTCTTTCTCCAGCTCCAGGACTTGCTGTCGCGTGTAGGCTGTGCGTGAGCGCTTGGGTTCACCCCCTGAATAGTTCGGGTTTACTGTTGGGATACAGAGAGCGACACGTTACAATAAGTCTAACACACGCACACACTCAAAGACACACACACACACACAGATAAGTCACGCTAGTCCATTAACACACACACGCAGAGACACATTCTTTGAGATACCAATATAATTAAAAAATCATGAAGCAAGCTAGACTAAACAATATTCAAAGATTAAATTACGCAAACATATGAAATGCTAACAAATAGAAAGTATAATGGTAATAATTATTTTTTGAAAAAAATCTTGTAATGTTTTTTAGCTGTTAGCTTGGAAAATAAATAATGACACCGTATGACAAAACACCAGAGATATTTCCCTTTCACATTAGAAATTAGAATAACATCACATTTAACAATAGCAGGGTGAGGGAACAGAATTAACTCTACTCGGGCGGTTTATGTTATGTGACTTTCAAACGCCGCGTTGACCCTTTTTCACCGCTCTCCGTGGCAGTTCTTTAAGAACATGCTCCACTTTGCAGAATAATTGTGTGGGTTCATAAAAGAGTCTGACTGTTTGGATTACCATTAATGTTGTATTATCGTTCTCATAAATATATACATTTTAGCTGCCATAAAACATTGTCGCTAACAATAGTGCAGTGGCAGGATTAAAGTACACATTAATCCATCCAACCACTTAAAATCAAATTACCAAAACATAAAATTTAACTCATGGATTACACGAGGACTCATAAACCCTTCGCAGAAAGAAATTAGTAAGAGAAAGTTGCATAGACGCCGAAAGAGCTTTAAGAAGGAGTGCAATAAAAATTTATGGGGGATGTAATTATATTGCCCTGCAAACAGACGACCATAAATCTCTACCAAGGGCAACTTCATAAGGAGAGCAATAGATTTAACGTAACCGCCGGACATTAGGATTTTTAAAGTAGGTGAGCTGTCTGCGCACAGATACGCGATAGTATTAGAAGTTTAGCGGAACTTACCGATGTTTACGTGGACTTTTTTCATCCAGGGGTATACCACGGGATCTTTTCTTGAGATGTCCGAGGTAGTGTTTTGGCTAGTGGGAGTTTGACCACAGGCAGGCGGAGGGCTTGGAGTCACCGAGTCGCAGTGGTGGCTTGGTTCTGGGAGAGGGGTCGAGAGTGCGGCTGTGGGTAGTACGTGACCTCGCGGTGAGATCGCTCCGGCCGGCTGTCCCGGACCCAAGCACGACGAATAGGGTGGGTCGGCGCAGACCGACCGCTGGTGGTAGATCGACTCATGCTGAAACGAGGGGTCTTGCCTCTGGGCGCTGTAATAGTCCGGAGAGTGACTGGGTAGGTAGTCGCTCTGGGAGTATTCCTCGCAGGGTGGAAATTTTGGGTCCACATAGTTGGAGTTGATCAAATAGGAACTCATGGCCATTAATTTCTTTGAATTGCACACAAAATATACTAAAATTTATATGTATCCCTTTAGTCGTTTTCCTGTTTCGTAGAACCCTCCTACTTTCTGTCAAGTGAACAAAGTTAAGAGTCCATGTGACATCGTTAGCCAATGAGAGTCCAAGCGGTCTTCGCGATTCCCGGATAAGGAAATGGGATTAGCCAGTTTGGACCACGCTCATCAAATCACAATTCGGAATAGTCCAATATTCCATACTTTCTCATACATTGGTATGCGCTTGAGACGGTGAGAGAATCAAAACAATAACAAACGAAAGCAGACGTGCAGAAAAAACATGCTGGAATCTACCAAATGTAAGCAAGCATTTGGAAAGTCACGCCCCCAGTTCTCCTCAGTTTATCAGCACATCGAGAACATGACTGCCCTTGCTCAACAAACTGTTCATATTTGGTTAACTGAAATACTCCTATTTTTTGGCTGGTGCTCATGAAAAGCGGTACCAGGGGAAAGTGATGCAAGGAGCTCGTCTCAGCCAAGCTTTTAAACGCATTCGCTAATAACGGTGAGAGAACGGTCGTTGCGTGAGCAGCGTGTCAGAGATTAATCTGGGTTTATTTAGGATCGATAGAAAATTCATCAACTAATTCAGGTTACAAAGCCCCCTAAATCACAAAGGAGAACCTCTGCATTTAAACGAAGTCTGCAGTCATTCCCCTCCAAACAGAGCGTTTATCGTGCACGCCAAATCTACACACCTTGAATAGTAATTCATAAGCACAATTGTCTCTTAACAGCAACAAATATTGCAGGTTTTTACTGAAGGTAGCATTTTTACCTTTAGCATTCAGATGATTTAGAGTAGAGAGTTTATATGTGTACAAATTCTGCATTTCGTTTTAAATTCGTTAGATGATCACCTGTGTCATTACCGTCTCCATTCAATCTACGCCACAATATGCAGAAAAAATGATTAGCAGTTCAAAGAAAAACTTTAAAATACCGTTCTTTCGGGGATATTGCATTACCAAAACTTCGTAATATCCCTGATCATTAGCAACCAAAAGGAACAACAAACTGCCATTTTCTTCGCCCGTTGAAGTTGAAATGTAGCCTATATATCAACTACATACTCCCCTAGATACGAATTTGTGACTGTGCGTCTGTTTACACAAATCCGGATCTACAGGGTATATATAGATGACAGGTATCCTCTTGACAGGTATTGAGAGAGGTTGCTCACCTTGACAGCGTCTTCTCAGTGTCAAGTTGTTGCACCTGGAACAGTCTGCCTCCAAGGATATCAGCAATCCGTCTCGACACTTAATGGATTCTTCCTGCCTTTATAAACTTTGCTAATGATTTGTTGTAAACAACGAAAATTTCCTTGTACGTTTCTTCCCTGGATAGCAAGGACACACAGCCCAAAGAGCCCAATGTTCAATGTTTTCGTGAAACATAAAGAACACAGCATACTAATACTGACAAACACAGCTTGCCTCTTCAATGTGCAATGTATCAATTTAATCCAAATAATGTAAAGATAGAAAAGTAAAATAGAGAAAAGCAATGAAAACATGCAATTGGCTTGACCGAAATTTAAAGTGAATTTTAAAACAAGTCCGTATAGCAGAATCCTTACACATCCAGGCTAGAAAGTAAATGTGAGCGAGACAGATCTCCAGAAAGGTCAAAGAAAGCCGAAGCAACCCCTCAAATAAAACATGCGGGTTTTATGGCAGGTCAGCTCTGTTTGCTGCCCGCAAACACCAGTCAAACGGCGAATGAATCGCGAGGTGAGAGGGTATAAAACAATAAAATATGCATATAGGATAATACCAATAGTTCTTTTAACCCCACGACACAAAGCAAGCATTTTATGACCCTTTAAACAAGGTTTCTTCACACCAAACACCCCGTCCATCATTTTACAAAACGTTCTGATATAAAGATCACCTCATTCGTTCCACTGAGTTCCTCTTTGTTTTAGGAAGGCACCGAAAAGGTTTTTTTTAGATGTGCAGAAAAGGTAAGGTTTTTAATGAAATACATAATAGTGCGTTGGTGGGAAAGAATTAAATTAAAGACTGGATTAACGGATTAATATTTCGATGCAACAGCCAATATACTTGATGTAAAAAATACTCTAGCTGATTTGGATTATTTCAACATATCCAATATGTTATTTGTTTAACATAAAATTAGGAAAAAACGTACAATTTTTAAATCAAAATGTCTAACACATACATTTTATAATTATTTGCTTTTAAATACCACAATACGAAAAGGAGAAAATAAACATAGAATAAATAACCAGCAATTATTAATAGATCCAATCATGTTGCTATTGTATTTATTGAGTTTGCTATCACATAACATTGCCAAAAATAAAAAAGGAGCATGCGTCATCACACAATAAATAGTAATATTATATTGCCGCCATTATTTACCGGCACAGAAAATATGCTAAAACTCGGAGGCATTTCAAAAATGTTAAATTTACATGGAAATGATTTTCTTTGTAAAAAGATTTAAGAACATAAAAATGTGTGCTTTGTTTTATTATTGTAATTATCATACTTTTTAAATTAAACCCTGCATCTGTCAAGTATAGACTAAACACGTTTTACATAGAAAATAACAAAATTACAACTTATTTTCGTTTAAATTAATATAACCACTTAACTAATACTCATCGACCTTAAATACACTGTGGCTAGATTTTGTCAATTAGTCGTAAATAGAGACAAAGAGACATGTAACCCCAAAGTCTTTGTCTAGTCTCAAATCACTCGTTGTTTTGCGTCTTCTACATAAATGGCCCACTGCCGATGTCTCCTTGGTTAAAAATAAATGTTAAAATATTTTTGTTCAAAAGCAACTCATTGCAAAGTGTTATAGAATCGAAATATTCCTAAACAAAGGAAAATATTCCATTCACTAATAAATGTGTAGACGTTTATCAAAGAAATGTGTAGCACCCCTAGCGTTAGGCAGTCAAAGCTCTAGCCATTTTTAAATGGGCCTTTTTACCATTTTCAGATGTTTTTCGCTTTGGCTGGCTCTTTTTCTTTCATTTCATTTTAATTGCTTACAAGTATTCATCGTGCCAAGCTCCTGCCATTTAAAAATAACGCCCATCTTAAAATATATCGGCCAATATTTATATTTAACTCTAGTGAACTAAACTTTCACTACACACAAAATATAGGTCTCATTTTATTTTTAAGCAACGCAAAGCCGTTGTATCAGCAAGGGAGAAAGTTCAGCCTTGGTGTCCACTCTAACCCTTTCACCCCCTGAAGTCCCCGACCTCGCCTTCACCCCCGTGAGCCATCTCCTTGTAAAAGCCATAGGGACCTCGAGCCATCTGCCTCATAATGGGGTTAATGTGTACACCGACAAGCATTCAAAGCCGCAGTTTAGAGACTATAGCCAAGGTAAATATTCACCATATAAAACCCACAGACGTAACAGTGGAACTCCGTGGGGCTCGAATTCAAAGTCATAACTCCGTTATGAAAGGAGGGGGGACCCGTTTACTCTCTTCACAGTGTAAGCAAGCACGTGGTCCGCCCAGGCAAAGCACCTGCCGAAAAGAGCGCGACAATATGTAAATGAAGCGCTCAGTTCTTTACTTACTTTTTTCGACTCTGAGCGTAGCATCTCGCCTCTCGGTGTTCTCCCACACATATCTCCTTCTCTCTCGCCGTACGCGGTGTTTGTACCGGGTTGTCGCCACTCCAAAGCCTTTCTTTCCGTTTCAACCGTTCTGCGACCGTCTGAACCCCCCTCCCTTTTCCCTTTTTCAAAGCCACAGGTTTAGCCCGTGACCTCGCCGTGATACCTTTGTGTGCTAAACTCCCTCTCATTTCCGTGGGTCCCTCGAGTTTCTCTTCAAAAGCGTCCAGCGATAACAGACAAGCGGACATTAAAACAATCCAAGGCAATCTTCAAGAAACAAAGGAGCTCAATCGAAAAGAGGAAAGAGGAAAACCAATACGATACTACGCCAATAAACGATAAAACTGCAATTCAGTTTTTGCGATAGCAGGAGCCATCGGGCAGTGTTTTCCGTTTCTTGATGTTAACAAAAAGGGGTTTTCCCCCACACAACGCTGCCTTCTCTGTTCTTAAACATCGTAAAATAAAATGCACGTTAGCTTCACGCCGCTGCGAGCTCTACAATACCGTTGGGCGCTATAAGGCATTTTGTTGTGGACTCTCAAGTTTTCTTATTAATCTCGCACTTTGGCAGTCTTTGTTAAACAGCTAGGCGTGTCACGAGTCCCAGTACATTTTAATATTTGTTAGACGCGCTGACCTCCGGTTCACCCCTTCTCTGGGTCTCTCCCACTCGCAAGTTCTATAGTAATGTATGCAGTTTGCTCCCTCATATTGAATTGTGCCCAGGTCATTACTTTGAAGAAAAATGGTTGGAGAAAGGGGGTCATTCAGATGCCTTTCGAAACACACAAATCAGTTCAACCATAGAGCAATTCTTTATTTCACTAGTTGTATTCAGAACACTAAAGGTTCAACGTGTTTCTAACAATCCAGTCAAGTAAAAACGACTTCTTTTAGACATTTTAACTAGCTAAACATACAGCAACATATCTGTACAATTTATCAGGCCGTTTCATATGTTTTTATTTGTAACTAAATATTATAAATCGCAATGTGGTACAAATCCACTTTGCTCCTTGGCTAAAAAAAGGAATCGAAAATGTAAACCTAATCCACATTATTTGAACAAAATAAACGAAAATTAAAATAAATGATTTAAACGAAATTACACAGTAGAATATTTCCAAAGTGAACCAATAATTACTAACTTGCCCACTTTACCAAAATAAAACGTAATTGACATTAATATGTTTTTAAATTGTGACCTCAATAAATAATAATAAAATAGATAAAAATAAGACAAAATGCGCCATGTGAAACGCCTTCGAGTCCCCCCAAAAAATTATAATTCAGAGCACAACACTGCCCAGCAACGGCATATGTTAGAATGGAATGGAAATTAATTCAGTGAACTCTATCTGAACTCTAAAGGGGACGAGTTTTCTAATATAATTATTCACCACTTACGCATGTTGTTTTTCAGAATACTGAATCATTAAGCATTACATCATTCGAACGCACTACCATTAGAACAAATGTTTATACCAAGAAATTATTAAAATATTCAAAACCAAATTTTTAATTATCTAGATTCTCTGCTCTTTAATCAACCGCTAACATATTCCAAACATGCCTTTAAAATCAATATTACAATTTTCATACAGACACAACATAAATCTAAAAATCTATTCTTCAGGGTCTTTTAAATATTAAATTAGAACTGATATGACTTTGGTTCTCTTTTCCATGTAAAATGTTTTTATAATAATAATACTACCACTGAATGTACTGTTTTTGTATTAGTAATTTTAAATTGCAGTGTTGGACTAATGTGGTCGCACTACTGTTTCTCTGAGAACAGGAAATGGGAGTCTTATGCAAATCTTTTGTTGATTCTGGTTGTGGGTAGGAACAACAACTTGTCTACATTTTAAACACGTAAACAAAATACCACGGGTGGTCTTCCGTTTCTAACGCAGCCAATGTGATCAACAAAAACAACCAAAATATTTAGGGGCTATATCATATAAAAAAAATGAAATTAATTTATAAAAGTTTTGAAAATTTTCAGCCAAATTTTCTCCCTTTCTTGAGACGTGAACAACCGTGCGTTTCTTTTTTTGCTAATAAAAAGTAACTTAAATAGCTACACAACAACAGCAAAAATGTATGCTAAGTAAACATAATTCTTACTAATATATGAGTAATAATAATAATAATAATAAGCATGGTAATGATGAAAAATATATTAAATACAGTTTTGATGTGTGAGTATAATTCTCACCTCACATTATTAATACACACACAAATTAAACATATATTTTACATTTTGTTTGTCTAAAACACAACACACTGGAAATGCATGAACATGTTTCAGAGGACCTAAACGCAATATTGTAAACGACATTTAGCAAAAACGCATCGTTATCTATGGTTTAGTTTGAGATTAGTGAACACACTGCAAGACATTGGGCCTTTTTCAGATTTAAAAAACTTAAAAATAATACGTATTTTTTCTGCTCTATTCATTGACGCTTTGTTACAAGGTTGCTCTCTGCAGCTTTGCTCTTCCTATCATTCTATCATCTTTTCAAAAGAGACATACTGAACCTGCTCACTCCCCCGTGGGTGCTCCCTCTCGTGTTTCTCCCCCTCCTTTCTTCTACCAGGTTGCCATTGACATCTAGCGATTGGTCAAGCGCAGCGAGTCGACAGCCAGCGGCCATGTCACGCACTATGTAAACTTTTGACCCTTCAACTTTATGACCTCGCCAGATCTCGCGTCACTCTAACGAGACTAAAGTTTACCTTTACTCACTCCAGTTAATGAAATTTTGTACCATTTTTTGTACCTAACTGTTTATGCTTCCTAAATTACAACTATAGCGTTAAATTAATCTGACAGTAAATTACTTAAATTACTACGGACAAAATTCTACTCGCAATAAATTACATACAGACTACGAAATAATGAATTTATATTAAATTGGTGTGATTTAGACAATATCGTATGGTAAGAAAATATTGGAAGTTTTATTTCTCGGCACTTCTAATTAGCAGAAGCAGAACCCGGCTTCTTCAGTTATCATGATCTTGGTCTAAAGCGGGCTCTGCTGGCGACGGAAGAGAGTTACATCTGACTGAACTCATGCAGAGAATTTGTACATTTTACTTTTAGGCAAACGTTTTCAATTCATGACCTACAAATTAGAAGACGAATTAAATCAATAATCAATCAAAAATATAATATAAAATACAATGTGTCTCACAAAGGTTTCCGATTTAACATAGTGATTTCATCAAGTGTTACAAGTAGTTGGTATGCCGACTTTAAATTTCATAAAAATATAATAAAAAGATAATTGATTTCAATTTCAATATGTATCAAAATATGGATTTGAGCTCAGATAAAGATTATTATTTGTGCAATAATCTACTGTAGCTAGAGTAATTGCATCAAATAAAATTGCTCATAAGTATCTACTTCTATCTTGTTGAAGTTTAAGTATGTTCCATATTTATAAATACAGTATTTATGATTTATATACATTAGTAGGCCTATAGCAATAGTGGTAACTTAAATCCTTTCTCTTTTTTTCCACATGAAATAACATTTTATTCAACCTTTACGGTAAATAACAAAAATTGATGTCAAATCTTATTATAAAACTTATAATAAAACTTATTATCTAAAACGTATTATCTTATCAGGGTTTCAAATATGTTACCAAACATTCGTAATACGAATAATCATATATAATCTGCATCCCTGTTCGGATATATTTTGCCTGACTTTTGCCATATTTTTATGATATATACAAAATAAATAGTTATTCATATTACGTCAATTATCAGGACTCGTGTCATTTGCACAATTCGTCCCCTTTTCTTTATGCCATTTACTCCCCTCTCTTTTCTATGTATAAAATGTCGAAATGCAAACATTCTTGAACTTTTCGTTAGTTGTCTTAATTTTCCAAACACTGGATAAAAATTCTGCAAAATATTCTCTATGAAGATTTGTGCACAATCAGCTAATTTTGCTTGAAGCACTCGCGGTATTGTTTCGCGCTTGCGCCTTAGCAGTAGTGCCAGTCTGTTGACCCCTGGATGATCCCGTCCCTATGCATTATGGATGAGATATGCTAGCAGATTGCGCCTATCAATATGCAAAAATCATTAGCTTTAAAATTGCTATTTAAACGTTTGAAATGCTGTGTCTACTTGGAAGAGTCTCCAGATATATCGCAAAAAAAATTTTATATTAGATTTTTTTTTAATTTAAATACAACACAAAATACTTTTTTCTCAACCCAAGTATTGATCATGTAACCTACGAATAAAATTAGATATCAGTAGCAATAGCAAATGGTCGTACATTTTTGGTCGTATTTTGGGCCAACCATTAAATCCACATTCAGAGACTGTAGCCCAGTCTTTGATCCTCTTGTGTCAAAACGTATCGCACACACCCTGCAAATATTTCCCTGACGTACAAACACACCTAGAATTAATGCCCAGTCGCCTTAGTGACTCATAACACATATAAACACACAAGAGATACGACAATTCCTCTCGTTGCATTATTCTACACCAGTATTGTATGCTCCAGTTATGTACTGTACGATATCGTTTGACCTCTATTGTGGTTTAATAAAGGGTTGTCCTTGTAAGTGAGCTTTTAAAGGAATGCGTGCGTTTTCATTTGTAGGCTGGAGCCCTCCCCACTCGTATCATTAAAAAGGAAGTCGATGAAAAATGAAACGGTAGCCCTCGACTTATGCTCGCGACCAGAGTTTCGCCTTCCTGTTTACGGCCCGAGACTTCCTAACTCTGTTGTGCGGACATACCCAAACACACATATACACACAAAACTCCTATTAACTCTCCCCTGCACTCTTTCTCTCAGCTTTTCTCTCCCTTTCTCACACAAAGAAATGCCAAACGGAGGGATATAAAACCTGTAACACTCATTGAGGGGAGGCTATGTAACACCAAAATTCGATATTTTAGTCTAAACACAAGTAAACTATTACATTTAAATAGCAAAAGCGGTATTCATTTAATATATCATTCTCGTGTTATCTTTTATTCTACTTTTAACGTAATATATTTAGATTGACAGTAATCGTCCACTAAATTAAAGGTAAAACATGCAATATAGAGAGTTAAATATGGGTTCTTGTCCTCGGAGATATTTTAAACATTATAGTGATATATTGTTGCCTTCCTGGTTAGTATATTGTTAAAGTCTTTTATAATTATTTCATAGGTTAAGGGGTATCTAATCGCTATGACAATAAATGGTGGTATTATTATTTTACAATACAAATTTCAAAGGAGGCCATATGCCTATAACCAATAGTATAACATAATGATATGTAGTCTGCATGTTTAACAAAGTACAGCAAATGTGTGTTCCTGCGCTTCCTCTCTGGAAAATACAGGGGCGGGGAAGGAACAAAGCTTTGCTTGTAGAACCTTAGGGAGGCATATTGTTGTGTGTGTGTGTGTGTGTGTGTGTGTGTGTGTGTGTGTGTGTGTCTGAGAGAGAGAGAGAGAGAGAGAGAGAGAGTGAGTGAGAGATTATCTTCACATAATTTTTCAAGATTTATAAAAAACAGCACAAACAAAGGTTATAGAAAAATAATAACCACATATTTCACAAAACGAACATTACATATGTTAAAATGTTATTTAAGGTTAAAAAAATAAACATTTCATACGACATATCAATGTATTCCACCTCACACTAGATATCCAAATGTGAATGTCGTTGTAAACACATGCAATAAAAAAAATGAAAATGAAAGGAAAGGAAAAATGAAATGGCTAAAATTAGCATCAATATTTTTGTTAAATCGAAAGTTTCAACCGAAAACAAAGTTATACGTAATAAAATATTTTTTCTGTTTCACTTTTTACATTTTTTATGAACACACTTTTTCTAATAGTTCGCAAGAAAACAATGTTACATTTATATTTTTGCAGGTAATGTGCTAGACACCTTGTAATAACGCATGAGAAATTCACAGAACTTGATCAAACAGGACCTCTCTTCAACGTCAGAGAAACAAAATGATTGACACTTCTGCTTCAGACAAACCCCTCCTTTCCTTTCCACATCTTTCCAGATCAAATCACCGACCAATGCATGCTTAAATTGAACTTACTTTGAGTGCACACGGTCCAGTATCCATTTTTTCCGCCTCCAAATGGGTAGAACTGGAGAGATATTGCACCGACTAGACACGGCCACTGCAGTGGCCTACTGGTATGCTAGTCCTCTCACAACTGACCCTTTAGAATCCCCTCGAAGCAGTTAAACCGTCACTTGCATTCTAGAATGTGAAATATATAGTACATTGTCAACTCCCCAAAACCATAAAACTAACTTTATGGACCCCACGTGACTTTTGAGAGCCAGTAAGGGGTATCTGTCTGTGGCCTGGGCGATTTTTACGATCTAACTTCAAGATAAAACGCTCATCCGTTTGACATGTAAATGTCATAGCTACTTTTTGTATAGTTTGGGCAAAGGAAAATATAGCAAAAAGCAAGTGTCCGTCGGCACACTGCGGAGACCTCCACTCGGCTTTCAAAACTGGCCTTAGATGTAGAGAAGAGTTTGCCACGCATGGTAAGTTTAAAGGTTCAGTGCTTGTTTATCGATAGGAAAATAGGGATTTACAGTGTATAGCGTGTGCATTAATTGTAGAAGAAATTGATAGAAAATTGGCAATTATTTTGAGGATTCCACGGACTAAATAGTAGATATGAACTCCTAAACTAGTTTTGTGTTCCATAGACTCGTAAAGATAACATTTTGATCAATATTTTTGGCGTATAGCCTGTGTTCTATAGACTCGTAAACATAACATTTTGTTCAATATTGTTGGTGTATAGCCTATACTTCCGCCTTATTTTAAGGTGGCATATATGGTTTTGCTATTTGACAGATCACGGTTCAGCATTGTGGCATAGCGAGCGAACAGTAGGACAGTTCAACATTTTGGGTTTCAGAGTTTTTGTGTAATCGATAACTGTCAGCCATTGACAAGAATAACATGTCTCGATTCAGCATCAATTGAAAAAAAAAACGAAAAAAAAACGTCAAACCAAGCCAGTACGGAAAGATGCCGAAATAAATGTATATATCAGATTTGGATATGATGAACTTTATTTTTTTACTCCAAGTTAAACTACAAACAAATACAAAAAGCTGTTTGGCAAATGCTAACAGGCAGTTCGACATGATAGCTTTTTTTCTGTTTTCCACACCTTTGCCGATCAATCTGCCTACTACAAATAGCCAACTGATCACAATAAAAATGTTCAATATGTACATACTTTTGGAACATAAACATGATCCAGTAATATACAATTACATATTTGGAATACAACTATACACACGTATGAACGGGTACAAGAATCTAGTGAAGACTATTTACATATTTCCCTTTTTTCTCATAAAATAACAGAAGAGTTTCAACACATGACAAGTCGAATGGGATTAATAAGACAATAAAACATAGGACCATGTAACATACAGAGGTTTCTGCTAAATTTACTGCAGTTACCACAAAACTAAGGCTTCACTTCATACTAGGGCAGATGCGTTCCTAAGCTGTAAACTCAAAAGGTATACACGTGTATAGGTAGTGTAAATAAGTTATAACATTTAAGAGCTTACATGCTAACTCTCAAGAAAGCATTAACATAGCACTTGACACATAAACAATATTCATAACAAGGACAACAGGCGGTATATTGATAGCTTCTTACCCCTTCCGTTTTTATTTACTTGTCAAAATTAGAATCGCCATATTAAAATAACAACATATGAACACTAACTTTCGTTTCATTATAGCAGTACCACAGTAGAATTTTAAAATGCCTAAAACATCCATAACATGCCGAAAGGTGCCGCGATACAGTACTCTGTAAATAACGTTTTGAAACATATTTTTCATCCTCTTGATTTTCTTTTGCACACCACAACGTTAACTTGGGAGACAACTATGGCTGGAAAGCGCTACCTGCGGTAGCCAAACTCATGCTCTTCAGTTTATTGTCCTTTTTCCATTTCATCCGCCGGTTTTGGAACCAAATCTTAATTTGGCGCTCTGAGAGGCATAGAGCATGGGCTATCTCTATCCTCCTCCTCCGGGTGAGATATCTATTGAAATGGAACTCTTTTTCCAGCTCTAGCGTCTGATATCGGGTATATGCAGTTCGGGCCCTTTTGCCATCTGGTCCAGTCATATCTGAATTTTGTGGACAAAACGCAAAGGGAAGTAAAGATTAGCGAGAATGGATCTGCATAGCGTTTAAACAGTATTGTCTTATATACACATGGACATTCTCATTTTGATAGACATTGTTGACTTACGATTCAAAACAAAATGCGCACAGAGAAATCACCAAATGGTACAGTGCAAAACGTCTCGCTCGACACCGTAGCTTTATGGCGTCTGCTTTGTTTTTGTGTAATGTTACTTTTTTAAACCACAACGTGACGCATCTAATATAGCATCGAGCATCCTTGATTATCTTGCATATTGTATTTTACTCATCGCAGCCTGTTTATCAATCCCACTATTACCTTCCACCCCATGTTTTTCTCTTCATTTTATTACTGGCTCTTCAACACTAAACTAATCGCATTCCCACACACCATAAAGCTCAACTTTTCAAAGAAACAACAACTTCTAAGCCCCGCTGCCCTCTCTTCCACCCCATTCTCTCCTCTACAGTTTGCGAGGCTCCAGACTTGATAGATTTATGGCACTTTCACGGAATTCTAAAATAAAGGCTGTTACTGACGCACACTTGTATTAAATCTCTCAAATACACACAATACTCACTTTCTAACAAACAAAGAGGCATAAACATAATACGTGTATACCATGGCTAATATGTAGTTTCCTCATCCAAGGGAATATTTGGGGAGCCTGGCCATCGGACGTCGCCGAAGTAGTGGAGGTTGCCGTAGTCTCTAGCTTCTGCTGTGTCCGGGGTGCTGAGTTGTTCGCTCTGTGAGACGCTTCCTCGGTCTCAGAAGAGGCGCTGGCCTCGTCGATTTCTGTGAAATGTGTGTTTTTGGTAAGATTATTACCCGCAGTTGTGGTGCTTTGGTCGGAATGGGGCGAAGAGCTTTTTGGTCCCAGGATTTCGCTGTTGGAACAAGGCAGCGGCTCCGGAGACGCGAGCGAGCAGCTTGATGGCTGACGGAATCGCGTCTCCGGAGCTGGAGACTGGAAGACCCGGGAGTTGTCCCCAACCGCCCCAAAGTGGCCAGTGCTGGTTGAACGATTGACGCTTAGGTCCATCCCATTGTAGTTGTAGCCGTAAGAGCCCGAATGCATGGTGCCGGAGTCCCTGTACGAGGCGTTCATAGCGCTGCTGCTAGTTCCATAATTTAGTAACTGATAGTCAGGGCCATTTGGGTAGCGCCCTGAGAACGAGTTTACAAAGTAAGAGCTCATTTAGGTTGTTTTAGAGGGCTTGATTTGTAGATCTTGGTCGTTATAACGCTGTGCTTGACGATTTATGATGTATTAATGAATTATAGCAATGCACTGTACTTCGTTTTTGCTATGTATGCGGCCAAATATGGGGGTGGGGGTGCGTTTGAGAATCACGTGCTTTTGTTGACCAGTCGTAAATTCTCACTGATGACTTCAAGAGGTAATTCATGCTCTATGGTTACAAATGATGACGAGACTGGGAGTCGTTAGACTCGACTCAACGTATTCTTCCCTGTGCAGGGAATGCTGCCTGTAAGCGGACAGCGTCACCTACTGGGAATCAAATGTATTGCAAGCATGGAAGAGTTCTCCACCCTATTTTATTCACTAAATATATTTATTTTACTCACAATGTTCTTTGTCTCATTTTCCTAACGTTTGGTGTATTTTTTTAACGCGAAAGTGCCTAGAATATACTGCGTCTTAAAATTGCAAACGACAATCTAGATTGGTAAATAGAACATTCTTACAAAAAAAAGATATTAGTTAAGTAATATATTAAAGATTTACCTACTGACATCGTGACATTAATATGTAACACCTCCATTTATACTAATTCTACGACCACTCTCCCAGTAGCCTAGTATAGCATATGTCAATTTGATGATAAAGTATGTTATTAACAAATAAAACGTTAATAAGAACGCTAACTGCATTATTTTTACCAAGTTATCTAAGTAAAGGTGGACGAAATGCTGAGTTCAAATGTTTCCATTTACTGGACTTATTACAGACTTTATTCATTTATGTTAAATGTAAATTGTAAGGATAAATGCTTAAAGATATGTTCCTGGTCGCACACCATATAGACTGAATATCAAAAATGAGAGTCCTTGATATATGATCGAAGATTTATGGTTTGTTGACAAAAAGCCAGTTGTTATGTACATGCACGACAGAAATCTGTACCAAACTTTTATATTATTTTGCTTATGTTAAACCCGGGAATGTGTTAAAATGATTTATAATACGTCTGTATTTATATTGAAATATGTTTAATGTATGGAAACACCTACAAAGAGTAACAGGTAAACAGCGTCTAAACGGCGCAGAAGCGTGAAATCAATCTAATGTGCTCAATGGACACATATACATGCAAGTACACAATTTCATGTTTATAATTTAAATAAAATTTAGTATGTGCTCAAAACATTGTCTATCTATAGAAAACAAAATCACTTATATTTGTAATCTTGAATGGGTATCTGATTTTGGAGGTAAAACTTTTAAATACTCCGTGAGGAACCTTTACCTGAGAAATGGCTCGCAATAGGCCCTCCAGGGTTTAAAGTCCCTCGGGGTAAGTGACCAGCATGGACAGGTCAGCTTTCTCCATTGGTTATCTATTAAAGCTTGCTCAACCTTCTCAACTCTCACTTTGTAGGGTGTATTTTGGTTCGAAGTAGGCAACTTTCGGCCTCAGTATAAAAAGCGAAGGCAAATCCCTTAATAATGGTGAACCTGACGATTATTTGTACCACGATATTATTTGAATATTAAATATAATAATAACCTACATGTTTTCCGGATTTTCAAAATTCCATAAAGGGTGCCGTAAGAGTGCAAGTTAATTGCATTGTTGTACAGGCTAAACATCATCACGCAAGTGGCTGTATATCTCATATGACACCTCTTAAGTCTTAAATTTAGCACTAAAACTATTGTTCTTCACAAAGTAAAGAGCATGTGTTATGACGAAATGAAAAAAAAAGATTTCATTTTATTTGATACGGCCGTCATTGGACACAGCATGACAGGCAGAATGATTTGTTATTTTTATTTTTGGATTGAATAACAAACAGAAAGCACGTACAAAAATATATATATATAAAGACTATTGATCCTTCAATTGTTCTCTGGAACAACGCAAGGATCCAGCCATTTTAATACACATCTATAAATTACTTTTAAATGTTTAAACGTCTAAAACCTAAAGGTTTACTTACAGGAACATAATAATAATGATGAAAATAAAAATAGAAATCAATTTACGCACAGTTGGAATTTATTTTATTTTTACACAGTTTAAATATAAACAAGAATATGACAGATTTCAGATAGCTTCGTTCCACATGGACATTTCATTTTTGAGAGCAAATCTAAAGTCTGAGTAAGAACGCACAAAACCACGTGCTTAAAATGACGTAAAAATACAACAAAAATCACAATAAAAATAAAATTATAAGTTTACAGGAATGCTACAGTTGTTAACATGATGGAAAGTCTTCTTGGGGATGGTGTCTGGTGCCCTTCTATGCAATAGTTTTCTTTTTCTTGAGACATATTCATTCTGTCCTCTTCTCCTCGTCCTCTTCGTTTTGTGAACAGTTGATCAATTTGTTCTCTTTTTTCCATTTCATTCGTCGATTTTGGAACCAAATCTTTATTTGACGTTCTGTCAGGCAGAGTGCGTGCGCAATCTCAATTCGACGCCTTCGGGTCAGGTACCTGTTAAAGTGGAACTCTTTTTCTAATTCTAACGTCTGGTAGCGAGTGTACGTCTGACGACCCCTTCTCCCGGCATTAGCGAAGGTCCCTGTCCACAAAATAAGAGAGATAAAAGGAAAAGTAAGTCAAACATTAACGCCGAGATATTTTTTTTCTATGATAAATGTGTCCGGATAGAAACAGCTCGAGGGTGACATCAAGACACGAAACTTTCAAAAACAGTGAGAAATGTATGCACCTGAAACACAGTCCACAACATCATGCATTTTGCACATACATATTAAAATGTATATTGCCTATTTGGATTTGAATTATTGTCTTATATTTAAACAAAACAATTCACATTTGTGATGTGAAATACATTGTAAAGTGATAATGCTATATATCAAACTTTAAATTTGAACATTAGACGCACTGTTACAGTTTAAGTATAAATAACACAATTGTCCAATACATTAACATGGACACACATTACCTACGTGCTAGTGATCTTTTTAACTTTTATAAACGTAGTTGCTAAAAACAAACTGGACTGTACACGACAATTTTATAAATATTAAATTTCAAGAAAAGCCTTAAAACACAGTTTAAGTACAGAGAAACTGTGAATTGCATTATACATTTCATTATCACAACTTTGGCGTTTGCCTATACCTCCCTGTGCTTGTCATTGTTCGTACCTCTGTGGTACAGTATGCTGTTGTCTGGACTGATAACAGCACACTGTACCACGGAGATACGAACAAGAACTACTGTCGTTGCGATATTGTGTTTTTGCATAGTGATCGTCCTTACACTAATATAACAAAATAAGGCATGAACAGCAGGAGAGACATAGAAAATCAATTCTGGCTATATTGTGATAAAACACGAGGCGACAGCTTTGCTTATAAGTACACAAGACTGTATATGCTGTACTTTAAATAAAATGACCTCTACGACGATAATATTCCTACTTTTCCACGCGTAAAAGCAGGAACATAATGAGAGATTTCACAAAAACATTACAGGAGTGGCTTAGGTTTCAGTATGACTCTATAGAGAAGAGCAACGTATTTGTACTGTATGTGCTTCCGGCATTGTACAGTGAAGCCGTAAGTCATGTTGAACGCTCTAGCTTTCTGTGTTTTAGCAATGACCAAAAATGTACTCACCATTACACGAATTCATCCGTTGCATCCAAGGGTAAACCGGCACTGGCGATTTCTGTTCGTCCTCGGGGTAGATACTTTTCCCCGTCGTCCCCGTGCAGTCTGTCTTGCGATGATCCTGACTAAGAACAAACGAATGTTCCTCTATGCTTGCGAGGGTGCAAGCAGGGTCCTTTTCCCTATAGAAGCTTGCTGTCGCGTAATCGCAATGACCGGCAGCGGCTGCCCTTCCGTAGCCACCATTCGCTTGGTGGTAAAAGGAAGATGGATATGCCTTTTCTTGGACGCTCGTAGCTCCATAAGCAGAACCAGGATAGTGTCGTAAAGGGTCTGTGTATCCGGAGGAATATAACGGTATCTGTCCCAAGAACGACTCCTGTCCTCCGGGCAGAGTCACTGGGAAAGTTGAGTTTACAAAATAGGAACTCATTGGGAGGGCACGGTTCTTTTGCTTGGTTTATGATTTGTTGTGTTTTATAGTCCAAGTGGTTTAGCTATTAGTAGTTTATCGGAGATTGGGTTTTAGTTGGGGGGGGGGGGCTGGGTGGCTATATGCCAGTGCGGGACAGAGGGAAGCCGTACCATCTGACCAGGCACTGACCAATCGCAAGCGGACGTGACTGCAAAAGAGCTCCCTTTAGGGGGGCTGTGATTGCACGCGCCGGGGGACCCAGGAGCAGAGAGCTAGCTTTTAAAATCCCTTCTGTCTTTCCTCTCCTTCCAATTAAATTGCTGAATATAAATTACATAGTAATTTTAAAACGTTAGATTGAATACATCGACATTCATAAAGTCGATTTCGGACCTATCTTAGCAATGGTGATATAGGCGTCAACGTGCAAGCTTCTGGTACATTTTCATAGCACATATTATTCCGCAGGCAACTACATTTTATGAATTTTCAGCGGGTGAAATACATGTATACTTTAGCTATGTAGCCTAATTGTGTAGGCCTTATCCCATAAGTAGGCCACAACAGATAAAAATGACAAATTGATGATAAATGCTTTAACACTTAATGATCACTATAACATAATATTTATGTATAAATTATAAACGACGTGTTAAGGAAAACCAAAACATACAGGCTACATACACCAAAAAGTAGATTTGTCTGAATTTAATTATTCCACAAAACTGCTAACACGAAAAAATCCATGAAAACACACGAAAAAATTCATGAAAACACACTCACATCAGTTTTTAAGCTTTTCATACAGATTCTTTCCGTCTCTAAAAGTGACCGTTTGGAACACCAGTAAGTAGTTCAGCAGCGTTTCGGCGTTTTATGGACCTTCCACTGAACTGGTCGAGCGTGTGTGTGTTTTTGATTAACCAAAAGTACAGTTATGGTGGACTGGTATCCTGTCGCTATACAACCAATAAACCATTTGCGGCACAACAAGTGGATATTTTTAAATGAAATACTTTCATTTTGGTTTCCTTTGACGAGGATGCTTCGTTTCCTTTCGCATTGCATAGTTTTCTGCGAACGGAAGACATCTATTGTGTTTCCAGTGAGAAATGGGGAGATGAGTCCAGTCAACATTTGTTAATTTGTAATGCGTATAATTACTAATGTTTCGTAAAATAACCAATAACTTTTGAGTTTGCGATTTATATGTATCACAATATACAATTGTCCGTTTTTTCACCTAAAGCACACGATTTACTATTTAACTTTATTTTTTCCTACAGGGCATTTATTTATTTTTCGTCGGGAAACACCCGGGAGCCAGAAAACTGTTGCTGCTGACTGACAGAAATCAACTATTTTGACTTCATCCCCGGATCACCTTCATAAGGACGAAAAGTTGACAATTTCACACCAATTTGGACATGGAGTGACATGCCTTGTTACTAACTTTATGGCAAGTGTGATGTAACGTTCTGCTAATTCCCTCGAGTGTGTCGCATTGTAATACGTTTATGTGAGTATGTAAAAAATGCGTTATGAAGCTACGCAGTAAGTGTGTCAAACTTATGTAGTCTGTGTTTTAAAAATATTATTTTCAATGTGTTCAGAGTATGACTGCGTACAATTTGTTTAAAAAAAATAACTCATGGTTTTCAAATTAATAAACGGTTTATGAATTTGTAAACATGAATGTGTGTTTTAAATATATGTAATATAATCACTTCAATCAATATTTCTTAGTAAAGATGTTACCAAAGGTTCAATAAAGAGTGTAAAGGTTGTTTTTTTTCATAACCCATATTGATTGACCATAAATCTCAGTGTCTGTTGTGTTAACGGCCGTGGTTATAAATAGCTAAATCTTTCTGCCATGAAGAGAATCCTTAAAACTGAACAGTCACATACCTCAGAATACTTGCTCTGCATGTCGTGTAGATAGCCGGTCTTTAGCTGTTAAAGTTTTTACATTCCTGTAATAATTACGCTCTCAAAATTTTCTCAGCCTTTTTAAACGTAACTTTACTGTAAGTCGGCCTGCCGATTGTACTTCATAAGCTTCATTTAACAAGCTTTAAATTAACCAGTACACGGTTTCTTTGAAAAAAATAATGTTAACCGCAATGTTAATACGTAATTAATATTGAACGCCATTGTCTTCGTCTTATTTAATTATAGATGTCTCTAAATTAAATTACCAAATCTATTTGAAGATTTTCACATATTTGTAAACACAAGACATTGAAAAAAGCTAACCCTCACAAACTGAAGTTAATGAAAGTATTTCATATTGGGGAAAATTGCAAGTTACAAAGTTTCTCTTAAAGCGAGTTTGCTATGTAATTCAAACAGGTCCGTTTAACCTGAAAATATATACGTGGGATTTTACCAATGTCATAGACCCAACGGGTAAATATTTTGCATCGATTTCGTAGGCTTTGTTAACAATCCTCACAAGTGGTTTCTGACTTTGCAAAGGCAAAACATGTTGTTTCAATGCAAAACTAAAATCCTTTGGTGTTTCCCAAAATATATAAAAAAATATATGTAGCATATTTATTGTGTGTGTTAAAATATAAATTAATAATATTTTTGTCCACTATATCATGTTTTATTACATGGAATTAAGACGTTAAGTAACGTAAACGGAATACTATAATTTACTATGCACTATAATTGATTTCAGCTATAATTGAGATGGGGGCTATGCTGATATAACGAGAGTGGTTGTGTTTTTTTTATATAATGGAAACTTCTTTTGGTGGCTGGAATTGCTCACAAATGATCGCACTAATGTGCAATATATAATCAAGAAATGTATACAAAGATCAAGAGACAGACCATATCACACGTTCCCTCTGTATAACATGAAACAGGAGTTTCGAATCAGTCCCTCCTCCCTTTCCCTTTTCTCTCTTCTTCCGGTTACTTTGTCCACTGCCAGTCTAAATAAACACTTAAAGCTCAGATTATGTGCTTACCTAAAAGAGTAAATAAAATAAAATATTATGGGTTCAGAAACTATTGAGAGGAGTCGTCTTAAATTTAGGCCTCAACGCACTTCATTTCCAGTACAGTGGAATAACCCCGGAGTGGTCAAATGCTCGTATTCTGGTCGGATTTCAATAGGCAAAAGAATGGGGATGAAGGAATATAAGCCCTTAAGGTCTGATTTTTCTGGGTGTGTGCCACAAATCTTTCCTAAACGCAGACACTTCAAAGAGCAGCAACAACAGCTCTGAGAATTTACAACCCCTGCATTCTTTTACGTTTCATTGCCACCGGGCCGAAAACCCCTCCCTGTCTGTTCTGTTATCTGTGACTGCAATTTGTGAGTGTTTTTGCCTTCTAGGCTACTACATTTACCAAAGATTTCATTATTTTTTAAACCAAAAGCACACAGCTGTTGGTGAGTGGCCAATGCTGGTGTGAGTTGATTAAAGAGAAACAATCGATAGCCTACTAGATGCAGAGTCACGCTCTCGCATTGCAATAAAACCTACCCTACTTTTGAAGAACACTAAAACATTCTCAATGCCATAAAACTTCGAGTCGTGCGCCCGTGCGGACGAGCACATATACTCTCACACACACTATATAGCGAACAAATAAGCACTGTAATAAATTCTCTCCTCTCTCGCCCGCACACACACGCTAGTTCAGCAAACACCCTCCCTGAAAACCGTCAGGAGAAAAGTAGTGTGATGTCGCAAAGCAAGTCTGGCCACTAGATGGCAGCAGATAGCGGGACATTGCACTAAATGCTGGAACTGCGTCAGGAGCTCTTATCAACAAGAGGATAGCCACGATAATTCACCTCGGAAGAGGTGGAGTTTGCAATTTGTAAAAAATGGCAAAAAAAACATCAATACATGAAAACTTATAAAAACAGTGTATTAAAGTGTTCGATAACTTGCTTGTAAATTGAAACGCTTTTAAAGCTAAACCTTTATTTATTCACTGTCTAATGGGATGGTATTCTATGACAAAAGGCAAAATATAATATTTGTCCGATGATATCTGAATAAAGAGATTTTTTACAGAAAAATAATGAACAATTTCCAGACTTGACACTATGAAATAATATTGTACAGTTTATAAACAAATGTAAATCTCCAAAAAGTTCCAGCACGGCAGCTGGTAGAATAACCTGGAAGGTTTGTACATTCGATCTGGAAGTGAATGGTGGCCAATTCGGAAAAGGACACCCTTGGGTATTTGGTTTTCTTTTATCATATATATTTTTTACAACACTCTTACCATTTACTAAAGGTCTTTAAGTATTTTTTGCAATGCAATATAAATTTTAGCGCAGCAACGTCGCTAAATGAATTCTCTTTACTAAGCATTTTACATAATAGACCCGATTGGAAATACTGCAGCTCCATCAAACCTCGCCCTATCGTCGATACCCTGGCTGCGCCGTCTCAAATACAGTAATGCAGCAGACAAATTCGAAATCGTTATCTCTACAAATGCAGAGCATACATTTGATATAAATATCCTAGCAATGCTGTTGTGAAAATATGGCAAGACATCAAAGCCTTAAGCCTGCTCCACCCAAAGTGGAAATGAATAATTGGATTTAGACAAGGTGTTTACTAATAAGCCCCGCTTGCACAATAGCTTAGAAGTAAAATATATGGACTCTCCATCCAGTGCGCATGGTTAGGTTTGGTCGAGCTCTGACCTCAGAAAAACGATGGGGCTGGTAGACAATGACAGTCTTACCTTTGTTGATAATTCGTCAGCCAGCACCAGGATAGAGAGGCAAGGCTTTCGCCGTAGCCTGCGATCGGTAAGTCCTGTTGCTCCACTTGGTTCCTCCATTAGCACGAATAAGTGACAAATAACATCGGCACCAACGCTTTTTTCGGTTTCACCCGCTTTAGTCAACGGGAGTGAGACCCCCGCGTGAAAACAATCTTGTGATCCAACTGCGTGTCCTCATCTCAGTAAAACTCCATCTCAGTGGATATCCCAGTTGCAGGCGGCCACATTAGCATAGCAGAGCGGAGAGGGTCTCTCCCTTTACAATGTGAGAACATCAGTCTACACAATGCTCTGTGGCCGAATGTGTGTTCGGTATTTGCCCAAATATACATTTAAACAGAGAAAGAACCTATACGGAGCACAGAGACGCTACAATAAGTGCGGCGGCCAAAAGAATGCTGCAATATAACCACTTGGGAAATCATAAAAAGTTCATGTTCACGGTTACCCGTCCACATGACCATCCTCGGCCAATCCCAGGTCCCAGGCACTCATAAAGTTCTATCACAAAGTTGTAAATTTTCATAAAACAACAAGGAATTTATTGCATTTCTTCATGAGTGTTTTAACAGCAGTACCTCTGCAGTCGCCATCTTTTTCTGTTCGATCGCAAGGGAAATTATAGTATTTTTTCGGTTTCTGTAGCATGTACGGCCTTACTATCAAGAAGGCTTATTACTCGAATGTACGATTGTATAAAATGTATGCCCGCGTTTTTTGGATGCAATGCCGAAGTAAAGCATATTTGGCATTTTGGTCATGGTTTAAGGCTGTTTAAAGCAGGCTTCAAAAGCGTTCATATAAAACGAAGGCATTCAGTCAATTGTAACTAGAGAAAAAATAAGCTACAGTGAAGCTATGTGTTTACGATGCTATAAACACCTGGGATGTGACTTTATAAGGCAAAATGTTTTGAATATAATTCTCAGGGAAGCGTATGCCACAAGAGAGGATGTTCTGACTTTATTTTGTAACATATGAGCATAGTTTTTCATTCTAATTTTGCTATTTAAATGTTATTAATATTACCAGAAGGAAAATATTGATTCAAATATAAAGGTTACTAAATGCTTTCTGATCAGTTACCTTTTCGCTCATTCACGTTATATATTATTCAAATCATAAAGAAAGAGAAGACAAATGTTTGTCACAATACGGTAAGCAGTAGCCTAGCTGATAGGAAGATAGGTAGAGGTTTTTGTATTCGAAATACATTTTTATAGTTACACAGTTCAATCTAAGTCGGAAAGGGTATTGTCACCAAAACCATGTTATTAAGGCCTAAAGCCAAAAAGACAGAGCACTTTCCTATTCTGCTGATTTTAGTTCCTTTTATTGCGTTTCCGGCTTTTTATTGACGCACTAAACACATTAGTTTACAACCCATAATATAAACGCTTTCTTCTGGTCTCACACAACCTGTCACTTCCGTCCACTCGGCTTGACCTAAGAAAAAAATCTGTGTTTTAAAAATACGTTTTAGCCAAATAGTGGTGCAAATTTTGCTTACAATAGTACTGGACCAATAGAATTATACTCAAACAAAAACGAATATATATTTTGCCTTTATGATGCTTTGGCGAGCTAGCGGTTCGCCTGATTTTACCCAAAACTGTTCAAATTGCTATTTATTATATTGTACTTTTACTTTAAAAAGCGTAAAGGCCTACTGTTTGAACAACGATACAAATTCTAAACACATCATTGTATGGTTTTTAACACAGTAAATTCTGTCCAAAGTGATGCAATTTATAATTTAACTTTTTATTAATACAGTAATGCGGCCAGCAATACTACTACAAACACAGCTAATAAAACGTCAATTCCAATGTATTGCAACTTCATAATATTTAGTATTTTTAAGCAATAGATATTTATTAATAGTTCAGAGTAAAACACAAGTGATTACGCTTTAATTATGATTATTACGGTTTTTTCTAACTAAAACCTAAAACCATAAACTTTAAATTTCCCGTATTGCATGGGTTTATTTGTTTTAATTTACATTTTTATTTTAAACATGGTGCATAAGTTCTATGACGTGTTTCGATTCAGAAAAGAAAAAACAAAACAAAGCTAAAAGTGGAAAACGGTTCTACATCTTATATGATTAACTGTAGGCTTCGTTTATTTCCATGTATACATTTAACAAAAATGCACATATACATAAATAATACTGGACAGCGGTACAAAAACGCATAGCTTATCATTATAAAATAGATTGTTCCCTTCTATGGTAGACCCTATCCAATAGGCCATATATTTAGGCATCTAGGCTATACTTTCTTAAACGAATTATTTCGTTGATTACATGGACTATCGCTATGCATTTTTTTTAATTAGCAGCTACACAATTATTATTAATATCTTGTCATTCTATTGTCAAATTAACACTCCGCTTCCACATGTAAGTATATATTTGACTACAGTATAGGTAGCATCTTTAGCATCAGTGTAATATAATTTAAAACATGTCAGTTTGCTCTTCCGACAGCCAGATTCTTCACAGTCTGCTACTCATCCTCCTCGTCGCCCCTGACTTCATCGATAGTAGGAGAGCAGGGACCCGCAGATTTGTTCTCCTTTTTCCATTTCATCCTTCTGTTTTGAAACCAGATTTTGATCTGACGTTCTGTCAGGCAAAGGGCATGCGCAATCTCAATACGCCGTCGCCGTGAAAGGTAACGGTTGAAGTGGAACTCCTTCTCCAGCTCTAGTGTTTGATAGCGCGAATATGTCTGGCGTCCCCTTTTCCGGTCCACACCTGTGGTAAATGAAGTAAATAATGGGCTCAGGTTTATCAGCGGACAAAAAAATCAACAGAAAAGTAAAGTTAACTTTTTTGAATGACTGCATACATCTGTAGCAAGGACAGTAACAAATATCGAAAAAACAATAGTATCTCCCGTAAACTATGGTATTGTTATTGTAGGTGTATGATTTGGCGAATCAATTTCAATTTGTATAAGCATGGATCTTATTACAAATGTCAAATATTTTGGTTGAACTATATGTTAACTCTAGTGAGACATTTGTGCATTTGTGACTATAATGGTTCTCCTTTAAATACGGTAGTTAATCTATGATTACTGTAGTTTTTGGAAAGTTGAAAAAAGGACTCGTTAAATCCTTACATGAATTGTTCTTATTGATAACGAGGGTTTATCAAAAACAAGTAATTCCTTTCATCTGAAAAAGGATGCAGATATTACGATTATCCATACTCCCTGTTAAAGTAAAACAACTTGAAGATTATGAAGATACCAGAAGAATAAGTGAAGGTAGATTTGAGATATTTTAGTTTTTGTGACATTTTATATACCTTGAAAGAAAGGCCAGCGTAGATGGGTTATATTTTAGAGGGCATGTCATGTATTAGAAAATGCCCAAGTTAATATTATTTTTTTAAATCATGAACGTTTCAGCGATTTTTGCCGAACAATTGTTTAAATGTACTTTTTTTAATCCACTTGTGATTGGATTAACAAGTAAAGAAATAATACAACCTGTATTATTATTTCAAACATAGCACACATTTGAATAAAAAAACAGTTAACTTGCCAAACAATCCAAAAATGAGCTTAGATGTCAAAGTGGAATGTCATTTAAATACAGAAAAGTTCAGCAAATACCCTTGATATACGTTTATTTTTGTGCTTCCAAATTTGCCGTGAGTGGGGCGGGTGTCAGACTTCTTCCAAAACATGTCCAAAGTCAACAACAGGATCTAATTCCTTTCCAAAGAAGCGTCGATGTGTTCGCCTTTCTGAGTATAAGAGCCATCTTGGTAATATCCATCTTTTAACAGCACATCATTTAAGGAGAAATCTACACTTTCACAGCCTTGTCGAAAGTCAGTGACTTGCGACTTGTGCTGTCTGTGTATTTCCAGCAGACTGTCGACAAATGGGGACTGCTTTGAGTTTGTGTGCTTTTGGAACGTTTTATTGCACTCTTTAGTAATCTTACTTCCGTTTCTGACGCCTTGACTACAAACTGTGCAAAAGTTGAGGAATTTGGTTAGAAAAAACCCAGAATTAAAAAAATTGATATTAGGCAGAAAAAACGTGCACTTTTACATTGAAGGCCTATACAACAGCTATTTTGTGCTCTTAGCGATTGAGCGTATATGATATGTATTATCGTCCTAAAAAAACATAAAAAAAGAGATAAAACAAGCCCGAGCATTGTAAGCCTACTCTAGAAATAGGATCTTTGACGTTCACAGTTTTCAGAATAAAAAAAGATAACAAAATTCCATCTATATGTGTCAAAGTGTGTGTGAGACAGGAAGTGGGAGGGAAAATAATCTCAATGGAATATCGAATAAAATCACAATATCGACTCAAATGGCAACTGCCCCACGTAAAACATGAAATCATGGTGTGGTTGCAAGGAATATGTGTGTAGTGCATTAAAATGTATGGAAACATAAAAGGCTTAACTTTATGATTATCTTTGTTGTTTAACCAAAAATATTGTGAATCTAAATTCCTTCCAGATAACTGTTTACACTGCGTTGGAAATTATTTTATACCTATATAGGCTACGTCCTGCATATATAAATAATATTTGATATGCATGATAATAGATCAAAGTTAATTTAAATATTTGAAATAGTTCTGTAGGAATAGTGTGAAGAGTTGGGAGGACTAATCATGCCTTACATCGGAATTCGTTTTACAAAGTAGAAAGCTGTGGGTGTTATTAGCAGAGTCATGCATTTTCTGTGGTGCATAAAATACATGCATTTTTCACAACATGACTGACATTCCACACGGAGTTTCCTTGCTATCATCTTAGGGCTCTCTGCCAGTAAATGTCACCAGCATTGCTAATGAGGTATCTGTTCTTCAAACTATTTATGTTGCTGTATTTTAACACTGGGAGTTAACAAGAGAAGAAGCACCCCAGGTTGACAGCTAACTGATAGAAACGTCGTTGCTCGTGGGGAGTGTCTTGAGCCACCTCCATTCTAATTACTACTGATGGTATATGTGAGGTAGCTACTTGTGGAAAAAATGCTATTAAGCTAAAAAGAATTATCTTTCAGTATTGAGTCATATATTCTGTGACATTTTTGTCAATTTCAGACCTGGTTTGTTTTGCATACCATTTTGCCAAAAATAAAATGAAGAGCCCGCAGTGATAATAAAAAAATGAATACAATAAAATATGTTAGAATGAAGGCGTTGACATTATTATTGTATGCCAAACAATTATGGTAATACAGTATTTATTAGCCTACATGTAGAACAAGTCTATACAAAACTCACACATCCGAACTACCAACTGTAATTCAAGGAAAGGTCTATCTAGCAGTACCATAGAAATACAAGACCCCTTGTGAAAATATAGAAATATTAAAAGCCAATTACTAGGAATAACATGTCAGATGTTATATGTGTCTGTGTGAAACTGTGCAGCGACATGAAATGCGATGCAAAAACGACAAACACTTTTGCAGCAGGCAAAATGTGTTAATTATAAAATAAAACACTTCTTGGATAAGTCTTCTAGCCCCTCCATTACTATGAAAGATACTATGATGTGCTGAATAATCTTTTTGTGGTGGCCAATTATACAAAAAATATGTGAGGAAACAGCTGCCCAGTGCGTTCTGCAAGTCAACCATATAAGCACAGTTAAAAGAAAACTATGTGGAAATGCGGTTGCTCCCCTTAACAGGTTTCCCTCCCCCTCAGACACAAAACCTCACACCCCTGTCTTTACGAAACACCCAGTTTTTACAGACCTGTGCTCCTCATCCATGGATAGATCCGGAGGTTGTCTTCGTTGTTTTGATCATAGCCTCCATGCTCTGCCTTACCACTGCTTTGGGCTTTAGAGAGATCGCCAGCGCACACCATGCGTAGACTCGGATGCTCAAACAGAGAACTGTGCATGTTCAACGAGACAGCCCCCAGCTCATATGCAGCGGGCAACATACCGAAGCCCTGTCTGGAAGCACTTGCACCGTTAGTATAAATGTTTGACATTAAGACGGAAGATGAGGAAGAGACCGGTGTACCAGTAAAAGCCGAGTCGTAGCTGCTGGACCGCTCCGCACTACTCGCAAAGGCACATGGAGTTTGCTCGGGAATAACGCCAGCAGAGACGACAGAACTCGCCACTTGATATTTGGAAAACAACGCGTTCGCATAGTACAATGAACTCATAATTTGAGAAATGATTTATGGGCCAATAGGTTTCAGTGTCGGTTTTACGAGACCCAATGATATATTACAAAATTGCAGTCTAGGTTTACGCGAAAAAAACACTCCTTTTTCCTCTGGGGCCACGTGATGAGCAGCACGTGATAAAAGTCTTCCAATGAGTATGCTATCCAAAGCCTTGTATAAAGTGGAAAAGGGATACGCACCCGATGGTCCACATAATATTTTTAAATTATTCACTTACAGCCAAAGGTACAGGTTACACAACAGCACGGTAGAACACACAAATCGATGTGCTATCGAGAAGGTTTCTGTAATCACCTGACTCAAGCATTAAATATATTTACTGAGTTTCCGGGATTGGTTAGATTTAGTAACGTGTCGTTTGTTTGGAAATCCAACCTACAAATAACAAGAGCCCATTTTATTTTTGTATTGATTGTCAACGATAGTTCCTTTTTCACCGACTCAACGCTTATCATTGCGTTCTTGCGGCGTTTATACCAGGCCCGCAGATATAGCCTACTGTTGCCATTGACTGACACCCGCCACCATCACCACGCTGTTCAAAATTGTCAACGATATATGAGGAGTTTGGTTTCAAAATGAGATAACTCGGTTTTAAAATGATGTAAAACCATGCCTTTTTATTGGGCATTCAAATGAATATAAATCAACATGCAGTTGGTTTGTTTTGATTTAAACCACATAACTAAAAAAAATACAGCCAACTAACAGAATAAACCACGATGAAAACATCGTAATATAAAAAAATTAAAAAGTTTTTTTAAATTGCTTAAAAACGGAGTTCCCTCATTTTGGAACAAAACTCTTCATGTGATCTTCAATAATATGTTAAGGCACGACCAAATTTCGTGTTATAGAAAATGTCATAGAACCCCGATAATATTAAATATCTGTTTCTCTTTAGTGCCGTACTGACAACATAGTTTTGAGGGCATTCAATTATGCTTCCAAATGCCTCTGTCCTAGTTCACGTAACTCATAATTGCACTTATAAATCAAGAACGTGACCACAATGTGAAACACTGGTCTACTTGGTAAATTATACTGTAAATATTTCTTGTGATTCTCTTAAGCCCATGGATTTTTACAATTTTAAACAAACACGACCGCTCTCTGGTTTGGCCGATGCCGTCCTTGTGAAACCGGATCACTGTGATCCGCATATTAAAAGGAAATGAGGTAGAGGACACATGATGTCACGGATTCTCGCGTGTAAACTTTATTGTGTCCATTTTCGTCTGCTTCTTCCAGTTTTAGACATTTACACAGTTACGAATGTCAACAAACCATAGTGGTCACCAAGAAGTTTGCTACTTCACCAGTAATCGTGAACAAACAAAAAACATTTTAGTAAACAATGGGTCACATGACATTTTTAAATTATTTTTATTATGTTTTATTCATTTTTATAATCCACTGTGCGCATGCTTACCCCAGGAAAGGAAGACAACAAAATACCATCGATTTGAGAAGAACCAAATACGTGTAAAAAGAGATTCTACGGCATAAATAGGCAGTTTCATGTTGTTGGAAGTCATCACTACATAAACATCATAACATATAAGTGAGAACAGTTAAAAGTGCACCATTTAACTTAAAAACTATACAGCTGCCAAGGTAATTGTTAATGACAATATCCTAACAATAGAAACATAAGTTTCACGATAATTATTCCACAAAGAAAGGAGATTAGTTTTAATACTATCACACTCTCTGAACATCAGGTAGAAAGTAGAAATTCGGGTCCTTCGTCGTCCTGAAGTTCTGTCATCAGCATTTTAGGTTTACAGTCATTTTTCTATTCCCAGTCATTTTTATGTTCCTTCATCGTGTTACCAAGAAGTAACGACTCAAGTTGTCTCTGAGAGACAAACTTCCCATGCAAACACTCTTATTCTCTTCATCATTGTCTGCTTTGTTTCCCTATTTATTCTTTTGATTGCTCCCTCCACACGCGCGCGCTCACACACAAACACACACATCCGCTCTACATTTGTTTTGCCTTGTCGCAGTCTTCTCCGGCTGACTGTGCCCCGGACGCCTGTTCTTTCTCCCGTTTTTCGTTTTCGATCTGCTCCTGTTCAGACTTGCTGCTTGGAAATTTGTCCTTGTTGTTTTCTTTTTTCCATTTCATGCGGCGGTTTTGAAACCAGATTTTGACTTGTCGTTCGGTCAGTCCCAAAGCGTGTGATACTTCAATCCGTCGCTTGCGTGTCAGGTAGGGATTGAAGAGAAACTCTTTCTCGAGTTCCAGCGTCTGATAGCGGCTGTATGTCTGGCGACCTCGCCTCCGTCCGGCAGCTACTAGCAATAAAAAAGTTAACTTCAGTTAGACAGTTCTTAAATATACCCACGTTTTAGAATTATATTTTTGGCTAGGAATCAGTACATTTAAAAGCAATTTACACGCGTGAAAAGGGCTTATACAAAATACAAACACACAGATGTTTAACACAATAAATGATTTCTGGATATGCTTGTAGTGTACCATGGGGACTTCACATTAAATAATATGCAATCAATATAAAGGCTCCGTCAATGAAAATATAAATAGGTTTGCATAAAGACATTATTTCCTAAGGCTAAACACAATAGAGTAATCAAAAGCAGTCTATACGATTTTTACATGTTCAAAGGATTAGTCAAAGTCATAAATGACATAAGCATTGTGAAACGGCCAAGGCTCACTGTAAGTCGTTAAAGGCTGCAGTAAAACTTTGACCTGGGTGAGAACTGAGAGATCCGCCGTGGGACAAAATCTCACACATGTAAACAGAAAGAAGGGAATTTGGGCTTTTCTCTTGTCTTCCTCTCTTCCCACTACCCTCTTTTTCTATGGCAGGGTCATTAAACTATAAAGTGATTCACAAGTTTTGAACACCATAAAACAATAAACCGCTATTGCACCCCCGCCCCCCTTGTGCACACAGGAAACTCAGCTCTAAAACTAAATTGCAATGAGAATTTTAGTGGGACTAACTCAATTTAATGTCACTCTTACTTACACTAACACACAACGCGAGTTGGCAGGCTTATCTTTACCGAGGCTCACCTTGAGGTCGCATCCAAGGAAACAGCTGTGTGGGCGACGGACTCTGTTCCGTGTTGTCCGTCTCGTCGCCGATGCCCCCCGTGGCGAGCTTGCAGTCGCTATACTGCACCAAGTCGGCGTCTTGAGCACCAAAAAGAGCTTGCCTTTGGAGAGCATCATAACCATAGAAGTTACCCGGCTCGCCGTGACAAGTTACGGCGCAGGGACTCTGCTGGTAAGGGGCTGCGGAGAGCGTCGACGCGCCGTGGTGGTAAAACTCCTGAATCTGAGGAGCATGCTGGAAAGTGGCCCCTGTGCCTGGACCGTACACGACGGTGGGTCTTGTCCCCAGGTCCTGCGCAAAACCGCACTCGTAATAGTTCGGCCGTAGCGTGTCTCCGCTTTTATATTTAGTGAAGAGAGAGTTGACGAAATATGAGCTCATCTTTTGACGTTTGTCGATGCTGATTTTGTTCAGGGGTTTGCTTTTGAATGTGCTTCTTTCAGCTCAGTAGTTACAGAAAGTGGTCCGCTTCACAGTTACAACAAGCGATGATTTCCAACAACGAAATGTCTTGCGTTGGTGTACCTTTGTTAAAACAACTTCTCTAAAGGCAAAGTTATTTCGCTTCCATAAACATGTTCCCACTGTAGAGATCCAGCATCACAATTCCGGTGAAGGGTGCCAATTCCCAAGTTGCATTCTGTGACTTACTCCTCGGCAAATAAGTAGTTTCATATTTTGCAGTGTTTTCACAACAATTTGCGTCTACTATCGGATCCTCATCTCATTGGCTTCTTGCATCCCCTCACGGACACCGCTCTGTGCTATTCTGATATGAAGGGAGTAAGAGAATGAAAAAGAGGGAAAAAGAGAAAGCGAGCGAACAGAGAGAGGGAGAGATAGAGCGGGGGAGCGAGGAAGCGGGAGGGGGTTAGTCAAAGGAGAAAGGAGGGGAGAATATGCACATTAATATGTTCAAGCCAGTAAGTTAATGAGAAATCTGCCGCTTTGCATCAGATCAAGTGCATAGCCCCTGACCATCCCCCACACAACTTATCAACTACAACCCTTTTTTCGAAAGATTTTTTTCATGTTGATCACAGGCATCCCAAGTAACGGATTGGTTTATTTAGCTCTCTATCAAGACTAATAATTATTTTATTTTATGTCAGGGTCCAGACGGAGAACTTTAAACAGCATGGAAAATATATGTTCTTTCATAAAGATGTTTCTGGTAAAACATATAAAAGAACCCTTTTTTTCCCCACGTTAAAACTTGTCACAGCATGATTTGAGTCGACTAATGCACGAATAGAAATTTGAAATGCAGTCATCTTTCCAGTTTTTATATTTTCATTTTAAAAATATTACTTAAAGATATTCCACAGAGATATGAGTCGGGCATAAGGGAAATGTGGTTGTAAATAGTTTAACGAACTATAAAATGCAATAAACGCCCTTACTGTTTGTTGTTGACGTAGTGCATCAGAAAAAGCTGTTAGATTTTTATGAGGTTCCACTACCAGGGCTGTAAATGTTTCGCTCCGGATTTTATCCTTGCAGAAATAAGACGTCCTTTAATTGTCATTTAGTTTTGTATTTTAAACGGTTTTCCATTATATTTAGGACAAGAAACTCCGGTGCACATTTTCGTAAAAAAACAATAGATAATGGTAAACTAATGTTACAGAAAAAAACAATTCAATGAAATAGTGTTTGTTACTCCAGTATGTGAAGTAAATATATTTCTGCAAAGATTTTGAAAAAAAATCTTGCCCAAAATCAGCACTTCGGTGCCAATGTCACGAATCATATTGAATCTTTACTTTAATTACATTAAGAATAATATTTGTATTCCAAAACGCGGATTGTGTTGTGAATGTTTATGTTGTTTAATGGGAAATACTCAACATAGGCTACAAAATACTAACCCTAGGGAATCTATAATTTTAACAACGGGTTCAAAATAGGCTGTATTTTCATCATTTTAAAAATGAGTTCTGGTGTTTAACCCAATAAAACTGAATGTTTAGTATAATAAAAAAGATATCGTAAAGAAATTTTGACACTTCATTGACTTTGCACACAATGAACATAGCCTATTGATAATTACGAAATAATAATCATTTATATAATAAATCTGAAAATGTTTGTTTAATTTGTCTGTCAGAAGTTATTTAATTATTTCAGTGTAAAAGTCCTTGTTGTTGCTTTTTTGTTTTTCTCAATAAAACACAATTTAATTACAAAGGTTATGTGTGATAATTTACTATTAAAGTCTAAACAAGTTAGTCATAAAAATAGATAACAAATTTGCCTATAACAAATTTGTGGTTTTATTAAATGATTTGGAGGCCTAGGATTTGAATCCTAAAAATGACTCACTTCACTTTCCACGAGGCTCCTTGAATTCCAAATAAGATAAATTAAATGTTAGAAAAAAGTATTAAAGAAAAGAACGAGTAATTTTAAATAATACACGGAACTTTGTATTTCCGAAATGTAGGGTAATCTCCTTAGAAAATGTAATGTACTTTGTTCGCAGACTACTGTGGTCCTCTGTCAAATATATTAAATAATCTTTTGAAGTTAATCTTCTTCATCCCTCTCAAAAGTTTCACCGTGTCAAACGTAAATCGTGTGAGCCTTCTTTTAGTCAAGTGTAACACAGTACATGTTTTGGCTCCAGTGATTTCCGGTTTGAGGGGGAAAAGAGTCCGATGACTCTCGTTTTGGTGGAGCAACATTGCCATCAAGCGGCAATTGTGTGTTAGGCCTACAGCATATTCAGCTGTGATGAGTGAAAGTTCAAAAGCTAATGGTTCTATAAACAACCGACATAAAAACAGAATGAGGGAATTAACAGCTCAGTAAGTGCAAATCCAATGATGTAAAGTACTTATTTTAATTCTCTATAATAAGGAATCCATTTAAACCGATCCTTGTCTTGTGTGGATATTCCAAGTTGTTTTAAAAAGTAACCTACATTGTTCGCATTGACGTAGAATATCACATTATGACCATTACGTTGCAAATATTCATTCGTATATTTATATATTTTATTACTATTTGATTTCCATTTCATGAACAAGATAAAATATTAGGAATGACGTTCAAATGTGCTCCCCGTGACCCGAGGTAGTTCGGATAAGCGGTAGAAAATGGAATGGAATGGGGGGACGTTCAAATGTAATATCGTGTTCAAGTCGTTATTTGCAGTAATTTGCGTGTTTCCGTATTCATTTTATAAATATTAATACGGGAGTTTTTACCACATTCTGTAAATCTATCTTTAAGTCATAAAATACTTTCTTCCGAGAATTTTTTTTTAGGTTACATTATGGGTCACTTTTGCAACAAACCTGTGCGGTTTGTTTTATAGATATCGGTAATTTAACGAAAATTAAGCAACAACGGTTCTGCATTATCCAGTGTTAAGTGAAAAATGCATTGTTTGGGGAAATGTGGCTAGAGATAACATAAAAGAGAGAAGGTATATATTGGGTGATGGAAATGTTGTCCTGTAGCAACCCGCCTTTGAATCTCATCTCACCAAGACACAATCGGATGTGTGGACACAGAATGGCGAAGTCGAGCTGGTCCCAAAGGTTGTAAACAAATTAAGGTCGGTCATCCCAGACGTCTCGCCAGAAATCCTTTTTGTGCCGTTTTATGGCCGCTATAAGGGCTGTTGTGCATTCGGAAATAGAACAAAGGGTGGGCGTCGAGAGAATCGGGTTCAGGGCTCTTATGTGGAAGTCCAGATCTCACCATTCTCGACCCCCTACTCTGTAAGGAATCTGGACGGATAAAGAACAAACGTTGTGCACAATAAAACAACAAATGTGAGAAATGAGCGAAAACAGGCAAATATCCTTTTCCCTTTGCGAACAGCGCCGTATCCTAGGCAAATTACTGTCTTACCGTTCTTATGAATTAAAATGTTTCTCCCTTTTTCGCGTAGTGTTTGCTTTCCAGCCGTTTAGTTCTTAACCTTCAGAATTGTATACACTATAAAGTTTTATTGCACTCATATTATTTTATTGCGAGACACCACATTGGATTTCTTTCTCTTTTTTATGACATTTGACTTCCCATTTCCGGGCAAGAGTACATTCCTTCTGCAGTTTGTTTCCTTTCAAAACACCAAAATAAAGGGCGTTGATGGGTGAAATGGCTGGAATGGACATTTCTCTTAGCTTTTGGAATTATCAGTACAAACCCATAGTCGTTCTTGAAAATATCTTTAATCCAGGACACCTGGCAATGTCTTCAAAAATATTTAATTGTAACAGGCTGTTGTGAAAAAACATTTTAATCTTTATTTAGCAGCACTGACAAATAAACATGAGGATTGATACGGGTGCTCAAATCTCCCCTAAATAATCTGTTTATCAGTCAAAACTACAGCATAATATGCTAATGTAAACTGCGTGGACTCTAATGAAACACATGACTTTTACCATCGTTTCAGCCTTTTAGTTATTAGCTCGAAATCTAACATCAACCCTTATCCATATTAGTTTGCTTCATTGCGGTGAAACAGTGAAACAAAAGATACCAAAGTGAAACGCAGAGAGCCACAGCAAAGATAAGCCATGGTTATTCGCAAAAATTGTTTTTTTCACAGTTGATCTGAACCTTTCTTCTTTCCGGTTCAATAAGTATGCTTTAGCACATTTACAACATGTGCCTCTTATTATAACACGTAAAACACATGAAGCTCCAGCACATGAAAGGGTGAAAAATGCTAAACAAATGTTGGGCCGTTAAAGAACAAGAACATAGATGCCATTTTTATGTTATATTTTGTCAATGGAACAAAACACTGAACCTAAAGACATACTGACATGACAAAACAAACATGTTAAATTTTGAAATAACAATTGTGACTAGCAAGGTGCATTCATCATATTGCCTAAAACCATATTTCATTTAGGATTCTAGATTTTGCTCTTGTTCCAGTAATATAACATTTTTTAAGGACTAACAGTTTTTATTTAGATTTAGATAGTAATTTTATTTCTGTACATAAAAATGACGAGACCTCAGCATGTGGTCTATGTAAACTTTTAATATGAGTCCAGCATCAGCCGTGCAAGAGCACAGATTAACAACACAACAAAACAGAAACACCAAATGAAACGGAGAACACATGGACGAAGTAAATGTTGTACTGAAATTGCGTCTCTGCTTTAAAATCTAGCATTTTTTTTGTCTTAAATAAAATTGTCTTGTGTTGATTCACAAGAATGGGGGCATGTGTCAAAAAAGGTGGGATAGAATTGGGTTAGTGGCCACTAAATATTAAAACTGTTATTTGAAGATGCGCTTGATTGTAGAGTAAAATTATACCACAACATTGTTTTTTCACCAAGAAAATAAATTTAAAAAACGTAACATGGAGAAAAGAGCAAATACAGAAAACACACTGACAATACAAACAACGGACATAAAGGAAACAAATACACATGAAAGGTGTAAACAAAATTAAATTGGAAGATTACATCTATCTGCCCATTCAAGTATAAAGACTTTCTGAAATTATTTTTACAACAACAAATCACATTTCATAAAAAAACAAGCTATTAATGTATTTACAATAAATTACAAATACAATCCTAAGATACACATAAAACAGCTTGAATTAATTCTAGCTTTTACTAGCACATAAAAACTACACTAATAAAGGCATGCGCAAATGTATGTAAACAAGAGAAAACATAACCGCGACCGAATTTGTATTAAAGGTTGTTATGCATTCGAGCACATGTAAATTGTATGGATACTGGCACACTACAATTACAACTCGGAAGATGTACTCGAATACATTGTGTTTCTTTCCATTGTGTGTAATTCCTTGAAAAATTAAAAACCTCTTTTTTTTAATTATTCAAGGATGATTTTAGATATTTGTCATGAAAGCGGAAAAGATAAGGAAATTAATCAAGGTTCGCGTTTAATTAATCGGCATGATTTTTCAGCAAATGATACAAAACTCCAGGCTAAAGTTAAAATTAAGAAAGCAGATTTCGATGAGCCTATTCTTCTTCTTATTATCATTACATTTGAAAAGATGCTTTATCTGAGAGATGTAAAATAATTTTACAATAAATTTACAACAACCCTATTTTTTAACACAAGTGCATACAAATAGTATATTTAATACATTCAATTTTTGTAACCTAAAAATAAGCAAACTTAGTTTGAGGAAAAACAGACTCTAGGAAACGAAAAGGGTTGTTTTATTTACTTTTGTAGTATAATAATAATACTAAATCTTAATTTGACTTTTACAATGGACGAGGCGTAACTTTAAATTGAATGTTAAATACATGTTGCATTAGCACACGTCTATCACAAAAGGAATGATGGAAATGCAAAAGTCTAAGAAACCACCTTATAAAGCAGATTTTTTTAAACAGTTCGTAAACCAGATATGTTTTTACACCTGTGTGTTTCCCGATGAAGTGTCCGTTTCTTTCACCCAAGACATGATCGTAATAAAAGTAGCATTCAAGGGAGAGTGTTAAGACGTTTCCCCTTCCTCTGCGTCATTCACCTCTCCTTTATATTCTTTGCTTAATACTGTTCATTCATACGGAAAGTATGTGTGCTTGCATAAGCTTCCAGAATTAGAGGACTCGTGTAAAAGGTTTGGAAGCCAGGCACAGGTCTGCGTTATCATTCTTTGGCCTGGTCCTTGTTCATTTTCTTCATTTTCATCCTCCGGTTCTGGAACCAGATTTTTACTTGTCGCTCTGTCAAGTTCAGCTGACGAGCTACCTCGTGCCTCCGGTCGCGGGTGAGGTACATATTGAACAGAAATTCCTTCTCAAGCTCCAAGGTCTGATATTTCGTGTATGGACATCGCTTTTTCCGGGATGATCGAGCGTGCAACCAATTGGCTGAGGGATCATCTGCAAAACAAGCAATACAGATCCAAATATTATTTACAGGATTCCACATATAACGAGTATAAGAACTGAAAATACAGGGAAAACAATACAACTACAACCTCAAAACACTGATAATAACGTGTAAAAATGTGCGCTTTTACGGTACCACGACCTTTCACTCCGTAATGTCTTAAAGTACAATATTTGTCTAATACTACTGCTACACATAAGGGTAGCATTGAATTAATTCTGCAGTAGACTTGTGAGGCGACCTAAAGGGCCAATTTAGACCAGATGGAGGCCAATGAATTCAAGAACAACAACTGGAATCCATGGACTGCGTAATGAACAACATTGTACAATAGATCATCTTTGAAATTATCTGTCATTCACAGAGCTTTTGGGCTATGAGTTGATAGGTTTAAAATTAAATGCTACACTTCTCTAATTAAAATTGAATTGTGAAGAAACAGATTTTAACCGTGTGCAGAGCAATATATATATATATATGTGTTGACACATGTGACATAATATTATCTTCTTTTTTTAGGGAAATCTGTGGGGTAAATTATAGAGGCAGAGCATTTCTGTTGCGTCGTCTACCTCAGCGGTTTAGTCGGGAATGCAGATGGGAGTCAAACATTTTCCATTGTGATCCATTTGGGACTATACACACTAACAAGTTGAATCTCACAGCACTGCGAGATGCATCGTGATGGGCAACTCCGTAAATACCCCCATAACTGCTTTGGCTTAATAACGTAGAATGAGGATTTGTCCAGTGTCAAAATTGGAATATTCACTTCAAGCGCTAAATCAATGTCAAATGTTTTGTACGTAACTGGGTCTACTTAAGATCATAATCAACCAGACACAATTTCGTGATGCGACGATTTCTCATCACATAAGAGGAAATCCAATCGCTTTATGCCCCAAGATATGCCCTTCAGCTGTACAGTAACTATCTATGCATCCTAAAATCGTATTACGTAATTATATTTTTATAATGTAGTGAAATACATACACCTGTCTAAAATGATCAATGACCGCGTCATGTCAACTGTAGGCCTCACGTACACATACAAAGGGGACTTTACATTGTCATTTACGAGAGGGGTTGAAGACTTGAAACCAAACAATGAAACACCCAGAGTGTTAGGTTGTATGATTTAAAGAAATTGACGTTTACCATCAACATCAAAATCTCCAAATAAAAAATAAATAATTTAATGTATACGGTTCTTCAGGCCTAATGTCCTAATGGACCTTTAACATAAGGAAAAGTATTGCATGTATGGATACAATTGTATTTATCTTTAGAGTTTATTTTCAGCACAACCACCGATTCTCACATAGGATTGGGAATAATGATTCCTCTGACATGATAGCTATAACTTGTCTTCAGAAACGAGGATGTGCAATTCCCAGCATCACTGACTTTGCCTACAGTTTATTCTGGAGAGCCGCCCGGGGTAGCACATTGGGGATTTCTGTTGCGCACAATTCCTTCATTTTGCATTTCTTTAACCCATTGCACCGAATAAAATCGATGGGTATTTCCAATAATTTATAAAAAAAAAAGGAAAGAGGTGCATCGATTAAACATTTAGCTGTATTTTTGAATTTGTGGAAATAATTCATACGTTCTTCACATTACCACCTGGCTGCATGAGCACCAATGGAGAAGTGTCGGACTTAATGAATCAACCAAGGCCCATAGTATGTCAATTGGTTATGAGCTATCAATGCACCAGCTCACATCCACTCTCTTGCTATAGTGCAGCTAAAAGAGCTGAAAAATTACAGGCAATAAGAGCAACCAGCCACATTTCTATGCAGTACTAGCATAACATAGCAAATAATATCTTTGACATTATATACGAGCACCTTGTCAAGAATAATATTTATTCTCTCCTCCATAGATTTAAAGAAAATAAATGCAATGCATAAGAAAAGCAGCTCATAATCAGTTTTTTTGCAACAACAAAAAAACTAAGTGGAAGCTTTAGAGAGACAATGAAAAAAGCAATTTACTGCCGACCTAAAACTGGCTGGTACATTAAAGTGCACTGACGCGCAAATAACCGACTCTAGCAGACTGTGATAGGGGGAGAGAGAGACAAATAAACTTAAAACTTTCTCAACAAAGAAATAAAAGCTAATTGAGTAAGGCTGAAGTATTAACCTATTTTGAAAACGTGTACCTAACTCCATAACAAAACAAAGCAGGTCTCAGTAAGAGTATGGCTGCATTCGAAATCACGGTAAAAAATAAATGGTAAGGGCAAAATAACGACATACAAAAGTAAAGCTTAATGTTAAGAAACACTTCGGAAGGCTTCATGATCATACTTGGCTTCGTGAGGTGTCTGTGGCTTTCCACTGCTTTGTTCTGGTTTTATGACAGCATTAAAAGCTTTACAGAGTGTTCACTTCCTAGGTTTATAACTTACTTTGATCCGGTCCCTCTTTGTCCTCGGTACCTTCGCATATGTCCTTATTGTCTTCAAACCCAGCGCTTTGGGCAGAATTCATCTCCCGTGCTGTTGAGGATTCCAAAATAAATTCATGTTGCCCACCGAGTTTCTGTGGCTCTCCGAGATGTCCAAGGAGCGGCTCCATTTTGACCTGCCCTTGCCCAGGCAGCGGCTCTGCTCTCGGGGCACAGTCGAGCCATGTTCGGAGGTATCGTGTATCCGTGGAAGGCACGGGCTGCGTCGATATGTATGGATGGTAGACTGCTGGTAAGCCATTGGACGCGTGGGAACTGAATGGATTCCACGAAGAACTGAACACTGGAGGTTTGGGCTGAAAACTACAAGAGGGGAACTCGGGATGGTCTCCGGGTCCCGGTTGTCTAGCGCTGGAGTACTGTACATTGGAAAAGCGGGACGCATTCGGATCTTCTCCTTCATGACTTATGATAGAATCGACATAGTAGTTGCTTAAAGTTCCAGAAATGGACATTCTCGGACATTATATAACTTACTGTTCATTGAAGGGAAAACATGTACAATAGAAATTCACTCCCCTATTTACGGTACTCCTCTTCACTCTCTCGCTAACAAAGTAGAGCTGGGCTGCTGTGGTGTACGCTCAGAGCGAAGTGATTGGTCAGACTTTTTTCGCGAGCCTGATAAAGCGTCAATGGGGTGTAAATCAATCCGCCAAGAGGCTGTACAGAGCTCTCCTACACTTGCGCTCTTTATATTTCCCATCTATATAAATTCTCTTCTTTATGCAATATGCAAAATGCGAGTGTGTCTATATATCTACAAATGTCAGCTTACATTATGAAACGTTTTGACATTGTGTGTTCAAACGCATATGCTACAAATGTGCAACGGTGTTTTCTGTAAATGTATGCATTATTCTGTGCTCGACAGTAACAGTTGGTGGAATCTTGATAATATTTGTTTTATAAAATTCAACTGGACAATTAATTGAAATATTAAACAAGATTTCAAAAGACATAACAAAAACAAATGCTGTGTAATTATATTTTCTACTTTAAATTTATATAATTAGTTGTTATTTTAACATAGCTTATATTGGACGTAAAATGTTAATACTATTTATAATGCTAAGCTTCATAACCTCCAGGGAAGCAAACCTTTTCTGTTCTTGTGTACGCTGAGATAATGAGCAGGTTTATTGGAAAATTAACAGTATTTTTTTCTTAACGAGGGTATTAAACACCACAGTGCGACAATCCCCTTGTATTTATGGAAGAAACTACTTGAACTTTTTGGTCGTTTAATACTATAATAAAATACTACATCAGGCACCTTTGATTTTTATAGGCCTGATATACTGCCTGTGGCGAGGACCGTGAACGACTCCACTGTTGCATTCCACCCAAGCGCGCACTTTGCACTTACACACACACACATACACACACGCACACATTCGGACTAAACAAACTAAATTTCCTGTTTTTATTATTTTGTTTAATTATTAAAGCACACGAATTGTCCACTCTGTGTTGATGGAAAGAAAATATGAATTAGACAATGAATTAAATGTTTTACAGAGACGTTCACTGTCCGTTTTAAATGACTAGCATCTTGGTCGTGCCCAAGAAATATTTTAATCCTAAAAATTTTAACCGAATCAGGCCGTTGTGCCTCTGCAAAAAGACCAACAAAAATGCTCCTTATTTTCTGAACCACAACCCAAAATGTTTCAGCACATGAAAATTATACGCCCTTCTCATGTAACAGTTTTCCTTCTACCTTTTTTTTCTCAGTAACTTCAGCCAAATGCATTTGGCTTAGTGCTAATTTTATGAAGCACTGTAAAAGGTGTAGACAGGTCCAGTTACATAATGTGACTTTTGTGTAAACCCAGGAAAGCCACAAAAATGACAATTGCATCAGGAAACTTGTCTTTTTGATCAAACTTGTTTTATCAACTGTAAAATGCATCTTAATGTAAGTCAACCTATCAGCGGTCCATTTCCACACGATGTGACTGCATGAATCTCGATTTCTGTAAAATTGTTGTTTCTGAAAAATGTCACTAGGTTGTGATATATCTCTATATATAGAGAACATATTAACAAGCTCATTAAACTATATGAAAAGCACTCCTTTTTTTAATACGACAGTAAAAAAATTAAAATATATATATTTATATACACACACACACACACACACACACACAGATACAGTGACTAAACAACTATACACATAATTATATAGATAATATGAAGAGTTTTTTTGTAAGAAAAGATAACTTTTTAAAAAAAACTTTCCAAACAAATCTTTTGTGTTAGTTAGCTGTTCTCTTTTGATTATTACATTATCATAACAACACAAATGAAGTTTGATTAATTTTAATTGGATTTTTTTAGTTATCTGTTTTTGCACATGATCTCTCTAAATATAGGAAGTTATCCAAGTTATCATACCATCCAAAACAGAGCAAGGGGACATTTTCATGTGAAAATTAAATAATCATATTAGTCTTATTTTTATAATTTTCAATTATAACCGATCTAAAAATTCTAAAAGTATATATGCATTACAATTAAGTGTACAATAAAATTAATTCAAAGGATATCAACAGAAATGATTCAACAAAACAAAAAAGCGGCATAAAGTCACACAAACATACACACACAAATACACACAAACAAAACTTCTTCAATCAATTATGGTATCAACGGCAGAAATTCTTTATTGATTTTTTTATCCATGTGTGTGGTCATTGTTAAGCATAAACGACAGAAATATCTTGTTTATTTTAATAAAAAAACTTCACAGGTGACCAGAATATAATTAATGCTAAATGGCTCTGAAATGTATGGACATTTATGCAATAGGCTAATATATTTTCATTTAGATATTGCCATAAATTGCTATAAAATGGTGTCGAAGACTATTATTAGCCTATATATTATGAACAAGTTTTCATAAAAAATAGGTTAACTGAATATGTGAAACGCATAGATATGGCGCGTAACGTTCCGTGTCACATGTTGTAGAACAAAACACACAACAAGTGTCGTCACAAAAAATCATAAACTGAAAAACAAAACGTAAGAATTGTTTGGTTTTAGAGAACACAGTCTATCAAATCAGTACTTTGAATGACGTCGTTACAATATCTTCAGTCCAACTGAAACGGACAATGATGCATGTTACCGGAGCAATCCAGGCAGTTTCAGGTTCCTGTGATATTAAACGTCCAGCCCAACAACTTGAAACTACCTAAATCACACCAGCTTTGCCTTCTCCGTGTTCAAAGGCAAGACATTGAATAGCTGCCAGTACTCCAGCGTCCAAACGTACTGAACCGGATGCACACTCATATTTCAGTATTACTTTGAGAGAGCACCTTTTAACGGAGGGAATCCTGTTAAAATACACCCGTGCTAAAATATCCAGTGAAACGTTTCACGTACAACCGGAAAAACGATACAGAGAGGTATTGGGCATTGTCTACAGTAGTTGCCTGAAATAAAGTAATTTAAGTTCACAAGCATGTCCGGTTCTCTCCAGACTGTCGGTAATAAAAAAGTATATTGCCCCTGCTAGAAGAAGAGGTTCGTGCCTAGCCAATAGCGTTGGGATGTCTGATCTCAACATGGCGGCTCACCAAAGCAGGACTCGCCTGCCTCACTTAAAAGAGGGAACTGTATTAAGTGAAGCACTATCAGCATATGTTCACAAGGGTATTTCTTTACTCCAAAAAAATTGCAGACATTGTGGATTGTATTTTTCCAAACATGGTTCACATAATATCATGTTGGGTACCTTCTTAATCCCACATAGGCAATAATACTTTCATCAGTGAGTTATGCAAACTCGTTATATTTCTGAGACTAGGTGTCACTTCAATATTTTAAATCAATGCAAATTAATGATTTTCTAAATTGTTCATTTTAATATTCTAAAATTGTAACTGTGGCACACTTTAGCATACTACCTCTTTCTCTGATAGAGGTATACATTCGTATTATTACATTATTACACCACGCCCTGTTGTTCTTTTTAACAACTTTCCCTAAATTAAATGTCTAATTTAACAGTATTTTATGTCGTATGTCACATAATTAGCATATTAGTATCCAAGCAGTGGAAAGGCTTTGGAATGGTTTCTTTGCAACTGTTAAAAAAATTCTGGAGTTCCTTTTTTTCTTCAATATGTCAGAAAAATGCGTAATTTCTTCAATGAAAATCAGAAGACCAACTAGGCTTAATGGTCCAACGCAAAACTCGTCAAAAATAACAACGACTTCCATGACTAAAACGCTTAGCATACTATTCAATTACTGCATATATAGACATGTTTGAAATTCAGACAGTATGACCGCTGAGATTAAAGGCTTATAACCCAAAATAATATAATGGTCACGTAGAGCAATATTATATTTAAAATAAACTCCATGTTAAACAACAAATATTAAATTATCTTAGTACTAAATACATTGCGGCATACTTTAGAAGAAAATCTGTGCCATTTCGCCAACGCCATTGTGAGCAATTTTGCGCAAATATCTGACCTGCTCCATAATTGTGAGTGACTCTGACCCAGAAACATGTTTTAAGTTGTATGCAGCATATGCAAGTTGTATGCGAGTCTTGTTCAACGTTTATTTTTAAAACTCAGTTACGGCCTGGAATAGACATTAATTCTTCTAATAAAACCTATAAATACAATTATAGTAAACGTACACATTTCTTTATCATCGAGGGCATACAACTTAAACATGTGGCTAAAAAGTGGCTTTTTATAAAGCAGGTCACATTAGGTAAAAATGATGCCCTGAGTGGTGAAAACCAATACTTTATAAAACTCATAAAAAGTCAACCTCAAATTATTATTAGATTTCGACATTTGTCAAAGTATTAAAAACTCAAAACTGTGTCAACATGATAAGTTTACACTAAATGGACAAAGACGAGTGTCGTTATTATGTCCTGTTCACCATCATGCGATTAAGTGACTAATGTATCTCTGCTTCATTTGCTTTAGTCAAAATTGACTTTGCTTCCTACTTGTAATCCATTAGCAGATGCAGTTAGCTTTTAATCGTCTTGCAGAATATATCAGAGACTGAAACTGGTGTTAGAGTCCCTTGACAGTTTTTCAGTTTCATAATACGATTCTGAAACCAGATTTTAACCTGGCGGTCTCATGAGGTTGACGCTCCGGCTAGTCTCCAGGCGGCGCTCGTGAGGCAGGAACATGTTGAACAGAAATACTTTTTTACTTAAATTCAGTTAACTGCAAGGACATCGCTTCTTCTTTCCAGCTTTTGTCGACAGCCAGACACTCGCAGCATTTGTTAAAGTTGTGTCTTCAAAGACAGAAAGAAAGAAAGAAAGAAAGAAAGAAAGAAAGAAAGAAAGAAAGAAGAAAGAAAGAAAGAAAGAAAGAAAGAAAGAAAGAAAGAAAGAAGAAAGAAAGAAGAAAAAAGGAAGAAAGAAAGATCGTTGTTACACTCGCCATCCATAGTGAACAAACAATGACTGAGCTTGACGCTTGCGGCCATTACCTGGCTGTGTCCGACATTTTATGACAGGAAATAATGTAATTGCCGACTAGACAATGCAGTGTGTCTGTGTTGGTTGGTGAGATGGGGAGAAAAGCAAAACACAAAGGAAAAGATGCATGATAGAAAATGTTTAAGCATGCACATTTTAGCTGGGTTTCGATTAGCTTTTACATCACAACTACAGTGACGTAAATTGTAAATATTTAGCCATTGTGGAAGAACCTAAAATTGAATAATTTTTTAAGTGGAACTGAAATAAAAGCCAGCGAATGAAAAACGTTTAGATTGTTTAATGTCATTCAAAAATATAATGTTTAGAAACAAAATGCTACACAATGAAGGTTAAAAAAATATTGCCATTTAGATCAAATACAAAACAATGGCGTAACCAACATTTATTTCGTAAAATTTGAGAAGAGAATATGAGGAACAATTGTTTAACAAAGACACTAAATGACTTAGCCAAAACACAAAAGCACAGGCTTAAGGCCTCTGCCACGTTTACCAGAATCCTCAACAGAAAATACATGAATTAGTCTCAAGGTCTCAGGAAAAATACAAGAAAATTGTTATTTAAATGACTATTACCAATCGACGTACTCTTGTCTATCTCCAGATATCCTTGCTGTGTATGGATTACACACTGACACTCAACTTGGACTACTGTCTAACCCAAGCCATTGTAGCCCATGCTAAAAGCGCTAAGAATTCTGCAGCCAGAATGTGTCTGTCCGCGAGTTTTAGTTTTTTCAGCAATAAAATCAGGCCCTAAAGCAATAGCACACCTGGCCCACTCTTCGGCTTCCAGTTGACAATGGAGCCTTCCGCTGTTTTGATGTTCTGAGAAAAGACGTGCAATTTAGTCTGTCTAGGGTAATTCCGTGCAATAAATTCATTTTCAGCCAAGACTCTCTTTGTGTCTTCGTGGCTACACCCTTCAGTTGCCTTCGGAACAAAAACAACTCGTCTTGGCCTTTGTGTAGTTTTTTCCAACGTTATGTCTTCTAACCCTGTCTACCCACCTTGCGTCTTCTCTCTTTGAGTTTTATCTCTCCCGGCAAACTCTGCTTGGAGAAAATTGGGCACTGTGTCGTCTTCGCTTGTCTGACTGATGGTCTGTGTGGTCCTGTCGATGCAGCTGTCATGTCGTGTTGTTCCGTGAAGCGTTAAATAACGAGTCACAGGCTTAGTGTCATATTCGGAAGGCGCGGAGAAAGCCAAACTGTGCAAATGTTGGGAGTACGAAAGGGAAGAATGCGGCGAACTGTCCGGATTACCGTCCGTGTCGGTATATGGTGTCAAGAGTTTATCTCCAGAGTAAAAAAGACGCTTCTGGAGGATGAATGTTTGTAATGGGACCTGTTACGTTCAAAGACCCCATATCCGTTATGAGTCTGTTGAAGGCGGAGAAATCAAAGGTCTGTCTGGCTTGCACTGCCGCGTCCAGCGTAAAATAGATGGTGTTCTCCTTTCCATCTGAAGCGCTAAAGGGACACGTGGTGACCTGCGGAATCTGAACAGGACTCAAGCGTGATACATCGTGAAACTGACGACGCGATAGAGCCATGGCTTCTTGGACCGGGTCTGTCTGAATCTGGTTTATCGTCTTGAACGTGCCCCAATCTGATGGGGTGGTCCAGCTATTTTGGACTTGACAGCTCATGTAAAAACGTGAGCTTCCGTATGCCCCACCTGGAGGTTCCTTTGAGCCGTGGCTATCTTATGAGTTCATCGAAAACATTTAGAAAACGAATGTCTCGGAGCATGTAACTGTTGAAGTATATTTTGAGCCATGAAGCAAGTCCTTTACAAATTGCTTTTCAGACGGTAGCGCGCACTAACGTTTCCTTCTGCCTCGTACTAAATAGAATTTTGGGGTTCACGGACAAGCTCCTCCCCTTGCGGACTGTTTCTACTCTAAACAACTATATTCTTTTTCATATTTTGATGATTTAACGATCTGCAATATAATCGTTTTGCCGACAGTTAAAATATTATAATAAAAATTAATAACAGTGAAAATGTCTTCCACAATCGAGTCCTTATTAATACATGATACATACGTCTTTGTCTAATGCAGTAGACAGAGAACTTGATTTGTATTCTTTTCGAATTCAGACTTTATTCTTTGCTGACATCAAATAGACAATACTTCGAGCACTGCTTCAGGACTGGAAATATTAAGATTTAATTTAATTGATAGTAAGTTTGCTATCAGCTACAGGTAAAACGCACACTCAAATAAGAAGAAATAACAAATAAGCATTCTATGTACTATACTGTATGTGTTGTAGGCTAATTGTACGAAAAAAAATGCGCCGTTTATAGCATGGCAGTTATAGTGTATGTATTTTATATTAATATTATTTTTATTAAACACGCAAAAGGCGTTTGTCATTTGTGCTTGTTGTAGTATTTCTTCTCTAAAATTGTAAATAAAAAAACTACTTTGCCATAGACGAATTTGCAACCTTTATGGCATCATTTGATTTTGATTAAATACTTTCACTAAAATTTAGAATTAGATTTAGAACTACAAATTACATAAATATATACATTTGCATTTTCATCGATTGAATTTGTGTAACAGGATGGCCACGAGTTTAAATTAATTTCAATACAACAAATTGAGAATTAATAGGCCTACGTATTATACGTTCAACAAATTATTAGACAGTTTCATTTAAAATATTGTTTTTGATGGTTTATAAGAATATATAAATGAAGAGTTTGGTTCAAGAATGAGATAAATCCGTTTAAAAAAATCAAAATAATGTTTTTATTATGTTATCATGTTTTTTTGTTGTTGTTGCTATATTTTGCTGTGTTTTTCTTAGTTATATGGATTAAATCAAAACAAACAAACAGCACAATGCAAATGCACAATGAAAAAAAATGATTTAAAAACGGGGTTTCTAATTTTGGAACCTAGCTCTTCAAATAATCATACATATATTGCAAAAATCAACATTCTTTCATTATCATAGCATACGGTAGACTAATCTGGTTTCTTATCTGTATTATGCGTTAAACAGAAACATAATAGGACCCTGGGCCCAAATCCCGTGCTTCGTCAATTCATGATTGAATGTTGAGATTAAATAACATGTTGGTTTATGAGACAACCAATATGTATTAATGTACAAAGAAAATGAACATCCCATAATAGTTTCTAAATTGACAAAAATGGTTTGCTAATTTGAGAATATCGGCGCCCCCTGTGTAATATTCTATCTAAACGAAAAAATACAACATGTATGATATTGACGAAAGTAATTGTGCCAAAGAGTTCATTTAAGCCTTAATGGACAAAGAAAATGTGTAGTCCCTTGTAGATCGCTCTAAACTTGACAATTAAGGATATTTAACGCTGCATTTTGTCGGTATTTAATGCAAAAAAAATCGTATAGATGGCAGTGAATTCACATAATATTACTAAAATGACTGTTAAATCTCAGCCTATTTAGAACAATATAGCATAAGCAAGCAAAGGGCTCTGAACGCATATTATATAATTTGCCTGTATCTTAATGTCAAATGTTGCATTTTATTCGTAATTGTATTACACTCGTTTTAGTTCGTACACAGTATAACATATAATCGCAATGTAAAACAAGATCTAGCATGATCAAACCAAAAGTTGAGATAAAAAAATGTATAAAGTAATGTATTTCAAAACGCAATACTTACATTGCTTTCCAGTCTCCTTGTCAATTGTCTATCACAAATGAAAAAACATCAGGCATTTAAACGAAACGAAGCTGTTTTCTCTTGCTATTTTAGTTTCTTCGGCTCAAGGCCTTTGGCCTTCCATGCACTACGAGCAATTACTTGGCGGGTTGACGTTGACATCACCAATCTCGGGCAATTGTTTACTTTCTGTCTGGCGTGCTACCCTAAAACCATTAAACATTTTCTGACAGACACGTCTAACACTTTTAAGAATATCAGATGCCAAGGGATAGTGTGCTTTCCCTTCTTGTCTCCAGTTCACACAAACAAATAGCGAGAAAGGAAAGGAAACCTAGTCGAATTTATATGTTCTTCGCATTACAGTTTTATAATCACAAACAGAAACGCTGGCCCCATTCAAATGGTGAGAGGATCTTTGGTCATACTCGTATAACTGTAGCCATGACAACTGAGCCACCCCATTTGCTGTAAAGTTTTACTGCCAGGCCGCATATAACATGTGTCTGGTTTGGAGAGGACAAGGGAGTGATATAATTATTTGTTTAAAAGTTCAGGATTAAGGCTGAATACGTATTCCGGTTAGTCTTTGATAAATGACGTCATTTATGCATACAATGTAGCAACATACAGAACAATTACAACAAAAGGTGTAGCAAGAATATTGTATCTGGAAAACATTCCTTTTCGATAAATCCACATGCTCTGTAGTTAGACAGCTGAGTTAGAGAGCCGGATTTTGAACTTCGAAGGCATTTATATCTATTTGTGTGAAGCTTTATGGATACTTCACCCAAAAATGTTAATCCTGTCATCATTTACTTACCTTCGAGTTGTTCTAAATCTGTTTACATATATATATATATATATATTTATTCTGATGAATACAGAGAAATACATTTGGAAGAATGCTCATAACCAGATCGATTTTGATTCCCATAGCAGGAAAAGATGTTTAATCTTTTTTTCTGTTAAACACAAAATAAGACATTTTGTAGAAAATATGCCAGCAAACAGGGGCACTTTTGACTACCATTGTATTTTTTCTACTATGGTAGTCAATGGGTAGACAAACTCTGTCTGGTTGTAAGCATTCTTTCAAATATATTTTTTTCTGTGTTCATCACAAGAAAGAAATGTATACAGATTTGGAACAACTCCAATCTGAGTACATGATTAAAGAATATTCATTTTTGGATGAAGTATCCCTTTAACGCAGTTGTTGAAATAGCCTGCGTTACAGTTTTTGGACAACAAAGCGTATTTTAAATACACAGTGACAAAATAAAAACTACATCAAATAATTCGCCATTTACTTTTGCTGTAAACTCACGCAACAACTAAAAAGTTAGGCGATGCCAGAAACCAAGTAGCATATTTACTTATAGCGAATATTTTGTCGACGAGATCAAGTTGAACGGCACCCAAGATTCAATTCTGCAAACAACTACAAATGCATTCCGATACATTTTTAATAAGGGGAACATGTTTTCGCTATAAACATCAGATTAACACCCTGCATTTAGTGTATTTTAAAAATAACTGAACTGTGAGGACATGACAGGAGGTCAAGTGTAATATGGACAAATTAAAGGATTTTAGACATCTTCTAATTCTTAACGTTCTTAATTAGGGACACTGCGCAATTAGGCTTCTAAGAAACCCACACATTGGCACTTAATGAAACAATTAGGCTACACAATATGCTAGATTGATGTCCGTAACATGATGACATACAAAACATTTAAAAACTATTAGAGTCTACTATCTTAAATTACCTGCCAGTCTTTTAATTTTTGGAATCATGAAATCTGTCACCATACTGGATTATAATACCAACGGCACACGAAACATACTTTTGCTGGATCGGAATTCCTTTTCAGGCCTGTAGGATGTAGCATGATCAGACAACAGCCACAAGGTGGTGTTCATGGGACAGAGTAGCCTATACGTTGAACCCTATTACAGATTGTTATTAATTTGTGTGAAGATCGCGATAAATTATTGACCTACTGTCAGTTAGTGTCAGAGCAGCAACGAGAAAACTAGGTTTAATACGCCATTACAGTGGGTTTGCGTGACATTTCAAACATAATATTTCCGCCTGATTGTTGGTGTTTCGAAAACCCACAATAAAACGTTTTCAGACCGTCAAGTTCGTATATTGACACAAGTGGGGAAATGCTAGCAAGCCTCCCTCTCTGCTGGATATGAACTTGTATGGTTTAGGATAATGCCGACCATATCCACATGCCAAAGGGACTAAACCCTGCTTCACATTAGGAGCATATGTGACCAATGCCGTCATGCCACCATTAGTTAAGTGCGAAGATTCCGTGAGTGTTTGATGACTGTTCAGAGAGAACCACTCAGAAGAGTCTTATTTTCTAAGCATGTATTCAATTTAACCTTGTCCATCACAAACTATTCACCTAGTTGGGCACCCAAAGTTGGCTCTGCAATGGCCTATTTACATTTACATTTACATTTAGGCATTTGGCAGACGCTTTTATCCAAAGCGACTTACATTGCTTTATCCTATACATTATACATAGGTATTTGCAATCCCCTGGGATCGAACCCACAACCTTGCGTTGTTAACACAATGCTCTTACCACTGAGCTACAGGAAAGCTATTTAATAATGTATCTGACTACATAACATATCTGAATATATCTATATAGGTAGAAAATATTTTCGCAATTTTTAAATACTTTCTTGAGTTGCTATATTGTAAAGCCAGTTCAGTATAGACGAAAAGTAATGTTGTTATGTATAATGACCACAAGGTGGAGACATTGTACTACTAAAAAACATACTGTGGGCTAAACAGTACATTTTGATTCGGTTTAGTCCAAATACATCTGCTTGTTTTATAAAAAAATCTTTGTAGTTATATTACTTATTGGCAAACAACAACTAAAATGTCATTCTATTTGGTCGTAAAACATGGGACACAATGGTACATAGTAACGAATGAACGAAACACCTTAACAAGGTTATGACCTGAAGTACCAGACACGCATAAAAAAACATGGCTGCCAGTTAGAAGGGTTATACAAAACACATACAAATCAGAAAAAAAGTTCTAGAATTAAAGTTTAACACCACTTGTTTGAAAATATTTATGTTTTTTTATTTCCTTATGTTCATATACTGAATTATCATTTTCAATCTATAAGAGCAGAAAGTTTTGTTTGATTTTTAGGTTTAGTGGTAGGGAACATGATATGCAGTTTGTACAGTATAAAAACCAGTATGTCCCCTTAAAACATGGAAACCCAACATGTGTGTGTGTACGTGTTCGTGTCTGTGGCCGTGCGTGTGTGTGTGTGTGTGTGTGTGTGTGCGCGCGCGCGCGTGTGTGTGTGTGTGTGTGTGTGTGTGTGTGCGAGCGTGTGTGTAGGTGTGTGTGTGCGTGTGTGTGCGTGAAAACCTTGATAATCCTGAAGGTCCCAACATCCTAAAGTCACTAAATTGAGTGAAAATTTCTAATCAAGCTTCTAATTTGATATTTAATTTATATACACACTGGACAGACATTCACCACCAATGGGCATGGGTTACGTATTTTATTGTTGTGTATTTCAGTGACGCTTTACAGCCGCCAACAGACAATTAGGTCAAACGCACACACGCCCAATATTCTGGATGCCTATCAGAGCGAGAACAATTCAATAAAGAGGCTTCCTATAAAAACCTGCAGTGGGTGTCGTCATCGAGAGACAGACCGCCTTTTTCAGAATCGTAAAAATTCAAGCCGTGTTCAAATCAGAGCCTCCACAATGAAATCTAGTGTGACCTTGCTCGGCTGTGAAAGTCAAAGATACAAGAATTTCGAACTTGTTTTATATCACTTTGCCACAGTTGCTTTGTGCTAGAGAAGAATTACAAATTAACTGATAAACTGTAGGATTCCGCAATTTACACCAAAAGCAACACTTAATCTAACAATAGTTACTTCTTGGTGTTGTGCAAGATGCAGTAAGAGTCTGTCGCCAGTAGGTGTCAGTAACCAAATCTCAGATACGTTTTTTTAATACTGCCATTCATGGCCTTGCATTGACATGTATTTGCATTGATCATGTAATATCTCTATTCAAGTCATAAAACAAGTAAACAGAACGTTTAGATGACAGAATGTAAGATGAAAACAAATTTAAATTTGTTACGGAAAGGTTATTAATCCAAACTCCTCGGTAAATTCACATTTGTTTAATTTCAGAGATAATTAAGATTTAATCATCACATTTGTATCATTTTTATCATCCAACCTGTACTACTTAACCTACTTGTAGGCTATAAATCTAAACAAATGGTTTGGTGTTGGGTTCTCAGTTACGTCTGTGTTATTTTAACATGAAGAAATGCCTGTTTCCCAAACCAAATATATACCTTTCGTTGTAAAATTTAATCTAAAGGAATACTTCACCCGAAAATGAAAATTCTGTCGTAATTTACTTGCCTTCGAGTTATTCCAAATCTGTACAATTGGCTTTGTTGTAATGAACACTGACAAATATATTTGGAAGAATGCTTATAACCAGAAAAATTATACCACCTATTATTACCAAAGTTGAAAAGTCTACTTTTTCCTTTTTTTGTTCTGTTGAACACAAAATAAGGCACTTTGAAGAATGTAGAACAGCAAACCGTTCTGGGATACTGTTGAGTATTTTTCCTACTATGGAGGTCAATGGGGGGATCTGTCTGGCTATAGACATTATTCAAAATACCTTTCTCGAAGGGGACTAAATGATGACAGAATTTTTATTTTTGGGTGATGTATCCCTTTTTACATTTCTTCAAGTAAATATAAAGCTATTAAACTACGCCCAGAACCTCAGAACCTTAGTCTTCCGAGCACTTAAATAACACAAAACTAATATGGCAATGACAATTACATTGGATTTAGGTTTCAGAAAAAAACTCCTATATATGCAGACCCATTTAAATTGGTTATAGAATTTCTTATAAATTCATGGTTTTATTTACACGTTTAATTTCTATTTACTCATGTATCAAGGTAGGCCTTCATAAAGCTGTTGTCTCAGGCTTATTCAGGCAGGCGTGACACAAGGACATAAGCTACTGCAGGCAACCTATTTGAAGCCATTTAAAATGTGAATAACTCAAATTTTAAAGTTGAAAAGTTGAAAGAAATCTGTATTATCATCCATCATTTAAACATAACATTATAATTATATTTATTTATTATATTTTAGTGTATTATTATTATATTTTACAAGACATACGGTTTGTTTATAATTTCACAAACAAAATTGCTAGCTGGCACCACACTTTTTATTAGAAAACATGATAAAAACCTAATACACATTATTTTGAACAGCTATTTTTTTTTATTTTGTACAAAAAGTAAAATAGTTAAATTTTCCTATTTGACAAAATGTAATGGATGTCAATGTATTATTGCTTTATACCATTGCACATGGCACCTTTACATATGGATCACAGAGTGCCAATTCGAGCTGTATAACACTTAACGCGATACAATTAATTATCCTTTTTATCGTCCTAAAATTATAATCATTTTATTATTCACTCACCCATATGTTATTCCAAACCTGCAAGACTTTCTTCACAGAAGAAGATTTGTAAAGAAAGTCACAATCCCCGTTGGCTTTCATTGGATGGACACAAAACCACAGAGACATTTCTCATAATTTATTGTTTTGTTCAGAAGATATAGGCACAACAGGATAACACGAGGGTCAATAAATGAGGACAGAATTTCATTTTTTTTTTGTTAATTATTCTTCAACAGAGCCCGTTACAAAAGCTCTTCACAATCTCACGGCTCCAACACAATCTCACTGCAATCCGTAATTGTTTTACGAAGTATCATATTCGTATTATTCGTACGTTTTATTCTTTACCCTGTACATCTTATCCACTAGCAAAACAAAGGCCAATATAAAACCATATTATAAAAACTTTCATACACCCAACAAGAAAGGAAGTGCAACCGAAGTCATCTCAAAACGCAGGCTTTCAGTTCAACGATACTAAAGTATCGTTCTTGGCACAATGAGCCTGACATTAACGTGCAAATTATCGCAATAACAGAAAATAATGGCATGCATTTTCAAAGAAATCCAGTTCTATCTAAAACTCGCGTTTATAAGGTCAACATAATTGTAGTGCCCAGTAAAATTTCACCCATGAGTTGTGGGTTGCACGCCAATGCATTTGGTTTCTTTATTGACATGCAGTTATGTTCATTTGTGTTTAGGCGGTTTGGCATTCCAAGAAAGCAGCTACGACGCAATTTGGTATAGCAGATGTTAGTTTGTGCACTGAAAAGGGTAAATGTTTTGTACACATATCAACCCTGTTCTCTTCAACCGATGGCCTGCTTACTAGCATGATTAAAAGACGATAGAATCCTGAACGTGTCTAAATAAATCGAATCGTGATCACCTGTATAATAAATAATAAGAAAAACACTAAAGGTATTTGGTGATTAATAAAGAGTTTGCTGATAGTGCTATTGCAAAAAATACAACAATAAGATAATACAATTACAATAATTTAATAACAATAAAGCTAACAGTTGGGGTTGTCAAAGATTCTTTTTTCACTAACATCCAAAACTGACTTGATCGAATAAATAATCTCTCTGGGCATCTGGGCATTTGGGGCAATGTTGAACATATAGACTACGGCAGATCAAGGCCCTGTGCCACACAAGCATAATTAAATAATCTTTTTTTTTAATTATGTTGTGTTTTCTTAAGGTGTTTTCGTGTTATTGTTTGTATAGTGAAATAAGTTGCATACATCGAAGACATTTTTCGGTAAAACTATTTGCTTGGACGATTTCCTTAACTCATTTGACATTCACTGCGGGTCCTACCCGTTCTCATCGATTTGCATATAAATAACATGCTGGTGCAATATCGTGTAATACGTACGCCAAGTTAAATTTGGATGAGAAATTACAGAAAGGCACAGCTGCAACACTATTAAATGTATATCCGTTCCGTTTCTTCGGTTCTTAATAAATCGTTGGAAAGAATGGGAAAAAAAGAATAAATACTGGGAACTACCGAAAAAAATTAACATGTTCCTATACAGTTTAAATTGTGCGTTTAATAACGTTTACAAACGTCAGTTTAATACACACAAGAGCGTTTCAAATGTGTCACCCTGTAACATTTGCCAAAAAATAAGGCGTCACTGCACAGTAAATGCACCAATCGTTTCGCAGAATCTTAACTTTGACAGTGGACATTTCTTCTTAGTCGTTGGGGGCCTTCCGTGTGAAGTCGTTTCCTCTTTTCTTTCTTAAGTGAACTCACTTTGTTCTAATCTACGGGCCTATGGAACAACCTCTGCCCAGACAAGGGCCAGACTACTTATTGTTTACAAGATGTCTCAAGTTCAACTCTGAAGTCCGCCGCTTAACAAAGGTCTGTCCGAAGAAATGTGGGGGGGGGGGGTTCAGTGCTGGAGGCTATGGTAAACTTTGGGGGAGGGGGCTGGACGTGAACTTGAGGGAAATAAATCTAACGTTAGTCAACCAGTTTGCCTGGCACCAAAACACGTTATTTATCAAATTATGGTAGTTTTTAGACATATATAGAAACCTATATAGATTTTGAGCTTAAGTAAATAATCAGACCAAGCTGTATATATAACATATCGTTAATATCATTGCAATAAAACAAATTAATAAAAGTAATCAACTGCAAGTTCATTTCGAAAATGTTTCAAGGATCATGTCATTCTCATCTTGCGTCTTTATGATAGTAAGCTTACCCACATATTATTAATTTTGAACAAATGTGGCTGTTGTTCGTTAGTGTTAGGACAGATCGAGCTCTAATGCTGATAGTAGGCCTACGTTGTACATTTTGAAACGAGAGGAAAGAGTTGCTATTAAATCACGTGTAAACTCAAGGCAAACGTATAGCGTTTGTTTGAATGCTTTTGTCAAGTTCAATGTTAACTGGAAGTGAAAGGAAGAACTTGGATATTTTATGACCCCCTGTGCTGCCTGGGGAAGGTTTACATTTACATTTTACCACTTTAGAACTTTGTTTTAGGATTTTTTCGCAATTATTTTTTGCATACAAGCGTAGGCTATTTTGTATTGTAAACTTTGAATAATTCTACATTCTTAATAGGATTCTTAGAATTTGTGTTTATGTGCGTAATGTTTATATAAATCAATCTTTTTTTAAAGAACAAAACATATATGTTTTAAAATCCAATCTTTAGATTATGCCTTTGACCATCTGCTGTATTGTTTGAGATAAATTTGAAGCGGAATTTATGCTCAATAACCATTTCAAAAATGTTAATTATATTTGGATGAGGTACATGGACTATAAACCCAGCATTTTGATTTCTATCGTGCATCGTGACTTACCAAGCTGTACATTCCAGAGTTTACCAACATTGGGCTATACATAAACTAAAGCTTATTATGTTTAAGGGGGTGAATTAAATTTAAAAAGTAATCACAAGTGGAGTGGTGCAGTCGAAAATGACAAAGTGATGCCGTTGAATAACAGCGGACCTTTTACACCCTTACTAATCTAGACCGACATTAAATGCAGGTTACAAAGACAGCAGACTGTGGTGCTGTGGACTGTCCAACAATTAAACTGCTCGGACCCTGAAAGAAACATAAATTATATCTGCTGTGGACTATTAACGACATGATTGTAAATCATCTCAGACGCATAGTTAAGTTAGAGATAACTTTATATCAAGGAGCTCATGGTTTAAAATTAAGAGATAAATGGCGCTCGGACTATTACTCATAGGATTATATAGAGCTCTGCAGCCCCAAGACAAATGACCAGGCGTTTTGTTTGGTATAAAGACATTCAAAGATAATTATGTAAACAGGAAATATTTCAGTAATGTAAGTGCTAGCGCAGTGTTGTAAATTGAAGTGGTGTGCTTGAATACGCAATGTTTCGGCAAGAACAAAATCTATTTCTTATCTTCACACACGTCACCTTCAAGGTCAAGGTTGTGGGCTGATTTAGTGGATATGCTGCAAATTGAGCGTCCCCTCCTCCACCACCAACATCAAAACATTACCCGTACTAGTGCTCCGTCCCACCGTGAGGAGGAAATCCCAGATCGTTAAGTTTAAGGATCAGTGCTCTTTTTTATGAATGTGAATAAACAGTTAGGTTTGTCGCTCCAATCTGTTATGGAAAATATATATTAAAAATATAGCAAGATTTATTTTTAAACACAACATTCTAAGTAAAGCCTTTTTACTTTCTGAAATTACAACAAAGGAACGGGAAATATTTCCTTAAAAAAACGATAAATGATTTTATGTAAAATGTCAATAAGTAATAAGATAATTTTACAAACACAAATTTATCCAGATACCGTAGCAGCAAGACAAACGTCCTCTTATTCAGTAATCATTAAATGGAAATGGAAATCTTAAAATTTAAAAGGAGGCACTCCTGACAAATTTCATGATTTCCTTCACATTATGCCACATTAGGAAATGTTACAGAATACTGAAAAAATTATTAAAAAGGCATTACTACTACCCGAGGCAAAATAAGAATCCATGTCAATCTGACGTTTATGCATAAGCTAAAAACACTGAATGGAATGAACACTTTTATTAAGTTTTTGATATATGTTATATTGTTTTACAAGCGATATAAACATAGAATATAAGTACTGACAAGTATTGAGTAATAGGCGATACGACTGTTGCAACAACATTGACATATAACATGTAAATGCAAACTCGAAGCTAAAGCACGACAAAAGACTTCAACGAACACAATTATATATAGGCAGGCACGTGCGGTATTTACAAGTTATGGTCCTTTCACGTTTTGTGAAACATTTGTTTTTAAAGTCCATCAATATATTCGTTGTATATTTAAATACGCAGAAAAACATTCGATTCCAGTCCAAGTAAAGTCTTAGCGACGATCATTTGGGAAAACAAAGATTCAGCTCTCGCCTCCATTATGGCGCGCTGGTCTTAACTTTGGAAATAAATTTCTTTTCCTTTACCCGTCTATTTTGAAACCAAATAGTGATCTGCCGCTCGGATAAGTTGGTTACCGCTGAAATCTTTCTCCTCTTGTCCTTTGTGATGAATTTGTTGGCTGCATATTCTTTTTCTAATTCCTTTAGTTGCACTTTTGTGTACGGTATCCGCTTCTTTCGACCTCGACGGAATGAGCCCCCGTCATGTTGGTGGGCCACAACATCTGGAATGAATAACACACAGATTTATTATTAATAGGCTAATTAATTGTCCAACTCAATTACATTCTCTGACTTTCAGATCACACTTACGAACCATTTCGACGTTGGTTTACATCTCGATTCTTAGACTAATAAATCGTCACATGAACCGTTGGGTGTTTGTCTTGAGGAAAATGCGCAAAATGTAATTCTGCTATACTGCAATTTCAAGCCTACCTGCTAGTGCGGATTTCCAAAGATGGCCTGCCTGGGTCTGGTCCTTGGAACAATACATCTGACTACCCCATCCGTTAGCGAGAGCCCAAGGCTGGTAGCTTTCCATAGGCAGGAGACTATCGTGTCGCGGCTCTCCTGTTCCGAGCGTCTGTACCACTGACACGTCCAAATAACTGGCCATGGACTGATAGGGACTGGGGTAGCTGTGGTAAAAGGCGAACTCCTTGGCCCTGCTAGGATATTCTTCAGATGGGACTGGGGTATCCATGTATTTCTCTGCAGAGTAGCTGAGTGCACTCGGCTGCGTGCAGGACTTCAGAGAACCCCGCCCCATTCTGCAAGGATAATAGCTGTTGCCGAAGTAGCCATACGGAATAGGACCGGTTGACGAAGCCTGGGGAACTGTTGGGCAAGGTGGGCATTGTTTGCCCGTCTCTGCAGAACTCGAAGTCGGTACGTCCACAGAGGGATAGCTCGAGCCATGAACGAAACTAGACGGGTGGCCACTCAAAGCCGAGTGTGCCATCAGATTCCTGCACTGATTGGCCGCAAAATTGCCGCTTCCAACCAGACTCTCCATGTTCTTTAGCTCCTCCAAGTTGTTTTCATACACAAACATAACCGTGTCCGCCCAGCGAGGATTCAGGACCAAGGAGGTTGTCATAGCACGCTCACCATTCAGACGGAGAATTATGTTGCAAAGACTCCGGTCCTAAGCAGGAGACTCGGTTACATTGGCACAGCTGCATTGACGCAACAGACTACAGCCTGCACTGCTGTGGCTTCATTGGATAAGGGGTGTACCACGTGATGCATAAAATAAACTTTGACATAGGAATGTCAAAGATTTTTTTAAGCCTCTTTAAAGTACGCTCCAAATCCTGCATTAATTTTGCATTGCCTTTATGCATTAAAGGCTTATACCGTTTTAATTTACACACAAACAGAACTACCTATGCCATTTTGTTTTTTAGGGAAAAAAATATTAGTCAATTATTGAATAATATTATTCAAGTCGTATCTAAAATCGAGTATTTTGTCAAACATATATAATTTGAATAAATATAAATGATAAATAAATATTTAAAAAAATCATGCCAGTATATTTTTTCACGAGCTACCTTATTTAACACAGTATTGGGTTATTTTAAGACTTTTTGACCATCCGGGAATTAAATCGGAATAGCAACTTGTAAGAACCACATTCCACTTCTCTGGAACCGGCGAGACATCAATTTTTTATTATTCAATTAACTCTAAATTCTTCACAACTCGTTCATTACATTATGTAATTGCTTTGAAAAGTGAAATAAGTTAATAATTCTTTCATACAACAATTTGTAGAGACAATGTGATGGTTGCATTCACAATGTCCGTATGTTAAAAATTGCATTTGAACTAATGTTAAGAATGTGTACTCTGTTTCACGCAATAAATAAACAATTAATACACGTTGCTTATTACTACTCGTCTAATGGCACTGTAATGTTAAACGAAGTTTTTTTTCGTATTTTTCAAAGATATTTAAAATTGTAACTAAATTGTTGCAACACTGGAGAAAATAATCTTTCTTGTAGCAGAATAATATCAGAATAATTACACAGAAGTACAAATCTCCAAAATACCGAACATCAAATATTATATAGAATAGTGTAGGTTATAATTTCTATTTAGGATTTATTTGCACACTGGCACCACACACTGGAATGCTTCATTACAAACATTTAAATGGCCTATAATCACCAGTGCCAAATGTACAAACGTTTTATCATTAACATAAAAATTGAAATCATAACTTGTTTCACGCTGATAGAGGGAAAAAATCATTCAAAATTGTTCCCCAAACAATAGTCAAAAGTCTCGTTTATTACGGGAGACTTGACTTTAATGCAAACAACATGGATTGAACATTGTTGAACAAAATATTAAACTAAACCTAAATTTGCATTGGATTTTAAAGAAATGTTTTAAACGCTTTGGGGAACTGGTGGTTTTCTATACAAAACATTTTTGTGAAATTATCAACTTTTTTAAACATTTCTTTATCACTACGAATTTTTAGTTTCTGTATTAAGATTGATTATTATTTTTGATGTAGAGAACAAAAAAGAACAAATCGAAAACATGCTTAAGAATCCAAACTTTAGAAAGATGTGTTTGCACGCAAATTTTAACACTTTTACAATGGCAAAGTAAAATGTCCTTTAAACAAAATAATACAAATGCTGCGGGGATCTAAATGAATCATTTTGAAAAAAGAAAACGTTGGTAGAGTATTTGTAACATGTGAACGCATGTTAAAAAAAACGTTATTTGGATGTAATATATCATTTTCCTATCAAATATAATAAAACAATGTTGGATTACGTTTCATCGATGTGATATTTGGCATATATTGTGCGATTTTGTAAAATGGCTTAAATGTGTACATGGGGAAAAAAAGCTTCTACTTTAATGTGCCTTCCCACACACATCCCCAGACGGTTGTATTTACAAACAGGTCAGGCAAGGCCCTCAAGGTCAAGGCCAAGTTTAAAGGGACGAGTAAAGCCCTCCCTGAAGGGCCTATTTAGGCGGCAGCGATAGACGCAGTCCCTCCTTAGACAAACTATTCAAGTTCAAGGTCTCTGGATCGAACTTGTCATCAAAGGTAACACATTTGAGGAATGACGCTGTCAGGATGGATAACAAACTGCCGAGATTTATGACAAATGAGTAAGCCGGTCTTGGATAGCATTTTTCCTTTAAACTGCTAACATGTATCAGAACATGCAAAAAAAAGAGAATATATCTTCCTCAAACTAATAATAAACTGAAAACAAAGTACCTGCATTTCGTGGTTTTTAAACACAAATGAGGTATCACGCCATTGAGCAGCTGCATGGTATTCTTGATTGAAGACAACAGCAGCCTCATAAAATGCTGTACCCACTAGAGACTGCTACTGTGCGCAAGAAATCATTTAATGATCTAATTGTATAGTGTCCTGCCCACGAGACATGTAGGCTCCCTTACATGTCCTTACCAGAACTGTGCACATTCTTCCAAAATTAACTAACAATGACGAAGACACATCAATATGAATAGGGTACGTCTAATTCATTTGAAGCATACGATATAACAAGATGCAAAGATAGTGTGAACCGACAAGTACATACAAATATATGTATACTCTATACATACAGAGACATAATGGCGCAACATGGTAAGACTTAATAATATATTTCTCTAAATCGTAAAGGAATGTACAAATTGTTCAGAGTTTCTAAACAATTTAAGTTTAGACATTTAGTGTTAGTATGGTCATTTGAACGACATAAGCCAGATCTTAAATGGTTTGGAATTTCTAATAAATGGAATTAACAACTGTAATGTCGTAAATAGTTCAACAATTATTTTAGATTGTTTTTGTTAAATTGGAATTGGTCATTGTTTTTTATTTTGTATTTTTGCACTTACTTGTTCAATTGGAAAGCTGGTAGACCTAAATGTTTTGTTGTACTTGGGTCATAGAGCGAGATCGTTGCGTGCATACAATATTATTGCATATTTTTAATTTCCTGCATAACCCTTTATTGTTGTTTCGTGTTTTAATGGAGTGACAGTTCTTTCATCAAAAGGGTTTTAATCTACGAATAACAAATACTGTGATGCGTATTGTAAATGCATGTACCTTTAACAGGACTCAAAACCGCATAATTTCTAGCTGAAGCAGAATGAGATATCCCAGAACCACACTATGAATAAATATGATTAAGTGTTCTATTAAAAATAAATACAGATTTTTTTATAAAATTTTGTTTTTTCCAAGCTCCAAAAAACGGCGTATTTGTGCACTGAGCACAAGGTCGGTGTGTTTATTTTAATACCTCACATTTGTCCACAATTAAATAAATACTCTCAATGAAAGAGTATTGCATAAGCTAACGCAAAAGGAGCACTTCCTTAGCTTCTCAATGTAGGCCTACTGCTCCTAGTATGCAACATAGAAATCACGTAGCAATCGGCAGGGACGTTATTGTAAGCCTAGACCTATAATAACCGAGTCGCTTATTTGCGCTTCACTGATGTACTTTCCTTAGATCCTTTTTTATGAATACGTCTATTTGCCTGTCTAGAAAAAGTTGTCATGCGTGTTGTGAAACGTGCAAGAGATGTAAAATGCGCTTATGGACATCAGCAAAATGAAACGGTGGTCTGCTATAACAAGTGCTACAATGCAGATAAGTGATAAAAATGAAGAGGTGGTTTAGAAGAGGACAGGATATACATCTAAGTCCTTTATAAATGTCCCCTAATTCTTACTTGGCAAATAATAATCATGGTCATGGTGACTTTACGCAATAAATGACAGGACACGTAGTGTGTATGAAGTCAAGACAATGTGTAATCAAAATTAAATAAGAGCAAGAAACAATTCTATAAATATGTTAAAACAGCATGATTATGAAAATAATCAAAGGCAACTTTTGCGAACAATCTAGCTAACCAATTAAGTAGCCTATTCATGTATGCAATGTTACATTAAAAACCAGACTTCACAGTGACCCAGAATTTTAATGTTTAACAATGAACGCGATATATTTTTGTATTACATATAAAAGAAATTAGCAAGTGGACATGTTAACTCAACTCAACTCAACTTTATTTATATAGCGCTTTTTACAATTTTCATTGTTACAAAGCAGCTGTACATGAGACACATTTAATACAACTATGAATTCTTAACAATACTGTTGTAACAACAAAAACCTTTGAAGAGATTTGCATTCACAGACAAAAACTCATTAAATGCCATTGGCATTGCACAGGGCAGGTGAGCATACCTACAGCAGATTTTAATTAATTTTAAATTACTGCAGATTAAGTGGTAATGAGACTGAACATATGGAAATAAATCAAGGCATTAACAAATAGGTTATCTCCATTAAATGCACTTATGCGGTAAATTTACTTATTGGAACTTGGACATTATGCTTAGCGCGGTAACGTGTACAATTCACCAAAATACGTAATATTCTGTGTTACTTTTACGCATTTACTGATTGGCTCGGCTCATGCGGTCCTGACTTACATGTACAATGATAATGATTGCCATATAGAGTAACAGTAAGACCACACTAAAGATGGAATAAAGATGGAAGGTGAGGTGTATGTATAAATTGTCTTGTATGTGATGAAAAGAGTGCCCCAGGGTATTAGACATGAAGAGGTAAGCGTTAAGTTAATTAGAGGTGAGATAATTAGCTTTCTCATTTATTTATTGTACAATTTTTGTACAACCACCTACGTGTCTGCCCACAAAAATCAGTGGCCATTTGTTTACGTACTTTACAAGTTACTTTATTTATCTTATACATTTTCAATGTGCGCAATTAATATTAACATTCAGAACCATATAAAACATGAAACGCCAAACGCGAGAATATGACTGTACTTTCACACCTTCGAACCCCAGGCGATTTTATATTATTTTATATCTGTTGCTAATACATGGAACAGCAATAATTTAAACCCATAACATAAAACAACCACAAGAAATTCCGCCCTTGCTAAAGTCTCATATAGTGCGCCTTTATTTGCAAGACCCACTGGTTTCAAAGATGTGAGAAACTTTTTAAACTTCTTTGATTCTCATTCATTGTCTGGATTACATCAAAATATATTTTGTGTTGTGCAATTAAAGGAATGTCATCCACTTTATAACAACAGAATGGTAAATGAATGATGACAAGTACTTTTTAATTTTTCGGTGAACTAGCTTGGAAATTTGCTCCACCAAATATATCTAACAAAAAATAAAGTTTTCCAATCGACCTTGGTTACATGTGATTTAGGAATAGAGAAGGGGGAACTAAATAATGACTTTTTGAAAATGACAAATTCAAAAGGAAACTACCCTATTTAAAAGCATAAACAAAAAAATGTGGAAACACTTGAATATTGTATGTGAACATTTCTTTGTGAATTGTTTTCATGCCATCCCTTGTCGCAAATAATTTAATGAAATATGCTATTCATTAATGGTTTTCTATCCTCATTTGTATACAGTTGAAATTGTTAAAACTATTTCTTACTTTCAACTTGAATTTTGGAGTAATTTGTCAAACCTACTTGACTCTAATTTGTTAAGAGGCATATTAAAATTATTACTTTAAAACTGACCCTTCATATTTTAAGTCTTTAAAAATGTTTTGATACTTAGATGTATACTTTGTTCTACTGCCTGAGATCCACACTTCTGTAGTTAAATTTAATCTCAAATTAAACAAACAAGCAAATAAAGGCATTAAGTGGAAATTTACAGTCAGGGTAGGAGCAGGTTTGGAGCTGATATCTGCACAAATAACCAGGACAAAGTACTCCTGCTGTACAACTAAAATTCCAAGTAAATGTAACAAGGTGTTGATCACTATAGCTCTACTTCTAGAATCATTCTATATGATTGTAAGAAAAGTGAATGGGAAAGCACTACTCTGTTTAGAAGGCATGCATGATGTACATAGAAACACTTTTTCACAAATATACAATACATTGTACCATCAAAACATTACACACTGAAACATCAGACTTTCTAAAACCACATTGGTCATGCAGAAAAAGTATTAGGTAAATCATGTGGCCAATTACTTTAATTAATTGTGTTGAAAGCAAAAGATCTGGCAAGTGCTGATTATTTTACTTTCTAATCTGAAACATACACATGGATGAATAAAGGGTATTTGAACTACTGAACTGAAATAAAAGTGTTGTCATTTATCTGTTTAAAATCTACACCCACAAGGAACTCCCACATAGACCTGCATGGCAGCACGAAACCTGTAACATTTGGACACATGGTGGACTTGATTCAAGAGCCATGCAATAGCTACACTGGAACCTGCCAACATTGCTTCTGAAGAGCTGTTTTTTAGTTCTAGCACTGATCCTGAACACTCCAGATAGCAGGTTGAGGAGCATCGCTGATAACACTTGACACTACACACTGGTGTAGTATTAGAATGAGATCCAGTTATTGGACATGGCCTGTATGCCTTGCTCTATGTGTAGTCATAATATAATAATAGAACAATACAATATTTGATAGCTTAACAATTAAATGCACTCTTTACATTTGTAGTCAAAAGCTATTTGTTGACAAAGCACTGATATACAACACGGATTTACTAAACTATAAAAAGCTCACTACAAAGAATAACAAAGTATAAAACTAAAACTGCTACCTGAAAAATAATAGTGTCTGTTAAAAAAGAGATTAGTTTAAATCCATTATTTGGAAAAATGTTATCTGACGCTTCTGGGACATATTTGACTACCATAGTATGAAAAATATTGTATTGTTTTTTTGTTCCTTTGAACATAAAATATAATTTTTGAAGAATTTAGGAGAGTACCAGGGCACCTTTGATTTTTAATCATGCTCCAGAAATGTCAGATGCGAACATATTTCAAAATATCTTTATTTGTGTTCAATAGAACAAAGAAATTTATGTAGATTTGGAACAACTTTTGGGGGAGCAATTCATCACAGAATTTTCATTTTTGGGTGTAGTATCCCCTTATCTGAGTATTAATATTTAAAGAAAATCTTTGTTTTTTACCAAAACGCATTTAGATTTTCATTAAACAATCAATGGGGACATTGACCAATTTAATAACTGAAAGAATATAAAAAAAACTGACATTTTATTTTCAGTGCAGACAAAACATGCTCGGGTTTCCCAGAGTTTTCAAATGATACAGACGGGCTTGTCTGTTCATGAAGGTGAAATGTCTGTCACCCCTATGTGATATCTGCTCCTAGTGTCCAGGTAAGACTACAGCCTTGCCGGAGCCTTTCCCCAACTGTCAAGTGATCAAAGCACTAATGTATAACAATACAACAATCAGACAGTTTGATATCAGTTTAATCTGTACCACCAAGTAAGGAAGGTTTTGAAACCATGTCTGGGAGAAGAGATCTGTTAATAAGTTACTGGTGACAGTCTATCTATAGCTGGTATGTACTGGTAATAGAGACATGCAAATATCTATGCTGGTTTTATGATATTTAGAAAAACTATTTTAGTCAATTGCGATTAAAATGTAGTTACTTTAATAAACTTTCTAATTTTAGGAATTACCATTAAATACTATTTTCCTCTTCTGTTCTTGCCATGTTTACTTAATGTTGGCTATGTGGCTAAAGTGATGTAGTATATGGTGTGTGTAAACAGGTTATTGATCTCTGATCCCTTTTGTTTGTCAGTTAGTAATACATGTGCCCAGCAATTACTGATAGAACATAAACAGAAAATTGAATTGAAATAAAACGTCATTAAAACTGAGAAATAAAAATGTAGCCTAATTGGTTATTTATTTATTTGTCTTCATAAGACAATTTAAAGTTTTAAATGTTAGACCAAAAAAAGTGTTATGCTGCTTTATTAAGTGAATGCAGTTTGTGTTAATAGTTGTCTTCACCTGGCCCAGGTATCATTTGTTATGTCAAACTGTAAACAACAATAGATAATAGATCTGATCAGTACAAAACGGTATAATCAGAGTCAAATTATTTTTATTATAAATGTACATTTGTCAAATGTTCGCTGCTCAGGTAGCAACCACATACGCCTGTATGGCGTTTCTGCAAGGCTTTCATCTTTATTATAAACCGCAGACCTCTGCAATTTGAGGACATTAGGATTCTAATGATTGACTTCCAAAAATACAAACATCAAACGCCACGGAACAATCAGGTTCGGCCTATCTCGACGGGGAAGCCACTGTGACAGTACGCAAAGGGAGGTCGATCTTAATTCTCCATAACAAAAGTACAAAGGCCAGTCGGAGACCAAAGACAGTTTAACACCTCCCTCTGTCCGCGCGCCCAGGCGGCGCCTCGGCGGATAGAGCGCGTCTCTCTCATTAGGACAAGATGGGACGACCTGAAAGATGCAGAGGTGAGGGAGGGGGGTGGACAGCGACTACAAAAACAACTCATCTTACCTCGCATAACCCAACTTGGCAAGGTAGAAAAGCAGTGTGAAGAGAGATCGTTCATTTTTTGGGCCTGTCTTGGGCCGTTTTGTGGAAAATGAGAAGCTTGTAAAAATATTTGGATTACTAGGGGACTATAGAGGAAGTGAAACTCAACGGTAAAATGTGTAAGTATGCACATATTTTAACATTAACGTTTTGTGAAGAGGAATGTCGACATGTTTTGCATAAAAATGTACCTATATGTTAAACATTTTGCTTAAGTAAATATGACGTGCACACACAGCAACAGGTTTAATATAGCATACAGTTAATAAAAGTAGCCATTGGAGATAGGCAAGAGCAAGAACTTCATTTTTAAATTAAAAGTCGTGCCATTTACTTACTTTTAACGTAAATGGCCCTTTTAAATTTTACCATGGTTTTGGTGTATTAAAATTAACGTTGATTTTTGTGTGTACAAAGTTTTACCATAAATATCATGATTAAACAATTTACTCGTTAGTTTTCGTTATTTACAGGTAAATTGTATATAAAACATAATCTGAATTTCAATTAATCTAAACTACGGTCTCTTGTTTATTATCCAGTAGGAGAAGGCAGGGAGTCGCCAGTGTCTACTGTCGTTCAGGCTGACAGTGACCAAGGAGATGAAGATTGCCCTCGTATTTCACTCCTGAACGGAATAGACCAAAGTCGGCGACACCGGACCGCGTTCACACGGGAGCAGCTGAACCGTCTGGAGCAAGAATACTGCAAAGAAAGTTACGTGTCTCGACCCAGACGATGTGAAATGGCTGCAGCGCTAAACCTCCCAGAAACAACGATAAAGGTAATTCGACATCCCCTCTAAAATGACACGGGCCTACTCAAATCTTTGGCCAAAGAAAGCTTCTCCACTCATCCAGACAACATTTTAAGCTTTTATCTAAAACGAAAATTAAAATGCATTTCAAGTTGAATCTTCTTGTAAAAAGTCCTTATAAAATAATTGATGATTATGAAAAACTGACTTCTTTGTTCAGTCTTGAATAAGAATTCCACTAAAGATTTTTTTCAACTCTATCTTACAACATTGCCACCCATCTTGTTGTGTCCTACACTCAGACCCAAACTATCCATCATATCTATTACAGGTCTGGTTTCAGAACAGAAGAATGAAGGACAAGAGACAACGTCACAGTCTACTCTGGCCTAATCTAATGGACCCAAACCTGTGTGCTTTCATGGTGAGCCAGGCGGCATCAGGACTGCCCTACCCACTGCTACCCCACATACCTCTTCATCTGTACTCTCACCTGGGCATGGGTTACTCAAACCCTTATGTTGCCACAACAAGGTCAGTGGACACTGTGCACCTCCCTCCTTCAACCTACCCCTGGCTGGGTGGACTTCCACAGCCAACTTTGTACTCCCCTGCTCAGACGATGCACCATCCTGTGGCATGCCCATGTCCCCACTGCCTCCACTGGAGACCGGAACAACAGCGTAAAGCCGGAGGGGGAGCCAGCCTGGAGTTACGACAGGCACGCAACTCAAAACCTTTGGCAATGCTTCAGGACAATAGCAAAGAGGTGTCTTTGCCTCAATAAAGATGATGTCACGTTTTATTTATGTATCTGTACAGTTCAGAATCTAGATAGTCACTGGAGACGTGTAGGTCATGTTCTATGTTTATCTTTTCTTACCATCTTGATGATCATTTTGCCTGCTTGAAATACTGATCATTTATGAACATTTTTATATGCAATTGCAATTTTTGCATCTGAACACTGTCATTTTCCTGTGTAAATATGTGCTTTCAAAAATATATATGACAAATTTGATTATTAAAGATATTTATGGATACTTCTGCATTTTTTTATTATTATTTGCAAGATAAACAGCCACACAATTGCATTAGGGCTATGAACGCATAGAAAATATGTCTGGGAATGTTACACAAACTGACAAGTCTGGGGTCATTTACACCCACACATTTCTTATTGGTTTTTTAACACCAATCTGGTGACCAAACAGCACATTAATCTAAAAGACTACTTATTAAATTACAGACATGAAGCTCCTGTCATTATAGTCTATTCCAGACACAACCTGCCGAATTATGATCTGGAAATCTAAAAAGAAACACTCTGTTGCCAGACAAAACATCAACAGGTGGACGGATATGCCTGAGACATCTGAACTTCATAGGTTTTAACATAGAGTGTATATGAAAAATAGACTTTTTAAAAAGATGGGAAATAAGCAGCTTCTTTCTTTTACTTGTTTGACAAAGACTAATTGGTTGTAGCTAATGTTTTCAATGTCTGGAAGACATCAACTTTTCCATTGTTGGATGCATTTTGCTTTTAATGGGTGTTAGGACCGTGAACTGAGTTATAGCTCAGGTGCCTCAGACATAGCTCTATGTAAATTGAAGCACCTGTTGAGTATCCAGGTGTGATGGCTTATCTCACCCCCATCTGCTACAGGTGATTTCTTTTTGAAAAGCAGCTAAACCCTATGTCTAAGTGAAAATAAACCTGTTCTCTGCTGTGTTGTGATGATCCTTACAAAAATCATGAGAAAAATGAATAGATGTCACCACTTTCATCATACATATTTTACTCTTCATCCAAAATAATTTGGGTTTCTTATGTAGAATTTAAAATAATTAAAATGTATGTGACCCTGTCTGTAAAAACCAGGCTAAAGCCTCAAAATCAAATTATGAGATAACTAGCATCAAAGTTTGATTTCACTATGATTTTAATCTTTGAAATGATCTTAGTCTTTATTAAAGAAATCAAGGTTATATTTTCACAGAATGTTCTTTACATTAGCTATGTAGAAAATTGATGTAAGAAAACAAGTTTAGCGGGTTTTCAGAGACTGGATCACATTTTTGGATCATTTGTTAGAAATGGCATTTCATCACTTTAATCAAATTTAATTCAAATGCTCATAACATTTTTCTAATTAGACTATTTTGGTAAACTGCAAGATTTATAGGAATAAACTTAATGCTATCAAACCTTTTAATGTATTTAGGTATAAACAATTATTTGGATTCACAGATCATTTGGAACCATCAGCCATACCCTTGTCTGAGTTTGACAATAGCTCAGTGGGTGATGTCTGCTGTAAATTTAGGCAATAGGTGGGAAATGACAGTAAAAAAATGAATTGTGAGTGATGTAAATTGGAAGAGACTGTAAAGAGATTCTCCTCTACGGTAACTGTGGGAACACTGATTGAGCACACAGTAGCAGGTCGTCTTTTGTCTGGAGAGCACTACCGTGTGATTTTTACAACTTCCTGCTCTTAACACTGCCTCGGCCCTCAGGGAGTCAGAGGTGGACAGGCTGACATGATGGCAAATTCTCCATAAATCTGTCTCCTTCAGTCAAACTGTAGAGATAATATCAACATTTTATTATTGTTTAATATCAATGATGCCGAACATTTGTGATGGAATTGATGGAATGTGAGGAAGAGATGAATGTTGATGTCACTTTATGTTGCTCAAAAGAAAATGTACAATTTTAGATAGAATGATGCCTAACTCACATTGCATTTAACCAACCAAATAGTTTCACCCCTGTAAACAGTATGTAAGTTATGCAAGAACTCCAATGCTTCCAGCGTGCAAAATACCAAAAAAGCTCAAAAGATTATGAAGACAACCAGCTCACAGTAAAAATACAGCATTGCACCTTCAAACAAGACAGACTTATAAGATGACATTCATGCATTATTATATATGCCTAACTATCCCTTTAATTTGTATGGTTCACATACTGTAGGCAAGTCTAAAACTCATAAGCTCATCTCAGGCAATGTCAGGTCTGAAGTACTTTGTGTGATTCCACATGATCAGTCCAACAAGAGAAGGCCGCACAGAATGTTTTGTTTCCTAATTCACACTCACTATAGGAGTTCATGAATCACAACTCCACAATCGTCTGCACTAGAGAGAAATATGACAAAAGCCCCACAAGAAGTGGACAGAAGCTTTGTGAGACAGAGTATAACTTCAGAAACTGAATGTAAAAAACAAAATCTTATGCAAAGTCTCTACCACTTATTTATCTGTAAAGATTAAATATCTGTATAGTTATGAATCACACATCAGAAGGGGAAGTCACATCTGTTTAGATTTAACTTTTTGCTCTAGAGACCATGAAAATAATTATATAACCCATAACCGGTAATTGATAAAATAAACAACCCATGTCAAAATTGTGTGCAAATTCTAAAAATATACAAAAATAAGTGCAAATAACCATCACTGGTCCCCTTAACTGCTACTTTTTGAACAACTACAGGTTCAAAACATAAATCACTGTATCTTTTTGGGTACATAATTGTTCCTCTAATTGTGTACATTTAAAGATAAACTTAAATGTTTTGTTTCCATTTAACATTCGATTGAGGTATATAATAGGTAATAATGGTACAATATGTACTCAAAAAGGTACAAACGTTTTTCATTTTATTCATTTTTTATCACTCTGAACTCCATAAAGATGAAAAAAAAATTGCTACAAGAGACATGCATGGGGGTACTGTGACATGCATCTAAGACAAATCACGATGAATTAATTACATATTTAAGGGGTAAAATGGATTTAAGTCAACAATATATTCAGAACTCAAAAAATCAACAGATACCAACAGTACAAATTCAGTGCAAAGACAACCATTATAGTAACTGTAAATACTCACAAAAAAACAGTTGGGTTAAAATTGACCCAAGAAATAATCCAATGCTGGGTTACTATAGCACCGACCCATTGGTGGGTTATTTTAACCTAATAAATTGGGTTACATGCTTAACCCAATAAATTGGGTTACATGCTTAACCCAACTGTTTTGTTATAAAATAACTAATTTGTTGGGTTATTTTTGCCAACATGCTATCTATTATCTTATTATTGTTATATTTGTTGTTTATTATGTTTGGCCATCCTATTTATTATTATTTTATTGCTGTGTAAACAATTAATGCACAACATAGAAATACCTTTTAATAATTTCCAATTATACAATACATTTTGGTTGCAGTTGTTTTATTACTGTACTTCTTTTATCATAAAGTTACTAGCAATTATGTATTAATTTACAAGTATCAAATAAATAAATAAACAGAACCGAGGCTATAGTTAATTCAATGATAAACTACCTACGCAGAACCTACCAAACTGCAGCACCACCAGGCTTGGCATACTCCAAAACTGGTTTTATCTCCAAGCTGCAGAACATGAAGGTCTTCCATTGCTCTTCCTGATACTGAATGATGTTTGTTCCAACTTACAAACAGATATTCTCAAATATGCACACATACACAGTATTTATATTATTATTGCAATAATTATTTATTATTCCAATTTTACAGTCAAAAATGATGTACAGTCATGTGAAAAAAAAGTACAAGCACACTTCAATATGATGAAGAATTCACAGCTCTTTACATTTTAGCCTGATGGCCGGGTTCACACCTTTCCTATTGACTTTAATTGTGAAAATGAGAACACAAGGTTAATTTTATGTGTCATGGATTATATTCATTTATTATTATGTACACGCCACATTACATATTTGTTTAAATGTCAAAAATGAAACAATTTAGGTCCTTTTTCACATGATTGTACAAACAGGATGTTTTCAGATGAATCTCTTACCGGCAAATTTGTCAGTTAAGGCTTCATGCTCCCACTTCTTAAGATTTTCTCCGTATATAATTTCTCTAAAATATAGCTAAATATATTAAAAGCTTTAAAGGTCTTTACTGCAAGCCTGTTGCAAAATGTTTCCTTGTGTTTTGTGGTCAATGAAAGGCAAACATTTTTTAAGTGAAGTGACCTACTTGTCAGATATGTTGACCCATACCCGAAATATGACCTCTGTATTTAACCCATCCAGTGAGTAGTAAACATACGCACAGCAATCTGTGAACACATGGACGCCCGGAGCAGTGCTGAGCCTTGCTCAGGGGCACCTCAGTCATTATCCGCCAGCCCTGGGAATCGAACCGGCAACCTTCTGGTCCGAATCTGGTACGATTCTCTAACCATAAGGCCACGACTGCCCACACATTTGCTGCTATTTGCTTTAAATATATGATTTACACAAAAGTTTATGACTTACCTAAAAGTTTTGAACAAAGCAATGCGAAAGGGTGCCTCAAACAATTGTTTTATCTACGCTTGAATTAGATTGGTTATAAAAAGCAAGTGTTGGCATTATACAGTCATGCAGAATATAAAAACAGTCGACAGAGATGTATGTTTGTGTCTATGAAAAACATTGCATACAAAAATGAACATATATATACACACATTAATAAATATAATTAAAAGTAACTTACCTCTAGAATGTCAGCAGAGCTGCCGGTCGACTGTTGAAGGAGATATTCTTTTGCAGTTTATGAGGCTTTGATTACACTTTTTTGGGTGTTTAATAATAGATGTTCATGTTTCTAATTAAAAAAAACGATACATATTTCACAAATTTCAAGTCTATGGTTCACAGATGTCCCTCTTCTAACAAAACGACTGGATTTCTTCCGGTCTTTATAAAGTCCCTCCTTCCGAAACGCTCTAATTGGTAAAGCTGAACAGGTCTGTCATGATTGGTTCCCCGCTTAGAGTGTGTGTGTGAAGATGTCCCACCCATACCATATCAGCGAGCTTCTGCTTCTCAGGCTGCCCCACTCAGTACACGTGTATTCAAAAACTTTTAGCAATAAACGTAACAATGGCGTCAACTCCACATTATCAGTTCAAAACATGGGGATCAATCGAAGTGTATTGGAGGTCTACTAGTGCATTTGCAAACGTCAATCTTTTTTAAAGATTGCACATTTTTCCCTACTATGACGAGGGAAATGACACCGGACCGAATGGTGTCGGACCAGTTATATTAATTAACAAAAGTGTTAGTTTTGCCTTTTTATATTGGACCCGAGATGGATAATAAAACAAGCAGATTGACCATGAGACATTTGCAAGCAGGACTTCAAAGGACGTTTCATAGAAGTGCTTTAGAGGTAGGCTATTCTGCGCAAACACATACAATATCAGTGTATTACATAGAACAGCTTTCACAGCCGATGTTAAAGTCATGGAAGCTGTCATTTGACCGTTGGTTATCTTAGAATGTGTATTCCGGAATTCTTAAGAGCAGCTGTAGCAGTATGATGAAAGTGAAAGTAGATCAATCAAATGTTTACAATCTGTGATAACCAAACACTACTCCAGCGGCTCTTCCTCTTCTCTAGGAAAGGCCTCACCCCTTTATTGGCGTATTCCTTTGGGTGGAGGTTATTAAAAGCTCTCAGAATAGTGACATCATGTAACTGGAGGCTGTAGTCCAATTCCAGCCATTCTCTGTAGACCTTGCAAAGCGAATTCTTCTAAATACAAGATCTGGCTTGGCACTGAACTTTGAGCTTTATCATTTTGCAGGTATTGTTTATGCTCTTACAGGAACTTTACACACCAATAGACTAATTGATATTTAAAATAACTCATGCTCACAGATCACAATTTTAACCCAACTGACTTGTGACAGAAATGACACAGTAAACGTCAGAAATAACCCAACAAAACCACCCAATATCTCTAAATCCTTGGGTTACAAAAATGCACATAGCCTATTTTAGAGTATAGTAATACATTAGTTGTCGTGAGTTGTTTACTGCAGTGAAATGACCAACACTTGGTCAGAACTGCGGCTAATTTAAATTAACTCAATTCAACAAAGAGAACTGAAAACTGAATTTTATAAAAATGTAACTCACTTAAATATTTTAAGTTCCTAAAACACTTTTTTACTTCTGAGTAAAGTAAAATGATTATTTTTGATAAACTTGAAGTTTTGACTAAAACTCAAAAAATTGATTTCCTCCTTGTTGAATTTACTTAATTTGAACACGTTAATTCCAAGAATTTCCAATTCCCAACATGCTTTGCGTCAGAATGCATTAGAATAGTATATTTAAAAATATGATTTATGTACATGTTTTTATTAAAGATAAAGACTTGTTTGGGTTTAATCTTCACTTCTCTTAGATATTTAGAATAGTTTGACATATTTTTCAGTTTTGAGGTTACCATTGTTTAGAAGAGTGGTGCATGTGCTTAGGATCTGCGAAGCTACATTTGACCTGTAACATGTGTTATGTTACCAGCGAGCAGGAACTGTGCCAATGCCAGTTCTGAGATCAATCTCTTCTTACTCATTTTTTGTTGCATAAGTCAAGGTGTTTGATTTATGCATATTAAGACTAAGGAATATGTATAATTAAAATAACTGAAAGAATTTAGTTTAGTTAATTTAAAAATGTTAATTTCAATAAATTGAATTAATTTCATAAAAAGTATAAATTAAATATTTAAATCGCGCTTGCTAAGATTTGGTGAGAAGTTTAACTTAACAGTCATCGAAAGTTCTGCTTACTAAAACCAAATGTGCCAACTTATCCGGGTTTACAGTGAATGAGTAAGAAAGACACAGTTATGAGTATGGTGCATCTATATTGTTGCTAGGACAGAGCTTTATGGGTGTAGTAAAATCTACAGGCTTGGCCTGTGTCAACTGAAGCTATTTAAATACTGTAAAAGTCAGATATAGACACGGAGTGATGAAATCTGATTGTGTCTTATGACGGTGTATTTTAACTGACTGCTTTGAGTAAGTAAAACGTTAAATAGTGGGTGTGATTCATCACTCTGACTTCTTAGAAAGTTGGGCAGAACCCTTTCTGGTACTTTTAAAAATAATTATACGCAGAAATGAAAAAAATTGTAAGATGTTTGTTTATCTGTTTGTTAACCTGACGTCACGCACCACCATATATGGAAGGTCATATACTGTTTCTAGGTCCAAACGCTGTTGTTTATAGGCAAACAACAAAAAAATGAATATACGTCATAAAACTATTGGAAAACAATGATACTAACCTTTATCTTCAAAACGAAATCCCACATGACCAGCGATTTATGTTTCACAATGTATTCAAATATTGATGTTGGAGATTCCGTAAGCCTGGTGACTGTTGTAGTGTATATTTTGAGTAAATGCACGTTTCGCTTAAATATACAATATGAGTAAACAGTGCTGATAAAGAGCTGTTTTAACTGTAGCCCTGCATAAAATGAATGCTTTGAGCCGAAAAAGTTATTCCTTGTGTCACCTCTTAACAACCGAATAATCAACTAACTTTTAATTAAAAAATCATGTTGACAAAGAATAGTGCTGTTCAGGACAGTAGAATCACCAAAACAACAATATTCCCAAAATCTATAAAACTAGGGATGCACGAAACATATCAGTATTGGTAAATGGTAAATGGTCGTTTTCAATGTTATCGGCACCGGCCTGATAATAAAATACGGCCGATATATAGCCTATTAAAGCCGATAAATCATGAATTATTTCCTCTGGTTAAACCACTTCAGGTTCACGCTTCTCATAATCTGTTTGTCGTGATCATTCACCTATTTGCATAACATTGTCGATGTAGGTACTGTATTTATTATTTATGAATGTGTAAATCACAAAACAAAAGCATATATTTTTAAGATGATTGCTTTCTGAACTGTCTTGAGACAGGTTAAACCATTGGCCATCGAGAACACTTTTCTGGGTCGCACCGGAGGAACATCTTTAATTTGTTCATTAAATACTAATAAAATATTATTAATAATATAAATACAAATGTTTATAAATATGTTGATAATATTATACCAGAAAAGTTTAAAAAATACTTTGCTTTATTTCTAATTTACATGTCGGCGCATCCCTATATAAAACTAAAGGAGCGGTTATTTTACTAAAATAAAAATCCTCTTTCAATATATCTAAAAATAATCTGACCTCACTGAAGTTTAAGAGCTGGTGTAAAAGATACATATTTACGACAATAAAAGACGCAGTTTAACTATAGCACTTCCGAGCTGACTCAAGGTCACCGGCTGACTATGATTACACATCAGACTATGTAACAAATGATTACTCAACTGTACAACATAATTTAGATAACTCATGACAATTTACATTGCTTGACATAACCATAAAATAAATTGGAGTGCTTTTACCACTACGTTAATTATGACCTGCGGCTGAGATGCACGCAAGTACACGTGATTTGCTTGTCATAGAAACCTGACGTGTTTGCATACACAATTCTACCGATATGCACAGCCCAAACATGTCTGTTCGGTGATACAATCCCTCATATGCCACGCCCATGCTGCAGAACGCACAATGCATGTAATGGAACTTGTAATATCAAAGACTTTTAAATATTAACTTGGCCTATGAGATGAACTTCAGTACCACAGATGTATAAAAAGGTCTTGCTGGACATGGATGTCAAAGGATGCAGAAGGACTGCTAAGTTACACTATTAAACATGTAACACTATACATATATTGAAATTACTTCTGTTGGGTGGCACCAGGTGGAGGGGGGATTTTGAAATCCTTGGGGAAGTTGTACAACATTAATTTAACGTTTCGGCCAACCATCTATTTGTAAAAGAGTTTATATTTCGTAAAAGTGGGAACACTGTTAAATATGCCATCCCAGTTAAATAAAAAATGTCTTGAGATGAGGGACTACAATAAAGTTAGAAAGGAGACGAAAGGATTTCACGACTCACATTAGAAGTAAAACCGCAGACCAAACCTGTAATCAATAAAACATTTCTTTGTGTCCTGAAGACTTTCACAACCTGCAAAATTCTGAAAACATCCAGTGCCACATTGCATAGTTTAGGGATAACAACTGTTACCTAAATGAACTACCAACCTGTCAGCTTTATTTTTTTTTATTTGGTCTTTAAAGAAAAGAACCTGCTGACCAAGTATCCTTCTAGCTGGTCCAGTTGTTCCTGATAGCGCCTCCTTTAGGTCATATATGTGAATCTGTTGGCAGAAATACCTATTTGTGTGTATAGAATCGTTGGGTTAAAAGTCCCTTTAAAGGTAGCAGCATCTAGTGGTGAGGTTGCAATCTCACTCCCTCCTCCCTTTAAAGCGCTACGGTGGCTGACAGAGGCTGACAATTTTAACAAGTTTAGATGGTTAGAGTAAGGTAATGGTGTGTGGGTTATGGTAAAGGTTTCGTAAGCCTCAAAACCCCAACAAGTCAAAACCAACAAGCCACACCCACTTATCAGACTCGAAACACCAAGGATTAAGTGAGAGCCATGGTGAATTCCACGTAAGGGGACCTGCGCATGGGCGTAAATCCCGGGGGGACGGAGGGGACACACCCCCCTCCATCAGAGTGTTGTCCCACCCAAATCATTAAATATCGCAATGTATGTTGTGTTAAATATATTTATGTAAACCTTAACTACTTTTGCAAAAAATGGCCCACTGCCTGCTTTCCCCGTTCATCTCACATACGCTACACATAAGTCAGGTAAGTTATGTGGTTTATTAGTTCATCAGTGGTCGTTGAACTCCAGTAAGAAGGCTTCTTTATTCTCTGAAGTGATTCTCTTTAATGTAGTTGATGCTGATTCATTAATAAATTAATTTAAAAAAAAGCCTGATTACCAATGTATTTTTCCATGAATCTGATATGTTAGCGATTAAAGCATTAATTACCTAGATAATGTTACCTTGTTTACAACGGCTTGTTGCATAGGACGTCACACACTGCAACTTACACGCCAAAGCCATTTTCTCAGCATCTATTTTGTGCAGTGTGTGCGCGGCGGATAAGCTAAACATTCAGTTGACTAAAACTCAGGTGATTCATCAACAAGTACACCACAGAATTTAAGCATCTGTCACTGTTACTGACGGTTTGGGTACACGAACATATAGAAAGCCTACATCTATGCACATTGTTTGTTGGCGGAGGCAATGCACTACCTGTGAAAATAACCACCACTACTTAATGTAGATTTATGGTGACTTTGTCAGACGCCGTTGCAGTATAAATCAGGATAAAGTTTAAAAAGTGACTCATTGTTCACATGTAGTGTTTTTATACTTGTTTTCTGTCTTGACAACAGAGACAAAATATACAGTGGCAAGAAAAAGTATGTGGACCTTTTGGAATATCATGGTTTTCTGAATAAACTTGTCATAAAATGTGATCTGATCTTCATCTAAGTAAGGGTATTGACAAACATAATGTGTCTAATAATAATAACACAAAAAAATTCTGATCTCATGTCTTTATTAAGAACAACACAAAGAAAACTCGTAGTGCTTGTGGGAAAGGTATGTGAACCCTTGAGTTAATGACCTCAAAAAAGCTAATTGGAGTCCGGTTTTAGCACACCTGAAATCTCGTTAAGATAATGTGTTTGGAGGTGTGGACTACAGCTACTTTGACTGATAAAAACCCCTCAAACTTTTGGAGTTTGCTCTGCACAAGAAGAACATGCTTAGGTGAGCCGAAAAGAGCTTTCAGAGGATCTACGATCAAGAATTGTTGAGTTACATAAAGCTGGCAAGGATTACAAAGTTATTTCAAAGACTTTAGAAATTCATCAGTCTACAGTTAGGCAAACACTTTACAAATGGACACTTTGGGACTGATGCTACTCTACCAAGAAGTGGGCACTCAGTCAAAATCACAGCAAGAGCACAACAAAGACTCATCAATGAAGTAAAGAAACAACCCTGAATGACAGCCAAAGATTTGTAGACATCATTGGAACTTGCTAACATCTCTCTTCATGCATCTACAATACTTAAAACACTGAACAAGCAGGGTATGCACGGCAGGACACCACGAAGGAAGCCACTGCTTACTTAAAAGATCAGACAATTCTTCATGATAATGTGAGAATGTCTGTACGTCAGCTGAAACTGTTGAATGTGGATGACACAACAGGACAACGACCCATAACACCGGAGCAAGCACGCAACAGAATGGCTTCAGAAAAACAAAATCCGCTTTTTGGAGTGGCTAAGTCAGAGCCCAGACTTCAACTCAATAGAGATGCCATGGTTTGACTTGAAGAGGGCCATACACATGAGACGTCCAAAGAATATGATGTCGCTAAAGCAGTTCTGCCAGGTTGGGGTAAAATTCCTCAATGATGTCCAGGTCTGATCCACAGCTATAGAAGCGCCTGGATGAGGTACAATTTTGAATGTATTTATGTCCCCTTCAAAAATTGCTCTTGCGAAATGTTACGTTTATTGTTCCCCCCTACTGTTAAATGAGATTTATGCCCGTGGACCTGCCTACTTGTGCACCAAGCATGTATGTAGATAGAATTAGCTCATTCTAAGGTAATAAAAACATGATGTTTCATACGGTCATTGTATACACCTCTTAAGACAGTTTATTATTTCATTATTTTGCATTTCTGTCAAAAGATCCTCCAAAATATCCCACACTGGACCTTCAGGAAGAGCAAGATCCTTTCAGGACCTGAAAAAGAGAATCTTCTGAAACAAAGCCATATGTTGTCTGAAAGAAACATATTTTGAAAACTGTTTTGATTTGGTTTTGTAAACTTTTAGAAATCTAGGAAATAAATTATTAGCAGTATTAATAGAAATCACAAGCAGAGTCTAAAATGTTTTTATTTATGTGTAGCATGCTGAGATGTTTATTGGCTGGGAAAAAGACCAGAAGGAAACCGAATTTTATTGAGATTGTGGTTGTGTCATGCGGTTGACTGCACATGCCTCACAGCTATGTACTGTCAGCTTGACCTGGATCTGTAAATTGCAGCCACAACGTAATCGGTGTTTGTTAAAATCACAATGGTCACATATAAATTGCAACACACGCACATATGTGTGTTTTTTTTCAGTTTGACATGCTTTAGGCCAATGATGCAATATATTATAGTTGTTGATGTGTGTTAGAAGGCAATGGTTTCTACACCAACAGTGTGACTAGGATATATAAAACAAGCAGCAGGAGACCCACACATCAGTAACTGAATGGAGACCAGCCTACTTGTGCACCAAGCCTGCCAATGAGACGTGCCAAAATATTATGGGCCTGCACAGTATGTGATGGCTTCCCAGGGTCCTAAAGTCTGAAATCTGTAGCCATACGCAGTCTGAAATCTGCAGTCAGGGAAAAGTGTCCTTCTTTTGATGTAAATGAGATGCTTCTTACCCCCTAAATACGGTCAAGATAAACTATTTAAGACCATACGAACCTTAAGAACAATAATGCATAGATCAATACAATATCAGAACGTATCTGTCTCACAATGTGATATTATTTTGATTATTTGTTATAGTAAATGATATCTATCAGACCTAACTCTTTCTCCTACCCTCTATTGTCTGAGATGGCCTGTCAGCAATTATTTTCATTTCTTTTTACCTTCCTACCACTTTACTTTGATTGGTGACATTCAGATCATATTGGTATAGCCAAACCAAAACCTCAGAAAATCTTGTTAAAGCTTTAAAGCTTTAAAAAAAATCTGTCATCAATTAATTGCCGTCTTATAGTTCAAAACCTGCATATGCCACAAAAGCAAATATTATGAGAAATGTCTGGTGTTTGAAATAAAAGTCATTAGGATTAAGTTTTGCAACAACTTAATCTGAATATCTTTTATTGTGTTCTTTATAAGAAAAGTCAGGTTTGGAATGACATGAGGATGAGTAATAACGAATGTTATTTTGGGGGGTTCATTGAAGCTGCAATGTGCTAAACAGGTGAGAATCCACATAAATCAAATGTATTGATGAAAAAAACAGATCTATCAGTAACACTAGTTACAAGAGCACATCATTTAAGGTGAATCAAAGAAATAAGCATGTAGAAATAAAATGTATTACCTGCTTCTTAAACATGGGTTGAGCTACTGTCTTGTTGATTCTATTTAGCTATATGAGCAAAAAGCTAGTTCAAAATATGCAGCGCATAAAATATCATGATGCAAATAATAATATTTTTGCCATGTTTCTGTATCATTAATTTCAATAAGATATCTTCTCTTCAAATAATTGTGTGTAGTTTAAATTGCCCAAGAACAACATATCATCTCATTTTTGACAAACAACAATAAACAAAAGTCATTTTATTATTTAAAAGACAATGCTATTGAAACCATTGATGAATTTGTTTGGTAAAAAAAATCCTTGCCTGAAAAAGCAATCAAAAGAATGCAATTGGTCCAAATAGGCCTATGGATCATGTTTTGCATTTATAATATTCTTTTGTTCTTTGTCTTATTATGCTACATAAACCTTATTGTTTTTGTCAAACGTAATGATTTACAATAGGTATTTCACTTACAGTAGCCATGTGTTGCAGGAGGGACTTCATGAAAGTCGGGATCACTCCTGTGAGCGCATGTCACACGTGCTGTGGGAGAAGACCGACTCGACTGTGAGGAGGAGGAGGAGAGGATTTAATCATTCACCAGCATGAAGCGTGGCGTTTGATTTAAGGCGGTCAACTGACTCCATGGGCAACATTTCAGATATGAGCACGCCTTTGACAAGACGGGTGTAACAAAACGTAGAAAATTAATATCTAGATTTGGGACTGTCGCTGAAAAGGCCTTTCTGACAAGATTTGGAAATACGTCACTGCAAGGTGACGTTACTTCCGCTGCTGCTGTAAAATTATGCTTTTATTTCATTAATACTTTCTTAATACCTGATACATTTTTCTGTGTGCATTAACATTATCGCATCAAATGTTTAACTTATTTCCAGCGTAGATAAATTATTTTTAAAACAAAATCAACTCTAATGCAAAGTCAAATGTCTTAGTTAGAATTAAACTCCAACTTGTTGACTTCGACAAAATCTAAAAAAACAATAGGCCTACATTTATCTAGCTAACCTATTCCAGCAACAGGCCACAGGGAATTAATATGTGATAGGCCTATAATGATAATGTAATATAACACATGATATATACCCTGTACCTATAGGATATATTAGTGTACATACATATTCTAATTAAGAGCAATCTTGCGATGACGTGAGTAAATATATATATATTGTTTATATATTATTATAGTTTATGATTGATAGAAAACGGAAAGCGACCTGTCCTGCTTCTCTATTTCCATGCGGAGATGTGTCAATTCTCAGTAATGCATTAAAAGTAGACTAGTAATAAAGCTTAAAAGATTTTGTACATTCTGTAAACATCTATTTTAATGCTTCTGTTTTTTTCGGACTGGTTCCCATAATATATGTGATTTTCCTTGTTATTCAGTTATAAACCACATTTTAGAAAATAATCTAAGACAATTGTGAATTATTTCTGAGAAAAAATGATGTATAATTTCAGCTCGTTGATTGTTATCAGCTGTGAAAATCTGATATAAAAGCTTTTACCATCCAAAAGAAATAAATGGGAGGAGTGAAACTTCTCTTTTATATTTAAAACAGAGGGAGGTTCGAAAGAGCAAAACTGCTTATGTAAACATGACATGTTGCTTAAAGGACTGAAAAATCTACCTTTAGTAAAACTTAAAAAATTGAATGTTCTATTAAACGTTGTAAAAGTCAAGAAATTAAATGATCACCCCGTTATTTGTAAATCCTGAATACAATGTAGCCTACATATAATGAACTATAATGCAGATTGTAATTAAGTGCTATACTGCATAAAATACATTTAAGCAATGGCCAAAATAATTGAGTAATATAATATATATTAATGACTGAATCTAATGTGATAAATCAAGTCTGTTTGGTTTGGTAGGTGTAATAAACGCTTACAAATATTTTCTTAAAATTTTTAAAGAAAGCAAATGATGAAAAATCTTCCATAACCTCACCCAAGCATTTGGTGGCATGAGCTCTGTTCCCTCAATTCCATTTCAGCCATACTGATTGCTAAACCATTGATTGGTTACATACTTTCATCAGTTTTATCATTTTCAATTAATCTTTTACAGAGGCAAAGACCTACTGTATACCATCATTTATTAACCTCTGAGCTCATGGTACTTCTGTCTAAAAGGTTACGTTAAAAGTAATTTCCTTATGGCAGCTTTTGTGCTATTGATCCTTTACTTTGTGACTGTAAGCATGCCAACATCATTTTAGTAATAGAAGTGCAGGGAAGTGAAAAAAAATGTGTAAAGCTGACATAAGATTTCCAAATGTAAATAACCTAAATAAGCAATAAACAAATATTCAACTTTATTGCGCTGTTTGCTATTTTCATTGTTACATAGAAGCTGTAAATAAAACATATTGACTATAAGCAAAACATTAAAGTTATACAGTATTAGTAAAAACAAACAAAAGTGAACACACACAGAATACAGACATGCACACACAGGTTCACATACACCCACATGCATAAAACACAACTCCACACACACAGAACACAAAAAACACATGCACTGTCCTCTCAATTATGTTTATTGTCTCTAACGCCATCTATTGGTCAATAACAGATCCGCCAGATCCGATTTAAGGCTGAAATACACTTCAAGACTTTTGTTCAGATTTTGCCCAAATTTTCTGTCTGGAAATGTTGCAGAAAGTCTGTTCCAGTCTGCAGATTTGATCAGTTAGTGTGTTTCTATTTGAAACTTTCAAAAAGTGTCTGCAAGTGTATGGTGTCTAGTTTTAATAAAATCTGTTGACATTTTAAAAGACTTGTAGTGTATTCCAGCCATTACTCACACCATATCAGACCACATAATTATTGCTTTTTTAGCTACTCAATATTTAAGAGCACTGACAATTACAAAGAATGAATGAGTTTGAAACACAATCGATATTCACTGAATAAGTTTGGTAAGTTGATGTTTTCATTAATGCTTCCGGAATTAATGCATTTATTTTAACATACTTCTCTACTAATATACAAATATTAATATATATTTAAATAAATCTAAATAAATAACACTTATTTGTAAGCTTGCCTTAAACTGAAGTGATGAATATAAAAAATACATAATAAATATACAAAACATCCATTTCTTAGACCCCAGTAGTTTTGCAAAGAGTGAATGAATGTGCACATTTAGAGGGCCAACTAACTATGAAGATAGTTAAAAATACAAGATATGGATTTTTTAAACAATCAAAATAAAACAGGCATAATTAAAGTAAAACTTGATTGGACCTTATACTAAAACCCTGACAGTAATTAAGAAAGGGACAGACTCCCTCTTTTCGCTTGGGGAAGAGTCTTAAAAAGCCTTATTTCTTGTAAACGGCATCAGAGGGAGCTCATTCTGGCGAACCTGCATCATTCACATTCCACTTATTACTCATTCCCCAACCGTTAAGCCTTCTCTGTGTGCAGTAAAAAAGGTGTGCACCAGTGTGCAGTAAAGAAATCCGCAATAAACCGCCTTCACTGGAGCTACACAAGAGCCCCAGCTTTAATTCCACTGCCTCGTAGTCCTTCAGAAGCTTCTTGAATGTCATGGGGAATGTGAGATATTTTAACAGGACAAGACTTGGTGCGGTGGGTGCATTAGGATGCTCTTTGGGAGTCTAGCATGAATCTGTGATTACAGGGCTCTGCCTAGCCTTTTAGCCTCTGTTAAAGAGCCGTATATGCTGTAGTTGTCGGTTAAATGACAGCATTAAATACGTAGATGTTAGATGTGTGGAGTACTGAAATTAATACTTTATTCACATTCACTTCTAATGCATATAATTGTGCTAATAGATAAGCATTGCACATCAAATAAATGAATATTATTATATACATTAGAAGTAACATACATTTGAAAAGGAAACGACTATCTTGTCTATTGATTGATATGCTCTACTGTAATTTAAAGCTTCTCTGCACAAATTTCCATGTACCACCCAGGCACATGGCACCCGTATTAGGGACAGAGCGCCCTTCAACCAGGCGCAGACATCAAACAAGCCCTCATAAACAGGGAAGGTTTGTGGGGACTGGAACCCAAGACATGGCTTTCATTGTTGGTGCTATTCGGGTGAAACACTGGGGGGTCTGGAAGGAGAGGGATGCGAGACACGGGAACGGTTTTTATAGACAGGTACTGTAACCAGAGAGCAGCGCTCCTGCCTGCTTCAGCGTCGCCCACCTTCTTTACAGACAGGCAGCTGGCCATAACCAACGTCTGCCTCCGGGCATCACATCCCTCTGCACACAAATTTACTGGGAAAAGCAGGGAAATAGATGCCAACTGACTGAAGTTGAAAAGCTAGGAAAGCTTTTTCACTCAGGAAAAGTTACTAAATTTATCAGAACTGTCCAAGTAAAGGCTGAACACAACTATAAGTAGTTTTAGCTAGAAATGCCTACAGGGTCAATACATTTGTACTCATCCTTTGTTTGTTTGTAAATTGTATTTTAGTAATGTTTCTAAAGAGTATACTTAATATTTCATTACAAGAGTCCAAGTTATATTTTTGTTTTGTTTGTTTTTTGTAAATATTACTTGAAATCATATACGAGGTATTAACATGTGATAAGTAAAATGAATCTGAACATCAAAAACGCTGAAAGGCATTTCACAAAAATAATTGTATTCAATGTTTGGATTCTAATATTTGACAACTTATTTAAAAAACAGAAAAAAATGAACAAAAGGTAAACAAACAAAACAATTCAGATCCATTAAACCACCTTCAGCTTTCATCTGGCATCAGACGCTTTTGTGAGGATGGTCCAATGCCTGTGGAACAGATGAACACGGATGTTAATGCCACAATTACATTATTTGTCGTCAATAATTCAAATGAATTTAAAGATCTTAATGCATTTAATATGGTTACATAGGTTAGGTTAACGTTATTCCAATTATTTAAATGTGTGTCAGTTCAGAGCTAAGCAGGAGTTAGCTTAACAGTCTCATACAGCAGGCTACTCTAAGTTCATTTATATCATATTGGTTATTTACGGAGCATAAACTTGATGAATATGCATTGCATGCTTAAGTAATTTGTCTAAGTTAAGTAACGTTAGACATATGAGAATTGGCAATACGGTTAGCAAACTGAACGCTGTCAACATACTGATAGCTTAACTTAGCAAAACGCTTTTTCTGTTATCCATGTGCATAAAAAAAACGCGTTTGGAAACGTCCAGAAATGTTAGCATTACCAAGACTATACTCAATAACAAGAACTCGAACTCAACAAACCAGCGAAAATAACGTTCATTAACGTTACTAAATGAAATTAAAAGAAAACATTTGATGATTTACCATAATTAAATCCCTCAGAGGCGCAGAGAAAATGTTCCTTTAGGAAACAGGAGGCTTTCCTCAGTCAGTCGTAATGTCCGAAGTGCGCATGCGCAGCTATTGTATGGATGTGTGGAGTATGCTTTACTTGTGTTCATCAGTTTTATACATTGCTTAATTTAATGACAAAACACCAAGTAAATATTACTTGGCATTTTTATTTAAATGTACTTATGTATTAGAGCAAAAATAATTACAAAGGAGACTCAAGTAACACGTTAAATTATACGCGACATTTTAAAGACTAGTACAACTTGCTTTTAAAACATACTCAAGTAATGCTAGCCTTATTTACAACTTCAAAAAAACATTTTTTGCTATGTACAACATACCCGTTAATCATTTCTGTAAACACAAGAGAACTGTAATTTTCACTTTTTTATAAAAAGATCACATAAAAATGTCATATTATCATGTATTATTAGATATAGAAAGTCTTGTAATCCAAAAGATTGTTTGTTGTTGGTTCTTTGGAAAGCAATGCTTGTAAAGGAAAGGAAGGCAAAGCAAAATTATGTTTCTTTGTTTATTTTCATGCAATGGCAATAGAACATTTTTATCTCCAAAGCAAAAGGAGCAATAACAGCTCCTGTTTATCAGACATTCAAATTAGTGAGCAGACACAAGATCATATAAAGCTGGTGCCACTGTCGTTTATTCTTTAACTTTCATCATCACTTTGTCTGTGAGCAGAGATGGCAATAAATGTTTTACACACATGTCACTACTGTACACCTAACTCTTGTCTAGTACTTTCTTGTTTAATGTTTGACTAAAAATACTTAGTTAAGGTAAATAGTATTGTAAAAAGCATGATATTTTGCTTTACAGTGCAATTATGTACAATTTTCCAAAGTAGAACACTCGTATAAAGTACAGACACCTGAAAAGTAGTCAAAATAACTGTCCACCTCTCCTGAATGTGTTTTAGATTTAGAAGATAACTCGTAAATTTAAACTTGATTCTTGCTGATGCTTACACTAAAGTAGCTATAAAGCATTTACATTTAAATTAATAACTAAACAATAACTTAATACATACATTAATTAATATAATAATAAGAAGAAACTGTATAAGGACATAAATCCACCATCCAAGTGGTTATAAATCACTAAATAGGATGAATCAAAACAAGTGAGCCAAATCTCTCAATATCTCCCCAATTTCAGTCTAATCTGGTTGAAGCATAATTCATTTATTGGCCCACTCAGAAGTAAAGATTATCTGAATTTGATTTAGCCTGATTTTTCACTATCCCACAGATTCAAAAGCTTTATAAAATTACAATATAATATAAAATACAACAAGATTAGAAATAAATAGTTCTCTTTATTGTTTCAAAATTCCTTGTTGCCTACAATGAATCATGCTTGATTTTGGAAGCTGTGACAGAGACAGTGAGTAAAACAATATATTGACCAACATAATTTTTTAAGCAGACAGACACCACAGGGGGCGGTATTGAGCGACACACCAAAACGTTTCAGTTACTATATTCTCAGATCACCATATGACTATGGCACATATTAAAGAAACTAAAAATATAAAAATATACATATAAAGAGGAAAATACAGGAAAACCGGATAAAGAAAATTTTGTATAGTGTTTTTCTTTTTTTCTGTTGATCTTTTTTTTAATCTCAGACCAGTTTATTTGTTGCCATATTTGTGGCTACCTCGTGTCTATTGATGGGTCTAACATATCAGCAGTATGTATGTTTGATTGACATCCAGCCTGAAGCCACCTCATCATGTCTCCAGCAGCGAGGTGGCCATTTTCTCTTCTTCTGAGTGAGACCTATAAATCAATACGCCACCCCACCTTCCCTCATCCTCCCTTCCTGTGCTTTCAATTAATCCAAATGATTTCTACAGGAAATCCGATTGGCCAATCAATTCACCTGCACATTTCAATACTCTGCCCAATCCGTCCATGGCTCGCGCACGCCTCCATTGCTCTTGTAAAAACATTATTAATTGCCGCTCCAGTAAGCCATCCATCTTCCACGACCTCAGCAAGGGGGCCAAGCGGGCAGTGTGCAGCCCAGGAGTGTAATAATACTTTGAAAGACTGCTCAGGCTCTTCACATCCCTTTCAACCCATTAAAAAACAGCAGCTCCTCGGGCAAGCATTGCTCACTACGCAGACAGGGATGAAGCTGTTGTCTGTTAGAAAGGGTTTGTGGGGGATGGTTGGGAGGGGACGGAGAGGCAGATGTTTTATTGATTATGCGTTTTTCGTGCTATATTATTGCGCTATCATCAAGCGGATAATTATTTCCTGAACAGTACGGGCGGTTTAAAATGGCAACGACTATGTATCAAGGTCGCTATTAGATATTAACTCATGTAGCCTAAATTAATTTATTTTATATATGGTTAAAGTGTGAGCGTGTGTTTAATCAATATCAAAAGGAGGTGATGAGCCTTATTTACAAGAGCTATAACCATGTGTCTCCCTCCCCCATCCCTCTCTCTGTTTCTCTCTCTCTCTCTCTCTCTCTTTCTCTCATTCTGCACCGAAATGAGCAGCTGGTCTGTGGACTGTAAAGGTTTTCCAAAGCCCAAAAAAGACACACACACACTACCACCTCCCTGTCTTCCCCATCCAGAGCTTGTCATTGTCTTGGCAGACAGCATCATAAATTTATCAATTCCAACCTGTGAATGTGTCTCTCACTAGGAGCCTTTTCTATAAATAAGACTCAAAGTGATAGTTCACCCAAAAATGAAAATTCTGTCATCACTTACTCACAAACTTGTCATTTGAAACCAATCAATTGCACTCAAAGTCAAATTAAAAGTCAATGGGTACCGCCATGGTTTGGTTACCAGCATTCTTCAAAATATCTTAATTTGTGTTCTGCAGAAGAAAGAACTTTAAAATGGTTTAAAATGAGTGTGAGGAAATGATGACAGAATTTTTATTTGGGGGTGAACTATCCCTTAGTATAAACATACAACAAAATAACACTTTTGCCATGATTTTCTGTATAAAGAGAATTCTGTTTGCGAAATTTCCTTTGATTTGCCTGATTCTTTATATAAATACTATAGAAATTAAACCTATTCTCTTTTAATTAGCTGTAATGTTATGAATGATTAAGTTATGTTTAACATTATAAGTCAGGAAACCTAAATGACTGATGTTTTTCTTAGCAGAACTTTTATGCACCCTTAGCAAACTCTACATAAATCTATTCTGTCACATTCGTTTGTCACATGACTGTGAATGATTTACGTGATATGCAAAGCATTGTGCTTAAATTAGCTCTTGCATCACTCCTTCACCCTCTACTCTGTAATAGTGATCTGCCTTCATATACTCTCTTGAGTATCGACAGTTTGGCTAATGAAGATGATTCATCGCCATCATTGGGTGTGTTAAAAGCTGGCTCGATGCATCAGATGTAGCGATCAACCGTACATGCTCATAGTCCGTGTTAAAGAACGTTTTACACATGGTACTGCACGAAGAACATAGTGAAGGCTGAGGTGATCAATTAGTACATTGCCTCGTTTGTCAAGGGTGAGGTAGGGAAATAAGCCTTGCTGGCTTGTTAAAAGCCTCTTGATTTTGCACTTGCTTCAGAGGATACTGGGTAAAGCGCAAGAGCGAATATAAGCAAAATGGTGCGTGTTGTACAAAGTACCATTAGCCGCAGATTTATGACTAGTTTCTGGAATTTCTGTGACAAACGGTTAAGCAGGCCCTATAATATTAGAATATTGTGCAGGGTACAGAAAAAATAAAAATGGATGAATTTTTTAAGCCCTTTGCTGTATTCCATTAACTGTCATTGTTAAGATCATTTAACATGTGGAAATTTATTGGCATGCAGGAAAAATACTTTTTTTCATAAAATATGTCAAGACAGGTTGATTGACAATGAGTGCTTTGATACAGTGTATAAATTATTCACGCCCAATTTACAATTATCACTGTTCACCCAACCACTACCATCCCATTTCTATAGTCACCGTAATCCATCTGTGCCTTGGGCTCCTGAGGTGTAATGGGAAAAACTGCCCTTTGACCTGATGGAGTGAATGTTCATTTTCCTACTTTTTCTCTATTGTAATATTTGTTATTTGGATAATAGCAAAGCCCTTTTACTCGCAATACCAAAGTGCAGACATGAGACAACAATAACACACAGTAGAACAATAACACTGTAGGCACTGATGTTTTATAATTACGTTTAAGAGAATTAAACGTTAAACCTTTTAATGAACAGAAAGAAAAAAACAGCATATGAACTATTATTTAAAATTTGGTTAAAATATATTTGAAAGATATAGAATATAAATAAAATATATCCTTTTTTTGTTTATAGAGGTTTAAAAATGAAGAATTCATGATGGTTGTATTGAATTCGTAATAAACAATATTTAAAGTGTTTAACTCTACATTTAATGCAACCGGGTGCCGTCGTCATTGTGCAAACATCCACTATGTGCAATGAGGGATCCCAGCATTGTTTGTCGATAACAGCCAAAACAGACACTCGGGGTAGACAAAGTAGAAGCTATGAATGGAAGTCATCCCCCTCATTCTTTCTAACTTTTTAACCTAAACTGCTTTTTTTAGAGTGACTGCAGTAAAATACTTCTTTTAATCATTAATATTCATGTAAAAGTTAATTTAATTTAGGTCGAAAAGGTTTTCATTTTGTGCTTGCTATAGTAGTCTACAGATAACAGCATTGTGTAGGTATTTACACTGCACAAACAGTATGTATATTTTAAAAATTTGTATATATTTACATTTAGTCATTTAGCAGACGCTTTTATCCAAATCGACTTACAGAAGAATTAACCCTAACCCTAAACAATGAAAGCAATTAGGACAGCATAAGGACAACAAAAAGCATAAGTGCCATCAAAAAGAGTGGTCTCATGTAGCCTACCACAGTATACAGAGCTAATTTTTGAAAGAGCAGAAAAGAAATAGAAGTCAGAACTGATCGGTCAGGTGTTGACGGAAGAGTTTTCAGACAATCCTTAAAAGATGGCTACAGAATCTAAAGATCTTGTAGCACCGGGCAGATCATTCCACAAAAGTGGAACCGATCCGGAGAAGGTATGTGAGAGAGGTTTTTTACCTTTTTGGGATGGCACCACAAGACGTTGAGCGCAGGGATCTGGCGGGTACATACGTCTTTATAAGCGAGTGTAGATAAGGGGGTGCCGAACCCGTGGTGGTCTTTTAGGCCAGGAGCAGAGTCTTGAATTTGATGCGAGCGACTATAGGGAGTCAGAGTTACTTAATAAAGAGAGGAGTGACGTGTGCACTCTTCAGTTCATTGAAGACCGCTCTTGCCACTGGATTCTGGATCATCAGTAGAGTTTTTGTTGTGCAAGCTGGGAGTCCAGCTAGTAACGCATTGCAGTTGTCCAGACGGGAGAGAAAAAGAGCCTGGACTAGGGCTTGCTAAGCATGCTCTAATAGGAAGGGTCTAATTTTCATAATATTGTAGAGGATGAATCTACAGGACCGGGTGGTGCTGGCAACTATGAATTAAGCTGATCGTCAATCACCACTCCCAGGTTTCTGGTCTTTCTGGAAGACGTGATGGATGTTGAGCACAGTTGAATGGAAAAGTTGTGATGAGTCTTTGTGTCGACCTGGATTACAAACAGTTCTGTTTTTGAAAGGTTCAGCTGCAATTGATGATCGTTCATCCAGGGAAAGATGTCGGCTAGGCATGCTGAAATGCATGCAGAAACAGTCAGGACGTCAGGCTGAAAAGACAGGTGGAGTTGTGTATCATCCGCATAGCAGTGATAGGAAAAGCCATGTTTCTGATAGACAGAGCCTAGGGATGTCATGTATAGAGAAAATAGCAACCGACCAAGCACTGACCCCTGAGGCACCCCTTTGTCGAGATGTTGGGAGTCAGAGACCTCACCGCTCCAGGATACTCTAAATTACCTACCTGACAGGTAAGACCTGAACCATTTTAGGATCATTCCAGAGACAACCGTAACCTTGAGGGTCGACAGGAGGATGTATTTGTTAACGGTGTCAAAGACGGCAGATAGATCCAGTAGGATAAGAACAGTTGAGTTAGAGGAAGCTCTTTCCAGTCTCAGGGCTTCAATGACAGAGAGCAGCGCAGTCTCATTGGAATGACCGCTCTTGAAACCAGACTGGTCGCTGTCCAGGAGGTTGTTCTGGGTGAGAATGGATGAGAGCTGGTTACATACAACATGTTCAAAAGTTTTAGCAATGAAGGGGAGGAGGGATACCGGTCTGTAGTTTTCTAACAGTGCAGGATTAAGAGTGGGGTTTTTTAAGTGGTGGGGTAATACTTATTTATTTTTTACTCATAATTACACAAAATAAATTCATACACAAAACATTTGAAGGAACGCCATTTCAACCGTTTTTTTTTGTTTGTTTGTTTGTTTGTTTGTTACAAAGTACAATAGATATGCATTTTAGAGATGTAAGGTTTCTATTATGTACCGTCTGCTGTGCTGCTTCAGTGGGTTTTCAGCAAAGCTGACCAGCAAGAGACTATTTAACTCAGCAGCTCCATATTAATATCATCCAGGGTGGGCTGAGGGCAACTTGACACCCATTGAAGAGCCCACCTTTTCTCCTTATGGTTTACTGGAATGTCCTGCGGGCTTCAGCTGTTATTTGTAAACGGATCCATGCAAACTCATTTGTTTGAAACTTTTAACAGTCTATACAATTAATGTTATAAATAACCATCTCCTAAAATGAGAAACAAATCCTAAATTCCTCATCATAGATTATTTTTTTCTCTAACATATTTATTTTTTGTGTTTTGTTAGCTGTGCCTTGTCACATTTTTACCTCTATGTGCACTGGAAGCTTCTGTCACTAAGACAAATTCCTTGTGTGCCCAAGCACACTTGGCAATAAAGCTCTTTCTGATTTAGATTCTGATTTATATTATAGTAAATGTAATCAGAAACTCATTCCCTTCTTCAAAAACAATGTAGTCTGAGATCTAAGTCATTCCCTTTTTTGAAATCATTCTATCAACATTTGTGTCAGCAGCACATTTCCTCAAACTCAATTCCCACCCACATTGTCCTGTTGTGTGATCAACAACTAGCCGTCAAAGTACCACGTGATTGGTGAAGGCTACAGGCTACAGCCCCCAACAATCATAGATTGTTATGCAGGCGCCCCTTACTGGCAGAAGTAGGGAATTTATCTAAAAAAAACTATTTGTCTCGTTCAAATCTGGGGGAAAAAATAATACATGGAACTATCAATACATAAAATCAGTACATTACAATATTTGGCATGCAACGTGCATTTTTAGGAATTCACATTTGAAAAAAAAAATCTGACATGGTGTGCGTTATTCCGATTGTGAGACTTTTAAGCAGCATAAATGTAGTGTTGTTTAAGCTCTTGACAACCGTGAAGCATGTAATTACAATCGCTATGGATGTCATTCTTAATATATCCACTAGCATATCTTGGGCATAACTCCATGTCTTTGCTTCAGTTGCAGTTCTTTGTAGAAAACCTTGGCAGCAATAGCTTGTAAAGTTTTCGTAATTTATTGCCCCTGTCATCCCTAAATCTCACCAAATTTACCTCCTGCTGGGATGCAGTGTCTAAACTCTTAGAATGGTTGTTTTTGGAGTATTTCGTTTTTAAAACTGGTTTATTTTATTTTTTTCCTGAACAGTTTGATGCTTAAACAGATTATTTTATGGAAAAGTTTTCTGTTTGAATCCTGAGAGGGAAAATATGTAAATACAAATATAGGGTTAGGGTTAGGGGTTAGGATGCAATGAATATAAAATGCAATGAACTTGCAGCTATAGCAGAGATTAAAACATGATAAAATCAATAAAACTATTACTTTGCATAATCATTTGCACAATATACAAGTATTTATGAAAGTATTTATGATTTTATAAATGATGAAAAATAACAAATAAAATGTAAATATTTATTCATTCATCTACCACACATTACTATTAGGTTGTATTTGTTAACATTATAATGAATCCGATTAAATTAACTAGCAGTGAAAAATACTTCTTCCGTATTTGAATGACTGTACATGACTAACTGTATTTGCACAAAGATTAATAAAAATTAATGCCTTATAGTTAGTTCATGTTAGCTGTATAACAAATAACCTACTTACCTATAACAAATTACAAAAAACTTTTGATGAAAGTTTCCCATTCGTCATTATAAATCAGTTCTAATTCATGTTAATGTGTAATGCAAAAGTATTTCTGATGGCATGTTTCCAAGAATTCACACTACAGCCTTAAGAGTAGTTCCAGATTTTTAAAAAAGTAGGCGAATATAATTTAGGGCTAGTAAAGAAAGATTTAGGTCTGATTTATCATGCCTGTAATCCATAAAAGGTCTTGTTCAGGCAGGTAGTAAAAATGATATAGACACACAGAGTGTAAAGAAAACTGTTCATACATCAGCCATAAGTATTCAATACACAACCACTATATCTGCTTTCTGATATCCTGAATAAATATGTAAGAACACATGACAACAGATTTTAACACATAGTACATTTAGATGGTATGCATTGACTGAAAATTGTAAAAGAGTATATTCCTGGTGTTAGTGAACACATGAATGTTTTTGAATAGTTAAATGTTGCTTATATTTACAAAATGTTATAATGTTAAGATATAAGGTTGGCTTAAATCTTATAATGTGATTTTTTTTTAGGATCTGTGTCACTAATGTGTTTCTTTAGAGAATCTACATGATTTTTTAATTTTTACCCTTTTTTCTAAAATTATCAACATTTACATGTTCTTTGTAACAAACCAAATTAAATGTATATAGGTTTTTGCAAAATATTCATTTTGTATTTCTTTCAAGATTCAAACACAAAAAGAGTGTTCATGTCGCCCTCTAGAGATCTAAATCCGCTGTTGAAATTTCATGAATGCTTTGTATTGAAGATATAAAAGTATGCAGCAAACAGTTTACAAACAAGTTTATGAGAAAGGTACTTATTAAGCTATATTATTCTGGTCAAGTGAAGAGAAATTACTTTTTAAAAGAATTTGGCGAAGAAGTAGCAAATAAAATTAGAAAGCGTTATAGATTACACAGTCTTTCCTAAAGCCAAAGAGGTTTAATTTAAAACTTTAAATAATATGTATCCATCTAACTATTTTTTACATAATAGATTTAATTGGGAGAATAATTGTTGTAGTTTTTGTCAAACAGACAAAGAAACAGTGAGCATATGTTTTTTCATTGTAAACTTTTGTAAGATTTTTGGACTGCTTTTCATGGTTGGGTTCAATCTAAGAATTGTTCAATAGATCCTGTGAATGTAACATCTATAAAGATTGGCATATTCTTAACAGACAAGAACCTAGAATCTATGTTAAATATAATGATTGTAGATTATTTGTCTTTTTTGTTCCTTCTTTTTTAAAGGCTGTATCAAAACTAACTAATTTGCGTAATAGTCTGTAGTGAGCTTTGGCATACATGTTTGTATGAGATTTGTACAATATTAAAAAAAAACTCCACTTCAGTACCGCATAGTTTTTAACGCTGCTGACAACATTTGATTAATATTTTTTTATAATAAAAGATTAGGTTTATGGTTGGGGTAGGTGTAGGCGTTAGCTAATGTCCTTTATTGTAATTTATTTGCAACATTTTGCACCACTTCCGGCCTTAGCTGTATCTCTTTCCAGCCACAACCTTCTTCCTCTCAACTATTTCCTGATAGGCGGGTTTTCCATCCAAAGCTTCCAATAGACAGAAGGGACACGGGATGCGTTTCGTGGCTTTCTTCCTTTAACCATTTACGCCAATCATTTGGAGACCGCCTTCTTGACAACGCATCTGATTCGATATGTTTCATTTCAGACATCTCTGGCAGCCAATCAGATTAAGAAAACGAGACCACCTACCCAATCAGGATTGAGGACATGCTTCCAAAGCTTATAAAAGACAAGGTGACATACTTCCGCGCCGTACTCATTGCCTCCAGCTTTTTTCTGACACCCGGGTCCTTGTGTGCTGTGTCCGATAGGTAAGTCACGTTTATTTTGCACTCATTTTTTGAGACACATGAGGAGCAATCAGATGATTTAAAAAGTAAGGAACATCCGCAATAGTTACTGGCCATGTTCATGTATTTGCAACCCGTGAGTGGTATAAAAGCGCACTGCTAAAGCTTTGCTAGCCGCTTGTCAAAGTCATTGCAAATGAATGAATGAATGACTCCGTCCAATATCACGTTTCAAGGCTCTGAACGGGTAAATGAACAAGTATTGCTATAGGTGGCACTCATATTTGCTGTGTATTGTTGCTTTTCGTATTCACAGGGGTTTTATTTTACTTTTCTCACAACCTGTCTTTGACACTTGCAAAATGTCTGACTCGCGCTGGGCCCAAAGCAGCCTGAACGCTCCCTAAAACTTCTTTAGCCTGCGTCTTCATTTTTAAGGCACACGTTTTGTCTGTTTTCTGTATTTAGTTTCGAAACAACACTTGAGCAGTGTATACTTGTAAGTTAAAAGTAACGATCAAAGTGCCATTGGTGACCTTCAATGGGCGCAAGCCCCAATGCAATGGGAGGCTATTGTGCTATAATAAACGCACGTTAGGCATAAGTCAAGTTAAAGTGCTGTCTTAATGTTTCCAGAGTTGCTGTTTTAACCCCTCGAAGTGTGTAAAGGCATCATAGATTCGACCGGCTGTTCAGACTTCTGTGTGAAGGGTGACCTGTAATATAGGGTGTCTTCTTTGACTTCCACTCGCAGAGTTTTCAATTTTGTCTAATGAATTGTATTACAAGAGTTCATGACTGGACTGATTTGTTGATGTCCCTCTTACAGACACACCAATTGATCACTTTGGAAAATCCTATTATGTACTTATGAAATTAAAACACCATCATTTATTAACCTGAATGTCATTCAAGACAATCTGTATGAAGACTACTACAGCAGAACCCAAAATATATATTTGAGCTTGTTGGTAGCCAAACAACATTGCCTGACATTTCTCATCTTTTGTGTTCCGCAGAAGACAGTTATATGCAGGATTTGATTAACCTGGGGATGGAAAATTATTTATAAGGAAGGTTAAGTTTTAAGCAAGTGGAAATAACTGATTTCTTGATTTTCCCATTAATTTAACTGAGTGAATTTCTAGTCAGTAAGCACAAATACCAAAACATAAAGGGTTTGGTGCTTCGTCGCCAACTCTACATACTTGTGATCTTTAATGGTATGAAATCTATTTCCATGCTTGAAAGTTGTTCTGTTATGACTTTGCCTTACACCTGTCCATCATTTCTCTTCACAGGCTTCAAACATGTATGCCTGTGCTAAGTTTGTGACCTCACCTGCTGTGGTATGTATTCAATAGTATTGTCACATTTTAGTGATGACCTCCGAAAGCCCATTCTTATAAAGTGCCTTTTCTTGACTTCGATTTAATGACTCCAATGAAAATTACAGTGCTTTGAATTAGACTTGCATTTAAATGCTTTGCGCGCACACACAATAATGCCTATTTTCAAATCTAAAGTGAAGTCAAAATCGTTTGTTATAAATAAATATGCATACTTTTGTAGTTATTTTTCTAAGAGATGCTTTCCTTCCAGCTCCGTGGAGGCTCCAGGGTTCTGGCGCGGCCCGTTTCAGTGTCTTTGTTCAACAGACCTGAAGCAAGAAGTGAGCAGGTAACATGCCATCCTCATGAGTAGTCCTTGTTTCTGATTCTTGCTATTTTGATTTTATATACTCTCAATAATGCCAGACTGACACATTGGAAATGTATGTTATGGTAATAACATAATAATGATGACTGAGTTATGATTCCATACCATTTTTTTTTTTCTCCCTCTCAGACAACTTTATTGCCACTCAGTGAGGCATCCCTTCTTAATGTAGCCCGGGGGTTCCAGACCAGTGCTGTATCCAGGGACATTGACACAGCAGCAAAGTTCATTGGTGCTGGTGCTGCCACTGTGGGTGTGGCCGGATCAGGAGCTGGAATCGGAACAGTGTTCGGCAGTCTCATTATCGGCTATGCCAGGTAATTTCTTGTTCAAGGTTCATTCTTGTTCTTTCATATAAGAAAATCTAGTATCTCAGGGTCAATTTACTTGACTCAATATACAATGATAGCAGCAGGTACAGATGCCAGACATTTATTTTCAGGCATACAAAATACAAGTACCATTGGGCACCTGAAGAGTCCCTGCATCTTGCATGTCTTGGATCAATATGATTTATTTATATCTCGACTTTGCACGTTGATTTTTATATTGTTGACCCTTAATCCAAGCATTTTAATTTGGTTGTAAGAAATATGCATAAGACAGTCAATGTGATTTAGACTGACTGAATAAGCTGTAGGATGAAATATTTTGTTTTTCGAAATATTATGTTTTTTGTTGTAGTTTATGGCTTACTACTTTTTCTCTTCCAGGAACCCTTCTCTGAAACAGCAGCTCTTCTCCTACGCCATTTTGGGCTTCGCTTTGTCTGAAGCCATGGGTCTGTTTTGTCTGATGGTGGCGTTCCTCATCCTGTTCGCCATGTGAATTTTATCTATCTGCTCTCTCACACACAGTCAACTAAATTCTGGAGATTGGAACTCTACACACAGCTTAGACCGTGGCTATGCCATTCCAACAAAACTCCCTTTTTATGTTCCCCTGTACCATTTATCTTTTTCTGAAAGTTATATGTAAGAACTCTTCACAGACCATCAGAATAAATACTTGAAATCTGTTTGATCTGTTTCGTGTTTGTTCATCATCTCTGTAGTAAATAAAGGCCTTTTATATTTAGTATCAGCTAAAGGCATCTCTGGTATAGAGTCAAACCTGGTATTGACAAGCAATGAAGTATCAAGTTGCTGGAGTTTTAGTGTGGTTTCTGGTCTGATCTAATACACACTTATTTAGGATTTAGCTTTCACTTCATTGTGGAAATCATCTGATCTTTAGGTTGTGTGTCTCATCCACTAGGGTTCACTAGGATACTACTGACAAAACACCGTGTTGAACCCGACCCCTGAATTACAAAATAATCTACAGTAAATATTTTACAGCATAGACACATTGGAGAAGCCCCTTGTAATATTCAAATTTTTGATGCACTGTGTAATTTCATATTTTATTTAAATTCGTGCTGTGCCCCTTAGCTTTAAAACACTGTTGGTATTCAAGAAATATTGTAGACTGGCAGAAAGAAATATTGGAAACTATCTACAGTAAGGTCTTATTTCATATGAGCAACTAATTTCACAGCCTTTATTTATGATGTAAGGTATATTATTGTATAATCATGTTAATCGCAACGTTTGATTTAAATAAATTATAATGTAATTTTCATTGCATTCTGACATTGCCTGAACTAACAATCTAGTGCTTTATATTGTAAAGTGTTACCGGAATGTCAAATAAATTCTCAACCCAATTTGTAGTTTGGTATATGTGACGAGTCTCCTGTTCTTCCTGTTACGGCCGGCCTGGCTAGGAGGCTCTTCAAGCGTCCACCTGATCTTTCTTTCTATAAAGCTTTGGCTTTGTTCTACCATAGTACACTACCAATGGGCACTAAACATTTCTCACAAGGTAACGCATTTAATATAATTTTTAGCGTTTACCACGGTAACCATATTTAAATGATTTTAAAGTGTACTAATATATATATAAAAACCATCCTGTTGAAATAAACAAAAGAGCCCTGCTTAACACACAATTGAAAATGTAATGGATTTAATGGTTATAATGGAAATTGTATTGGTTTTAATGAAAACTATAATGTATTTGATGAATTCTATTAGTGAGATGTGTGAAGCTCAAAACACACTACAAAAAATAAATGTTTTAATGGAAAAGGCTAATCGTTCGTAATGGTATTTTAATTGAAACCATTCGAATTAATGTTGTTTGTTTTTCACCAAGGGAGGCAAAACATGCAACATAAAAATATGCAAACAACACACACATTTCAAAAGAATGAAATTGTAAAACTGTTTTAAAACATTTAATGCATCGAGGCTTACATACATCCATGAAGTCAATGTAATACACAACGATACCATAAAATAAATTAAATATGAAATTAAATGGAGGTGAGTTTAGCCTAAAATAAACTACAAAATTTTGCACCGATTTTCAGTCTTTTCTTGTTGCAGAAAGACTGTGCCAGTCTCCCGATTTGATCAGTAATTGTGTTTCTATCCGAAACTTTCAAAAACAGTTGTATGCAAGTGTATGACGTCTAGTTTTTTTTAAATCTGTTCAGATTTTAAAAGTCTTGTGGTGTATTTCATCCATTTGGTAAAAAGCAAGGTGCAGATGGGCGGGTCAACCGCAAGTGGGCTGTACAAACCTCCAGAAGATTTTGATTGGTTTATTTAATGTCGTGTGTTGTAGTATTGGTTTATGATCAACAGTTGGTGTAGAATCTTGGGATACTAACAAAAAAAGACTCAGATAAGGCCATAATTCTCGATGGTCACTTTAATGAGGACCCATCACAGCTTCAGACATGCGCACAAAAGCATACACTGGCGCGACACACTACGCTTCTTCACAGCCTTCAACAGCCTACACAATGCCTTACTCCCCCTGCTGGACAAATCTCAATATCCAATACAACAGTTGGTGGCATGGAATATTTTGTGTTTTTGTATACAAAATTAAGCCCTCGCCCAACCCAAACCTTAAACCTAATTCACGTGAAAGGGCAGCACAATTTGACGGTAGAACAAAATGTCAAAACAGCAGTGAATGATCATAATAATAATTGATAACATAAATAGAAACTGCCGTAGTTAAGAGAAATTGTGGTTTCTGAAATTAAAATACAAGAATAGGCATAATTATTATTTTTATATTAACATAAAGACATCTGTATTGCCGAGTGTTTATTTGATGAAACTTTTATTATGCCATGCTGGCCATAACTTCACGTTGCATTGAACTTCCGGTAGACCAATACTTGCCTTGCTCGTAAACAAAACGTTTCGTTTCTTTTAATTGTATATTCATTTGGTGCATTTGTGATAAAACAAAACTTTAAACTACGTTGAGAATGTAATTATTAATAGTGTTTCCATCACTGTCTCTTTACCATCTCCCATCCTTAATCACCGCGTGAAAATCCAGCCTACTTGCGGCCTAAGCTCCTCCCACTTGCCGTTTTTGATGTTAACTCCTCCCACATGCCATTCTCCGGGCTGCTGTTCGCTCTTTTTCCCTGACACACCTCCAGGCAAGTACCGCTAGGCGGCAGTGTTTCCTCCCAGAGGAGCAGGAAGTGGCAGTGCACAAAATGACACAACGATGCTAAACAGGCCTGGCCGAAAGGGGGAAAACTACGTTTACGTGCGTGTATACCATAGACTTCTTTACTCATTTCTGTTCATGTCAAATGTTTTTCTAGGTATAGTTTCCACTTCAGTTAAGACAATAAATCGGCGCTGATTTCGTCACAGGTTATCTAATCGTGGTTGAAGAGGAAAAAGGGAGAGTAACGTTATGTAGGAGTTGTTTCAGTCTTCTGATCTTCTACTCTTGCCTTGTACAAGAAACTGGTTTATCTGACAGCTGGTCTTAAGAATCAGTTTCTTCCGCGAATCTATGGCGGACGGCATCGGAGAGAAAGCCAACGGTTCCATCGGAACGGCTCAGGGCCACGGCACCCAGTTGTTGTCGGCGAGTTTGGGTAATTCCATACCGGGGCATTCGTCATCCTCACCGCCTCCAGCAGAAGCCGCAGACACCGGCCTGGCTGTGGTCGCCCCCGGGATCGCGCATACCATGAATTCTGCTGTGGAGAGCGCACTCGGTGTACTGAGCCACGCCGTCGACTCCGCCGTTCCTGCGGCCGTTCCTCCATCTCTTCCGCCAGGTATTGGTGTTTCGGTCGGCGCGCCGAATCTGGCCGGAGCGGGCCTCCTGTCCCAAATTCACGCGACCTCTTGGGACCCCACGCTAAGCACGGACTGGGACAACGAGAAAGCGTCTCAACAATGCATTCTGCGGATAAAAAGGTATTTCAAGTGAACGGCGATGTATTTGTTTTTATCATGCGCTCTTTGCGTCTTTGGTTAACTTTTAGGTGTAAACATATGGTGTAAGCCAGCCAGTGCTGCTTGGTTTACTTTGGTATGCAGAGTTGAACAAACATCTGCCAACAAAATGTATACCTGCATACGGAAGTTGAATAGTAGCATAACCACAAATGTACTGTAGTTTCACCAAAGAAAATGGTAACCTGCCTAAAAACATGGTTACCACACTCTTGACTATATTTATACCTTGGCAATTCTTTCTTAAGGGTGTATCATTTTACTGCATAAGGCGCATGATTTGGGACAGTGACTTCTGCCTGTGCCAATTGACAGATATCTGTTGAGAACTATTAAAGAAAACTTGTCCATACAGAAAACGAAAGTATTTCCCTATAGTTTACCTAAAGGGTTAGTTTGCCTAAAAATACTTATATTTATAACTCACTTTCACATCTTTCAAAACTTATATGCCGTTTTTTCGGTGTCAGGGACTTTTTGATAACTATATTATTTTATGCACATACAAATAGTGTATTTGATAAACACTTGCTGTTTTTAAAAAAGTGCTTTATTAATAAACATTGACTTTTTATACTGAAAGAAGATATTTTGATAGTATGGACACAAAACCAGAGATGATTCTCAAAATATCTGCAAAATCTTTATTTTTACTTTAACTTTGCCTTTGCCTTAAATTAGGGATGCACCGATACTACTTTATCCTTGCCGATCCGATTCCGATATCTGGATTCTGGGTATCGGCCGATACCGATCCTGATCCGATACTAGCACTGTTTTTCTTGATCAAAGTAGAGTTGCATATTTTATCTTTTATTGCCAGAGGTGGATAGTTCTTAAGCATGTTTACTTTCAAGTACATTTTAAAATATCTGTACTTTATCAGAGTACTTTGGACAAAAAATACTTCCCTACAGTATGAATCACATCATACTTATTCCACTACAGTCCATAAATAAATGTTTTTTTCTTTCTTTAAATCCATGAGTACATTAAAATCTACCACTTTCCTTTACTTAAGTATTGTTACTTTTAAAAGTAGAAAAGTATGATTTTTTTAATGGAATTAAGTGCTGTATTAAACTAACAAAACAAAAATGTGTTCTCATAAAGCTTAGATACGTACAAAATGTTTAACAAATAAATCCGTGTTTATTACACAAAACTATCACAGTATAAAATTCTCCAAACTCGCTCATGCACATCCTGGACACAAAATGATGCGCTTAATACATTCGCTTTTACGTTATTTAAAGTCATGCGCTTAATGCACCCACTTCCCTCACGAGCATCCCGGATACTGATGATCCTGATGTCGCGGGGATCTTTTCTTCCCAAGTTCAAAACAGTTATAACGCAAAGAGAATACATCCTAAAGTAAAAAAAAAAGAGTTATGGTGTATGAAGATGCATAACATAGACCGCTTCCAGTGCTTGAACCTAATAACGTTACACTCAGCGAGTACAGTCTCCGGCAAATGCATTTTAAACAAAACCACAGTCTAATATCTAGCGATTATGAAGAATAATGAAAACTTTGGAACGCGTAACGTCCTGACTGTTCCCGGACACACGCATGCTAGATGGAAATTGACAGATGACCGCACCAGCGGATGTCAGAGTTGTTTTATTTATGCTATATTGGTTTATTCCTCGCATAAAGTTATCGCAAAACATGACATCGAATACAGTCCATGACAACTTTTATGGTAATTTCCTGATAGTTAATACTTTTTGAAGCTGTAGAGTAACATCCACGGGTATCGCAACGGATCGGATTTAAGAGAACCCGTCAGTCCGATACCCGATCCAGCAAAAAAGACCCGTATCGGCCCCAATTCCGATCCGAAGATCGGATCGGTGCATCCCTACCTTAAATCTTAAATCATTCCTTGTTCATGATTTTATTCACAGGGTGTGTGCTACTGACACTTCTTTATCTTTGAGGAAACTGGTGCAATTTATTACACATCGTGAATGAGGTGTGTTTGCTTTTATTCCTTTTGTACTCCTATTCTCCTTTTTTTGTTCATATTACAGAGATATCATGTCTATCTATAAGGAACCTCCTCCGGGTATGTTTGTGGTACCAGATCCTCATGATATGACCAAGGTAAGTTTTCATGAACAGTATTTCAGCTTATCTCCCTCTCTTGTGTTCTCAATTCATCCTTCTTTTGTTATATTCTTACCAAACATTGATAAATCTTTGATTGCACATGCACAACGGTAAAGTAACACTGTATGGTATTTCCCCCAAATAAAGTTAGTTAAACCAATATGGAAAAGAACTTTAAACACAATAACAATTTTAGTGAGGTGGCTTTTATTTAGTTACTAAGTCTAGCACCATCTCTATGTATAAGTTTTTGGCACAGTAGTTTGTTTAATTATGTTTTTGTAATTTATTTCTGCTGAAATGGTCCAGATAATTTAAAGATACCTTCTTTGAGAAATAAGCCCCGCCCCCTCTTGCCTCCACAGATTCATTCCCTTATCACCGGCCCCTTTGACACGCCCTATGAGGGTGGCTTCTTTCTCTTCCTGTTCCGTTGTCCCCCTGACTATCCCATCCACCCTCCACGGGTCAAACTGATCACTACCGGGCACAACACTGTTCGGTTTAACCCCAACTTCTACCGAAATGGCAAAGTGTGCCTCAGCATCCTCGGGTAAGATGATTTATGTGAAGAGCGGTGAGGTATCTGCGAGCTTGGTTTTATTTGTTTGTGCGATTGTATTCTTACACAACTTTTATTTAGGCCATCATAACATTTAGTTTAGTTACCTAGTTACCTTTAATATAGTAGTCACACAGTATTTGTGTTGTGGAAACTGGTCTGGCCACATGACAGCTTTTGAATTGTATTATTTCCTGCATCCGCGTATGATCTGTAATCTCACATTTCAATTCCTCTTTGATTCTTTTCCTGTAGCACTTGGACTGGGCCGGCATGGAGTCCCGCTCAGAGCATCTCCTCTGTTCTCATATCCATACAATCCTTAATGACAGAGAACCCATACCACAATGAACCTGGCTTTGAGCAGGTACTAGAAGTTCAGGAATGCACTTTTGTTAATTTTGACTAACCTTATGTGATGTAAACTCATAAAAGCTCAGTATGTTTTTTGCTCTGCTCTGTTATTATTGTTTTATTTTTATCACAGTGAATGCATACAGTTCATATAGTTCAATATAGTTCATCTGTTTGCTAGGAAAGGCATCCAGGGGACAGCAAAAATTACAATGAGTGTATACGGCACGAGACCATGCGAGTTGCTGTGTGTGATATGCTGGAGGGTAAAGTGCCATGTCCCGAAGCTTTGTGGTGAGTGATTGTGAATTTGTGCCTCAAGTGTCCCATTTTTGAACACATTCCTGAATTCCTGTATTTTCTTTTCGTTACTTGCTAGTCCCTGTTATATTTTATTAGATAAAGCCATCCTAAACTTTTCCATGATACAAGATATGTTTTTTCTACATAGAGGAAAAATCTAAATACAGTCAGTGACCAATAACTAGAAGTTTGTCCACATATAACTATAATTTCACTATGAAAATGATGCACATATTAAGGAAAAATTGTGTAAAAAGCATTTACGTAAAAAGCCTGACATTTCTGCTGCAAACCCTTGAGTGCATTGAGTATGTACGACTTCCAAATTAATTTTTATAGGTAAATTCTCTGTGAACCGGAAATTCGTTTTTTGAGGCATTTCCATTCGAAATGTAATTTCTAGTGAATTTTTATTAATAAAAAATAGTGTCCGTGGCTTTCGTCTTTCTCTGCTAATTGATTGGATGCATAAAACATCCATTGGATTTTCAAGTGGAATTGGCAGCAGATTGATCGTTGAAGGGTGGAGTTAACGGATGCTCCGCCCAAGCCGTCTAACATACATCCTTTAAGATGGACAGTATATAAGGAAGGAAGTGCATTTTCAAATTTTAACTAAAGGTTATGAGGGCACACAAATTAGAAAAAGAGAATGACCCACATTGATAAACTTTTTACAATAAACACTGCAATATTATATGTAAAATAGGCACTGTAATTTTTATTTTCACTGGGACTTTTGCCTAAGTCAGTTCCTTGGTCAATTCCTTACTCTCTTATTTTCAAATGCTGTTGAATCTAGAACATATTTTCTGTTCATAGGAATGTGATGGAGAAATCCTTCTTGGAGTACTATGATTTCTATGAGGGAGTTTGCAAGGAGCGTCTTCATCTTCAAGGGCAGAACATGCAGGTAATGATTGTTTCTAACATTGTGTGCATGCATGTGCGTGTGTGTTTGCTTCTGAGTGTGCGTGTCTTCACCATTTGTTTTTCCACTGTGACTCCTTTTAAGCTATTTCAATTGTCGTCATAATGTTAAAAAAGCAAATGATTGCATACGTTCAATTTAGCTAAAACTACACCAAACCTCCAGCTGTATTGAGTCATTCTCTTCAGTATTGATCTCAAGTCTCTTTTAATATACAGAACTTCATATAAAGCACTCACTACTACTACCATTTCCTGGAGCTTTTTTTGTGCGACATTCAAAGTTCACATTTTATGGAGATTTTTTACCTTGTTAACAGTTTCAGTTACTTTCATTCTCTTTTTCTAGCTCAGAAGTAAGTGTAATATTCAGAGAACAACATTTCATTTCTCATCGATTTGTGATGTTTTACTTTGCATTCCTTACAGGATCCTTTTGGAGAGAAGAGAGGACGTTTTGACTATCAGGGTCTGTTGACCCGTCTCAGAGCAATCCAAAAGCGGTTGCGGGAAAAGTGCCCACCGGAAGAAAATGACTCTGATTCGGACACAAGCTCTTCTGGTACCGATCCGGACAGCCAGGGCAGCTCACAGCCCTAGAGCGCCCTCTAGGGTGCAAAGAAAGCAAGGTTAGAATGTTTCCCTTCTCCTGCAGCTCCGGACACTTCAGAGCACTAATGCTTCGAGAGTTGGAAAAAACATGGAGAATCTGCTCGTGGAGATAAGGAGTTCCCTGAGATTCTGTCTCTTTTGATTGATTAATATTCCTATTGTGTGCTGGCCAATGGCTGCCTTTTGTTTTGCTGTTTTCTTCCCTCATGCAGAAGAGTTTTAGGCAGGAGGGGGACGGAGGGCCTTGCAGAAATGTGTATGTGTGCACGTGTGTGTTAGTAAGAGAGAAATGTACACATTGCCCCATTCCTGGTCAACAAATCGCACTCCAGTTCATGTTTTTCTGCCATGTGCTTCATTCAGTGTAGAGATGCGTAATAGTTTAAAAACGAAGATAATAAAATCAGTCTGATATAAAAACAAAACTGGTCTGCTTGCAAATGCAACCATCTCACATATAGTTTGCAAGTTTCCTGGTCTTTTTTTCTCTGTATCCTTGATGGTGATTGTTATTAAAATCCCTCTCTTAGTGATTAAATGAACCATTCAAAATGAATCAAAGTTTAGTTGTAACAGTTAGAAATTCATAATCAAACACTCTTAAAGACGGAGTAAAAAGTAATGCATCTAAATAAAATGTACATATAATTGTTAATAGAAAAGTTTTATTTTAATGTTCTTAAGATGCTATTGAACGGTAATGGTATGGGTATCTGCAGACTGACCTTGTCAGTTTTCTTAAGCACTTCTAAGAGATGTTACCTTTTGAGTGCTGTTGACTCATTGGAAGTGCTGTTTCGTGTGGTGAATTTCAGTCTGCTTCTTAATTGTGAAGCTGTCAGGTTTGAACAGAGACCTGTTTTTCCCTTCTTTGTTGAAAAATACAGAGAACTTTTTTTTTTTTCGATAAGACAAGACTTTACAGTCAGCAGTTCCACGCCAGCTTCAGCTCAATATAAGTTTAGTTTTCTTTCCCGGGGATACTGTGGTCACTGGTGTCCTCATATGCAACCAGTTGAAGTTGTCTAACACGGATTGGGGGCCAAGGATGAGCATTACGCTGTTGAGCCATATTATGGCACAACGATTCATGACTAGCTCTTAATATAAAGCTCATATTAGTTCATCTTCTTGAAAGTGCACCTTACCTTTTTGCACCGGTAATATTGCAATTCATCCCTTTAATTAGTAGGTTATTATAGTTTTTCTTATGCACATTAAACACAGCCTTAATTATTCTGTATACATGTACATTTATCTTGCATTATGTTTCAAGAATAAAGCAGTTGTATCTTCTGTTTAGACCATTTGCGATTCTTACCGAGCTTAGACATGGTTTGAGTGTAGGTTGAGGGTAAACCTTCATTAAAAATGTGCAAAATAACAGTTAACAAAGATGGATTGCATAGACAGTTTTAAGGTTTTTGCATGTGCTTGAGTGGTATGCAGTTTGTCTTCTAACTGAGAAAAATATACTCTGGTCTAGGACATCGAATGACAAGACAACTGTTTCTTCGTTGTTTCTTTTTTGTTTTGTATAGAAGGTCCTCAAACAGGAAACTGTTTCCTGAGTTTGACTTTGTGATGTACTAATGCTTTTTCCTTGTTAGCAAAATGAGAATACATTGTGTAAATAATTAATGTATCAAATCAATTGCAACTGTATTAAGAAAATATATCTATATAAAATCTGGTGGCTTTTTCCTGTTTTTTTTTCCATGTTTGTTAACTAAGGTTGATCAAAATTTATAGAATAGTAAACAAACGTGTTTAATATATCACACATAAATACTTTTAGCCCAGCATTATGTTGTCCAAATCCTTTGTGACTGTGGTACATTGTGTGTTCTATGAAGGAGAGTCACGTCATAAAAGGGTGAGTTAATATTGACATTTTTTTTTTTTAAACGTTCCTTTATATTAAAATATTTGTAGGTTTTTGTTACTACATTTAATACTATAAGCAAACTTTTTTCTTACTATATAATTTATTTAAAACCACACAATTGTCCAATTGTAGCATGTTTAAACATTTGCACAATAACCAAAACAATTACATACTTGCTGAAGTTTGTTAATTATGAATATTATGAGCATTTTTTGGTTTCACAAAGTTTGACCAAAGGTATAATATGCATGAATTTAACATAAAATATGTGTAAAATGAAATGATATAAAATATAATTAATGAAATGGTTAATGTTGGTGAATAGTTCAAAGATAAAAAATATTTAAAAACACAAGAGATTTTGATATTAAAAAGTTCTTTATGGTGGAAAAAAGCAAATGTGTTTAAATCAAATAATTCTCACAACGCTGTTTCTTTTGTTATTCTTGAATCTATATAAATCTATACATAGATCTGTTGGGTAATAATTTGTGCTTATTCATATTTTAAACATTAAATGTTTTAGACATTTTCTTCTTATGGTGTGACACAGACTTACCACAATTTATACTTCAATTTTGCTATGATCATTCTACAAAGTTAGCCCATGAGTAAAAATTATCACCAAATAGATAACTTAAAGGGATAGTTTGCCCAAAAATGACAATTTTGTTACCATTTGTTCACCCTAAAGGTGTCCCAAATCTGGATCAATTTCTTTGTTCTGTTGAACACAGAGAAAGATATTTGGAAGAACGTAAGCAATTTTCAGTTCTGGGACATCCTTGACTACAATAGTATGAATTGGAAAAGTGTCTTTTTACAGTTTTGGAACAACTTGAGTAAATGATAACAGAATTTTCATTTTTGTGTGAACTATCCCTTTAATCTTGCCTTTGCTTGTGTTGAGTGATTGCAAATGCTTCGTAATCATCATCATTAAGGTGTTATGACTCAAAGTACCCTCTTGAGTGAAGAATGAATTGTTTGTAAGGAAAATGGTAGGCTTAAATCTCTTAACTGAACAACCACTAGTATGTCAAGCCTTAATGTGTTAATAGCTTTAATAACATAATATCATTTCATTTTCATTGATACTTGTGTTAACAAAAAAGGGAAAACATTGTAACCTGTCATGTGAACATGGATCAATATAATTAGTGCATTTTTTTAGCATAACTTAAAAGCAAATTACAAACAATCCTATGATGGAGTTGTGAAATTTCAAAGATTATATTTCTGTGCACACTACTTTCAAATGTTTCTCATTTAAATACACATAATGTGCAATACCAGTTTATAACAGTCACACACGATTTCAAAGCAAACATTTACAGCCAACATAAAACCTCATAAGATCAGTTCATTTTAACTGCAAAAGACAACCAAGCTATTTATTTCAATTATACATTTTGATTCGAGTTTGTCTTATCTATGATATGATATAACATTCCAACCAAATGTTTCACCAAAGCACTTAAAATCTTTCACATACAATAGTGCCCAGCAAAGATTTTAATAGTCACAATAAATACATCGATAAGCATAACAAAACATAATATAATTTTAGCATTTCACAGACTTGCTGGGCTTCTTAAGCTAACTTTTTTCAAATCAGATTGATGAGTGTTTAAAGTGAGTCAAAGTGAATTGTAAAATTTGAAACTGAAGGACTAAACGAAAACAACTGAACACATCCAACATTTCTCCACTTTTTGTGTCTTAGTTTGATATTCAATTTATTGAACAGAGAAATTAGCATAGAACTGATTGCTATCATTATACTTCTGAATAATATGCTCATATAAATTGTTGTATAAATTCCTTTTACAAACAATAAAGCAGATTTCAGGAGCAAGTTTGTTCTTTACAAGATTCTGTGGTCAAAACTAACTGACCTTTAGAGTATTAATTCGTTTGCAGTCATGAACAACACATAGGATCTGGTGATGACGTCACCATATACAAACTTTATGGTATACATTTTGCCTATACATACAAAATAAAAATTGATAATGTGTTTCTTTGGTTTTGTTGCGTAACTGCCTTGTGAAAAGCCATTACCTGCGTTTTGTGAATGGTTTCGTTCACAATTACGTGAAATCTAGCAAGGGTGTGTGCAGAGTGTAAGAGTTCACGTTTCGTGACGTCACCGTGGACGTTAGAAGTTCAAAGTAACCAGAAACTCTAGAACTCTAAACTAATCCGCTGAGTGTGATAAAACAAGAGCAGCCACAAGAGTTGAAATCACAACAAATGGGGAGTAGTGTCCATAAATAGTTTAACAAATATGTTATTAACATGAGCCCCAAACAACCGTGACTTCCGTTTAAAAGGAAGTCGGAGGAAGTTGTGAGTGAACCTTTGAAACTAAAAACACCTGCACAGTTTAAGCACACAGAACTGTTCATTTTCAATGAGCATGTGAAGAATATTGTGCATTTAGTTTGTGTTGTCTCGCAGCGTTGTCTAAACTGTTACAACGGTTAATCTTGAACTACTTCACATCTAGTTTAGTAATTTGTGAAAGCGAATCATTATGTCGGACAAATTATTCACGTTAGAATACTCGATTTAATGACTCGACCACACGTCTTTCGTTATAGAAAACTATTTGTTTAATTTATACAATTATTTAAAGTGTCAATATCATGTTGTAGCTCACCGACGTTGCATTTAAATATGTATAGTAAATTAAACTTTTTTAAACTAACTATTTACAGTCTGAACTTAAATGATCGATGTACTAAGTTACTTGATATATTATATGTACGTATTGTTACAAATAACATTCGTTGTACTTTGTTGTAATCGTGGGTGTAAAGTAAATAACCATTACAGCAATTGACAAGTAGGTTAAAACTTGTATAATATTATGTATGGGTGGTGGGAATCACTCTACGAATAAAGCACATAATCTTTAACATAATTTAGCATTTTGTTACATTCATTTGTTGCGCACTTGAATAAGTCGCAATAAATTGATAATATCTTTGAGAAAAATGTATTTGCAAATTAACACTCACACGCTTGACTATTCATCGAAGCTGTTTTGAAAATACATAGCTAGCAAACACGACGTTTGAGCAACATGTTTAACTCTGAAGCAAAGCAAACGAACAAGAGACATTTTATGAATGAGATGTCTAATACTCGACCCCGTTTTCATGTAACACGTGACCACACTCTAAAAAAGATTTAAAGTTAACGAAATTCATTATTATCTGGAGCATAAAGCAAACACAATCTTTATCAGATGTCTGGAAATTCCTCTCATAAAATAAAAAACAGTGCTACGTCACGTCCCGTCAAAACATGATTACATTGATCATCGTATTGTAAATATATCCAGTTAATTATGCTTCATCATAACATTCAACCCGTTAGAAGAAATGTATTGCAATATTCCCTTTAAATTCAACAGTAAAAAAGCAAATCACTCTTTTGGTCTTGGGACGTGCATTAACTAAAAATGCCCGCTTGGTGGAAGCAGCCACGTGCAAGTTGTGGTCCTGATAGACACTTTCGACACCAACATCTTACTGCTATATCGGACTTTTGACAGCTTTGATCGTTAAATGAACACTTTTCCCCCCAAAAAAACATGTGGACAAGGTTTCCCCTTGGATAGGCTAAGCCGTTTAGTTTTAATTGATAGGTCAGTCTATTCAAGCAATGGATTTAAAAAAATATTGGATTTAGTGACGTTTTATTTGGCATGGTTAAAAGAACACATCTCGTTTTTATCTTTTATGTTTCAGCCATTCGAAACAATAATGTATATTTTATTCATATTTGTTGTGGGGTAAACATGTGCTATCATTTACGTTAAATAAACCATTTTCTTAAGAATGGGGGGAATTCAAGATCTGCCAAATGAAATTGTTCACGTTGCACGCGTGGGGGTGTGTAACCTACGTCATCGGCTTTAGTGAGGAAACGCTTCTCTGATTGGTCACTCCTCCCATCTCCATTTTGTGAGAAATCTCATAGTGGCCTCAAGTGGGAGCAGATCATAAAAAGTGTTGCATTGTTTTCCCGTAACGGATAGCGAATATTTATTGTAAAATATCTGAGAAGTTAAACACAAAAGAGGAACTGCTGATATGAATTAGTCAGGTACTTCACTACCATTGTAACCTGATGTTCATTCTCTACCAAATAATTTCTTTCTTTCTTCTTATTTGTTTTTATTATTTGATTCTATGTAAGGTAAACATTTGTAAGTCATGTTCATTCATTCTATTTACACAATATTCTTTTGCATTTTGCATGATTAATCTTGCAGTGGAATTCTCTACTTTGTCCTAATTCTTTGTTTTCAGAAGTGATTTTATTATATGTGTAAAACAGTTATTTTAAATGGTTACATTTGAATAGAAAATACTTAAATGTTTGATGTGTTATTTAACTTCTACTTCTCTCAATTTATTTGTAAGATGATAAAACATTATTTAACCAAAGTATGTTATTTGAACACTGTCTAAAATATCTGGAAGATTTATTATTGAAATTGGATATTAAACTTTAAGTAAAGTGAAATATTGTTGAAATTGTAAATAAATGTTATTATTAATTTTCAACCACACTCAAACATATTTCTATAAACCTATACACACTTCCCTTTTTGACTTAAAAAACAGAGGCTTTCTGAGATGGTGTTTAACGGTATTTATTTGAAAACATTTTATAAATTAAGAAGACAACATTTTTCTAAACAATTAATACTCAATGTAATAGATATTAAACTGTATTAAGAGTGGAAAACAATACCCTAAATATGCTGATGGGTTCTGAAACAATTTGTCATCTTGGCTTACTGCATAAATGGATTTACAAAGGTTTTATAAATCCAGATTATAGTAAATTACTGCAAAGACAGCAGATAGGGGCTCACAAGGGGCATCAAGGGAAATTATAGAAAACTGCCAATTGTTCTCAGCTTTCTTAAAGAGACCAGAATACTGCTAACCAGAAACTTTATGTAAATATACCCTTTTTTGCTTTTTAAATTGTTAAAAGATTAAAAACACCCTTTCTTTAGGATTTTAGATGCTTCAGCTGTATTAATTTGAAATACAGAAGAAAGTATTAAACAGTGCATATAAATTTAGTTTCTCAATATAATTGTGGAAGAAAACACTTTCAATCAGGAAATGAAGAATAAATTGAAACTACAGATGACCAACCTAGACTAAACTGAGATTGACACTCAATTTTCTTTCTTTCTTTTTGTGATCCATGTGATCTTAAATTTGTTCCCTGCTTATTTCCATTAGTTTCTAATACTTAAATGAGATAAAGAATATATAGATGAATCTAAATTCTTAACAATTTACAGTATGCAGATATATAATCATTTATGTTAAGCAATTTATGTTAACCATCTAGAAAGTTTATCAATAAGCTAAATTTGATTGTTAATTGAACCAAGGAAATGAATACATTTTAAAAACATTTAGGAACTTTTCATTCCAATATGTAAAAAATAAACGATCATGGTAACAGAAAAAGCAAAACTAATAACAAACTATTGAATCATTCAGCCTTTATCACTGTTGAACCTTCTGCAAAATCTGAAGTTGATTATGTGATTTGTTTATTTGTCCTTAATGTGAAACAATTAATGATTTTACTTATACTTTGACGATATTGTTAGTGTTGTGTCCTATAAAACATTGTTAAAAAGACTTTGTACTGTTATTGTCTTTGTATAAAATCTAGGTTATTTCCATATAAGTAATGTTGTATTAATATCCCTAGAACACATTTTTATTATGACACAAGTTCTTGTCGTGGACTTACATTTATTTAAAGTTGTGTAAGATTTATCTCTTCTTTCTATGTAAAAAAGTTTTATTAAAAATGATTTTACTGATTACCAATCTATGATTTCTTATTTGTATTGTTTGAAACTGACCTTACCTCTGGTCTGAATGTTGTTTTGCTAATATTCGCTGTTAAAAATAATTACAAATATTTAAGCAACTTGCAGATGTGTTGCAATGGTGCTATTGAATGCATAGGTATGCAAAAGAATCAGTCCTGAAGACAGTCCTGTGACGTGTGGGGTCAGACCAAAGCCTTCCCTCATTCTGTAAACATTGGCTTTTCCTCACATTGAGCTTTACATCAAACAGGTTTAACATGATTGTTTTGAGCCTTCCTGAAATTATTTATCTTTACAAATTTCTTCAGTAAAAGAGATAAAATAAAAGCACTAACATTCATAGACTACATTATTGTCCAAGTAATTTTTTGCTTTTCAGAACTTTCCGCACCATGCGTTGTTGTTCTCCAGAGCTTTATTGGTTAACTGCCAGTACAGAAAACAAATTTAATTGAAAGCAAAACACAAAGTCATATACCTCACAGTGTCTAAAACACATGTTTTCAATAAAATAATTATTTAGTACTTTAATAGGACGCCAAGGAAAAAGTAACATTGATGCATCATCAAACTCAAAATTCCTTGTTGTCCTGGGCGTGCTCCATGCCTGTGGTCCCCCTCACCCAGAAAAGAGATGCCCTACCCCCACATCATCTCCTCCCCATCCCCCTCACAGTGTGTGGTCAGGTCACAATCTCAAATCTCAGAGTCCTCAAACTCACAGGGGTTGTATTGACATGCCAATTCCTTCATGGGACCTCAAAGCGCATCTCTTGCAACTAAATCTGTCTTTTGAGTGTAATAGGAATATGAAAGGAAATACATAATACACCATGCAAATATAGATGGTTTAACTTTCTCCGGTTATGCTTATGTGAGTTTTAAATTTATAAATATGTGCAAGGATTTGAAGTATTCTTTCCAAAGTTAAGGTTTATAGTGAGGTCATCAGATCACTGACCTTTTTAGTGCTCAGTAGTTTTTATATTGTGGCCCATGTCAGATAAAGTTAGAACATAAATATGGAAAAAACATGTAGACAGGGCGTCTGATAACAATTCTGAAACTATTACCATTATGCAAAATATCACATAACCTTAATTACACATTTGCTAGATTTTGGTTTATGAATGCTTGTGTGAACATACATATAAAGACATGTGACTGGGTTTAAGTCATTTTACACATTATGACATATTCATGGCACAATAGCCCAAACCGGCCTTTGCATAAACCTTGCGAGAACCTGTCTGCAAGCAAACACCACACCTGAGAACAAGTTAATGTCTTTAAGACTAAAACAAACTAACATTGCCAATGTAACTGCATCGCTGCATTCTTCATGCGCCCAAATTTTGCTGCTACTGAACGTACACGTCGTCCTTATTTTAAACACATGAGATACACTCCAACACCTCAAAAAGTAATATAGCACTCTTTTGTCTGCTGTTTATTGGTTGTCAAAACACTTAATTAAGCAACAAGTGCGGACTCTTTTTGATTTCCTTCAAACCAAATGGGCGTGATATGTGAATCAGCCCTCGCGTATGCAAGGAAGGACGGGAAGCCATTTTCTCGCAATGAGCCGGTACTGCCGCCACGTGTACAATTTGAGAGCAATACATTACACAGTCAAGCGATTTAAATTGGCCATCTAACCGCGTTCAACGTTTTTTAACGACAGCTCTGTACGTATATCTAAACAATTCCCCTCAATGATAGATCACTGACACATGTCCAGTATGCGATCACAAAGGCAACGCAACAGTTGATCACTTCCTGTTGGTAGGCGGTATCCTCCATACTAGGCCCAGCTGTTTCAACACCCCTGTTTCGGACCTTCTCGTGTCCTGGGTTTGGCGGGCTGAGGTGAACTTTCGAGATATCTGGAAATGTATCTCTCTAGTTTAAGGGACCCTTTCGAAACCGGTTTCTGTATTGGCAGTACCGAGTTCTCGCGAACACACAACAGGACATGTTGTTTCAATACACTTATGCATTAAATAAACAAGTGTGTACTGGGTATTTCCCCGCCTCGTGATGTTTGCCTTAAACGTGTAACAGTGCAGAAATGCTTTATTTTACGTAAACGGTCGTGAGGTATTGCTCACCATATCATGTACGCATAGGAGGGGTTTTAATGTTATACAAACGTGTTTTGTACGTAACTTTGCAACTTAAGTGGCTGCAGTCAGACCACTAAAGGCTACAATAGGTAGGGTTGGGTGACTATCAGAGCTGTCGAGCGGCATTACAAAAGGCGTTTTTACATAATGTTTCTAATAAAAATTGTAACGTCACCAATTGGCCAGTATGTAAATTGCGTTTCTTTAAAATCTTGATTAAAAATATATAAACAAAGCATTAAAGGGCAAAATCCATAATGCACATAAGACGTAAGTAAACTGCAGAATGTGTGTACACCTATATGAATGCAAAGCATATGCAACTAATGTACAGAGCGTTTCTGTCTTTCCAAGCAAACCCTGGCGCTAAGCTTGCGAGAGAGGACCTGCCCCCTCTACTCCGGACCACGTGGTTTCTTCTTTGCAAACAAAAAAATTAATTCGACTCGCTTTTAGAGGCGGTGCCAACGCCAAGCGGTAGGATCTGTGTGACAGTACAGGGTACAGCTTTAGGTTGAGGGGCAGCGAGAGGAATTTCTCCCGATCCCGCTATATTTGTACCACTATTCCATCATAACAAACATCAGATTAATTCAAACTGATATCGTTTCGACACCGTGCTGGAAATCCGCGGAGGTTGCCACAGTGGAGAATATTTACCACTCGCCCGCTGGACTTTATTTGACTACAACGTTACTGTTAGTCGAACTTTCCTTTTTTCTTTTGGATTGTGTTGCCATTTGATTCCCCCCCGTTTTAATTTCCAACCGGTTGACAGCCACACGATTCTATAGTCTGCGGGTGCCGAAGGTCCCTTTTCAAAATTAGGAGCGTTTTGACGAAAAGTTTTATTTTCATTTCTATTTTTGGGAGGGAGCATTGCAGGTTTTCACGATGAACAAGCTATACATTGGAAATTTGAATGAAAACGTGACCGCGGAGGACTTGGTTAAAACCTTTGAGGATTTCAAGATCCCATACTCTGGCCAGTTTCTTATGAAAACGGGCTATGCGTTTGTTGATTGCCCGGACGACCAATGGGCGATGAAAGCGATAGAAGCATTTTCTGGTGAGTAAATTGACTGTAATGGGCCTGTCGTTGCCGGTTCAATTCTTTGGTTATTCTTTTAATAGCTCACTCTTGTTAACAATGCCATAATCATTTGGGTTGTTTAAAATTCCACAGTTGCATGGATTTGGGGTTTATAATGAAACTGAATCAATGTGTCTACCGTTGCTATTTCAACGAGGGCAATGTAAGGTTGTATAGTGCAAAGGTGCTTGAGATGGTGAACTTTTAAGAATACAAGGTTTGCATATACTGGAATAATTCATGTACACATTTATGAACCACGACTTTACTTTCTTCGCTTTGACAGGTAAAACGTGCAGTGTATTGTACTTTGCAATAGTAAATTAGCCTCTCCCTTATTTGTAGAGTATAGGACGTAGTAGTTCTTCTAAGACCAGTCTGTAGGTTTAGTCCAACCTACTATAGAATCAGGTCTTACCCCTCCCCCTTTTGGCTAATAGGCCAGTGGAGCTAAAATGAATCACGTTTCGTGTGTTGAGTTAACATGCATAATACTAAAGCTAACGTTACCTTTTTGTATCTGTGAAGTGTAGCATTCTTAAATGCTGACTTTAACAATACAAATTCGGTGCATGTGTCTCGCAAAAACGACAAAAAAGATCTCTCCACTGTTCTCAACATATGTAGCATGTGACGTGTGCTCTTGTATAGCACGAAGGTCGCCATGCTGACAAGGACCCGGTTAAAACTACACTCCACATAAAGTCACAGTCAAGATGAATTCATCTTCAGCTGTTCATTTAATAGCTGCTTGTCTCAAGTATTCTCGCACGACAAATAATAACAACAGCCCTACACGTATGGATTAAATCCCCACTGTGGTCGAAAATAGCTTGTATGGCCGTGATCATTGAAGCTTAAAATCGTGCAAAGAATTTTTCCATTTTAGTTGAATCACTTTTTTATTAATACACGATCTTTGTAACCCCACGGCCCTCAGAAGCACGTTTAGGCCTTTCGCAAAGCAAGTTTTCGAAATGCTGGAAAAAACACACACTCGCTCTTTTTACGCAGGAAAGTAGCCAAGAAGCGTTTGTAAAATGTTTAAGACACACATTTGATACGTCTATTAATTTACGTTTAAGTTCACCACGCTGGGAGTGCCAGTCAAGTAAGCTAATGGCCTCATTTGTGAGTGAGGGTATTAAAAAAAAAAGGAAAAATGTTTAATTTGTTTCCTTTTTCAGGTAAAGTGGAACTTCACGGCAAACGAATCGAGGTCGAGCATTCTGTCCCTAAAAAGCAGAGGTATTTGACTTTCTCTTAAATCGCCGAACTGTTTGTTTGTTGTATATAAAAGCTTGATGTAACTTATGCAAGTTGTGGCGGTGATACACATATTTGTTAAATGTCTAAAAGACTTCGCTATGCATTAAAAACCGAGCTCCAAAAAGCCCCATTAAGTTATTGTTACTTTTTCAGACCATAACACGGATAACAATTGTTTGTCTTCATGTGGCATTGTATTCTGCTGGCTGTTGTATTGTTGGATGTTTAAGTAGCGTATGCCTTAAGCCTTTAACCACGTGCTGTTACGTTCATAGTTACTGCTGAGCTTCATGACCAGTTTTCGTCTCCTGTATTAGACAAATTCGTGCGTAATTGCTAAACATGAACATCGCTGGTATCTGTTTCATTTCAATCACTTGTCCCCTGTTGATCAGGCCCTGGCCTACTGCGAAGCCTAGGCCTCGGTGCTTGAATGATTCATCCAACACAGATTTTGTTCTCTGTTTTGTTGCTCGATGGCTTTAAAAGCTGTCATTATGGAACATTGTTCGCTGCCTGTACGTCAGTTTTGTAACGTACGCAAGGGTTAAGGCTTAACACTACACCTCTGCAGGTGAGCTTTGAGGATTTTAATAAACATGTATGAACATTTACGATTAATGTGTTTTGATGTATTGCACAAACCGATTCGTTTTGGGGATTGTTGTCTAAATTTCTACATTTTTGGCGACTGTATTGAGTATTAATGTGCGTCAGAGCGCATTTCTTGCTTTAATTCGCGTCAGAAATACATATGTATGCTTGTGAAACTTCAGTAGGCTGTTTATGTGGAACATAAGATCCCCACCTAACGCAACCCGGCCTCTTACACCCTAAACAAATCTTGCATATCCATCCGTTACACCTGGTAATCTGGTTTGTGGATCGCTATAATGCTTTTAAATGTTGCAACCTGCTAAAAATCTGTTTCGTCAGTATACGTCAGTATTTTGTATTTTTGCATGTGTAAAACATTTTTTGCTCGTAATGATGAATGCTGCTCTGAAATATATTTCTTATGCACGCTGTAACAATATTAGGTGCTGTTTATACGTTTACGCTAGATACGTTTTTGAGTGACTGTTTTATTTGCAAATGCGTATGTACAAGCCCTCATTTATATGAAACTGGTAAATCATACTCTTTACGTATTGTCTTGTGTCATAAAGATGCATAAAATACATTATTGCAACAAGACAGATACAATGTAAGTAGTGTAAAACACACGTTACTCTGATAGCGTGACACGTGGTCGCCATCAGTGTAGTAACAACGTCAGCAATTGAGAAAATGGCGTAGAATGGGCTTCTCTGTGGAACGCTCCATTTGAAAGCACTGGGGCATTAACATGAAAAGGTGGAAATACATTTTTACACATGTCATTGATGCTATTGTAACATCATTTAAACATTTTTTACTTACCCGAGAGAAGTGAATCAATGCATGATCTGGATTAAGTATTTTTATTGAGAATGCCTATTTTCATACATAAACATGCACATTTTGGTCATGTTTATTTGCTGCACTTTTGTGGAACTTGGTAATTTTCCTCATGTGTATGAAAATCCTAGCATTCATATAGTATGCCTTGTGATGTTGTGTGTGTGTTTTTTTTTAAATAAAAATACAAGTAGAAAGCATAGTAGTACACAAAAACAAAACACAAGAAGCATTGTGGAAAATGCATTAGAAATGTTAATTAGAGTGGAAGTATTTCTCCTCGCCATTTTGATAAACGTCTTTGTGGGGCTGGTCTCTGAGGTGTGGGGTGTTAAAAAGCAATGCACGCCCCTAGGTCAGCATATACGTTGCTTTCGCCCTTTGTTACATTGTATGCTTTGGAGTTGCCTCAGATATCACTCTGGCCAAATCAAATATTTTTTAAACTATGTACTGTGTAGGCACACAATTTTGAAATTGTTTTAAGTAGTATTGTGTTGTTTTGGGACGCATGTGGAATTACCATTGTTGGTATTTTTTTTAAAGGGGGTGGGGGATTGGGGATTGGGGATGTGGAGGGTCAGAGAAGCTTCTTTTGTGCACACCCTATTGTTTTTGGTTAAGTGTTCTTAACCAAAATGTCTTTATTGTAGTTATCCCACTATTAAAAAGATACAGACTTCAAATATAACTGGCCAAACCCTACATGCTGTGAAAATTGTAATTGTATTTTTGGAGCAAGGGGGAAAGTGTAGTTATTAAAAAATATGTGAATTTGGATGTTCCTTATAGAATATTTATTGAGTAAGCATTAACAATGTGTGCGTGGACCTGTGTGGGGGCGGCTATGTGTCTCATGCCTTGAGTTTCTCCCTTTTTTATGCAATGTTGCATTTGTATGACAGGGTGACCTGATGGGCCACTTTTGAAGTTCTTAGGCAGGAGTGAGATTTAGAGGCAATGGGAAGAGCCACACCTTTATGACAATACAGTGTGATAAAAGTGTAACAATGGCCCTTCCCCCCTTTCTTCCAGATGCACACTCTCTTCCCCTTGTTGGCACCTATCAGAATCCCAAAAGCAACAGGGTCTTTGTAGCTCACGGCTCAAACACAGAAGAGGGACATTTATTGACAAGGTGCCAATGGTGAATTTCTTTTGTGGTCCAGACAGTGTAGGTGAGAAACTATGCAGATAGTGCATGAGTCCAGTTTCACTTAAACACGGAACGGAAATCTTTGTGTAATAGCTATGTGTAAAACCCAATAACAGGAAAAGTCACACACAGAGATTTAGTAGAAATATAACATTAATAGGATTATTGTTTTAATGCAAAAACACGTAGCTATTTAAGATTATCGCCTACCACATGTGTGTGTGAATTTAAACAACATCATTTATTAAGTGTACCGATATCTAGAAAGGGGGAAATACCTGTTGAGGCGCCAGTGTGTATTGGTGGAATTTTTTTTCTTAGGGTTGCGATTTCAAAGTATGATTTATGAGAAGTCGTTTTTATGAAACAAATCTCAAGTCTCATGATAATTGTTTGATAAAGCTGCCTCATACTTGCACTTATTCTTTCCACCGTGCTAATTTCTGGGTTCAGACCCATTGTGATTATTTTAGTGCATATTAGATTAAAATATAGAACTGATAAAAAAAATAGTCTGTTGTCTTGCAGTAGGCTACACCGTAAATATTTGAATATGAAATAATAGTGAAGATGGTGTTCAACAAATGCTCTGGATAAAGAAATGCATGCTTTATTGCAGGTTAGTCTCTTATAAATCCGAACAGTTTTGTCTTTAAAACATTGTATTCGATGCAAAGGAAAGTCTGTCTGACTAAATCTTTATGCAGTGAATTCAACAAGAGAAAAATATATTTTAAGTTTTGATTAGAACGGCAGCATTTTGTGATTTGTGTGTGTTGCTATCACCAGCTCAGGCAGTCTCACTCCACACTTGCTCGCTTGCTGTTTCTCATGCTGGCTCCCTCCCTCCTTTTCTCGCTGTCCTTTCTCTCCATCTCCACTTATGATAGTAGTACTACACAAGGCAGGGGGAGGGCTCTTAACAGAGAAGGAGGTGCGACCAATCAGAGGCTGGGAACACCTGTGTGCAGTTTCTCAGAATCTGTTGAGGGTGCTGCACGAGACACAACCCCGTTCTAATTCTCCTCTCCCTCCCGCCAGCATGCTTATTTGCTTGCTGTTTTAATCTTCTGCATTTATCTCTCTTCCTCCCTTTGTTCCTCCTGATTCGTGTATGCACTTTCTTGGCGTTTCCCTTCTTTCAGTTGCTGTCAGACATATGCATTTTTGATTCGGGAGGCTTTTTCTGCAGGCCAGCAGCCCGTGCGGGAAGGCGCTCATGCCAGTATGTTCATATGACATTCTATATACAGGGCTTGCCTGAGCAGGAAGAGGAAAGAAAGAAGAGAGATGTGAACGGGAGAGGAGGGGGTGGGGATTGAGGGGGAATGCATGGCAGCACTTCCTTATGGGCTTCCCTTTTGCCATTAAGCAAGCAGTATTTTTTTTTCTTAAAAGTAACGGGTTAATGAGAACGATTGAGCAAGAGATAATATTTAGAGACCCAAAGCAAAACTGCTCATGTCACATAAAGATACTGAGAAGGTTAAATGTGTACTGTGCCTTTAAGAGCCCCCACCCCTCTTTTTAACCCCTTACCAATGTGTGCTCTCTCCCCCTTTCCTATTTTGAACCATCTGTGCTGTTTTTTATCAAAGACCATTTACCTCTACATAGAAGGCAGCCTTGGTCTAGCATTCAGGTCTAGGCACACGTATTACCCCCCCCCCCCCCCCCCTTCCCAAAGCTTTTAATTTGAAATGATTTTTTTTGTGTGATCTGATGTTGAAATTTATTGTTAATTTAATAGACTTCTTGCTTTGATATTTAATGTGGTAGGTGCTTGTATTCGAAGGATTAAATAGTGTAAATAAAGTTAGTTGTGTTAAACTGGTTCTTGTTCACTCAGAAGTCAAGGACGTTGTATTAGCATAGCGCCCTGACAACGACATTGTTGATCTAAGTTGTCTTGAACCTTCTTTAAAGTTGTTGGTGAACAGCATAGTCGTAGGGAGTGTGCAAGCAGGTGGATGGGACTTGGCTTGAAGTTGAGATCAACGCCTGGTGCCATTTTGCAGCATGGCTGCCCAACTCCCTGATGGGTGTTTTTCAGTTGCAGTTGAGAAAAGCAAGCGCAATGCAGATTTTTTTTGTGTGTTTTTGCAGTTGATCCCAAATGCTAAACTCTCTAAATTTTGTATAACATTAATTTAAATATTTTTTCGCATTTTATGTATATTGAGTATAATAATTAACTTATATTTTATTTTGAAATTTTAAAACAAAAATAGTCATGTTTTCATCATCTTTGGATTGCTGTAGTAGAGAACATGCACTATATAACCTGGAAAAATACATTTACATCTATGCATTTGCCATTTATACATTTCATCAATATGAGATTTCTCCGGGATTCATGACCTTTGCTCTGGAAAGCAATAGAAACTCTAAAATAGAATCTAATTATGAGTAAATATGAATGTAATAGGAGTTGTGGTAAACAGTTTATGTTGTGTCTATAGAAAAGTGCCTCATGGCATTGTAAAGAGGAACCTCGAGCTACTTGTTTTTGAGCGTTTGGGTGAGAGATGTGAGACTAGGGGTGTTTCCTGGGGAAAGAAGTTCCTGGTGGTTTACCTTTGTGATGTATGGGCCCCCTGTCTGTCCTGTCCCCCCGTCTGCCTTGTCCCCTGTGACTCTTTATTTCAATAGTGAACAAGCCTTTCGGAAGGCGCGGTCATCATAAACACACATAAGGAAAGGGGGGAGGGGCCCCTTGAAACCAAAATTCTTTACATTCTTTTTTCTTTTGTTAAGTGGGCCAGTGTATAAAGTTGTTGGAATTGTTTTGATACCGAGGATGTCAACAGCATGACAGAATTATCTTGCACAGATTGATTTTTGTGATGTTAAAATAGATCATATAGAATAGAATAATCTATGACTACATTTTCTTCTGGTTGTTAGGTTTTGGATTTACGCTGTGAATAATGAAGCTATTTTATCCATTTTCTTTGTATACACCAATGCACTTAATTTTTTTGCTCTGTAATGTATTTTTTATTTATGCTCTAGAAATATCATTGTGTGAAATATATTTGTATTTTTATGTATTGTTAATCCTTTTCTTTTTGAAAATTCAAGTTGTTTTGATAGGATGAAGAAGTAATTTGCTATTTTATCTGTTGATTGTTTTATCTCCTCTCATTTGCTATTATATTAAGATATACAGATCCACCCACACGTCTCGAGGTGTGTCACCCAAAACAGTCAATTTTGTTTCTCCCACTATGTCTCTGACATGAATACTAATTTACAGAAGTATTTCTGTGATATGTGGAATAAAGTAATTGAATTTATAAAGCTACCCTTTTGACACATTCTGATTTTTATAACTTTTTGTGATGACTCCTCAGATGTCATCTGTTATTATGAGATTAAAACTTTAAATCTTCAAAATATGTCCATCGTTCCTGCCTTATTAATAATTTTACACTGTTTTATTTCAATTGCTCATAGAATCATACAACAAATATTTGTTAATAAAAGTGCATATAAAAATATACGGTTGTTTTTGTACAATGCAAGATTTAAACTTAAAAGAGAAAATTACATTTAGAAGCTCTTTCTTTCTCGGTTTCATTAAAAATGTATGGCTAGAAAAAGTCCCAGAAAATGTAAAAAATGAGAATATGAGTCAAGTCTTGTAGAATCACATTACTCTGCTGTATTAATCATCACAAGAATGCTTGAGCACATCAGACCAGATAAAATGTAAATGTACCAAAGCTGTATCTGCATATGTGGAATGACTTAAATCTCCTTAACCGTGTTGAATGGAAATAACATTTTTTATTGAGCTGTAATGTGTGTCATCGACTTTCACACCTTATGGATAAAATTCACTTTATGAAGTCTTACACTCTTGTGTTGGCAATGAGAGAATTAACTCAAACTTTAGATTGTGGATTTAAGTTCATTTGACAGCTTCTTCATTTACTTTTCTAAACCTATTTTCTTCATCATGGGCCCATGTAACCCCAGTACAGCCAATGCTGTTCTTCTTTCTTATGCTATTTTTCTCTCTCTGCCCCTCTTCTTCATACCCTCCCTCCACATTGCAGCTCGCTCCTTCCGAGTCCATATCACTTAAAATGGAGCCTCTGGATCACATGACCTCCTAACAGGCATGTGCTGGTATGGTCATGCAATCCCTCTTTAACACACACATTTTAAAAGCATAGAAAGGGGGAAGGGCTGCCAAGCACACCCCCCAGATCTAGATGGACTCATACCTTCTACTTTCATACAGCGACCGTCACGTGCGGAGTAAAGCACAGGGCTTTTCAGGCAGAGAAGATTCATGAGCATTGACGTATGAATGTAACTTCACATTATATTTTGGTTTTGCTCTGAACTGATGGTCAAAGAAACTGGCTGACAGTGTATGTTCTTTGCACATGTGTATTTGTCTGGCACAGCTACGTTTTAAGTTCTTGATGGTCTTTGTAAAATTGGCACGTCAAATTTCTGTAGAGGTATTCGTTTGAATGACAAGAGACCTTTTATTTTAGGTTAAATGAGTTTAACCAATGTATTGAATGTTACTGAATTTTGTGTTAATTTTGCACGTCAAATATCCATACAGATATTCGTAGATTGACAGGAGATATTTTACTTTAGGTTAAATGAGTTCAACAAATGTATTGAAATTTATTGACGTTTTTGTCTGAGAAATGGCTTAAAAAAATTGTTCCCCTAAAATTAATGTTTCTTAAATGGAGGATTTTTTTGGAATATTTTTTATACAGTCAGATCTATTTTTGTAATTTATAAATGTTTTCTTTAAATGCAGTACTCTTAATATTGTTTTATTTATAAAATGAAAATGATCCCCTTTTTTACTTTGTGAAGCTTATTGTCTGGACTTGTTTTCTTGTGACAACTTTGTTTGGACTTCCCAGCAGTATCATTTGTGTTTACTAATGAGGCCCCTGTTCTGTGGACTACTGACCATTTTTACTTATTTTTTACCCTTGTGAACAGACTGAGATCTGCTGCTGCTCTTAGAGATATTAGACAAATTGTAAAAAAAATGCCAAAGAGAGAGAAAAGAAGTAACACAGGCATGGAGAAGAGGTTCTTGTTCATGTTGTCGGCAGTAGCAGAGAAACTTCTGAGTTCATTTAAAAAGCCAAGATGACGTCATGCTCCAAACGGAAGAAGCACCCCACATATACTTTTCCTTCCCTTTAAGGGAGCAATCCAACAGTTCTAGAGAGATTTACTAGAATTTCTTTTTAGTTTCAAAAGGTTTTTATGGTGCTTGGATGAACATTTCTTTTTAGCAAAAAGGATTAACCATTTTATTACACATTCACAAAGAAATGTTTAGAAATTAAAGTGTTAAAACAGTGCAAAAGATTACATTTTTGTTTTTATATTTTTTATTATCGCCTGTTAAAAGGGAATTAAAAAGCAATAGAGTGATATCTTTAAGATCTACAGTTTAAATCAAATAAGGTTGTTTTGGTTAAAATTGCATATTTTATCGGTCGAGATTAATCAAATGTGAGTATACAAATTGTTTTTGCATAAAGAATGTGTTAAGGTAATTTTAATTAAAAGCCAGAACTATTCAAACGCAAAAGTTTAAAGGAGTCTCGAGGTCTTGCAATTGTAAGGTTTCTTTTGATGGATTAACTTGAACTGTTAAATAACTAGAACAGTTTGATAATAAGTTTAACCAGTACATTTACTGAAAGCGCAACAAAAATAACACATATTGGCAGTCGCTTATACAAGAGGTCCAGAGTTTTTTTGTTGTTGTAAATATACGTTATCTTATTAAACATGCATGTCTGATTAAAAGACTGTTTTATTTAAGGCTACATATATAGGCTTGATTCAGATATGCTGCACTGATGCTGGTTTTGTGTGATTTGTATATACCGTGGTCATCATGAGATTTGTTTTAATTTGGTAATTACGTTTCTATATTTCTTACTTTTTAAGGAAGAATACAAACAAAATATGACATCTGTGCTGGTGGAAACTAAACAGCAATATAGTAGTGTTACTTTTAATGCAATACAAATTGAATATGTTAAATCTACACGAGTATATATGCTTTGAACGGTTACTTTTCTGTTCTCAAGACAAGCCACATAAAAAGTTTAAGTGTATTTTGTTCACGAGCATTTCAGCTGTAGGCCTGATTTCAAGAAGTCTGGTGTTTACAGTCACATATAAACTAAATATCGGAACGAAATAATTTATTTAAAACCGTACCCGGCGTTGTAAAGCGAGTTTTATGTTCAGAACAGTAACACGGATCAAACCAATTCATCTTAATGCAAAACAAACCTACGAAATAATCTTGACGATGGATTTGCTCCAGGAGAAACGGCGAGGTGTGCATCGAATGAATATCGAAATGTGACAAAATCATTGTATTATATGGAAAGCTTTATGTACAGCTGGGTCAGGTGCATTGTGTTGTGCCACTATGCTGTTCTGCGTGAGACAGTTTCTGTTCCGTTCCACACCCCCCATTTCCTCGTCAACTTGCAAATCTCCTCTTCTCGACCAACCCCCTCCGCTTCTCCGGGGGTGGGCGGGTCCGTGACTACGCGCCCCGCCTCTTTCACGACGCCGTAGTACTCTCGAGTAGCCCGGTGACTTTATGAATGAAGGCAGATCTCCCCCTCGCTGCCTGCGCGGAACCGAAGCCACAGCGCTGCGTGCGTGAAGCGGAGCAGCATGAGAGTCAGCGCACGTTGTTTCTGCTGCACTGCAGGCGTTAATATAAAGCCAAATCCTGGACGATGTGGGCAAACGCGCAAAATGTGTCATGTCTAAGTCTATTCAGTAAAACGGCGGACAATGCAACTGTACAAGACAATTAATCGGAGATTATGTTTTTATCTGATTTACACATAAAAATATTTTTTTCTCTTGTATGCTTTCTTGCAATCTCAGCTTTGTGACATTATATCTGATGTATACATTAAACAAAAAGCAGTCAGTCTTAACTCTGTTCTTAGCTGGTGCGCCACAACAGAAAAATGTGTCTATTGTATGCTTCTTTGTAATGACAGCTTTATGAAATTAAATACAAAACAACATATCTGGTGTAACACGTTTCGTCACATTACGCTGTGCGCTGGCTTATGCAGCTACAATGTTACCTATAGGCTTCTAGCACATTCTCCGCCTGCCCATGTGACCGATATTCATTGTGGTAATTGGGCGTTGTCAGTGGGAGATGGCTGAACGTACACTTGCACACATGGCTGAGAGATAACCAGGCCAATGCTTCTCACTCTGAACTAGAATTTCCTGCTGGTTTTGTAGTGAATGACTGTAGGTTTAGTCTGTGTATGTCAGGGCGTTTGCTTTGCATTTGTAAACGTGCGCCTCCGGGTTTTTAACGTAAATATTTAACCCTAGAGCAAAACGGCGCAACGGCGGATATTTGCATTTGTGTAGCCCTTTACGTATAGTGTTTTTAAAAAAGCACGTTTTATTAGCAATGTTAAAGTTTGTGTAAAAAGAGTGTTTCTTTGCACTTAGCGTATGGGGAAAAAATAACGTTTTAGTAATTTTCCGTTTTAAAATACGTGACCGAATAGCAGCTAAACGAAACCCTTGTATCTTGAAAGTAATTGCAGGTTTATTTTATTATAGAAACATGTAGGACTTAAGCAACATCACCAATTTAAAATTTCTACTCCACTTATTTATTTATATGAGAACTTTGCCAGTGATAAAAAAACTTTGCTGCCCTTAAAAAACACGCGTATTTAAATAAGAGCAGACAAGAAAGCGAGTGAACTAAAAGTGCGTGAAAATAATGTTACATTGACAGACAAACTTTCAGAATTAATTAACGTGATTAATTGATTTTATTTCGAGCATATTTGAATTATCAAAGAGCTCAAGATGATGAAGTAAACCATTCCATTCGGCCTGAACCCTTCTCATGAAATGGCGAACATGTTAGATGGGGAGGGGACGTCATTTTTATGCAGATTTATAACACGCTTAAATGCAAAACTTGTCATATTAGGTCGAGTTTAGATGCTATTGATTAGTTTATAGAAAAACAAAGCGGAGCATATAGTTTGCAGTCGGTATGGATATATGACGTGTCAGTAATACGCAGCAGTCTTTCTAGCTCTCTTAAAAACGAGTGATTTGTTATTGGTTCATAACAAGGTGTTAAATAATATAAAGGACTATGCATTGGCAACGTAGCTTGTGGACTCTGTCTGAAATTTAGTCCTGTGTTCTCCCGAGTCACAAAATGGAGGCGCGCAACGCTTCCATCTTCTGCACTGAGTAGGGCACATCAGAGCGGAGCGTGAACTTTGACCCAAACTAAGGGCATATCGCCTTTGTAAACTAAAAAAGGTCCAGGAGTCTTTACTCTATTCCGTCGTATCGCACATACCACCCACCGAACCAGCCCCACCCAAGGGGGGAAATGCCTATACATATGTAATTTTTCAAAAATACACAAAAGCGCGAGCGCGATTTCCGTCCTCTATGTACATTATGATTCATTGTAACGATGAGAAGTGGTTATTTTAGTGCGGGAAAATAAGAAATACATTTGGACAATACCGCCTGTTGTTGCTGATAAAATGTGATTCAGACAACGCTCCCTTTTTTCCAAAAAGCCCTAGCACGTTTCTTTTGCGTCTCCATGTAATAAGCATTTGATCATATTTTAATTTATTCGTTTGACTCTTACAGTGCATCACAATTTATTACATCATAATGAAATATTTTCATATCCGCTGTGTAGTTGTTTCACTATGATAACCCTCACTTTTTATACCTCAGCATAACCTATGGGCTCTTTGAGATGTTTAATTGTTCGCTAGTAGCCCCAGTCTCCTGCCCCGCTCTCTGGCTCTTTTTAAAATCCCTGCCAAAGGGGTCTCTATCCACACTAGGGTCAAAGGTTGAGATGCAAGGTTGATAACTACTTGCAGACAAAACTCTTTGTCGATGAGATCTCGCGCGCACTCTCTCTCTCCCTATGTATTCCCCATGGCCCCCTGTCTCACTCAAATGGCCAAGGGAGAAAGAGAGAGAGAGAGAGAGAGAGAGAGAGAGAGAGAGGGGAAAATGACTGATGAGAGGGAGGAGTGTTTCTCATGATAATGCAGGAAGGGACCTGAGGTTCTCTTCACCCCCACTGACTGTGTTGCATTCCTCAGTTGAGCATGTTGCTCCCTGCACACTATGACATTCTTAAAACTGAGCAGTCAAAAGCCAGGATGGTTACCCCTACCCAAATCTGTGCACTTTTACATGCACAAGTACAGTTTACTGACTGTATATATCTATTTAAATTTTTAATTTTTTTTGTGTTTACATCTGATTGTGAACTGAGGCGGGATAGTTTTTAAGTCATTGTAAAACAGGTTGTTTAGAAAAGCATTTGTAGAAAGTGTTGTATATCTAAACGTTGTGTAATTCATATATTATTTTTATTTTATTTGGTAATGTCAGTTCAAGGACAGCTGTTCCTGTCTCACGGTATGCCTACGTCTGCCGATTAAGAAATTGTAAAAGAATGCACACACATTTTAGTGTTAATTTAATTGCAGTTATGTGCAATGATTACAATGTTTATGTGTGTTCATAACAGGTATATATGATAATAATGCAAAATATAATATGCACGTTTCTTCCCTTTTAGTCAGTTTTCTTCAGCCGGTGGTGACGTGTCCTTAGCATCTGATCCTGCACCTTAATTGAATGATTGAACTGATTTAGAAACAAGAAAAACCAGTTTGCAAACCCCATAAATATGACAAGTTTAAAATATGTGGCATGATCCAGATTCTTTTATATGTCTGCTAAAGAACTAAATGTACAAAATATGGAGCAAAGGATTATTCTGCAACAGTGCTATCACTACATGAAAAAAATAAATAACTTTTATGGTATTTATAAACCTCAACCATACGGTTTTAAGTTGTTTACTTCTGTAAGTTTGCACTTTCTTAAATCCTTTTTTTATAATGTGCTGATGCATTAATTGTACATTTAATTAATGTGAAATTATATTCCAGTACCTTGGGTTGTTAACCTGGTGATAGTGTTTAGAAGCTAAAGTTTTTATTATATAAATAATGGCTCCAGTTTTACGTCAAGGAAACCTATTTAAATCGCTGTGAAGGTGTGAGCAGTGCTTGCTTACAAATTTCAAATTGTTTGTGTCTATTTTAGACCCTTTACAGTTGCTGGTCACTTTTGCATGGACCATGAAATATTTACTCTGATTTGCCAGTAGCATGAAAAATTTACTGTCAATATACGGTCTATGAGAGCCTGAAATCTCAGATCAAATTAGCACAATGTCAACAGTTCTCCATGTTACATGGTTGAATGGCAAGATATTCCTACCCTTTGAAAGCGTCTCAGTAAATTATGCAGTCACACTGCTAGGATTTTCTATTGGAAGAATTGTGACGTTAAAATTAACAGCAGTTATAAAAATTAATTTGTCAGTACATGTGCCTTTATTTATCACGCTATGTGCTGCAGTCAATTATCAAAATTGATCATGTTCAGGTTTTTATTATAAGCTTTTTGCTTCTAATCAAAGGACGTTGAGATCTTCGAGAACCTTTGTATTGTTCAGTTGTTTCACCAAGAAGATGAAAACAAGTTTTATATTATCTATTAGTATGTGTTCTTCCTTATTTTCAAGGTTTAAGTTGTTACCTTTTTTACCTCTCCCATTGGCTCTCATACTTTTTTTTATTGGTGTCATTGTTACATGACCGTACGCCCAGGCAGGAGCAAAGTAACATCGCCCTCTCTATCTGTTCTTCTGGTATGTTACGGGTTGCATAAGCCTGTGTTGATGGTTGAGCATGGGGAGTGACCTTTCACCTCTCGGAGGAATAGGGCAAGAAGAAATGAGCGTAACAGAAAGGGGGAGGGAAGGCCTATCAGGTAATGCAGAGCAGAAACTCCGCAGGGAGGGCGGTAGAAAGAGGGAATGAGAAAGAGTTTGAAGCAGGAAAGAAGGGGGATGGGGTGTCTGTTATTTCTGGTGAAGTTGTCTCACCATTGCCTGTAGTCTCTCTACACCACTCTGATTTATGGCTTAACCCTTGCTGTTCCATTGAATTCTCGGAACCACCGCCTTTGGTCCCATTGGGCGAGAGGATATCAGAGATGGTCCCTCTCGCCGTGCGAAACACCTTGGGCTTACTACGCCGCCACCAAATGAACTTTGATCATTTTTATTTGTGGGGAAGGTGTGTTTCGTTGACTTGAGGGACCTTCACGTTCATCTAGACCCTAGCAGCTCCCAACACTGTGGACTCCTGTTACGCGAAGAGCGGAAAAGGGAGGTGTGTGAAACGTAGGCCACGCCCCTTTCCTCATACGCTCGCCCGCCATTTTCTTTGTGGGCTGAAGAGGCCTTAATTCACGAAACTCCTCTCCATCTCCACTTGTAGTTTAGTCACGGAAGTCCTGAATGTTTGTGTTTCTCTCTAATCACAGGGGCTCATGTTTAAAGGTTTACCATTTAGTAATTTTAGCTACTAATGTGTATTCATTTCCTATGCAGTTGCTTGATCTAAATCGCTGATCTCAGTGTTATTAAATGTAATTTTGGGATTCAGGAGATTGCTTTTATGCTTTTATGAATGTGGGGTTTAAATAATGTATTCATTATGCAATATTACGATAAGGTTTGCTTGATGAAAAAAAACGAAATATATTGTTTTCGTTATTATTTACATGTAAATGTAAATTAAAGCTGTAAAAAATTGCTCTATTTGGTAAAAATTTGTGTTCTTTTTTAATATATAAATGATATATTTTAAGCTAAGTTATTATTTCATCATTTAGTGATCATTTTGTGAAATGTGATCAAACCATTTTACTCTGATCTTTATTCCCTAAGCTTAATTTTTTTAGACCTTTTGATACACAAAAAGGGAAAATATAAATGTTATTAGGGCTAGTAGGGTGAGTCTGTTATTCTGGCCGTTGATCGTGGATTTGGTTTTCCTATAGATCGGTGATAGTCCTTTAAGCCTGAATCTGAGGTTAATCAAGTCTTTTTGATTTGATTAAGATTTGATTAAGTTGTTTGTGGTAAGCACAGATTGGTATGCTGTAAACAACTTTCTAAGTCAGCATTTTCATCCTCATGCATTGTAAGAAAAATCGAAATCAAGATTGCCTAACACCTTGTTGCATCTACATTTTTTTTCATTTAACTCAACTGAAGTTCCTTAAATGTATCTTAAATTTAGTTGAGGTACTTGAGAATTTTGATGTGAATTTGGTTTGAATTTGAAGAAGAAACTCTGTTTCCGTTTTCATTTTGCACAGGTGTTTATATACACACACTATTTAATAATTATTTAGGTACAAGTAGATAGTTTCTACTCGAATATGTGGAAAAAGTATGGAGAATAACCGTTGATTTACTGATCAATAACATGTACGTTACCCAACATTCAATGCTTTCTTCCAGTGAAATTTGGTAGGATGTGTTTCTTTGAATTGCAAGTCTTGATGTTGACAAGAACTCATCATGATCATCATGGGCTCAGTCTGCAACGACAGTTTCTTTGCAAAGACACACCACCTGTCTTCTTGACGCATTTTTCATTGTTTCTTCTCTCTACCCTCCCCCACGGTTTTTAATCAACTTCACCTCTGTTTGGTTAAAACAAGACAGGAAGTTGCTCAAAGAGGTTTCTTTCAAAGAGGCGATTTAGACTTCCTGTGCTCTTGTTTTTTTTTTTGTGGACACTTCTCTTCCATTGTGGGCCTTAAATAGTTAATAAGCATTACTCAGAAGACACCAAATTTCAGTTTTCGGTTTTTATTTGATTGAGATTGAGTTTTGAGTTGATTGACGCTTCATGCACCAGTTTATTCGTCTTATGTTATTTAATAAGGTAATTTATAAACTTGAACAATAACACAGCATCCATCAGTTGTGTTTATTTAAGTGTACACCTAAAAATATTTTACCATTCACATTAGCTTAATGTTTTCGAATCTCCAATATTAAGGCTGCAATTTTTATGTTGTTCATCTGTTTCAAAGATTAGTTCTATAGATTTGTTATTTTACAATGAGTCTTTTTGTGTTTTTCCTAGCTTCTTTCTCCATCTAGTGTTCCTTTGTTAAATGCTTTTCTTCGACCGTGCAAACATAGTGTCAAGAAAAAAATAATTTACAAGCTCTATGGCTTTAAAGGTTATTGCATGGCGAGACTTGTACACCAGACATGATTTTTTTTTAATACACTGCACCCAGTGATACTAAATGGTGAGCGACGTTTTAGGAGGAACACTTATTATCATCGACAACTTGCATTTGTCTTTTAGACACTCATCTTTTTTTCTTGTATGACAGCTCTTGTGAGCTCAAAAGAGGTTGAGACGAATTTAGCACTTTACATAAAGCTGCACGTTTTTATGCACCTGTGTGATACTAGCTGTGTAGGTGTTTGCATATGTGTTCAATATATGCGTCGCGCTTTTGTGCCCTGCACAGTGGAATTATTTGCTTTTCATGTGTGTGTTTGTGTAGACAAAATCAAGCTACAAATGGCTGACATGTAGTGGGTATCTATGAGTGAAAGTGTGGGTTTTTGACATGGGAAGATTTATGAGTATAAACTGTGGAAGGGTTCTTATTGTAATATGCATTCAAGGTAGAGTCCAGCTGATTCCTACACGCCAGCTGAGACTTATTGCTTTTATAAAAAAAAATATATATATATATTTTTTTTAAGGGTTTAGGTTCTTTTGAAATTCCAATTTGTAGTATTAACTAACTTTTTAAAATTGTATATAAAAACATAACTTAGAAAACTAAATGAGGACATTCTGAAGACTAAGCTAACGTGCATGTGTGTGCGTCTGCGCAGTGTGTGCTCTGGAGGAACTGAATGTTCTTTACTATGTCAAGACATAAAGTTCTTTCCCTGCTTTGTTTTTTTCTCTTGCGTCGAGAACTGCCGTGTGACACTCCGAGCATTCTAGACATTCAGAAAGATGGTAGATTGCTCATTTAAAGATGGATTCATTCTTATAAAAAGAAAGTCCTCAAATACGTAGAGTCTAGTGTGTTACCTGAACTCATATCTACACTTTTGTTTGACATGCGTAAGTCCAAAATAGGAATAAACTTCAGTAATGTTCTGCCTGACCTTTTACCCCTCCTCGGTAGGACAAAACCACATACCAGCCCACGGGGCAACAAACACACACCCTCCCCCTAACAGTATTCGCCTATAGAGTCCTGACCTTTGACCCTTTTAGGGGGTGAATCTCTTCTTATATTCTTATTTAAAAACCTAAAATTTATTTTAGCAGTTTCACCTGTTGCACAGAAGGGACTTGGTTGAAAAAGAATATTCTCAAACAATATAAGAAGAGACTCATCTTCTATCTTGCCAGTATTTTAATGGCGCTGACCAATCAGAGCGGACAGGGGTTTGGTGGGACGTGACACAGTTCAAACGGTTTCAAATGTGCCAAACAAGAAAGATGGTTTCAGCACTGGGGGTTGGGATGGAGGGTGTGTTGTGAGTGCGGGTGGGATGCAGAAGCATCACTTTGGGGGATGGGTTTGGGAACGAGGTGATTGATCAGTGGGTGAGCGGACAGATTTATAGTCTCTCCAAGCATGAGAGAGCCAATCATACGTTTGTGTGGCATTTGTCTGTCGAGACTGTTGTAACTTTTGTTGCCTCATTTACTTTAAAGTACTTTCTTCTGAATGGTGATTGATCTTTCTAAAAGAAGAACATTGAAGTTCCCAGGTAAAAAAATCCCATAACCCCATTCCACAGGCCTCCACAGTCATTGGAAGAATTTCAAAATCTCATTAAATTAAAAGAATGTTTTATTTTAGCTTAATTTGGCCTAGTTACACACTTTTCACAATGCTGATCTCCACGGCGTGAAGCACCCTCGCAAGATTCTTTGATGCCTGATTGGCTGTGTTGCCCGCCATTTGCATGAAGTCTGGGAGGTAGAAGGCGGCCAAATGGCGCCGTTTTCTCTACTCGTCGACCGATGGGCGTTAACCTTCTGGAGTTCAGAGGTCTTTAGGGCTTCTGGTTTTAACCCTTTCTCACTCACCAAAAAAAGACCTTCGAGTCACTCCCACATGACCCCTGGCACCAATTTCCCTCTTTGATCCTAAACACATGCTTATTGTTGCATGAGATGTTTGCTGATAGGCCCTCTAGAGGTTCCACTGCGCAAGCGCTTGGTGTAGATTATTGTTTTTGGTTGTTGTTTTAAACATTTTGTTGTAATAGGGATTTCTCACACTGCACTCTGTTTGTCTTGTTTTGCTCTTTTCCACATATTTCTCAATATTTTTGTGGTTTTTAATGTCTGAAATTGCCTTTACACTATTGTAGTTACGTTTCTCTTTCTCCATTTGAATTTCAATTGAAGTGTATTTTATTGGCATGACAAATGTTAATTCGTATGGGCAAAGTACTTACATACCAATATAGAGATAAAGGAATGCAAAGAACGACTGTCTCTCTCTCGCTCTCCAGACCGATTATTTTGGAAGGTTCCGGGGCAGCTGGCATTAAACTACATCAGTGTCTAGTTTCAATATACCCATTCAGTCTCCTCTCTCTCTCTCCCTCTCTCTCTCTCTCTGTCTGTGCACTTCCAGCAGAGCATCTTCACTGTGTTTTATACACTTAACCATAAGTCTTCCATGACTCTTTTTTTTAATAGTTGAAAAACTAGGAAAGAAACGTGAGATGTAATTCAGCCATGAATGAGCGGTGTAGTTCTGTTTATATGAATACTCTTTGTAAAACGATTTGTTTGCTGTCATTTACCTACATAATTTGCATGCGTGCATCACAGCTCGGATGCTCTGGACCGAGCCTTATTTATAGTATGCTATAAGTTCGGCTCTTGGCACTTCATTCTGGTGCTCGTGTGGCCCGCCTAAACCAAATATTCCATCCAGAGTTACCATGTTCGTGGAAATCCTCCTCCTTTACGGCATGTGAAAGTACAACAGTCGGAAACCGAGATGAAGTTACAGCAGCTGAAAGTTCTCTTCTGCTGGATTTATCTTTGTTCTCGTCTTGACTTTCACCTTTATAAGCATCTCTGTCTGCGCCATTTATATATAGATGAGACTTCTCCTCACGCTGGCTGTCGCATAAATCAGTATTTGGATGACATTGAATCACCGAATGTCATTAGTGTAATTAGTTTCTATACGATTACAGTTGTAAACTTCAGAACGGATTTTTGTTAAACAAGTCTGTGGCTGTGACCGCAGCTTTGATTTAGGTTTGTATTTGTTGTATGTTGTGCGCTCTCTAAACCTAATTTCTCTTCTTCTCTCCCTACAGGACCAGAAAACTGCAGATCAGAAACATTCCTCCACACCTACAGTGGGAGGTGAGTCATTCTTCAATTCTACAATGATGCACTTGCCTTAAATGTTTTGCCTAAGAGCTTTTTAACACTGATTTTCCAGACATAGATTAAGCCTAATCCTATGATAAATCTTGTGTAGTCTGTCATTCCGCTTCAGAGTTCGATTTGGAAAAACAGCCAGTTGCAAATTAGATACGAAGTTTTGTCACTGGCATCATCAAACAGAATTGGAAAACAGGTTTCAAGCAAGTCCACCCTGTTTGCCATTGGTTTGATGAAATGAAAGGACAGATGCTATTGGTTGAGTTATAATTGTATTATTGAGCTGGCTAGGATTCACAAAGAAAGAAAGATGTTATATAGTGCAACAAAGCCAGCATTTTTTTATGTTACTGATGAAATATGCTGTTCCGGGATGCTTATGGTGCACAGTTGTCAATGCAAATTAAGTTGGAATAGATAATACAGGAAACATTTCCTAGTTCCAATCCTGACTACTAAAACTTAAAAGGACTAAATATTCTACAACTTTGAAAATATCTACATTTTGAGATACTTAAATACTAAAATCAAATTAGATTCAGAGAAAAAGTACTAGGATGGTAATCATAAAATCAGTGAAGCCCAAATCTAAAATATACATTTAGCAAAGTCAATGAAATCCCGTAAAGACTGAACTTTTCCTGCATGTTTTGGCAAGGGTAGTATGGGGTGGATTTTAAACTCGTAGTTTTGTCAGTGCCATTCAGGTTAAATCTCTGCACAATTATGAGATTAGACCAGCAGCACACCATACGTGGACGTGCGGGCGTGGCGCGGTGCACGCTTTCACCAGTGGTTGTTGTGGTGCCTGACTGTTGTTCTTGCGGGGCGGGTCTCTCCTGGCATGTCTCCAGCAGGCCCCACATCTGCAGAGGCGCTTATTCGAACATGAGCCGCCAGGAGGCGACTCCTTACTTCAATGGCTGACACCTTGTCTGTCTATTAACTCTTGAGAGCTTTAGCGGGAATTGGTGAAAATGTGGTTTTGCAGAACATGTGACAAACGGGAAGATTTTTATACATCTGAAAGCAAGTGTATATCACTATTTGATTACAGAACATTAGTTACACAACACACAAACAAATCCATACGTAGGCATTTTAGTTCAGGATGCTGAGGTTAAAAGTAGCCACAAGATTTTTGGGTGTTCCTGATCGATTTCAAAGTATTATTGAAAAAATGTATGATGCTTGGTTGACTTTACTAAAACCTCCTTCACTCCTCTAATATAACCAATGCTGTTGTAAGCAATATATGAGTGACAGTTGCGTGTACGAAACTGATTCCCAAGATTTGGAGCATAACTGGTTTACTGCATTATTGTTTTATACTGAACTAGGTTTAGTTGGTTATTTTTTTGGGTCCAGATTTTTAAAACACTATTTCCATCTACATCCTAATGTCACACAAAGTGGTTCAATTCAAGTTGATTCATCTTGATAAAGACGGTCACATTCTTTTTCTTTCTTTGATCGGCTATAGGTTCTTGATGGTCTGCTCGCCCAGCACGGACTGTTGAGAACTGTGAACAAGGTAAATGACCACTCAAGTGTCGTTCGTGATGTGTCTCTCTCTCAAATTCAGTGTCCATTTCAGTTTGCTTTTATGGCATTTGGATTATTTTACAATCAAAGTGTTTGCGTAAAAATGTACAAAGTAATGCTAAAAAGCAGTCCAAAACATACATATATATTTGTCACGAAAAATTGGAAAAGAAAGATATGGATGATGTTCGAATAACCTGTATTTGAATAAGCAAATATATGAAGAAGATCAGAGTGGTGTTTGTGTCACAATCCCTTATGTTCTTTCTCATTCTTTCTCATAGTGAACACTGACAGCGAGACTGCAGTCGTGAATGTCACTTATGGGACCCGGGAACAGGCCAGACAGTAAGTTGAGCTATATTTTAGGATGGCTTCTGTTCTTGTCTTTCTCTAATATTTAAGTGAATCTTTGTCACACAACACACATCTTCTGGTTCGCAAATCAAACTAGTTCTCGATTCAGACTTTTTCATTGCTCTCATCTGACACCTGCTGGTGATCCAGCCGAACCGCAGAGCGATGCACAGAGGTGTGAGATCTAAATCCTGTTAGCTTGTTCACCATCAGATTAGTCTGTAAAGTTGCTTAATAACCATTTAAAGCAATTCAGCTGTGCTGAACTGTGAAATGATCCATATAATTTTTGATCTTTGTAGATTTAATCACTTAGTATTCTTGCTAATACTTCTTCTCACAAGATACATTTGAGCTGCTGTCATTTACAGTTATCAGCACATCATCCTTAACATACTTCATTGTTCCTTCCCAAAGAGCAATCCAGAAACTCAATGGCTACCAGTTTGAGAATAACGCCCTGCATGTGTCATACATCCCTGATGAGAATTCGGATGTCGACTCCCAACGAGGTCCAGAGAACGGCCGTCGTCCCGGATTCGGTCCACGTGGAAATTCACGCCAGATGTCACCCGGTTCAGGAATCCCCTCCAAACACCATCACGCCGACATCCCTCTCAGACTGCTGGTGCCCACGCAGTACGTGGGTGCCATCATCGGCAAAGAGGGTGCCACTATCCGCAACATCACCAAGCAAACTCAGAGCAAGTGAGTTTGTCCTTGACAATATTGAGCAACTAAAATCATACATTTTATCATTTTACATTTAAATGTATTTTATATTTCATTGTCTATAAGTAAAAGTCGTCCAAAAATTTTAATTCTGTCATTACTCATCCTCAAGTTGTTCGAAGCTTGTATAAATTTTGTTTTTCTGCCGAACACACAAAGAATGATACTCGGAAGACAAGTAAACAAACAGTTCTGGGGCACTATAAATATACGGTAGTCAATGGTGGCCCAGAACGGTTTAGTTTCCCCACATTCTTTAAAATATCTTCGGTGTTATACATCACAAATAAATGTATAAGGGTTTGGAACAATAATGACCGATTTTTCATTTTTGGGTGAACTATCACCCAAAACACAACACACAACAGCTCATATACTATTTAATTTGAGAGAGTTTTTTAAGTTAATTTCTGTATTTTTGTAAAGAGTTTTGGCCTTGTTTCATATCCTGTTAATGGAAAGTGCTGTTTTGAATCTATTCTTTGGACCCTTTGGACCTGTTTGCTTTCATTAAGTGGTCAGGTCATAAGCTTTACGACACATCTGCCGTTCTCTCATCTCTTAGGATTGACGTGCATCGTAAAGAGAACGCAGGAGCTGCTGAGAAGCCCATAAGTATCCATTCTACTCCAGAGGGCTGTTCTGCTGCCTGCCGGATGATCCTGGAAATCATGAATCAGGAGGCCAAAGACACCAAAACGTGAGTAGCAGCCAATCAAAACCGTACTTCAACACACTTCCACGTCTATTTCAAATGTTGTTGTTTTGTCCTAATGAAATCAATTAGAAACCATATTTACAAAAGTACCAAATGAGTCTCATTCACTTCAAATGAATAATATTCCACCGCACTAAGAGACAAATGAAAGATCTCCAGCCACTGAAAATATATTTTGAAGAAAACTCAAGAATATATTCATTTATATATGCAAGCGCATCTCTCAATACCCAGAATGCTCCTCATTTATTAGAGTTTCCACTTTTCTTTGAAGCTACGGTCCTTTGAATTGTCAGCGCAGGGTCGCGTCCATTCTCAGATCTCTATTAACAGGTTTTTCATTTCTGATAGTGCTGATGAGGTTCCTCTTAAGATTCTCGCGCACAACAACTTCGTCGGCCGTTTGATTGGCAAAGAAGGTCGCAACCTGAAGAAAGTCGAACAAGACACGGACACCAAGATCACCATTTCACCGTAAGTGATGAAGGACATGATTTCAACAACAAAAATGATCCCACCAACAAAATGTTTTTACACGCAAGTGCTTGATTATTTGTTGACTTTGTATTGATTTGATGAATGTCCCTCAATGCAGACTGCAGGATCTGACTCTTTATAACCCAGAGAGGACCATCACAGTGAAGGGCTCTATTGAAGCGTGCTTCCTGGCAGAACAGGAGATCATGAAGAAAGTGCGCGAGGCGTATGACAATGACATTGCTGCAATGAATGTGAGTGACACTGTGTGGATTATTTTTTAGCAGAGGCAAGAACTTGCACTCTTTATGTTCACATCTTCTTATATATTTGATATACTTCATTTCCTATTTCTTCACCAGCAACAGACTCACCTGATCCCTGGACTAAACCTGGGAGCAATCGGCCTCTTCCCACCGTCCTCTGGTATGCCTCCATCTGCCCTGGGAAACTCTGTACCCGGGCCCCCCTATGGTCCTGCTGGGGTATGACCACTTTTGATCTCTTACAGAGTCACGTTTACCTCATGTTGCGGTGTCATCCTCTAATCCTATTGTATTTCTCTGCAGGCCTGTGAACAGGAAACTGTCCACGTGTACATCCCAGCCCAGGCCGTGGGAGCCATTATTGGCAAAAAGGGACAACATATCAAACAACTGAGCCGCTTCGCTGGAGCGTCTATTAAGGTATGAAGATGTTATGTGGGTAATCCATTCAGTCTAAGTTGATGCTTGATTTTGAAATCTTGCCAAAATTATGTCATTATCAGCTAATATATGTAATTGACTTGTTTTGATATAAGGACTTTTGTGACGGGGGTCCATAGAAATGGACAGACAAATCAGTTTAACTGTAACTCCACAATTGAATATTTTGACAGCCCTTAAAAAGGCCGTATTTGGTAGCTGATGGAAACAGAGATCTACCAGAATTAGTGGTTGCATAAAATATAGTGGTTGGATTTGTCAAAGCTTAAAGGCAAAATCAGATATTTTGAAGATTTTCTGTACAATATAAAAGTCAAACTTTAAACCAAAAAAAAATGTTGTTCAATTGTCCTCAGATTGCACCTGCAGAAGCTCCAGACTCAAAAATGCGAATGGTCATTGTCACAGGACCACCCGAAGCCCAGTTTAAGGTCGGTCAGATGGTTTTCAAACTTCGTGAGCATTTCAGTTTGCTATTACATATACCATGTAGTGTCAGATTTGTTTAGAAATGACTAATAAACATTATTAAAATAAGTCCGTTATAAAGAGATGATGATAATAGCTGAAGGTCTCTCTGGTGTTTAGGCTCAAGGAAGGATATATGGTAAGCTGAAGGAGGAGAACTTCTTTGGGCCCAAAGAAGAGGTCAAGCTGGAGACACACATCAAAGTAGCCGCTGCCGCAGCAGGAAGAGTCATTGGAAAGGGAGGGAAAACCGTAAGTCATGTCACTTTTGTCATTTTTGACTTATAATGTCAGATAATTTAATTCCAATCTGGTTGCTAAAACGGTTTACTGTACATTTAACATTTCTGTACTGGTGTATGCCTCTTTATTCCCTGCTGAAAAAACAGCAGAAACCATCACAGAAATTCGATTGGTTTTCATTAGCTTTTTCAGTTGAACTATTACAAAAATTGGGCATTATGCTCAAAGGACTTTTGGGGTTTCTATTGGTTTCCGTTTGCCACGTCCGATTTATAGAATCTATCACATACCAGTAGGTACATTATAGTTTCCATTAAAACCAATATCATTCGAAAGTTTCTGAAGATGATGGAAAAATTGTTAAATACTTAAAATCTCAATCAAATCATGTGAAAAAGAAACATTATTAAAGGAGTGAAATGGATTGAATGTGCTTCATGCCCTGTTAGGTGAATGAGCTTCAGAATCTCACCGCCGCCGAGGTTGTGGTTCCCAGAGAGCAAACCCCTGATGAACAAGACCAGGTCATAGTCAAAATCATCGGCCACTTTTACGCAAGTCAGGTGAGTCACTAAGTTATTTGGTTAACTGTTTTTCACCCCGTTTCTCTTTTGTTTACTGTTATGGCTAAATCAGAAGTCTCTTGAACCTTTTTTATTTCCTGTACTGACAATTACAGCGCTTCAAAACTTAACCAGAAATGCGTTTTATTTACATATGAATAATGCTAATGAAATTCAATTTATATAATTCGATAAAGTAACTTCTAAACAAAACAAGATCTGCAAACTATATTCTGCTATGAATGTCATCCACACACATTTATAAATGCTATTTGGCATAAGACAAATGCTTTGGTATTTTGAGCAAATTTTGGTATTTTGAGTTTTTTTCAGTCACTAAAATGTTTTTTGTTCCTTCTCCAGCTGGCACAAAGAAAGATCAGGGACATTTTGACACAAGTCAAGCAACAGCAGAAAGGAGGTATGGGAGGTCCACCGGCTCCCAACCCACAGGCCATTACTGAGCTGACTGACCCACAGGGGCTGGCACAGGAACCCAAGAGGAAGTGACACGCTTGGGCCCTCACCTAGCCAGATGGACAGACAAATGGAGGACAAACGAGCGGATTGACTGAGAAAGTGACACACAGACCCAGCGGTAGACAGGGAGAAACGAGCATCAACATGAGAGGGAATTAAAAAAGAAAAAAAGTATAAAAAAAAGTTGACTGAGAGAGGACACACGTTTAGTGAAAAGGAACAAGAAAAGAGTGATTTTTATAAAAAAAAGAGTGATACTAGAAAACAGAGACCAGATGCCAGGCCAGGTGGAGTGACTGTGGATGGCTAAGAGCGCCCTCTAGTGAGAGTTTTCGTAGATAGCCGCTTATTAGGAATATGGTATAAGGAGGGCCTCACTTGTGCAATTGCCTCAAAAGTGTCTACTCTTAAGAGGTTTAGGCTACCTGGGACCCTCAGCCATCAACAGTCACTTCCAAATTTTAACTTTTTTTTAAAAGATAGAGATATATGTATAGAAATGTTTATTCAGAGGTATTATTAATTAAATGCAGTGAGGTAGAGATGGACGAGAGAGAACAGAGAAACCATCACTTTTTGGGGGCGGACCTCCGCTTACCTATCAGACATAAGGGGAGGGGCCAAAGTTGTTAACACTGCTCGTGAGATGACATAAGATGAAAAAATGAGGTTGTAAATATAATCTTCATGACTTTGTGTTGAGATGCTGCACGTTTTGCTGTCAGCGGTCGTGCACCTGAAAGCATGTTTGTGAGGGTGGTCGTTTCTTTCAGGCTGCATTCTGATTGGCTGGCAGGACGTGTGGCGAGAGTTCAGTAAATATGTGTGGGCTAAAGATGACCTCTGCAGTTATATTGCAGTGGCTCAGCTTTGGGATGCAGAAAAACACAGATCCCACCCTAAACCACGCCGGCGATATCCGCTGCAGCGTTGCTCGCACCCAAACGGCATATTTTATATATATTATATATATATGATATGTGAGTTAACCTGGCCCCTCGTTGAATTGGAGCAGGCAGTTAAAAGAAAGGAGAACAGGATTAGAGGTATTTCGATACAACCTATACCATCTTTTAAAAAAAAAGTAATTTCAGTAATGTGTGATTACATCTTTACAATTTTTTAAACAAGAATCATCATCTGTAAACCTGGCCTTCAAACAGCTTGTTTTGGCTTTCGCTTGAGGATAATATGTTAAATATGCAGAGATGGGAACAGCAAGGCCAGGTTTGAAATGCCGAAAACTGATCATTGGTATGAAGGGTCAAGGCCCTGCCTCTTGGTTGAAGGTCAAGAACAGGCGATGACAAAATGGTTTCTATGTTCTCTCCCCTCCACTTTGTTCTACGTGTGCCGATGAGGTTGCCAGAGACATGGCCCTTCTCACTGAACTTAGAACAGATTAGATAAAATGAAATTAAGAAATATCAAAAAACCTACCTCAGGTATTGTTACCTCAGTATTCCTAATTTGTATTCATTTCTTTTCTTTTTTTTTGCTTGCTGGTGTTTTATAAAAAGCTGATAGTCTTGAAGATTTTATTTTTTTAAAGAAAAGATATTTTAATTTTTTTTTTCCGTTTGCTTTTTCTCTTTTCTTTTCAGTATGCGTGTGCGAATGAGTGTTATACTGAGGGCTTTCCCTCATCTCGGCTCAAAATGACACCCGGGGAAATCAAGGAGTTTGTGAGCAGTCTTTGAGGATTCTGTTCCTGGGTGTCTTTTCAGAGCTGCACTTGAAATCTGGCCAATGGGTAATAGGAATAGTTATACCACCTGTCACTGGTGCAGAAGGAACGTTTCACACCACAGGTCTGACTTGCATGAATTCAAAAAAGTTTTTCAAAGGCCCGACCATATAGAGCTAAGAATGGTCTTAAATGAAGGACGCACATGGAGCCTTTTCTAACAAGTGCCATTGTATGTTCACCTGTGGTGTGATTGTGTCATTGTGCGCTAAAGGTTCACATTTTGACTCCACAAGCGAATGGTTAATTTGCTTGAAAGGGCTTATATGGGAAAAACTAAATTGAACAGGATGTCAACCCCAAGGCACTGAATGTAAACATCAATTTCTTTAATGGAGTCTCCTAATTCCCCATTGTCCTGTACAAGTGCGTGCGAGTGCGTTGTCTAATTTTAATGAGTTTAAGTGTTAAATCTTTCTTTGGGGAAGTGGTTTGGGTGTTTAAAAATGGCAGAACATTTTTAAAACACTCGTTTTTTTAAGCTGACTCGGAACATAAGAAGTACCTTTCGAAAAACGGAAGCCAAAAAACGGAAACATTCACATCGCAAATTTATCTGTAAATAATGTGTTCAATGAGAACAATCCGGAACAGTTTTTGTATTTTTTGAATAAAATGCTAACTTGTTTAAGGATGGTAAGACGTAGAGAACCTTTAAACATGGATGGACACTGGCAGAATGCAGCCACCTCTGGGTTTTCAACACTTTCATACGCTTTAACAGGACACCATCTTTTTTTAAAGCTTCCTTTTTCGAACACTTAAGGTTTGAACCTTTTACTGATTCAATGCTACTACCCTTCAGTCTGTGTCCTGATTCAGCATTCAGATTTCTGTCTGACACCACGACACGCTCGCACACTTTCACTCTTTTCAGACTGCAGCAGCCATTTTCTTTATTTTATTTACAGCAAGCTTTATTTGGACATGACATCTGGTTGTGAACTGTTTCATCAATATAAAAAATAACAAAAAAATGTAAGAGAATATTAACATAACAGCAGATCTCCAAGAACTAACATAATTGTGACAAAAAATGAAAAAGTAGATATGTTATATTATGAAATTGCATTTTTGTTTTGTTATATTTTGGTTGAAAGGTGTAAGTGATGAGAGGGATTAATGGCCTGGACAGTTTTAATGGAGAGGTGGACATTCCTTCAAAGCTTGTTTATAAAGAGACATAATGTTTTTTTTTATTTGTTGGATGTGTTTTAACAGTTGAGATCCCCCTCCTTTTTTATTCCACGTTCTTTATTCCCTTTACACCATCACTGCCTTCATCCAATCATTCTGTTTTTATGATTTTCTTTAAATTGCATTGTTTTGAATCATGTCATTTCAGTTCTGGAGCCGAACGCCCTCTCTCACGCTGGCATTGTTTGTGACGGTTTTCTCTGTTCAGTTCAGTCGTTTGACGTTTAATTTCTTTTAGTTTCGATTTTCGTTCTTTTTCTCAAACAGTCTTTATTTAGTTCGGATTATAACTAGATTTCTCCTTCTTGATCAGAGTTCTTTATGCACACACACCCTTACACTGCTATTAGTAGATTTGACATACTAACAAATAATACTTCTCGTAAAACCTGTGCCAAACAGGGGCTATGATTTTTTTTTGGGAGCTACTTAAGACGGCATGCAGTCGGGTGCGACTGCGCAGTTCCTCGAGTACTCCGAGATGGTCTCCTGTTTGGCACTTGTTCTTGGAAATGTTATCTCTCTTTCTTCCCCCTGAAGTCCTTTGCTGGTGTTGCAGGGGCTTGAACAAACAGTAGAACAGTTTTGTTGGCATACTTGAATTTCGAAAAGAGACAGTATGTTGTATACTTATGCAATTCTGTGGCAAGCCAAGCGAATGGCTTGTCGGACGTTGTTGGTTATGGACTGTCAACTGTATGCTGAGAAGTCCATGAGGAGGAAGCGATCACCCATCCGTATTGCAGTGCATAGATGTACATGTAGACTACAGATTGAACCTCAGCATAGTAGGGTGTGATCGTAATTTTGACGTTGCATGCCACTGTTGTATCTCACCGTGCTAGTGTCTGGCCTCTCCTAAAGGAAAACATTTGGGTGCTACAAATACGACTCGAACCTCACATAACTAGGAACGCTACCTCAATATTTAGCCATAAGATTGTGTTTATCAACCAGACGAGAGCAAAAGTGCATGTTACAATACCTTTAATTTATTTTTAGCTTTTCATTTCTTTTAGGGGTTTGGTTAGGATTTTACTACTTCAGCTTAGAGGTGGGACTTCGATTAACCATCGACGGCTAAAATTTGGGGAAGGAGGCGCAGGGCAGGAAACAAACGCGTGGTGTGATGGTTTGCATAGTGTGAGGAGGAGAAGCATACTCGAGGGATGATGGGGAGAAAATGGTCTTAAATACATCCTTTGAACTTTCTTATATATATACTCTTACCCAGAATCCCCTTAAGCGGGGTGGACTATTAGGAAACATTTGGAAGACACTGGCAGCATTTGTAGACTGAATGACGAGGCTTGTGTTAGATATTACGAAGGCAAAAACTATAGATGACACACAGTTTTTCCTGTTTCAGTATCTCAATGTCCTTTCCCACCTTAATGGGACCACTCTACCTCCACGCCATGCAGCCTTGACCTACTATTACTTGGACCTTAAAAAAAACCCTTTCCCATCTTGATCATGTTAGAAGCTGCCCTTTTCTGGCTGATCTTGAATGCATGTTTCACTGTCTGTTATTGATGGTTGTGGCTAGGATGAGTGAAACTGAATTTAAATCGGCTGTAAAACGGCACATTCTGCCCAGAGCTTCTACTAACATTCTGTCGTCCATCTGTAGTCCCCTTTTATTAATTCACACCCTGATTCACGGGGCACGAAACCTGTAACCATGTATTTTTCATTTTTTTTAAATCTACCTCTTAGAAAATTAGGACAGATCATAAAATTTAAAAAGGACACAAAAATTAAATCATAAGAAAAGATTTCAGCAACTGGGTAGCAACATCTCCATATACTGTAGTGGATAGAAACCTTTTACTTCCAAAGATTATTTTCTCCAGTTGTTGTTGAAATTGTTCGGGAAGAATTTGGAAACGGAATGAATAGAATGTGAGAGAGGTAATAAAAAGGATTTCACTATCCGATTTCTTTTTTTTATTATGATTAAACTGATTTTCATTTTTAACCTACAAATTCTTCATCTTTTTATTTGATTTATATTTCTGATGGCTTTTAAAAGTGACATAGGATTGTATCTCTTATGTTTGCAATAGAATTTGCTGTCTTTCTCTGTGAACCACATCATAATAGTATCTTTTCAGGGCGCACAGATCAGCATGATGTTAAAATCATTTTCAGTTTTATGGTAACGCTTTACAATAAGTTTCAGTTTGTTAGCAGTAGTTAATGATGAGGTCCTGATGGACAACAAATGTTAATACATTTATAGGTTAATACATGTTATTTGTTCTTGAAATGTGAAAATGTTTTAATATTTGTGGATATAAACATTAACCGGGATTAATACATAATAAATGTACTATTTAGTGGTCTTACATGTTATTAAGTTGCATTACCTAATGTTAACAAATTCAGCCTTATTGTACAAAGTGTTACCTTTTTTTCATTTGACCTATGTAATGGTACAACAGGAGAGTGAAGGTCTGTTTAATAAGATCGGGCACATTTTAGGAGCTGAGAGAGGAAGGAGAGCATTTATCAGACTACCTTGTCCCTTCACCCTCCTTACTGCAGGTGCCACAGATATTATTGGGACTTTCAACTTCTGCCTGCCTGATTTTCTTTAATTCTCATTCACAATTGTTTTAAACTTCTTGTAAAGAATACAGAGCATAGATATGAATGTGACAATAAAAGACGAGTAAAACGGAGATTTAGTTTGTCTGGATGGTATTTGTGTGGTCTCTGAATGTCTTGCTTTTTTATTTTAACAACATAAGTGTGAGATACTTTGCAACATATTTAATGACATTTCATCTGTTGTAAAGCATGACAACATGGCCACTAGTAGCAAAGGAAACTTAAATGGAAATGAGTAAATCTAGCAAACATACATTATGTTCTTTTGGGTGTCAGCTAGTTATTTCTAAATACATGGTTAGTGGGAAACGTGCGTAATTCTTTTGAATGTATAAATTATTATTTTAGCGCCTTATTGCATGCAGACATTGTACTATGTTGTTGTGCTTTCCTTTACCCTGTTTGAGTTTTTATATTCTAAATATTTAGACTCACTGTTCTAAAGTGAATTAACAGTTACTATGCTTAATCAGTGCTCCCAATATATATATTTAATTGTTTACTTACAATGTTACATCTTTCAGTTGTTTATTAAAATTTGCTTTACATTTTTATGCAGTTAATTTGCCAAAATAGGAAACTGAAATACAACTTTCTGAACTCTGCTTTTTAAGCTTACTTATAGTAGATTCTTATTGGCAACGCATTTTCTTTAGATATTGATAAAGCCCTATTCAAAAAGCTCTCCTTCAAGTCTTGCGTAAAAGTACAAAAACGTAATCATGAATGAAGATATGAATTATAAACAACGAATGATACAAATTTACTTATATATAGTGCCTAATGTACAGTAATCTGTTTAAGGTTTCATTCCTTTTTTTTATTGAACAATTTAAATGTACAAAACTGGAAAGTTTACAGAACAAACAGCACATTGTTGACATAAATGATAAATAAATCCAGGAAGAAATACAAATTGAGTAAACAAACTTTTTTTTTAAACTAATAGTTAGAGAAAAAATTAGATAGTTCAAACAGGGGTTTCAGGGGGAAACTTTTCATAATGATTCAGTAAGTTTTTACTTTTTTAGTTCTTAAGTTTAAGGTTTCATTCCTAGACAATGAGGACATGGCGTCTATGACGTACGCGAATGCCTTTCCTGATTGGTCCAAACTCTGACCAATAAGCAAAGAGCGGGTAAGTTTCAAAACAGAAATGGCGACGGAGAGAATCGAGGCGTGAGTATTCAACTATGAACGATTTTATAGGTTATATAGGGTTAGGAATATATTTAAAGGTTATTGTTTACGTTTAAAATGCTATAAAGTGCACGTTAAAAGGGTTTCGCTTGCACATCCCCTCTTTCCCCTCTCACTGAAATTTATCACGATAACCATCATTTCGTTACTAGTTATTTACACTTTGGTCATTTTTTGCCGCCGTCACATCAAGAAATACGACAGAAGGGTTCTGAAAGATTGTATTTTGTTTTACAGTATTAATAATAATGATCTTCTGATGGATCACACCATGTTAATTCCAGCATTATGGATGGGATATTTTCAGTCACAATTTATTTATTACTGATATATCTCGTCATCTGTTTATATTTTCTTATAGCCTACAAGATATCAATATATGCAGGAGTTTGCAATTAATAATAAAGAAAATAAACATGTGCTATGAATGTGACAAAAAGGACACATGTTTTGAGAGACAACATACTATGTTGGATTTCTGTGAATTGAAGTGCACCAGCCAGAAGAAATAAGACCCAACAAATGGAGAAAAGGCTCTTCATAGATCATGAAATAGTTTCATTTTCATGTGCTTGTTTATAAGAAATAATAGACAGAAAGTGGCATTAACCTGACTATGATCATGATGCTTTAAAAAGTTTAAGTGAGACTTCAAGTGGTTATTTATACCACCACATATCTTTGCTATTATTCTGGTGAAAACCTTTGGTCAAAACTTGTCCATATGCATAAGATCTAATAGACACTAATTGATCTTTGATTTCAGACTGATGGAAAGGACTGATCCTACCAACGTAAGATCATGCAACACCACCGAACTGCAAGAAACTGGAGAGGGAGAAATGATGGCTCCTTATCTCATGGTAAAACTCTAGTAGTTCATGCCAACAATTTAAAGGGCTAATTCACACACACCATAATCTGTCGACATTTATTCAAAAACCTGGATGACATTCTTTCATCTGTGGAACACAAAAGAAGATGTTTGGTAATGTGCTTTTGACAGTGAAAGTCTATAGGTCTCAGCATTGTTTGGTTAACAACGTTCATCTAAATATCTTCTCTGTGATCTGCAGAAGAAAGGAAGTCATACAGGTTTGAAATGACACGAGAGTGAGTCAATTATGACAAAAATCTAGCCCTTTAATGAATCAGCTGTAACTATCTGAACGGTCTATGTCAGGGGTGTCCAATGTCGGTCCTGAAGGGCCACTGTCCTGCAGAGTTTAGCTCCAAATTTGTTTAACACACCTGTTTTGAAGTTTCTAGTCTGCTTTGTGAGACCTTGATTAGCTGTTCAGGTGTTTGATTAGGGTTGAAGCTAAACTTTGCAGGACACAGGCCCTCCAGGACTGATTTTGGACACCCCTGGTCTATGTTTACAGCGTAAATACATTATGAACACTGTGCATCTGTCTGTCTGTTTCGGTAGGACTGCAGACGCAAACAGAAGCATATTTTCCGTCAGCTGTGTGTAGTGGATGACATGGTAAAGCTGCTGGCAGGTCTTGAGTCTGTGGACCAACTACTAAATGAGCCATGTCCCCAAAATCCAGGTAATGCACATAGGCTTTCATCTGTTTCAACTGAGCAGCATAGTGTTATAATACCAATGTAAGGGTTGGAAATGTCAAGCTAGTATGTGCTATAAATGGCTTTGGATAAAAGGGGTGAATACATGTGCAATGAAGTCATAAATGATTAATATGTATTTGTTGCAAAATGGTTCTTTGTGTTGACTGTTTGGTCATGTAGGGAATGATGCTCGTGCTGCATGGAAGGCTTTAAAAGCAGAATATCAGGACAGAGTTCAGGAGGTGGAGGAGCTGATCAGCACCTTTCAGCTCCGCATGGACGAGCTTCAGGGTAAACGGCAGAAACTTGAGACTCTAGTGTCCACATTGCAGAAAAAGGTACTCGGAATAACATATTTATGCAATTAATAATGTTTTGTGAAAAAATTTACACATTTTCATGCCATATGCTGTTTTTATATGGAGGTGAATATTATTTTCTAGAAGGAGGAGTGTAAAGAGAAAGAGAGAATGGCAGCTAAACGAAATCAGAGAGCTGAGGTAAGATGTCAAATCACTTCAGATTTTACCCAGCTATGGCCAGTCACCTCCAAAAACCTCCACCTTTTTAACTGAAAGATATGAGAACAGCTTGGAACAAATCGATCTGATGTCTGCGTTTTCATTGATTGTTCTCACACACAGAAACAAATCAGCTTTCAGCTGGAGGATTCCTTACAGGCAGCTCGGAATGCCTTGAACGCGTGTGATCTGCGTCTGTCTAATCTCCAGGATGAAGCTAATAAGCAGCAGGAGCGTATCAGTGAATGGACATTACTGAAGGATGGGTATGTCTCTATACAATTTTTACAGTTTTACTTTAGTACAGTTGGTTTATTTATTAAGACTTATACCACGGGACTATTGAACACTTCGATCTGATTGGTTGACAGACATTCTATGGGTATGTATTAACTTTCAGATAAATGCACACCTATGAAGGTGTTCCAGGTCTGCCGACCCATTACTGTTCCATATCACTTTTTCAAGTTTAAACAACAGAAAGGTTATAGTGTAGACTACAGGCCATAACCCAAGCACAGCACCCTGCTCTTGATCTGACCTTTATAATGTCAAACTTTACTGTTAATGGTGCTTATTCATGCTGCTTATAACTGATAACAAATATATTTTTGCCTACTCTTTAAAAAGTTTGCGTGATTTTTTTTTTTTTTACTGCTGAATATAGAAACAATCTGAGGAATAAATCGTTTATTATCACTGGCTTTTCTGTCACATTACCGCTTACACGCAGGTGTGTACGCAATCTCTCGCTCTCTCACTCACACACCCACCACGTGGCTCTAGTTTCCGAGTCCGTTCGCTCTAACGGAAATGAGATGCGCAAGAAAGTAGTCCTTACCATCAACAGCATTTTAAAGATGATAACATAAAAAACATTGAAATTAAACATTTGAACAATGTCCTGTGGTGTGGTAAGCATGGTATAATTGGAATAATTGACTCCAGTCCGTTCAATTATTCGTAAGTTAATGCACACATGCGATTACTGGTCTAGAAATAATGTAGGGTTTTACAGAAAGTGTGTTGTCACATCACAATAAATATCCCTCTTTTGCCAATCTGTTTGTTTATCTCACAGTTTGCAGATGTTGATCAGAGGGACGCAGAGAAATATGCAGTACAGGCTGTTGTCAGTCAGACCCTCAGAGCTGTGCCTGGAGCTCCTGCCTCGTGCTAATGAGAAATCACTTGATCCACTGCGTGTCTCCATCACCATGACAACCAACGACCACTTCCATCTTCAGGTATTGTGTCCCAGCGTGTATACAAGCACACAGACAGATTGATATAGAAATATAGATTTTTTACTCTTTCTATCTCTCTGTCTACATCTGTAAGGTGTTTCAGGGAACTGCTGGCCTTGTAGAAGAGGCGACAGAAGGTCAACTCAGACAAGTGAGTACTGCTTTGGTGGAGGTGATGGAGCGGTACATTAGTCAAGGAGAGATGCTCTCAGAGATTCAGGCTCTGCACTCAAGGTACATGGTCTAAAAATAAGCAGTAAGAAACGTATATATATATAACGTATATTTGAAGCTTTGAAGGAAAAGGTCTTTCTATCTCATTTACAAATGTGACTTGAAATCGAGAGATTTGTCCCTCAGGTTTGCAATTGATTGGTGTCCGGCTGAAAGGCTTCTCATCTTTCTGAAGACTGCAACCACAGTGTGTCACCTGAGGGTTGGGGAGGGTTACCCATCACATGGCCAAGCTACTCTTCTCTCTGTGAGAAAAGACGGCAATCTTCTAGAAATAGCCAGTCTGCAGGTGAGCTTTTCTAGAATCAGAAAGAGCTGATTCTTGCACACGCAAAGAATTTTATTTACTTTTTATTTCGTCAAGCGCAGACATCCAAATACAACAGCCGTGAAAAAAATAGTAGGGCTGTCAAGCGATTATTAGTGACTAATCGTTTGCAAAATAAAAGGTTTGGATTACATAATATGTATGTGTGTGTGATCCAGAATAAAAGTTTGTTTTTATATAATATATGTCTGCGTACTGTGCATATTTACCTGGGATTTATAAACGCATACATGTATACATTTTTAGGAAATATTTACATATATTATTTTGATCAATAATTTAAATGATATATAAATGGTTATTAATCTTAAATGTATCTATGTATGTGTGTTTATAATTACAAAATAAATATGCACACCACTACATATATTATTTAAACACAAACTTTTATTCTAGATGCGATTAATCGTTTGACAGCACTAGTTTATACATAAATATAAATGTTTAATATATCTATATTTGTTTTTGATTCTACATGCATGTGTGTGTGTATTTATACATCATAACAATTTGTCTAGATATCAAACAAAAATGTAACCGTGAACATTTGCTGGACTGATGAATTTGTCTTGAAGGTATAGTTCATCCAAAAATGGAAATTCTGTTATCATTTACTCACCCACTTATCATTTTTAAACCTTAAAGACTTTTCTTTCTTCCACAGAACGCAAAAGATATTTTAAATAATGTTGGTAACCGAACAGCACTGGACCCCATTCTCTTCTATTGTATGTACACAAAACCTATCGAAGTAAATGGGGGCTAGTTAACAACATTCTTCAAAATATCTTCTTTTGTGTTCTGCAGAAGAAAGAAAGCCATTCAGGTTTGAAATAAGAAGAGGGTAATTACATGATGGCAGAATTTTCATTTTTGGGTGAACTCTAACTTTAATACCTCATTGTCCTAAACCATTGAATGCAAGTACTATGAATTTAACAAGAGAACTTGTTTTTTTGAATACACAATTTATAAATGATCTGCACATAGAGTTTGAAAAGCATAAATTCATACTGGAAGCACTTATGTAATGGTGAAATGTGTGTTCATAGACTTTTGATAGTCTTTTGTATAGACTAACCAAGTAAAATGGAGATCATCGTGAAATTAAACTTTGATGCTCCTAATCTTATAATTACATTGAGACCTGTCTGGATTTCACAGGCGGGGCGGGGACACTTATTTATTTCAGTATTGATCAAAATAACGCTTTAGTTTCAAGACCACCCTTGATTTTAGCTGTTTGCGTTTGCTTTCTTTTTCAGCCGCCGGAGAAACATCCTGTCCTGACTGAGTGGCTTGAGTTTCTCTCTTCCAATCCCAACATCTGATGTCACTTAATACTCCTACTCAAACCCACATTCAGGGAGAACAACCAGGAGTGGCAGCCGATGAGTCACACCTGAGTCAGAGAGGGTTACACATTAAGCATCTGAATTCTACGTTTGTATTCTTGATGTATGTTTGTAGTTTGTCCGTTTTAATAACGTGCCATCTCTCAGTAAGGAAATACATTCAGGATAAATCTGAGCCAATTCATATTTTAATTGGTGTTTTTAGTCAGTAATTACACGTACAAATGTATTAATATTGAACCACCCTTGTAAATAAATGTCTATCGAATGATAAATCCTTTTACAGTTGACTCTTTGTCCCCACTAGAGGGCAGCACCTGTGAGTTTCCTCACATGTACATTGTTTCATCCACTACAGTCTGATGTAAGATGTTAGGTAACACATTTAACTGTGTCTGGAGCCCTGAGCTAATTATTAGGCGGCCCAGAGATTAATCCTTCTTTTAAGCTACAAAACAGACCTATTAAAGTAATTTTCACCTGTAAGATGTTTAGCTTTTCTCCTCAGACATGAACAGATCCTATTAGGTTGATTCATGTTTACCTTCAAACGCCTGTTTTTTTTACAAAAGCTAAATTTCCCTGTGATTTGTTTTTTTCTTTCCATGGCCTGGTTGACATATTCTACTTGACTATTGGAACATGACTGCATGTATCAGCACTCTAGCACAGCACCACAAGAGATGCATTGTTATTGGCCAAAAAGGATACAAGGGTTGTTCTGGATCTGACCAATGGGTAGACGTGAAACTGATTATGAGGGCACAATGACCCAGTTCTAGCATTCTGACCCAGTATTCTGCATCACCGTGTGTTAATACAGCATTGGAAAAATATTAAGAGACCATTTCAAATTTTCATTTAATCATCATTTCTAGATTTATTGTGGTCACTCCAGTCCAGTAACTGTTGAATTTTAGCTAAATCTAACCTCAGCAAAGTGAAAGACTGACAGCATGACAAGACACTAGAAAACTGTGATTAAAATCCAGGTTATAGCATAATTTTTATTTATTTTTTTCTAAATACTACCTAAAATATTAGTGTTGTATTGCTTAAAAGTGAGCATTTTCTTTGCAGTATCTTAAAAAAATACGGACCATCTTTGCTGTTATTTTTCATTGTCTGCCAATAAATAAAAATAGAAACTGTATTGAAATTTAAAAATTTGGTAGAAATATTGTTAGTAGTTCACAGGTTGAAACGAAAATGATTACTTCACCTAAACACATAAAGAATAAATTCAGAAAATAATTTTAAAATGCACAGCTTTTGTTACATGTTATCTACTTTGATTTTTGTCATCTTGGCCATTTTAAACAATCTATAGTTTGTACACTCATGACTTTGCATCCTTGTATAATCTTATCTGTATGTTATCTATAACAGAAAAGCTTATAGATATGGATTAGCGTAGATTAATGTAAAGCCATAGACAGTATACTTAAAGGGATAGTTCGGCTCCAATTGAAAATTCTGTCATCATTTTCTCAACCCTGTGTAATTTCAAACCTGAATGACTTTCTTCAACGGAACAAAAAATAAGATATTTTGAAGAATGTTGGTATCAGAAAAAGACAACATACTACACACCCATTTCATAAATTGCTTTTATGATTTGAAAGACATCTTGAAATGCATGTCTGGTTGTTGTCCTAGAATTTGCATACACTCTACTTATACATTTGTGTTGATATATAATTTCCATTGAGCATGTGAACTTTACAAAAAATATATATTATACAATGTAAAACATTTAAAATATGTATATAATATTTACATTTATTTACAGATAGGGAATATGTGTAGGCTAATATTTTATACAACTTTTATTTTTTACTCTAGTTAAAATGAATATTTATTCTCTAAATGTGGGTGTAGCAGGAACCCAGGCCTGACTAGGTATGAGAAAACATTATGTAGCTGGTGTCTTCTGTCTCCTGTCTGGAACTGGCCTGGAGATCCTTGCAAGAAGCATTTTGCACTTGTTCCATGGCTTCCCCTGTCTGACCAAGGGTCCCATATATACACAGTTTCTTAAGTCCAAATTTGAGTCGTCGCCCTCTGGAATAGTTCGTTGAAACATTTCCAACTATTCAATTAGCTTGCCACCCATTTCAAGTAAATGTCCCCTATAGTCTTTCTCTATCTGGCCATAAATGCTATTAACTGCCTTTTAAAGCCGTTTACACTATTTCAAAGTGTCCCTTCAGATATATGAAGGGACTGAGTGATTTTACGGTCCAAAGGCATCAGTTTGACTTCTCTTGGTTCCCTTTCTGTCTGTGACCTCACGCGTCAATGCGGAATGAAAGCAGCTTCTCAGAATGCATGTTGTTCAGTGTGCGCAGGTCTGGAAGCTTGAGCAGCAGCTTGGTGAATCGGGATGGGTCACCAAGACCGCCCTTGCTGACGAGGGTTCGAAGAGCCCGGATGAGACTTTCCTGGAGGATCTCTATTGAATTCACGTTTTCAATTCCAGACCGATCTGAATGAGAAAAAACAGATATGAGAGTGGATAACAAAACGGTAATGTCACTCAATAAGCAACCAAGGTCAATCACCGAGTTTCCTGTTGAAAAACAATGACACGGTAATTGATGCTTATATAGTACTCACCAGCAGACACCAGCACCACCGCAGTGAAGAGCCCCAGTTCTTCTGGTGACAGCTCTAATGCGTTGAGTTTTTCACTGAAGTCAAACATGATGCCTAAAAGATCGCCCATGCCCATGCTTTTCAAAGCCTCCAGGCTGTAGGTGGCGCCAGAAATGAATGTCACAGTCTTTTCTTTTACGTTAAACAGAGAGGAGAAGCGTACCATGAGGACCTGCAGGAGACATTAGAAGATTGTTAATCTAACACAATGCAACAAGGTAAGAAAATATCAAAAACACAGTGTTAATTCAACTAAAAAAAATTCATTTTAACATGTTGGATAGTGTTAAACTAGCCTGAAGAAAACTCAAAAGATACACAACAAGCATTGATGTGCATTGAAACTCACCTCAAACGTCCCAGCTTTCAGCAAAGTGACCTGGTCATTCTGGGATAATGTATTAAATCCCGGGATGTGTTTGGCAAACTCCACCACTTCCCGCACAGCTGGTGTGAAGCTAAGAGAAAAGTCTTCCCAAATTTCCTGAGGTGTTTTGTTGGGGTCCGAGTAAGGATGCATGTTCATTGGACAAGCCTGTAAAAAATCAAGTGGGATAATGTTCAGACATAAAAATAACAAGTTTTCAAGCTCATTTCCAAAAGATCTCCATTAAAAACTGCTTTATCCAAATATAATTGTCTTACCAGCAGAATCTCTTTGCGTTTCTTCCACGGACAGTTGTGTCCCTGTGAGCTGCTGTTCATCTCTTGGTGGACCCCGTAGAAATGACTGTTGTTATTGTGCATCATTCCGGACCCTGAGGAGGCCTGAAAATGTGGCCCGTTTTCTACTGATGCCTCAAAGTTCTTACTATGAAGGTTGACATTATTGTCGTGGTGGTAGATGGTGTTTTGGCCATTGAGGTGATAACCGGCCGTGCAGAGATTGTTGCTTCGGTTGTCCATATCTCCATTGTGAGGCAGCATTGTCAAACCTAACTTATCATGAGCGTAGACGAAGGTCTCCCGATGTGCCCTGGTTATGGCGGTGATGGTTTTTTCGACACCCGGGCTGCAGCACAGTGGTGGGGAAGAGGAGACAGGTGGGGGACTCAACCTCGAGTCCGGGGCAGGGTGAGAGGGAGATGGTGCTGTGGTCACTGCAGGAGGCTGGAGTGCCACAGTAAGACCCTTGCACGGAGACGTGGATAAAGATGGGGAAGCAGACGACGAACAGTTGGATGTTATGCTGGCCATCTGGAATTCCTTCTGCAATTGGTTGTTCACCATGTTGTTCATGGCATTCTGCATCTCGGCAAGCATCCTCTGCTTCTCGCGCTTTGGGATGCGGCCAAAACGGACAGCTGGGGATTTGAAAAGGAGAGAAAAGGTCACAAAATGTTTGATGTATTTTCATTGTATGCCAATGAAACTGTACATTGTGTTTTGTAGCACAAGATGCTTACCGTCACGGGACATGCCCACAGATAGACACTTTTTAAAGCGGCACTGCTGACACCTGTTCCGGTTGATCCTCATAATTGTACAAGTTTCATTTTTCAGGCACTTCTTGTACTGGATGTTCTGCTGGATGCTGCGTCGAAAGAAACCCTGCGGATCGCAGATATAATATATACGTGTTATTCTCTACATGAACATGTTATGTATATACATATATATATGTGTGGGTGTGTGAGCGTGCAACTATCTCACCTTGCATCCCTCACAGGCATGGACACCATAGTGAAATCCAGAAGCCACATCTCCACACACTTTGCACAGCAACACCATTCCATTCAGTTCTGAGTCGAGAGAAAAGCAGACATTAATATTATATTCTCTCTGATTTATGGTACTACAAAGATCGAACAAGCTAAATATTCTTATCGCTTACTTGTAAGCGCGGCAACTGATTTGTTGGGAGAGTTGCGTGCACTTCCGCCATCATCGCGGCCTCTCGGGGATCCGCTGGAACACGAGGAGCTTCCATCCTCACCTGATCCTGAACTTGAGCTGCTGCTGCAGCTGGTGTACATGCGCGAAGAATCGTGGGATCCATTGGGAGATGGTGGGAACGATGATCCGAAACAAGGCGTTGTGAAGGACTGCAGGCTGCTGTTGGAATTTTCACTGTACATGGACACGGGGCTGGTGCGGTTGGGTGAGCCTCCGCACGATCCGATGTACGATATTACCCCACCTGGTGATGGAAAGAGGAGCATGTGTTTACAAAAAGCTTCGGGAAACTTTATATAACATTAAAACGATACCTCCCACCGCGCTTACACTGTGGGAACGCTCGCTCGTAAAAAGTCAAAGAGGAGGCCCGTCGAACGGTAGCTGAAAATGTTCTCAGGTATTTTTGGCCTTCCTAAAACATTTTGATGTTTTCACAAATACTTTGCTCGGTTACACAAGGAGTTTCAGTAAAACACAAAGGGCTGTAGTAACAGGGAGGCTGAGAGAATCTGTATGCATGGAGCAGACAGAACTTTCTAGGAATTGTTATTGCTTTCCTGTAAAAATTACAGCGGCCGCTCCTTTTATTTCCTGAGGGGGTTAATGACACTGGAAAGCCACGTGAGCATGTGGCATCCGTCTTATATACACAACTCTGCCTAAACCTGTGTGTTGACTTTTTACAACTGTTTGTTTTGTGTTATATGATCTTGCTCTTTGGCGTTCGCTCAAATCAGATAATAATAGTCAACTTTGCTCTTGAGGAACTACACAATGGGCTTGAACTGTGTCCGCACATATAAGCTGTTTATGGATATCCACCGCTATCAATATTTATATCTTATTTTCCTTTCATTATTTCTGTACACCTACAAAAAGTTGATCTTTCGTTTTGTCACCCTACTTTTGTTCAAAATGTTCCTAAACACCTGTCACGCTTTACATTTGTCAAACTTTTATTCGCAGGAACCAAAGATCAGCAGCAATTTGCATCACTTCACAAAACTGCATCAAACAGTGTGCGCTTCAAATATATTCTCCTGGCTCCTCACGAATACTTTTTTTTTATTTAAACCCTTCCCTGGCAAAGATTGAATAAACACTGTGTCAAATGAAATCTTGTGTAAGCATAACAGGGCAGGGCGCATGTGAGCTGTTCCAGGATATCATCGGTTAAGCCCGCCTCCTCTCCACGTGCGCCACTGACAGTCCTTCAACACGCGCTGCTTTTGACACGCCTCTCAAAACACGCCCGGTTTTTACAAATGATTATAAAGTTCAATCTCGCCCACACGTAACCTTTACAGTCTATAATAATAATAAAATGCCGTCAATATTTATCTAGTGTTCAATATCTGAATTGGGGATAATAAAAAAGCGAGCCACGAGAGTACGGAGGTCAGTTACTGTAAAGTAAAAAAAAAAACTGGTGATATCCCTGAATGTGGCTAATTGCATTAATAATGTGAAGTGATGGACAAAAAAGGTCAATAAATAAGTTGAATAAACTATATGCAAAAAAGTTTACAAATCCACTATTTGATGCGAACGTTTGCAAATCATCATAACTATTAACGTGACAATAAAGAACGTGTCGTCAGAAGTGTGTGTTGATTTGGATTTTGCATGCGGCTCCTCCAATCAGGTCGGGACGCATCGTTTTGTGACAACAAATGTATCAATAATAAGCGAGTCCGACAAATCCATGTCTTCAATAGCTCACAAAAACACATCTAAGTCTAAATAAAACAGCAACCCAATATGTTTAAGTAGGCTACAGTAACCCCAAAATAGTATGTATTACATCCTGGGGTTGGGATGTTTTGTGACGCTGCATTCATGTCATAATGAGAGAGAAAAACTGTTACGTTGAAGTGGATCGAGCGTGTTCTACTTTTGAAGTGAACACGGGTTAACGTGATGTCCAGCCCCCCCTTCTCAACATTCGGCCCAATCACATCGCTCACATGGCCCAGCCTGCCGCGTCACACACGGGTTCGCGATGGGAGTGCAAACACATCGCGAGGAGGAATTATGTAATGAGCCATACGCTTGCCAATGGATGTAGGCGGAGAGCAAAGAATGAAAACAAAAAGCACATGGCTAGACTCGTCTGTCCATGTGAATCAGTGACTCTCGACTGCATCACAGGGATGTCCGTACACCTGACTTTAAAGTTATGACCTAGTTCCCCGAAATTCTCGAGAACAGTGTTTCTTAACCCGTGATGTCCTTTTCATTGTTTGAAATTTGCATTTTTATACATATCGCGGACTTTTCTCGAGATAGATGCTATATTGCATTAGAAATTAAGTATAGTTTAATGCCTTTCCCCGTCGTCGGATTCATAGCCTTGATACAAATGTTATTAAGTATTTTCATAAGAAAATATTGTGTTTATCATTGCACATTCAAAAAACGTATTTTGAACAAACTCGTGCGCTCGTTAAAAAAACACAATGAAAACCGCGATGCATTATGTTTGGGTCATACGTAACATACCGTCCCATTCATGTTTACAATAAGTTTGACTAGTTAACCAAGATATACAAATACACGATTAATGACTACATCGAGAATACTTTTTTTATCTGTTTGTACAAAATTCAGTATCGCGTAATGCAAAATTATATTCGACATTGAAACAGATCGAGCAGTGACGCGCAAAATATCAAACGTCGTTTTGTTAAATATCACTAAAAGCAAACAAAAAGTCTTACCTGTATTCGAGTCTACTACTGTGGTCATATTGAGCCCCAGTAGAGTCATGCAACTGTTGATGAAATAATCTTCGTGGCAACACCTAGAGAAGAGATGCCCTAGATGCGTTTCCTTTAAAACAGTTCTTTTTCAAGGAAGAGTCATAGACGTCTCGTAATTGAATATAATAAGCGCGCATCTAAAATATGCCGAGAAAAGAGAACGAAAGCTGCGGTAGTACGCAGAAAACAGCTAAGTTCAAGAAGACGTGGTTCATTCAATAAGTGTATCGTAAGCGAGCGCGCGTGCCCTGTCACTCTCTCTATCTGTGTCGCTCTGAACTGTTTTCTGTCAAGTCGGCCCGGTTTTGCTTGGACTGCCTCGTTTCAAGGTACATGCCTTGATGAGATAAGCGCAGGCGCACCGGATCCATTGCTGCTGCACGAGGCTCAAAATGTGTCCATGTGACCCGAGCGAGATCCTCGTGCCCCAGTGACACAGTTTCTCCCAAACACATTTTCGGTGCGAAAGTCCCCACGCACGTGGCTATCTCAGTATTAGCAAATGTAGTTTTATTTGAAAAGTTTTAAAGCTGCCTGAAAACCATTTGTTTTTTTATGATTGATACTGTGCTTGTGCATAATGCGTAAAAGTGTTTTGGAAAGAGGAAATTTTTAAGTCAATGTGTAAATAAATACAAATCAGCAAATGATGAAAACTGTTTGTGAGTAAGATCTTCTTTGTAAGTAAGACACTTATTGTAACTAGCCTCCATTGATTGTGATTTTGGCAAAACATTAGATAACATATAGCCTAAACAATGATGATGCATTTGTTTTTCTCTTGAAGAAATTGGTGCAATTAAATGTAATTGAATGTGTAGTCAGGCTGACTCAATTTCTCATGAAATAAGATTTTTGTCTCGAATTAAACCACCTTAAATTAAAAACTAATTATTAGTAATTTGAAAAACAACAACACAATTTTACATTATGCAAAACATCACGTGCCACTTTAACTTATTTTTAAAGCCAAATAAACACTGACCACGCCTTGAAATATAAGTAGTCTGCATCTTATAAGGTATGGTATGTTTACCAAAAAGTTAAAAGATACACAAGATGGAAATACACGCAAAAACATTGAATGGATGTTATCACAGAATAAGTTTATTTATAACAACATAGCACTGAAATATTCATTCTGGTTAAACAGTTATTATGCAACAAAGTCTGCTGTCTTTGTTAATTAATATTCTATTGTATTTTTCAACAATTTTAAAATGTAAAAAGTCTTTAATTTCTTATCTTTTGGTCGATTTTTGTACATTTTCTCCTCTGCGCTGCTTTTCAGCACTCAGTCAATGCATCCCCAAAATAACAAGTCACTGTGCACTGTGCACCAGATTAAAAGACCGACAATCTATAGTAGACCATTATTTTCTTCTTTTCGGGCTCGGGCGGCACGTGCATGTGAACAAAACCCTAGGTTGCTAAAAAAAAGACCATCTTGCAGCGTCATGTGTATGTGAAGCACAACAGTAACATCACTTACCCTAACTGGAGCCACACTTGTTGATATCACGTGAATCACTCAAGCGCCTCACTGGAGGTGCGATTTATCATTCTCACCTGTACAACAACAGTGCGTGACAATGCACGTGATCACGCAACAGAGAGTCTCTACAAAACAAACATGCATGATTCAGTGATGTGGCAAAAGCCGTTTCCTCAAAGTGTTTTGAATGGACCACGCCTGTTAGCGCTATTTTCTGACTATCGTTTCCGACACGTTTCTCAACCGAATGCATCTTGTTTACACTGTCAAGGTTATGGTATAATATTAATAACAATGCCCCAGGATGAGCGAGGCACTTATCGTCACTTTTGAAAATCACGCATCGCGTAATCACTTGTGTGGATTTAAAACTGCGCGCATCTCGGCTCTGGCGACTTGTAGCAAAGGCAGCTTGTGCATGACTGTATTTGTAACATCCCTGGATTGTCACATGCAGATCCTAACACAGAAAGCCGTGCACGATCTTTGTGGTCACGCGCGCATGGGGCGCACCAGTGTACCATAATCTCACCAACCTATTCTCAGACGCACATTTATCCAAAGAAGCAAATTACATGATAATCTAAAAAAGCATCAATGTTTGCAGCTGCTAAAACTTGAATACTATGAAGTATTTTTATTAAGCCATATCGAATAATGAGTGTTAACCCTTTTCAGACATATAGGGCGCTACAGTGGTCATAAAATAAAGAATATTGCATATGCATGACACGGTACACACCAACCAATAGTATACAGTCAGTGTCAAGATGTTGTATGTGAAAATATGTTAACATTAAAAAATGTTTATAAAAAGTAAATATCTTGTTTTAAAGCCCAAAGAGCAATAAAAAAACATGGAAAATCCTTAATGAGGTAATCTCCTTATGGTACACACATTGGCAATACAAAATATCTTTGTTAAATGATTAGCTCTCAAGCCTATTTGTGACATAGAAATAATATTTGTAATAATTTTAACAAAAACTGTGGTGCCATGGTACATTAAAAAAGGTTGTTGGTTATTCTTTAATCTTTTGTGTTGTTTGGTTTATGCTGAGCTAAAGGAATAGTTCACCCAAAAATGAAAAGTTGTGCCATGAATTACTCACTCTCTAGTTGTTCCAAAAAACATTCTTGGCCACTATTGACTACCATAGTAGGAACAAATACAATGGTAGTCAAAAGAGCACCAGAATTGTTTGCTTTCCTACATTCTTTAAAACATCTTCGTTTGTGTTTAACAGAATAAAAATGTATAAAGCAATTTTCCTACTATGGCAGTCATTGGTGGCCAAGAAATGTGTGGTTATGAGTGTATGATGACAGTTTTTTGGTGGGGGGGTGGTGTGTGTGTACTATCCCTACAAAAGTCTCCCAAATTTCCAATTAGTTATGCTCATCAATTTATAATGTGGTAATCTCAGTGGCACAGAACTCTGAATATCCCAAATATTTTCCTATGACTTCATGTGTTATTTGTCCGCTTCGTGTCTGGATCTACAGCGTCCATGCTCGACAACGTGAGGAAGTATTGGCATGGCACACGATCATTTCCTTCCCATCATTTAGTTTTTTCTCTTTGGTAACACTAAAGGCTAAACCCATCTTAATGCCCTGATGTACGTTACTATTTCTTGGTCAGCACAATTGTTTCGATACATCCACATAAAACATTGGAATGAATACGTGATGATGAGTTTTTAAATTAGTTTGATCAAATAGCAACAATGGGTCTCTGGTGAACATTTCTTTGGTTGTTAAAATATAAATTCCCTAAATAGAAACTTAGAACCAAACTAGTTCAGTATGAAACTAGGTCACTTGAGCTTCTAACCTAGTGTCCGCGTGACTTAATGAGATACAGCAGCTGTGTCTCATTGCTGGTTTATAAATAACAAAAATCAACATCAATGATATAATCAAGTATACGAAATGGCGATTCCAATGTCATATGTTTCTAAAACTATTAGAGTAGTTAATGCATTAACCTCCAGTGCGCGCTCCAATACATTAAACCTGCTAAATACATCAACCAGATACAAAACTAAATTCGTTTCTGCAACAATTGCGGTGTAGACTTACAAAGCAAATATAACAAACGGTAATGGGAGCATCTTTCATCGATGCGGTACAGATGAAAATGCATCCCTGTTTTTCTGATCGCGGCTGTCACACGGTCCCCGTGCGCCATGTGAGTGGTCCAGTTCCGAGGACATAGCTGCACGCACAGGAGTGTGTCGTCGCTGCTGCGGATGCGCATGGTCACCAGGCTCGTCCACGTGCGGGGGCGCTGTTACAACGTCAGCTCTGTAAGTGGAACACTTAAAGTGGGCGTCGACCCGCCGGCTCTATTTTCGTGGAAAGCCTCGGTCATCCACAAGCCGAGTGTAAACATCTATTAGTCCGGAGAAATAAAACCCGCATCAAAGGGTTGTGAATGTGATTGCTGTTCTATTTAATCGTGGATAGAAATTCGTATAAAGGCTATTTTATTTTCACATCAGTGAAATCTGATGAACATATGTGTTGATAACTGTGGTCTAGGAGTAGATAAAAGTTCAGTAATAGATGTGTTCTATTTAACACTTAACTTATATAGAGAAATTCCTCTCTATATTCCTCTCTTTATCAATTTAGTCGATAAGGTTATTTCCCATAAACCTATGCCGGCCTTGACCTTGCTTGTTCCATAGGATGTTTAGCTGTACTGGTGATAGCAGGTTGTCACAAATAATACAAAGCATACAGCTATTAGTCTGACAGGTTTTATCAACAGCCTATCCCTCCCAAGATAAAAGTGAGTCGATACTCACTTTTATCTTGAATATCATGAGTCATACGGACACGGTTTCCACTTTTGCACGCACTCAAACATCTTCGAGGGCCATGTATATGTTATGTAGTGCCCATCCTTTTAAAACAATGAGTGCAGCGTTAACATTTCAAATAGCACCTTCTAGTGGTCAAGTCTGGTACTTACAGTACTGTTTGTGCTTGGGGTAAAATTAAGCTATGAACTCCTACAGTTTGGTGTTAAAGTAAATTGCGTGACATTAGTGTTATTTTGGTTACAAGCATTCTTCCAAATATAGATTTGGAACAGCAATGGTGAGTAAAGGAAGACAGAATTTTCATTTTCGAGTGAACTGTATCTTTAAGTATTATTGAGCCAGCTCGAGAAATATCTAAAAAAAGGAGAAAAACGGGTGAGAATGTTGGTCGTTTTCCTCCCTGACAGTAAAACAAGAGTGATAGTGATTAACACTATTACAATGACATAGGTGTATTTCAGGTTAATTGAGGAACGGTTCAGAGGTGTAGATCTACCTAATGGTGATGGAACGCACCAGATGGGGAAGAGCGTTGAGATCGGAGCTGAAGAGCAGAGACGAAAGCACACCTATACTTGTACTTGTACTACTCACCTTAGCCTGGATAACAAACTTGTCATCAGTATAGGTATCTCAAATTTCAAGGGCAAGCTTTATTAAACAATAAAGATGTATGATTTACATTTATCTGTTTACATGCATTGTGCCTGGAATACAAGATAGATGATCTGTTTACATTTACAGAAATCTGCATTGACACTGTAAGTGGCTGTGACATACTATTTTTCTTTAAAATATTCATACATAAACAGCTTTTTACACCATTGGTAAACTGTCTAAATTTTGCAATCTTATTGTACCTCCAAAGTTATATTGAACGTATACAAAAATGTTCGAATCAGTGTTCACATAAATCTAGCACATTTATTTAAATGCTAAGCAGTGTTTAATTTGCTGACAAAATGCATTTCCAACATATCAACAACCAGAACTCTTCAATAAGTTTTTAATGTATTTATGTATTTGTGAAACTGTTCGATTAACATTTTGAGCTAATATACGCCTTGCGGACTCAAGAACTGTGTCCATGCTTTAATATTTGACACAAAACTTCAGTAGGAGAAATGCGCAATACATTGCCACGTGATGTCATATCGCAAACAGTGCTGCGCGAGTCACGATTTCACGCAGGACAACGCGCACGCGCTGTGTGCTCACATTAATACCAAACCCGAAAGTCGTCCCAAGGAAGGCGATAGGTGAGTCCGGGAGGGGGCTACGGGTATTTAAATAGCTTGTCGATTCAAAGTGAAGATGAACGAATTGGAGTTGCAATGTTGTCCCTTTGGTATTTATATATGCAGCATGGGAACATGACTTAAAATGGCGCCATCGTCTTTCCAGTGCAGTCGAAGGAACTGGTGAAAACGACTGTCATTGTTTTGCAATAGATGTAAAATGGTGGCCGCCGCGCTGTTTCTAAAAATAATGAAGCCGATAGTTGGTGCACGCCCGAGGTTCTGCTGTCGAACGTGAAAAAACTAGTTTTGTTTATACACAATCACAGACGATGTTATCTCCGAATAAGTAAACATTATGCATGTCACTTGTGGTGCATTTATAGCTACGCTGCGTGCTAAAGAAAAGAGGCGCAGACATGCTTATCTTATTTATATGCATTGTTTTGAAATTGTGGGCATAGAGGACAACAAAGGACTTTTTTCATCCTTGGCTTCCATATGGGGTTTCACATGAAACAGTCCTTACGCTTTATATGTTCAAAGCAGCTCTACAACAATAGTTAACCGTAATCTATTCCACTCTGCTCCTCAGTTTGTATTAGCATCAATAGTAAGATTTTAGAGACCGTACTGAGCATGGTGAACTACTATAACTTCAATAACATTGTGTCTTTTCCTCCAGAATGGCTATAGAAAAGGAATATCAGAAGCACATATCCAGACTGCCACAAATCCCCCTCATCTGCAGAGGTGGGTATTTGTAACCCCCCCAAATCTCCATTTGGAGGAGGTCGCAATGACTATGCGATCCACTGTGTTCACAAGTGAAGGACACAGACTGGATGCAAGCCTGAGCACAATCCACAACAGTGCAACTCATCAGCATCTACGCAAAGCAAAGATCAGCCATCAGTGTGCATCGCCCTGTCCCGACACATCTTCAGCAGGAGGCCACACACAAGAGGAGAACTGGGAGACACTGGGCTTCTTGACATTCCCATCTACCAAGCAGATGGGGGCTGAAGGTTCCCCTGTTAAAAGCAAATCACTGTTTTGTCCAGCCAATCAGAACCACGTGGAAAAGATGGATCCCATGGCATCAAATGGCAGCAATCAGCGGAGAGACGGAGTGGCTGTCCCTTCACCAGAAAACAGCCCTGATGGGAAGCGTTGGAATGTGCGAAAAGGCTCCGGCCTCGTGGACACGCAGACCAGCTGCATCCGACAGATCCTGCTACTGCAACTGGAACTGATCGAGCAGCAGCAAAAGCAACTTCACAACAAAAACAAAGAGATCGATGATCTCAAAGATGAAAAAAACATGGTAAGCTGCTGTTTTTTGAAGGATGAGTCCAATATACATTTGTTTAAAAGTGTCATCAGTTTGATTTACTTCAAGATTTACCGAAAGTCACTTAGTAATGTGCTTTGCGTTTGTATAGCTAATGGCACGAATTGAACGCATGGAACACAGACTACAGACGGGGAGAAAAGATGGAGATTCTCGTCCCTCCCAAACGCCTCGTCGAAAGGAGCCAGAGGCGAAGACGGCCTCCTCAAATGAGGGCCAGCAGGAGAAGCAGGTTGACGCCCCAAAACAAGTGCGCTGTGACCGAGCAGGAAGAGACACGAAAAGGTATACATCGAAATGATCAGATTAGACAGAATTTTGCATAGAAATAATAACAACAACCTTTTGTGTAAACAAATGTTTTCACATCTTTACTCCCTCAAGGAGGGTACTTTTCCAGGACTCCAGGAAGGGCAGGACGAGACGTGGACAGGCCAAGTCACCACCTCCGCCATCACCACCTCCCGAGGAGGGCCTATGTCCAAAAGAGGAGCCTCAGGACGTGAGCTGCTCTGGTTCACAGGTGGAGGAACAGCCTTACATGACAACAATTGAGACGTGCTGTTGCCATCAGCCACCTCCGTCGCCATGGGGAGACTCTTCCCCTGTGCACGAGGACACCGTTCCAGGTGTGTTCAGTTCATGGGATTTAACTTCTTTTGTTTCTCTGTTGATGGATGATGGATTTAAGATGTGCCGATTATTGAAGTGTATCATTGCTACATGTGCGCAGTTCCGTCCTGGCGGGAGAGCATCATAGAGCCTCTGGGGCAGAAGGAGGCCTCGGACATCCCTGAGGTTAGAAAGACACAAGATGCAATCCTGTACACAATGACTAAAGTGAATGCTCCTATCTGAGATCTGTTTTTATTTTGTACAGTGTCTAGACGACAGTGTCTTTTTGAAGCGGCACTCAAAGCTTGAACTTGATGAAAAGAGAAGAAAAAGGTGATTTTTACGTTAGGTGACTTATATATAAAAATGTTAAACATTTTGTTATTGTCCATATTAGATACATCATTGTTAAATTCTAAATAAATAATGATATTATAAGTTCTTAGTTTTATTATAAGTTATATCTTAACATTTCAGTTTATTTAGTTTCATCCTCTATTTCAGGTGGGACATCCAGCGTATTCGTGAGCAGAGGATGTTTCAGCGTCTACAGCAGAGGATGAATAAAAGGAAGGTGGTTCAGGACAGTGAACAAGAGCGGTGCTCCTTACATCCAAATCTTGAAGATGGTATGTCAAGTGTACCTGCAGAGAATTGATATCAGATGAGAATGCATAAGAATTGCCTAACAGCGGTCTAGAATAATAAAATAACTGTCTGATTTGCTTTTTTGTTTCCTTAGTAAAGTCTATTATGGTAACACCCTTCTTGCCAACGGTGGCTTGTGGAAAACCTCTCCCCAACCTAAAAGAGGAGTGAGTTGATTTTGTTTAATACTGAATAATAAGGATCACATTTTTTTATATATTTTACAAAAACATTTGTTTAATGTGTCCGTGTTTATTTACTCAGAAATTTTGAGTTGCCATTGGTGGAGGAACGTAGTCACTGCCGCAGCGAGGTGATCAAGAAAAGGACGCCACATCGGAGGTGTCGCAAATGAAACCATCTCCATATGCAAAGCCGCGATGACACGCGCCTCTCACCGCAGAGTCAACAGGAATCCGCTTCATGTGTGTTGAAGCAAAATCTTGGCCATGTACTCTTATCTCTCTTGGACACTAGATTGCACTTTGAATATTTTGAGGCAGATTGTGGGCTGGCTTGGATATTGCCCCTGCTTGGCATCTATAAGAAACGGTTTTGTAATGTTTGAGAAAAAGTCTTTCATCCATGGTCATGGTCAGCATCCAGTGTTGAATGTAACACTCACATGGTCATGCTTGCGTTATATCTTGCGATTAACTTGAGCGATATGGACCAAAGCTTTTACCATAACCCATCTGCTATATCTATATTAAACCATGGTTGCAGAACTACATTTTTTGTCAGTTGCCTTTGGGTTTCTCGGTCATAAAAAGTGTCAATGGTTGAAAGTCAATGAAGCAGCATTTATTGTAACAGAAAGCTCTGTTAAAAAATGTGTAAGATATTTAAAGCTAAAGAATTTTTCAAACATTAAAACAAGTTGAGAAACGGGACGCATTGTTTTTCTGTCTGTTTTAAATGAATGTATTATGGCAAACTAAAATTAAAAAGGATTATAACGTACCTTGGCTGCATTTTCCAAAAGCATTATAAAAACTATATAACATTATAGAAACTAAAAATAGCATATCAATCTTTCCTTACTAAAAAGGTTCAGTGTACATGGCACATTGATGATAACAGACAGTACCATGGGCATGTTATTAATGTATTCATTCACAAAAAAAACAATATATTAATTATTACATTTTTTTTAACTCAAAAGAAAACCAGATCTTCAACTTGTTTTATCTTTTACAGCCGTAACTAGTAACTTACAAATCCTATTAAAATCAGCATTGTTATACGATCTTAACCAACCCTCGAAAGAAACGTCCCTTACGTAACTCCTTTCCGCTAATTTACCCACGCGCGCCTCTTCCGACGCGGAGCGAAAACAGGAGGGATATGACGCACTCGCGAACCCCCACAATTCCCCGCGCACATCCGCTTTCCCTTCCTTGAGAGTTAAGATGGCGGACCGGCGGAGACGGAGACGGCGCGTCTCTCAGGACAGCGAGGAGGAGGATGAGTCTGCCTCGGGATCCGAGAGCGGGAGATCCTCTTCGCCCGGCAGGAAGCCACGCGGAAAAGATCCCGAGCCGGTGGAAGCGCCAGTGGAGCGCGTCGTCCCCAAAATCGATTGTGTGTCGGAGTGTGTGAGTGTGTGACTATAAATCTGCTTTTATAATCTGGGCCAATCTGAGTGTGTGCGGTTAACATCGTCCGTAAATGATGGTTTGGTACTTTTGTAAGCGACTCCGGACGTGAGACAAATGTGGAAGTTTGATTACATGTTCGTGTCGGCATCCCGCACGCAAGACAACTATTCAAATATGCACATGACAATAACTGCACATTAAAGATGCCCTTTTATTTGCGTTATACAGACCAACATGGATGTAACGTTGTCGTTGAATATACATGAATGTGTTGTTTGACCTTAAGATTTCTTGCCTCCAACATTGAACTCTGTGGTTCTCCATCCTGGTCCTGGAGGCACCCCTAACTCTGCATATTTTGTCCTTTATATACCCAACACAAAATACGTATGTTGCTTTGATCTGTCATATTCATGTCAGGAGAGAACAGAAATTTTATTGACTTGTGTATATATTTGTTGTTTTGTGACTTACATTTGTCTTGTTAACGCCCTTAAGTTATTTGAGTGTTGTTTTGAGCATGTTCGTAACGTATGGATACATGGATTTGATTCTGATTTGATTCTCTTTAGGAAAGTGAAGACGGCGTAGGCGAAGGTGAGTACCTTTCAACATTTGCAATACATTTATTCTCCATCGTAATAAAATGAGCTGTCACTCTTGGTGGATTTGGTTCGTTGCTGTTATTCTTGGTAATGGGAACAGACTTGCATTAAAGGCTGATTTGTGTGGCTGTTTCCTCAGCTGTGCTATCAGATTATGACAGTGCTGATCTGGAGGAGAATGGATCACACACTGAGGTAAGTCTCTATGGCAACACTGTTTAACGGCTTTGTTGAGAAATCCATCCGTTCTGAGAATAAAATGCTTTGCTGAATAACGTGCAGGTCGAGACTGGGCTGTCTGGCTCCTTAATAGTGATCAAAGGAGATCAATGACCAGCAGCTGATGGGAACTGTGCTTGGCTTAAAGAGATGCTGTGATTTAATGTTAAACGTAGTTTGAATTGTCAGAAAGTGTTTTTTTTTTTTTAAAAGCGAAACTGTATCTAGGGTGTTTTTGCACGAATCTCTTGTGGAATTATGAGTACTGCCAATGCATCGCCCCATGCTGTTAGTGCATCTGTGGTCCTCGTCTAATTTTAGTAGACACATGACGTATCAATGAGACGCTTGCTTATGTAAGTAAGTATCAGTTTGATGATTGCGAGGCATATTGTTGGGTAATTAGGACTCATTGGAGAATATGGCTGTTTTGTAGCCTCCGGCTCATTAGTTGTGAGAGAGTAGCAGAATGGAATTGAACGCTGCTGTATTTCTCAGCTCACCAGGTTTATTCTGTGGAGTCCAGCCTGCTGATGGTCCACTTTGTTCGGTGTCCTAGCAACCTTTTCTACAGCATCCCTACATAAAGCTGGATTTAATTTATGCCAGACAAGCACGGTCTCCTCACAGAATGCTGTTTCCAAAAGAGTTTTCCAGAAAGAGGAAAGTCTGTAAATTACATTGCCAGTCAGGGCTAGGTGGCATCTGCTGTTCGACTGTAAAAACGTCTAATTTGCAGTAGTTTATACTCCAGTAGCTATATATCTACACAGCTATCGGCATCCTGAGCTGCTTGTTTATAGTGCATTGAGTTTCAAATATACGTTCTGTCTCCAGCAACTTCTAAATATAGATGAAGTAGCATTTATATGTTGTGCAATAGGTTATTATTATTATTATAGCTATAGATTATTGTCTCCCTAAATGGATATTTCACCAAGAAATTGAAATACTGCCATCATTTACTCCTTGTTTTTCCAAACGTATGACTTTCAAAAAAAAAAATCTTGGATGTGTTGTGTCCGTACAATGAAAGTCAATTGGTGCCCATGGTTGGTTATCAACATTCTTCCAAATATCTTCTACGGGAGATAAAGTCATACAGGTTTGGAATGAGATGTAAATTGTGTATTCAATGTGGTTCTCTTACCTCAAGAATGGTATTCGCGAGCTATGTTCACAGCTCCCTTTTGACTGTCCTCCTTCCAGGGAGGTGAGGATGAGGAGGAAGGCGAGCATTTTAGTGAAGAAGAGGCCTCACGAACTGCTGAAGAACCAAAACCTGCTGCAGACCCCCCCGTGGAAGAAGAGCTCGAGGTTGAAGAGAGAGAAGAAGAGGTGAAAGAAGTTAAAGCAGATGAGAAGGAAAATCTGTCCGGAGAGAGGCAGAGTGGTGACGGACAGGTATGAGAGGCTCTAAAATGAATGAATTCTTCTGCACATTACATCGCTTTTTATAGTCAATTTCTGGCAGCACCCTGGTCTTAGTTGGTGTGTAGACACACATTTCTTGGCAGGGAACAAGTCATTAAAACGGTCCATTGACAGATTTAAAGCCAGCTGGCTAAAATTCTACAGCCTGGACCGAGGCGCTGCTAAATCACACGTTCATTGGTGTTTCTAATTGTAAATCCTTTTTAGGCTGAAACTAAGCTTAAGACCGGCCCTAAATGTTTACAGGAAAGCACAGAGGACCCTGAGAATAAATCGGACAGTAAAGGGAGTCAGAAGCTGGACGACGATGAAGACCGGAAGAATCCAGCGTACATCCCCCGAAAAGGGCTCTTTTTCGAGCATGATGTCAGAGGTCAGACTCAAGAAGAAGAGAGGTGAGAGGGTTTTTTAGTTGACATTCATATCTTTGCTGATAATGTGCAGTAGATTATTTTTCACCTTCCTTGCTGAAAAGATTCTCTTCAAAACATCCTAGGTGTGAAAGTGTGGATATTAACAAGGATTCTCACCTTGATTATTTTAATCTCTCATCAGACCTAAAGGGAGAAACAGAAAGTTGTGGAAGGACGAGGGTCGTTGGGTACACGACAAGTTCCGTGAAGAGGAGCAGTTGCCAAAGTCCCGCGAAGAGCTTGTCTCTTTTTACGGTTATGACATACGCAATGGCACAGGACCAAGTGACGGACGGTCGTACCGTTCTCGAAGACCCAGGTAAGATGCTAATCTTTCTTAGCATCTGTTTTTTATGCTTTAGTGGTGTGTGGTATTGGTACAATGTGACGCATTGATTCAAATTCAAACTGTTTATTATGCTGAGCAATTTAGCTGTCATCGAACCAAATTATCTTGAGTTAAACTACAATTGCTCTGTAGCCAGCTTAAATTGCTTTACCAATTGTGTTTCTTTTATTGCAGACATGGTTCGCCCAATCGAGAGCCTAGGCGCCAACGTGATGGAGAAAAGTTTGTTCGTACCACGTGGCAGGGCCCCCCTCCTGGTCACCGCAGTTCCCCTCAGTCAGATACTCTACAATCAGGCCCACCCACTAACCCCCCTGCAGGACCCAAACCCACCGGACGAACCTCAGCTCAGCCTCCCCACCGTAGTTTCAATAACAGTCGAGCCCCAACAGCCCCGCACAGGACAGAAGGGAGAGGGTACCAGAAGCCCAGCCTGGACGGCCCGCCATCTCGTGGTTTCCGGCCTCAGCCAGCTGAGGTCGAGAGGGGTCCAAGGCTCAAGGGCCGTGGCTCTTACTCCGGCCGTGCTGACCGTAGCCCAGCACTGCTGGTGGAGGACATCCACAGCGAGGAAGAAGAGGGTGAAATTCCACTGGCGACGACTACATATACTGCTCATCACTACAAGACTGAAAGAGATCGGGTTCCATCGCCTAGGAAACAGGACCCAGGTCTTGTGGCAGAAGGAAACCGTGCGGCCGGGCACATGCGAGAATCGTCTCCACCTCAAGAGAGAACGGTGGAAAAGAAATCGTACTCGCTTGTGCGGAGGGCGACGAGAACGCGGCCATCTGACCTCGGTAAGCAGGCGTCATTAGATGATTCTTCAACTACTGTACAGCAACCGGCAACGGCGGCAAAGGGCGAGTCGTGGCAAGAGCAGACCGAGGCAGGAACGCAAGGTGGACTGACGGGGCTTGATCAGGACCTGGCACGCCTCAGCCTGGCGGGGCAGAACTGGGCCCAGAGCCCGCCTTCCTACCTACAGGCTGAGATGAGGGGTAATTCTTTCACTACATGTTTTTACTTGACATTTGAATCCAGAAAACTATATTGTAGATTTTATGGAGGGCGGTTTTGCAATTCTAGCCGATTTGTCTGTTACAGGTATTCGTAGTTCAATGCACATGGGTGGAGGCCCTCCTCAGTATGGAAACATGGAGGATATGGTGAGTGAATTACCTACAAAAACTAATTAACAAAAACAAAACTTGAGCGCTTGATATTTGTGGCATTCTTATTTGTGGTCCAATTGCCATATTCAATGTAAACATAAGTAAAACTTTATTTTTAAATTAGGGTGTTGGTAGTGGTCGGGCAAAGCGGTATTCATCACAACGCCAGAGGCCAGTTCCTGAACCTGCGCCTATGCACATAGGAGTCATGGACGGCCATTATTACGAACCCAGTGAGTGCAGTTCTCTTTCTATTCAATAGGGGGCATTGTACTTTCCTCAACATATATTCTGTAACAAAAATAATGAAAACATGGATATTTTAGAAACGGTACATAAACTTTTTGTGACAACCTCTGTCATTTCTTTGTAGTGTCTTTCCAGGGACCAATCTACACACATGGGGAGAGCCCAGGAGCCCTTCCTCCTCAAGGCATGCTCGTTCAGCCTGAGATGCACCTTCCACACCCCACTCACCCTGGACACCCAGGTAAAAAAAACTCCTTATTTCCTTCTGTCTGTTGCAGGCAATGCACATCCAATTCAGCATTATTTCTTGATCTTATCTGTGGAGAAGTGGATATTTCTCATTGTATGTAGTGAAATATGACCTGCTTTTGAATGTTCTGGGTTGCAGTGTATAACCACTACTTTATGTATTTCAGGCTTACATCCGCACCAATCTGGAGGGCCGATGCCCAATCCTGCTCTTTATGCCGCACCACCCGTTACTATGTCACCTGGGCAACCCCCTCCACAGCAGCTGCTACCCCCACCCTTCTATCCCCCTCCAGGTGTCATGACCTTTGGGAACACCAACTACCCGTACCCTGCTGGAGCTACGCTACCTCCGATGTACCCCAACCCCCAGGTTAGCCTTTTTCATTCAAGATTTTTGCATCAAAGGCTTCTGAGTATTTGCCTTTTACATATTTCTCGCTAGTGAGCGGTTCTATGACAGTTCACACCAGTTTGGTTGTGTAATAAAATCTTACCGTTCCATTTGCTCTACAGGCACAGGCGCAGGTGTACGGTGGGGTGACGTACTACGACACAGTTCAGCAGCAAGCTCAGCCCAAACGCTCCCCACCCCGGCGGTCTTCTCATCCTGTTACTGTCAGACCTCCACCACCTGAGGTAACGGCCACACCATTTGATCAACCTTCCTAACAATCACTTTGCTGAAACGGTTCTCATGTCTACTGAAAAATACTTTTTTTTTGTTGCAGTTTCTACAGTTTTAAATCAAGGGTTTGACTCTCTCTTCCACCAGGACCGTAACCGAAAGCCACCTGAGGAGATCCACTCCTAGCTTACAGATAACAAGAAGGATGTGTGTCAGGACCATTTTTGTATAAATTGAATTCGCTATTTAGGTTTTGAATTTCTGTTTTTTTAATATGTGTAATCTGTAAAGCCGTGCTTGAGTTCACTCTTCATCCACAGTCCTGGTTGTTCCTATGTTGTATTTTTCCCCAACCAGTAAAGTGTTTTCCCTGGGAGTGAACAAAGCAGGCAGACGTTTTTCCTTTACAAAATAAATCCCGTATCCCTGATGTCTCTTGTCAGACTGATTGAACTTTTACAAAACTGCTGGACTTTGAAATGCCTTCATCCTAGACCACAAGCGGTATAGATGTTTTCACGGTTTAGGATCTCATTTGCTTTGTTGTGCAAACAAACATGCTTTTATTCAAAAGAAGGAAAGTACTGCTGAGATCTTGACTGTTAAGTTTTTGCCCTGAATATTGCATTTTAAATTTGAAGCCTATGAATTCTGTCTAAATCAGTTTCATGCTTAGAACTTAATAATGCTTTTGCAAATGCAATATTTTCTTTTCCAAAGTTCAATCCTTAAGTTTAAACATTTCGCACCTTTGTCAAGTTTAGGGGTGCTGTACCATTCTGACTGCTTGACCCATCGTGATCGGTGCTAGGCCTCACATAGGAGACCAAAACCTTCTCTCTCTTTCTGTCCAGTTGGCCCTTGTGTCCTTGACATTGTACTGTGTTGAATTCAATACTGTAAATCTATCAAATCCAACCGATAACCTTGTCAGATACTGACCTACTTGACAGTGTAACTGCTCTTTAGCTTTCTATTGTAGGTGTACATATTAAAGTATATTAAAGCCAGTTGTTTAAGGAGTAATATTGAACTAAAGTACTAAACTACTAAGAAATAATGTCAGTATATAAACAAAGCCAGCAGGGAAACAGATTAAGTCTCCATTATTTTTGTTTCCTCTACGTTTTAAAGAGTCATGATGGTTGTATTCTTCAGACACACTATACAGGCAGGCATGTTTTTATAGATCTGTTTCTCTGTGATGGCGACTTTGGCTGTGAGCTGTTATACTTCGCCCACTGTGCGAGTGCAATGGATGCATCTTTTTCATGTGTTCCCTTTATGATTGTAACATAAAAAATAACTAACAGTATAACTGAAATGTTGTTCTAAGCGTTGTTTAGAGACGGCTCATAAAGACTATTAGATGATGTTGTATTACGTTCTATGCCTTAAAGAATTCATTGGTTTGACATATCTGTTTTGTTTGATTAGACCTGACGACACTGTGAGGGCTTGTACGTTTACTAGTTGTTTGAACAATATTGAAAGTGTTCATTTTTGCGATTGTTTTGTGGAGCAATGTCAGGAGATCAAAATTAAACAAATTCAATCTAACCTTAAAGTTGTCCTCCGCTGTTTTTGACAGGCACATGATTCTCTTTATTATTTTGCTATTATTGATCCATTGTGAAAATTGTTATATGGTCATTTTTAAAGGGGATTGACTTTTATTGGAAACCATACTGGTGTGTAGGGGTCTGTTGGTGGCATTTATCTAGTGAACGGAAAACAACAGAAGCTTGATTATTTAAATCCCAACATAACATACTATTTCTAATGGGTAGAATGGTACACAGCTGATGGTTCATGTTGTTGGATATTAGAAATAAAGGAAAACATTGGAATAGGAAAAGTACATTGCATTAGAAACGAGGTTTATAGCAGGATATAAATCGCAAGTGTGCGAGGATGCTCGGCTCCTACATTAGTCGCCCGTAGGTCTAGTCGTGCACTTGACTTTGCCAAAAGCGAATCGCCGTATCAAAACCTGCCAAGAGGAGGCGACGCATGCGGCGGAACGCGCGGCTCCTCCTGCAGTAAAACTAGGAGCGAGTCTCAAAATACACTGTAGCCCATATAACGGCCATGGTCAGCTCTGTGACGAAGATTTAAAGAAATGTTTTGCGTCTCCAACAAGCCTATATTTTTATCATTTTGAGCCCTGACTACACCCATTCATGTGTTTTTACATTTACATGAACGTACGCATTTAGTAAAAGCTTACATTTGGAAAAAATGTCAAGCTTTTTGATCGATATGTGTATTCTCTGGGAGACAATCCAACATCATTTGTAATGTTAACGTACTAGGCTACAAGAACAATGTAATTTTCAAGCAAACACGCATAAATGAGGTCAGGTCTTACAGTGGCGTTATCGTCAATGCTTTATTACGTCCGATAGGGGGCGCTAACAACTTTTGAATGCCGGGAGTTCAGACATTTCATGTTGAAAGTTTATTCTATAATGCTTGAAGTTGATTATGAGCCTATGTTCGTAATTTTCTTCAAAACTGCAATTGTACTAGATAAATAATTGCTATATTTTGCTTTTAAAAGAATGTAGACTTGAGTCGGTTCGAGGTGTGAAGGGGAAAACATCCAACAAGAGTGTCATATGAACCTTTGACACGGCTAGCGCCATACTCTACCAGTTGAGCTACAGTAAAGCCCTACAATTTTTGGTGTCTGAATCTTTAGACCTAAAGATATCGGATCTCTCAAAATCGAAAAATACTCGCAGCTCAAAACAACCCATTTCTTGATAAAGGCCCGGTTTCACAGACAAGGCTATAGTACCAGACTAAACTTAACGTGTGACCTGTCTTAACTGAATATAACTTGCCCAGAAATGTCTTAATATATATATGTGCCACGGCTTTGTATCAAGATACACAACAGTAATGTTTTCTTCAAAGGCGTTTTTACAAAAGGGACAGAAATATCTCGATTCAACTAAGACATAGTCCTGTCTTAAGCTGTGTCTGTGAAACCGGGCAAAAGAGTGTTAACCTCATCTAAGTTCTTCATTCGCACTTGAATGCAGCAGTTCATCTCATCTAAAATATGATACTGATGGTGAAAACAATAATAACCACATGCATATTAATAACCTTCCTGTCCATACACAAAAATTAATCAACATGCACAGCAGTTCAAATGCAGCTTCTTTGATCATTTTTATTGACCTACATACATGAAAAAATTGCATATTTTTACTGTTTCAATGCATGTTAAGCAGAGAAAAGCACATGTTCGTGTAAACATTGTTGCAGAAACAAATGAGTGATATAAAGTGTAAAGTGTTAAAGAGGAAGTCAGGGATTTGTTGTTAGATTTCTTATTTTCTTAGGATACATTGGGGAAAGACTCAAGTTATGTGTTAACTGCCTAAGTGTCAGATAGAGATTTGGGGGTTTATTTTGATATATGCCAGAAAGCAACCATCCATATCACTCTAGTGACTACAGCAACGCTCTAAAACACTTAGGCCTGTCTAATGCCCAAAACTTAGTTAAAACGGAATATAGAGAGACTCATGGTAACCACTTACATCATTCTTGTTATGGCGTCAATTTCTTTCATTTATATTAGTGTTTTCTAACGCCTCAGTTATCTTCTCATCTGTCCCATTCTTCTAAGCATTCTTGCACTTCATGTCTTCGTCGCTAACCTCTTCTCTCCTCTATCTCTCCCATTCCTTCACCCAGGACCACCAGTCTCTTTTCGACTTGTAAGGACTAGCCAAATGACTATTCCTGAGGGGTTCCCATTTTTAGGGCCTTTTCAGCCAGACAAAAAGCCTTTATACATGTGCAGACGTAGTAATGGCGTGTTGACAAATGCACTCCACGGCGATGTTTTCCCGTGGCACGTGAAAGATCACGTGGGCGGGTTTGTTTGTACACATCTGAGATTACTGAAGCGTGACGTGATTTATGGCTTCAGGCCTCGGATGACCTGCTGAAACCTAACGCACGTCAGAGATTCTTTTAGAGCCACGAGCCCCAACTCACTCAAGATGTCATGCTATAGTCAAGTACACTTAGTATATAGATGTAATTCCATCTCTTTTCTGTATGTACCGAATTGTGCCATGAATCAATTTTAAAGAAATACTTTGTAAACCGTTCATCCAAAACTATGCACATGAACTATTTAGTGATTTTAAGTAATAATTCTTACAAAAATGAAAATACTGTCATTATTTATCCACCTTCGGGAAATTGCAGGAAAAACTAAATTTGTTTCTTACAATGCAAGACACAAAATAATCCATTTTGAATAAGGTGCACAAGTCATATGGAATAATTTAAAGTATTTCTCTGTTAAATGATCCACATTTCGCTTTGGATGAGCTTTTGTATGTAAGCAATGATGACTCCACACTGAACTCAAAGCATGAGTCAGATTTTCTCAATTCAGATATTGGTCCGTGTCAAGCTTTTTAAACTCCTGAAATCCTGCCTTTTGGAGCTGGCACTCACCAATGCATTTTAATGCGTCTTGCTGCCGGCCTCTGCATATTTAACAGTGTCCCCTCTCTCATCTATTGTTGTGTGTGTCAGGGATGCACATCCCTGAGGTCGGGCCTCCCCCGACAGTCTTTTCAGAGGGACTGTAACCAAACAAAGCCTCGTGTTTTCTGAGGGTGATGTCATTTTGTGTTTCCCATCCCCCTGCGTGGACTGTGACTGAGTCTGTGTATGTTTTTTGGGTGACATCAAACTTTTGCATGTTTCATGAGGATGTTTACAAGCATCCATGCATTGAATTAAATAATGTTCTCGTATAATAAGAGTCGAGGTGTATCACGCTCTAGCAAAAATGCTTGTGAGATGTGTTTGTGTGTATCACATACACTTACACAAACTCACGAAAAAGGAGAGTCATTTCTGTCAATTGATTTTCCTTCTTTTTCTTCGCTTTTGTCTTCTCTCACATTCTCTTTCCAGCTGAAACGCAGCACAAAAGTGTGATTTCACAGCTATGGAAATTGCCTTTACCTGCATGTTCCTCTATGTGACATCAAGGGCAACTGTGTTTTTATTGTGTATGAAAGAACACTTCTCCTCTCTTTAACATGTTTCTTTTTTATTTATTTATAACTTTACACTTAAATCCCGTTATTTCAGCAGTATTTTTAAGCTGTGTGTCTTCATACGTCTTTCTCTCAATGAAGAGTCTTGTCATAAACACTCTTGTCATATGCAGTATGATATTAAGACATCTAACATTATTTAGTAATACTTCCTAAATATCGCTACGCTAAATGATGCCATAAGCCTGAGAATCACAGTGAAAAGTAATCCCATAAAAGTGTGTATTTGAAAACGCTCTTCAGGGGTCACATTAGCATCTAAATCTGGCAGATTGACGGGGAGGACGGCGTCTGCGCAGGAGACAAACAGCTTTCCTCAGATTTACTTATGATGTGTTTGGGGTGTCAGGGAGGGGAAAAGAGTTATTGTGAATCATGCCGCTGGAAAGTGGGTCTGTTTAATGAGTTAAAGATAATCTCCTTATGGGAAAATAGTGTGCACACACGCACGCACAACTAATGTTGCACTCCAGGGGCCCAAAAATTAATCTTAGCCTCTGTTTGTGTGTATGCTAGTGTACATGAAAGAGTGATTATATTTCCACAGGAGATGATCCTGGATTCGATGCGATCCCAAGGCTAGTGGTGTGTTTGTGTGTGTGCTTTGTATTTCAATAATCTATTGTTTATTGTGTATTTCTTAAGAGTTGTGTGTCACCAGGACATTAGCACTTGGCTGTGTTTTTATCCGCACAATACATTACAGGCCGTACAATACAATACAAGAATGACATAACACAGTGAGCGTGCGCACTTATATTTGTGTGTTTGTGCACAACAGCACATGGCATAAGGATGGCGTTGTGACAGCGTGGAGGGGTGGGGGGTTTATTTAATGAGTCATCCTCACTCGGGGGCAAGTGCGTTAGGCTCTTGAGGTCATCCATCATCTGAGTGCGTGTGGGTGGGTGAGTTTGTGTAACCGTGAGGACTGGTGTGCTTCACTGCCAGGCAAATATATTAGAGAGGCATATTCATTACGAAGACAAATATGTGTGCGGAATTACAATGGTAATGACATCTTTCTCTTTTTATAAAAAATTGTGGTTCTTCTGTTGGGTTATATTGCCTTTGTATTAGCAATATTAACTTTTTGGGTTTAAATAATACAATTTGATATTATACATAATTATGAAATAATATTTTATATAATTTAAACGTATCATAAATGGTATATTATATACATGTACAGCCATGGCAAAAAAAGAGACGACTCCAAAACTATTTTCAGTTGAATTGACTATTTATGGACACATGTTTTATTTCACTCTGTGAATTAGTGACAATATTTCTAAACAAGTATTGTTTTTCTTTGCATTATTTTCAGAAAATTTAAATGATAAAATCTTAGCACATCTCAAGATTTTGTTTAAAATGAATGTTTATAAAAGACCACTGCAAAATTTTCATTCTAAATGATCCTTTCTAGATGTATTGTGGTCGGGGGTGAATAAGTCATCCAACAACAATGTCAATTTTTCAAACACATACCTATAAATAGTCAATTTTTATACTTAAAATAACTTAAAAAAGGTGTTTTAAATTTTTTATCGACCGTACGTAGCTAATGTGCACAATCACATTTTAGTGTTGGTAGTCCCTGATATAAATTGTGATAAAGTGAATGCGCCATTCCAAGAAGCAGAATCTCATCTGGCTTTAGAGTTCTTTTATTTATGGGCTCATTACCCCTAAAATTCTCTTGCTGAGAGGAAAAGGAAACATTATGTAGCGCCATGTGACACTCTTCTAAGTGATCGTGTCTAATGTTGTGAAGAAGGGGGGTTCTTATGATGGAGTCACAGGCCATGCATGTTGAAATCATGACACATCTTAACTCTGACAAAGTCATATGACTAAAGGGTATGACTATGTCCTTCTCTAAACACTCACTCACACATCCAAATATGACAGTGTTCCTTTAACACTGTGTAATGTATTTTCCCATAAACAGATTTCAAAGTAAGGGGTCGACCTGTGGGAAAAGGAACAGGGGATGCCTCTCAAAGTATATCCTGTAAATAGTAGTCTAACTGTAAAGGGGAAGTGGATGGAGTGGAGAGATTGTGTGTGTGGGTGTCATGTTAGTTCCGTGATCGGTGGATGACTGCAGCGGTTTGCACAACGTGTGAATTCCACCTCTATGCAGCATGGTTTCATTCTCATTTCCATGGTGACGAGGAGGACCTCTACTGACGCAGAGCTAAATTTATACCACAGCAATTTTTTTACAGCTTGCAGTTTTAAGTTTGAGTGAAAATCATACACATTGTTTGAAGCTCTTCACTTTTTGCTCTGGATCAAGTGTATTTTATTAGACAGGTCTATCTGTGTGATAGTCATGTGTCATAGAGGGAGGAAATACCCATGATGTGCGGAAGGAGCTCTAACCACATGTCAGTGGGTCTGTCTGGGGTCATCAGTCAGATTTAAACCTTAGATGCTAATTTGTAACCATCTATATTAGAAATAAAAAAGCTATATAAAAATGTGTATACATTATCATAAGATTATAGTGTCCTATAGACATTTTTTACGATAGAAGATTAGCATTTGGAGAAGTATCATGCACGACTACAGAATCAAGAAAGTTAACAGAAAATGTATTATAGTTAGTCACTTTCATAGCTTGTATGACCTTCAACACAACATAATGAATTATTTTAGGAGGTGGCTAATTCGTATAAATTTGTAAGATCTTATTCGTATATTATTGTACGTTTTCTTTTCGCACCAGTGACGTTGGGTTTGGGGCATGGTAATGGGTGAGGCTGCAGTATTACTATTTTCCAGTAATCGTACGTTTTTGTACGATTCACACTGTACAAATTCATACGAATAAGGCACCTAGTAAAATAGTTACGAATTCCTGTGAGATCAGATCGACTAAACCACACAAATCAATACTGGTCATAACCGCTTGACATGTACTTCCCTTGTCTAATAAAAATATATTTTAAAACGACATTAACTTTCTACATTTCTGTATCATGTATTCAATTAAGTGCTCCACATAGCCCCTGACAGCAATTGGATCCCGTATTTACCCGTTATTGGTGTCTTGGGATAGTGTTTCCTGACAGATGCTGGAACAAGACACCGAGCATGTGCCATCAGATGTAACCTGACACTGATGATAGATAAAGTGAAAAACCCTATAGACTTGCATCTTTACACACTGGCAGTCTACTATGACCAGACCACAGTCTTTCAGCTGAAGATGCTTAAATTAAGTGTTTGTGGGACAGTGCACAAAATGTTTGTATGAGAGATGAGCACTTTTGAGTTTTCCAGCTAGGCTATATGAAACCGGCTTTACAATGCTGCAATACAGACCCCCAGTAGACCTTACAGAGAACAAGACACGTGCCAGCTGTAATCGATATGGCTCGGTGTTCACAGTGCACAAGTCTCAGGTTATTCCTTAATGAATTTTGCAGTTTACTCAGAGTTGATCATATAAACATGACAAATATGTTTTCTTGTTGCTTTAATATACTTAAATTTCCTACTATGTTTTACTTGACATTATGTTTATGGTGTACATTACTTCCTGTTGTTTACTATTTTTTTTTTTACAAATTTGGCCACGATACTTTAACCAAAATATATATAGTAAGCTTTAGTTATTTATACCACAATAAAACTTGACATTAAATGATATGGCTCGGTGTTCACAGTGAAAAAGTCTCAGTTTCTTCCTTAAAGAATTTAGCAGTTTACTCAGAGTTCATCACACAAACATGAAAAATATGTTTTCTTGTCGCATTAATATACTTAAATTGCCTGTGTTACTTATGTTTATAATGTACATTAATTCCTGATGTTTACCTATTTTTACAAATTTGGCAACCATAATTTAACCAAAATCTATGTAGTAAGCTTTAGTTATTTACCCAACAATAAAACTTATCAACTTGATATTAAATGATATGGCTCGGTGTTCAAAGTGAACAACATGATATTAAATCTGCCAAAAACCAGAAAGATCTAGAATCGTGGTGATGGATAGTTAGGATGTTTTGATACATTTTAACAAGAAGTAGTACATGCCATACCCCACTAACATGTATCTTACATTCTCGTGATAAATGCATGAATAGGCTTGGAAATACGTAAAAGAATAAACTGAATATTGTTGATCAACGTTAGTATGCGCTTGGGACTGCAATTGCTGTTATTCAAAGCAATTGAGCAATATCTCTTGACACCACCAACAACACACGCTCAGCTGCAGAGAAGGCGGGTGGAGAGAGAGAGAGAGAGAGAGAGAGAGAGAGAGAGAGAGAGACTCACACACCCCCGTTGGGTGTGTATACTGTATGTGAGCGCAACGGAGCGCAGTATTTGTGCGGACTTGAGGCACACAACGCTCAGTTCCTTAAAGAGAAAAATAAACAAGGATACCACCGAATCGATCAGGGATCTTTAAGCAGGGAATCGCCGATGGGATCTACGTCTCGCATGCGACACGAGCCTCTGTGCCGTAGACCTGCTGCCACAGACGATTCATCTGTACGGTACAGCATCTTGACAGACTGATTTATATATGCATTATAAAGAGCTACCGGGCGCCGTGTTTTCATATCCCCCTGCTGCTCTCTTTATCGTCTGCGTCTGTGTTCGGACCGATTATTTGTCTAATTGACTCTTCCATCAGTGCTTTGTGACGGTGGCTATATAATCCTGATACACATATAGCTAATATACACGACCAGAGGAGCTGCAGTGGAGGACGGGCATCGCTTGGAGATTTTTCCTAGCAGGGGGACTCGATCAGCATCCACTTGTTTCTGCTTTACCGGGGTAACATTGAACCCAATGGCCGTGTTTTATTCTTGACACTTCTTTACCGCAGGGGGAATTTCTTCAGTCATTTTCTAATCAGACTCGGGCTTCACCATCATCTCGCTATAATGTAGACGCTCACGTCCATACGCTCACCGTCAGTGTTAATTTCTTGAGTATTCATTGGGAACGAACCAGGGCCTTCTTGTGATATTTCTTTCCACCAAAATGCCGGCTGGAATGAAGCCTCTTGAAAAGTTCTTGAAAAAGCAGACCAATGCGCTCACGCGGGCGGGTGGTTTTGGGGATAAGGCCACGGGCACCGGGGCGTCCAGGCGGCGGGCGAGCCTGTCCCGTGTGGTGCCGTTCTTCAGGGAGACGTCTCCCGAGAGCGGACCGGCAAGGGAGGTGTTCAGCCCGGAGACCGAAGAAGCGCCTTGCTGGCCTTCGGCCACTGCGGACATCAGGAGCCCCTCGCTGTCCAGCGATGAGCAGAGCTCAGAGGCGAGTCTGGACACGAACTGGACCCCTCTGCCCGCGGACACCCCACAGAATGTAGCGCTGGCGCTGCTGGATAGTGTGGCGGGAAAGCGGTACGCCAACTGCACAGGTAAGTTCATGGCGCATGGCTATTTCGCACTCCTTGGTATCGATACTTTGTTCCATTCAAATGTCCTACAACTGGCAAATCTTGTTGACCCTGATGTGGGGCTTTACTCAGTGATGAATATTTGAACAGTTTGGTGCGCGCTGTGTTGTAGTAGTGGGATAAACAATCGTTGCGTTAGAGGGTTACCTAATAAATCACGTTACGCATGCAATGCAGCGTACGATTCAAAATGTGTTATTGCGTTGCGTTAGTAATATTTTGTAATTATTGCTCATGTACACAAGCGGACATGTTTTGCGGTCGCGTCGTACCGTTTTGCCGCGAGCGTTGCGTTTTTAGATCTTCTTCAACTTTTACAAACGTGTTTGGAGAGCCTTGCGTCACGTGCAGTTGCTCTCTGTTTTGATGGACGGTTGCTGAATGAAGACCCAGCAGGTTGTTTTGTGTAAAATTATCCATGTTTGCGGTATCAAAACAAATACTAGTTTATTTGAGCTACGCATCTTAATCAGCGATGGCCCAGTTTCCCTAATTTGCTTGTACTGACTTATATCCTTGAACAGAAAGCACTGTTACGACCGTGGTATTTTAATAACAGTGAACCCCTTATTTATAAGTGCAAATTGGCACTACGTTTTTCTTCACTTTCAAATGGTTTACGCATGACTTTTGAAAGTAATAATAGTAAACTTTGAATTTTGAGTTTGAGACTGTGATGCTATACACAGTTTTCTGTCAATGAGAATATTTACAGGACAATATGTTACAAGCAAGGGTGGAGTTCGGGTATTTCCTTGGGTTTGGGAAAGTTTATGAACACAAAAAGAGGTACCAAGGTGTTTTCTGTATACCTTTCCTAAGATTTTGTGTTGTGGACGTTTCGTTATAAGTCGAGTTGTTGTGTTACCACCCACACACTTAACAGATCCCCTGTATGTAGAAGACAATTAAGCCAAACCTGTTCAATCCTTGTGCCAGTTATGGGGATTTCTACTATTGCCCCCATACAAAAGACTATTATGGTAAATGACTTGTTGTATCATTATTATGATGTGAATAGGTTGTGTGTTTGTCTTCAACAAGTGCGTACATGTTCTCTTTTCCAGAAAGGTGCAGGACTTTTATGCCATGAATAACAACTCTCCCACTCATACATTGGTGGTGGATCGTTGCTGCAGCTTTCGCTGCACATGTGCATGAGAGTGTTTTTGTGAAGTAACCATGGAAACTGCAGGGATTTTAACAGTATGTCGGTCGTAAGGAGAGAATTATGCTTGATGTGAAATCAATGGGCAGATGGAGCTCTTGTCCTGGTTCATTGCGTTATAAGGGTTTATTAGAATGGCATGGCGATGAAAGATGAAGGCTTGGACTGTTCTTTTATCGGATTGCTCTAGATGTGTAAAGTAACTTGATTGTAAGTGTTCAAGAGATCGGTCCTCTCTATCTCAAAATGATCTATTGAAAACACAGTTTACGTGAATCTGTGTTAAGGATGCTTCGATTTATGTGGTCATCTGTTTAAAGTGCATGACCATGTTGATATGACTTGTTTTTCTCCTTTGCAGTCGATTTGAGAATTTTATGTTGTTCCACTCTTTTTTCTGAGTGAAGGATGTCATGTCGTGCCTTTAGATAAGACTGACATTTTTGCTGCAATTTATCATTATTGAGGCCCGTGAAATGCTGAAAAAGTGTAACTAATCCTGGATTAGCCAACAATGGACTTTCAATTTGTCTCATCTATTTTTGTTGTCCGTGGAGTGACTCTGGATTATGGACTGTCGGAAGTTTACTGATCCAGGGTCAAAAGGTAATGCACTGAAATAAGAAACTACTTCAGTTCTGATGCGCATTCGATTTCACAGCATTAAACCACATATCTCTGCTATTGGCCAAAGAACTAAGTTTAGACTAATGCATTTTGTTGCATGTAGTGTAGTGTACACTTACAAACTTTTTAACAAGTCACATATACCCATTAAATAGGTCACACTTAACATGTAAATACCAATTGACTTTTGTATATTTCAATTTACTTCATACAAGGTGTTGCCTCTGGTGTTTTCCTTGCGGAATCCCTGATTTACAGGAACCAGCTACACTCACACAACACGCCCTCTTGATACCAACAACTGCTTTATCTGTGGAATGTGAACTGACGCCTTATTTGTGTATGCGTGTGTGATATGCGTATTGTGGAGTGATTCCATAAGGCCCATTGAACTGAGCTTAACAAGTTGATCGTTGCATAACTGTACCTTTAGACCTTCCAGTTGTGAGGCAGATGTAGTTCTGTAGACTGGCGTGTCAGAACAAAGTTGCAGAGGGCGAGGCAGCAGCAGTCTTACTATTATTATTATTAGTGCTGGTAGTTTTTTAATCAGGAAAAATTACACTTAGTGTGCCTTTGTCAAACTTGTTGAACTTCAAGGCCCGGTTTCACAGATTGTTTAGGCTAGTCCCAGACTAAAATGAACGTGTGACCTGTCTTAACTGAATATATCTTGCCCAGAAATGTCTTGATATATATCAGTGCCATTGTTTTGTCTCGAGATGCACACCAGTAATGTATTCTTCCAAGTCATTTTTTATAAAAGCCACATAAATGTCTTAATTCAACTAAGACATAGTCCTGGTTTAAGCTAAACAGTGTCTTTGGAGCCGGGCCCAAGAGTCTCTTTAATGGTTTCATTATAAGTTTATTTCATCAAAAGGAAAACACAGATGTAAGTACTCAGATTTATTCTTCACTGACCCTGAATGACCTGTTGCATCTAATGCTTTGCATTTAAATGCATTTGGCAGAATGTCCCATGCAAGTGATACACAGTGAATTCAAGTTATACATTTTATCAGTCGAGTACAGTATGTATGATTCCTTGGCTTGACCCATGACTTTATGCTAATGCAGCGCTCTTATCAAATGAGATACATAAACATGTTTTTCAATATTTTAAATCAGATTTCAACATAAATGTTAACCTGTTTATCAACCAAAGATGGTAATGAGAGCCGAAGATGGTCTCCATACTCCGGCCCGGTTGTGTAAGGACCATACCACTCTCCATGTGCTGCTTTCCAGCAGGCCAAAATTGTCCTCGGGCTGTTTTTAAAAGAATCTTCGGCAAGCAAGCAAAGTGTGGAGAAAGAATAGGGAGGGAAGCAGAGAGCAGTGCAATCGGAGAGAGTGTGTTTGTGTGGGAGGAATGCTGGCATTTTTTCCCTTTTGAATAGGGTGAGGGATTTGAGTGGAACGGCTACCCACTCACCGGCCTCTCTTTGCGAGGCTTTACATAACATCGTAAAGAAAAGCGATATATGGCCCCCACCCTGCCTTCTCGGCGGTTGTGCCCACTCAGTTTGTGCACATTCACACACCTGTGCAGCTCTCTGCTTGAGAAAGTAATGGTGTCCCCCTAGGCTCTGTGCTCGGACCGAGTGCATAGCGAATATTTGATCTGTTTAAAGTCTGTTAGTGCTGTGTGTGTTTGTATGGAGGGGGAGGCACAATTATGTTGTATCATACAACTGTTTATTTTCCTAGTAAGTGTTTTTGGTTTGTAATAGTTTTTATGTATTTGCATCGTTCATGGAAGGCAGAATAGTGCATTTGATATACATTATTGTTATCGTTCCCTGGAATTCAAACCCACAAGCTTAGCATCGGTATTACCATGCCTTACCAGTTTAGCTCCAGGAGGAACACTATAGTTTGTTCCATTGAACCCGCCATTTGTATCTATGGTTCCCTGCATGTATTCCTCTCATTGTTTCCAAGTTTTGGTAGCAAGTATAAATAGCTTTGCTTTGATGGCCTTGTTTTGATATCAATATTTGTACGAGCTTGTGGGGTCTCTGCGCAAATGCTCTTGTGTGAAGGAGCCTATTTCAAACTCCGCACCTGTTCACATGGCAACTGGTGCTCTCGGAGGAGGTGGACGAAGTGAAGGCAAACGGTGGATGGGAGAATGACGAGCGTAAAGCAAGGTGTTAAAGAAACTACGCTTTAGATATGCAGACACATTTCTTTGTAAGCAGCTATAAGGTGGCACTGCACGTCTACTTTTACTCTCCCTCACTCCGTCTCTCTCATATTCTTTATCACACACATTACAAAAAACAGCAGTGCAGTCACTCCGAGTCAATGCCAGAATCAAACCATAGAAAATGCACCACGTGACACCCCTTTGAAGTGACAGAAGAGGTTGCTCTTTTTCAGCACGCTGCTTGCGCACTCCAGCACACTCGTACACACGCACACACAGATGGCCCCGAGCCCCCGGATCAGTGGCTGGACCGACAGCCCTAATAACAGCCTGAGAACAGCCTCACTGCCTGCTAGCGAGAAGGATGTGATTAGCACGCAGTGACGACTCCCACTGAGAAGCAGTCACATATGGACTTCTGAAAAAAGTTGGAGATGCAGGCATTTTAGAGTGCTTTCGCACATTTTTTAGGCAGCAGAAGCATAAAAAGTTAAACTTGAAATTTAAAAAAACTTAAATAACAAACCAATTTTATTTCCTTTGGTTTGTTTAGTTCAGTAACTTGATTGATCACAGAAGAACAATTGTTTATAACTATAATCTTAAGTCAAACTATTTTTCAACTGTTAGCTGTATGGAAAAGGTCAAACTATTTTATGAGGCAAGATTCTGACAAAAAATATCACTCGATATCACATCCCGGACCTGAGACATTCATCTGCCACATACGTCACATTTGTGAACCTGCCTGTGAAAATTATTTTAGGGGATTTACTGTTATTTACATAATATCATCCCACATATTGTAAAACAGTATACCTCTGATATTTTATTTCTGTTCTGTTCTATGATAGACACAATGTTCAAAGAGAACTGTTTGGAAATTGTCATAGGAGCTTTTAGCTTTGATTTCCTGTCATCACAATCATGTGTGATGTATTAAGGCCTGCAGGAAAAATCTCAGAGAGAAGGCATGCAGACATTGTGACACATTTTTCAGTCGAAACTTTCTATGTATACAGTCATTTATTTATTATTCAACAGATGATGCAAGTGACTGTTCAAACAAAGGGTGTGTGATTCATTTTAAACATAAAATAAAAGCAAAACTGATTCAGGTTACTTCTCTAGATGTCCTCATTCACATTGTTCGTGATTTAAAAGAAAAAAATGTTTGCTTTCATTAACTTTAACCAAAATTAAACCTTTTGAGAAGGTTAATATTATTTAATATTAGTATCATTAGTATACAATTATGTCATATTTAATCGTCCTTGTTTTTGTGAACGGTGTTTTCAGGTGTTACTGAAACTCAAGTTGAACCTGTTACGCTGGATTAACGGTATAATGACGAAGAAATGTGTAATCTGGTAAAAAATTTAACTTGAAATCATTTATTTGGTTAAATTGCAAATGCATGAATAATTTTTAAGCATTTCTATTTACCAATAACATAGCTATATGATAATCTGACACAGGGTTTATATTCAGATGTGTTGTTTGTAGTTTTGTTTCAAGGTTTTAGAAACTCTGTTTTGCTGATTATGTGATGAAAAATACACATTCTCAACTTTTTGCTGCAAGAAAATGTGCAAAGCGCCCAGAGCATGAGCAACATTAACCGAGTGCCTGCAGCGTCATTGCATCAACTCAGGGCCATCATCTCAAGTTCAAAGGTCCTGCACACGATCGGCAAACAAATGCACAAAATTAATCCATTACCTCGGCTGTGGGTTTTGGATTTGTTTGCATGGGTGTTCCTGCGGGTATTTGTGCATGTGTGCAGGTTTTTGTGCGCTTGTGCTTTTATGTGGGCACATTTTGGACTCTTAGCTTTGAACTACCTCTCATTCTTATCTTATGTAATACCAGTCGAAGAGGTTTCCAATCATCTCTCCCTGTTGACCAGACTAAAGGCTTTAAAAGTGCTTTTGTGAGTCCTGCTCTAGGAACAATGTCTCTTGAGGCCAGTTTGAACTGGGTTAGGTCTAAAAAACGATGTGCTCCTAAATTCATCGGGTTCTGTTTTTAGTTTAAAGACTCTATGGCAATTTTGAGTCACATCACATGTTGTATATCTCCAGACTGGTTCCTTGTTGCATGCGTTATCATATTTCTGTGTCGCGTCTGCACACTTTGATAGACACATAACGTATTTATTTTCATTCCCACCTGCTTTGTTCCCTTCAACGGTATGAAAAGTTTTTTTAAAGCATTCATTTCAAAGGAAGGTTTTGTTGTTGCGGAACAGCCTCGGTCCTCCATTGGCTTTAGTGTATTAACTTATAGTTGGCGGCCTGCCAAAGCAGATTTGCATGTCAATGATCGTGTTTTGTGTTACGATACCAAAGAAAAGATGGGAGTCGAAGGGTGAACTGCCTCCCAGAGCAGACAGATTTTGCAGGGGGTTGAGATCAAGCAGATATGGAGAACAAGTGCAGACAGCCCCGGAGAATAAACACAGATCCCCCGCACAATGTGCACACATGGAGCGTCATGCCAAAAAGCACCAATGCGAGAAAAGAGATGGAGAAAGCAGAGCACAGGGGGGTTGGAGAGCGTGTGTGGGTAGTGCGAGGTTTAGATGCGATAGGGCCTCCATGGTAACGGAATGTCTATCATGGTTTATGTAACACACCCCGGTCCTCACCATTTCCCTCTACTGAAATCCCAGCCTCCTATCTCCAGTAGATAACAATCTTCATGGACCACATCCGTGCAGCTGGAGCTCCGAGCGCTCTTTAGTTGATGACCATTTATTGAGTGTGAACACCCCCAACCTGGCCCAACCCACGCCGCCTGACAAACACACAAACAACAGCACCCTCGCATGCACCTAGAGAATCAGTTTAGATTGCTTTTTTAAATTAGCTTAAAAAATTAGTTTTTCCCTAAGTCTAGGTCTATCAAGGTTATTTGCTCAGCCGAAACCGGGGCGCATCAAGACGGGCTTCAGTTGCGCATACACCCCGTTCCCCTCCCTCTATCTGATGCCGGTGGTGATGGGTGTTTGTCTGAACTCCCAGTTTGTTCTCACAGCACGAGGGCAAGGGCACATGTGATGGTGTGAGAATACATGTGCAGCTTTGCATCAGACTGCAAATGATTGTGAGTGCATGTGCGTGCATGTGTGTGAATCAGGGTACGTGAAAAATGTTGTTCTGCTCCTACTCATGTCAATTTGCTACACTTTATGCTTTCATATTATAAAGCTCGAGTTGAAAGATGGATGAAAGAAGGATGTGGGGACAGTCAAAGAAGAGATTAAATGGAGAAATAAGCTTGTGAGATCATATTTACACTTTCTTTGTGTTGGTTTATATGTTCATGCTAAATATACAGAAAATAAATAAAGTTGACAAGAAAGAAATAAATGTGGATGTCATATATGGTTGATGTATGTCAATAAAAACAAAGCACAGTTTACCCCGAAATGAAAATTCTGTCATTTCAAACCTGTATGACTTTCTTTCTTTTGCAAAGCAAAATGTTGGTAAATATACGGCGCCAGCACCCATTCGCTTCTATTGTATGGACACAAATGCTTTTGATTTTCGTTTTTTTATACATTATTTTGCGTTTTGCAGAAGAAAGAAAGTTATACAGATTTTTACACAATAAGAGCTTGAGCGAACGATGACAGAATTTTCTTTTTGGGGGGAACTATCACTTAAATGCTTGAATTGCTTTGATGTGTTAATTTTTATAAGCATAAATCTGCAACTGAATTTTTGGCCCGAAACTGTTTCGTCCAAGCCAGACGTGTAAAGTGAGGACAGCTGGGTGCAGTAAACGTCCGTGCTCCTGTGAATATTCCTGTGATTCTCTCTGCTTAATATTATACGCCTGAGGGAGCCGAACAGACCCACGCGCTAACATGTATCTTAAATACCGCTGCAGTGAAAGTTATGGAGAATTATAAACTCATTTTCAATCTCAGCGGTCCTGACAAACGCCAATGGAGAGAGATAGTCATGGCGATGGAAAATAATGCCTATGTTTGACTTAAGGAGCCCCTGAATAATTCCAGTCAGCGCTCAGAATTACACGCTCATTACGGGACTAAAAGAAAAGTTTATTTAACCCTCATGTTTAATGTGTTTCTAATCTAAACCCAGCAGGCAGATATTGCTGAAACAATATCCCTCTGTTTTACCAAAGCAATCGCACGCTAGTCAGAAATGTGACCGGTACCATATCAAAAACATTGTTTCTGGTAGGATCAAATAAACTGACAGGAGTTTATCTCAACTCTATGCACATTAGTCAGAAACTTGAACATTTCATTTTTTTAGCTGTTGGAGTGTTTTTTTGAAGTGCATATTTTGTTTACATTTAATTCTCATAAGTCATGAAATGTGTGTTTGTGCTTTTAAATGGGCTTGGAGACCAACCTGAACATGAGGCTTGATATGTTAGACATAACGCCTCGTAATTGACTCACGGCTCTCAGTTCGGACTAAAAGTAGATTGTCTACTGTTTGGTTGTTAACACATGTCTGTGAGGACGTAGCAGCTATCAAAGGTGTTAATGAACCCTTGTGAATCCACCTCCAGTTATTCCGATCCGTTTTTTTATACAAACTCTCGCGGAATGGCCTGGCCTGCCAAATTAACCAAACGTTTCTGCCTTTGCATGTCATTTGCTTTTTTTGTGTTTACCTTGATTCTCTTTGCATCTGTATTTCTCTGTACATCTTTCGTACCGTCTGTATTTGGTCTGTGTGTTTCCCTTTTTTCTGACTCACCATACAGTCTTTAAAGTCAGGGTTGCCACGGCAACCGTAAGAGATTCGCAGCATCCAAGACGTGGAAGGAGCTAGACTTGCATGCCCTCTAATGTACATAAAGAGACCCCGCACATGGAGACTTGAATTAGAAAACAAAATGTCAAACCAAATGCCTTTTAGTTGAAGGAAATTTACAATTTTCATGATTTGATAAGTTGTGTATTTTAAAACAATTTATAATTAACGTATTTAGGCATATTGATGTGGCACGGGAATCCTCCAGCTTAATTTCACTCAACTGATGTGTTCATTTTGTGCCACTGACTCTTTTCTATTCCCCTCGGCGATCACATTTTAAATAGTTAAATATCAATGATTGATGCACTCCACATTGATATAACCCAGATACATAATGAGCATCATGTCCTGTCGTCAGCCAAAATACAGTCTCCCAAAATCTCGCTGTCAAAATGTGCCCCAGATCGGAAGATAGAACACACTTATGCTCATTCCTAAAGACGCCTTAATGCCTTTAACAGTTTTTCATAGTCTCAGTCTTTCATTTCACGTTTACGATTCAATGTTTATACAAGCAATTTTGTTAATGACTCTTGCTTACGGCGGTGCGACACTAAATCAAGCGATGCCGCGTTCAGAAATGCTAATGTTCAACTAACGTGTTGCCGCAGTCGGGCTGCAAGTGTCAGATATGCGTGTACAGCACATCACCACAGCTTCTGGGAGTGTCTGCACTACAAAGTGGGCCAGGAAGCAACTTGATTTATTTTATCCACAATCCCGCTGTCCTTGAAATGAAAAGTTAGCGAAGGTGAGAGCTGAGGCGACGAAGTTCAACATTGCTTCTAAACACACCTTAAAAGAGTGCGTCTTCACAACCGGTCAAACAAGTGCAGCTATGAGGAAAGCTACTCTTAATTTGTGTGTACTTCCGCTGTTCTCAAAATAAAGGTTTGTTCAGACAAACATTCGCGTGTTGTTTAGAGATCGTGATGATGTCAGTAATGAGGCTTTTCTTCTTATGTCTTTTCAGAAATACTCCTTGATGACTTCATGCTGACACACCCGATCTTCTTGGCCCCAGACAAGTTCCAGCAGGTCTTGCTTCAACAGTATCCTTTCCTCTGTGAACATAAGTTTCAGATGTATATCTCTTAGCTTTTGTTAACCTGTGGCCATTCACTAACGTCTTGAGAATTGATAGAAGTATTGAAGGAACTGTTCACCCAAAATAAAAGTGTTCTGAAGATTTTTTTGTAAGGTTTCTAATGATGTATGAGTTGTTGGAATAGGACAATATCTAGAATTTAAAACTCTGGAATCTGAGAGTGCAAAAAAATCTAAATATTGAGAAAATCGCCTTTGAAATTGTTAATCAGGGGCACTGTGGCTGGCCATCCACTCACAAAAATAAAGTTTTTATATATTTGCAGTATTCATTTACAAAATATCTTCATGGAACATGATTTTTACTTAATATCCTAATGATTTTTGGCATAAAAGAAAAATCGTTAATGTTCCCGTGCTACTTAAGACTGGTTTTGTGATCAAGTGTTTAATGTTGTGAATTTTGTTAAGGTCAGGAAACAGTTAAACAGTTTTATTTGGTTGTTTTTTAAACAAATAAATATATTAAGTGATAAAATAATAAATAAATGACAGATTTGGAGCTTAATTTTCATTTTGAGATCTTGATCATAGTCAAATCGGAGTTCAGTTTGCTGAGATTTCTTTTGATATAAATTCTTTACAAGAATTTCAGAAGACTCCATTTCATCTCATTTTGTCTAGGAGAAACTGATATTATTGAGTTTTTTTTCCTGTGGAGATTCAGGATCGTCTTGACTAAATCATTTGAAAGACATAGTATTTATTTGCACAGCACCAATGCGTTTTTGAAATGCTATTACAAACAGTTTTTGTTTATTCACAATGTTTTAAATGGAGCTGTGCTAGCGTCAAAAATATTTCTCTGTTCAGTCCTTGTGTTACACTTCAATGAAGTGCTCGACTCGAAATCGTTTCTTTTTCATTGAAACTTTGCCGTTCGGCGCAGATCGTTTCCATAAACAAACAGCATTATCTGCCAAAAATAGCCAACACCCCATTACACCCGCAGCTGAGAAACTGCATTTTCAACCGCAGGGGGCTAAAAGCAATAGCACGGGCTGTTTACGCCGGAAAAAATGATTTACCAATTAGCCGCAGTGCTAGCCTACATCAAGCTAACTCTGTTAGCGGCCCGACTCCATCGCCACCCACCGAGGCTCCCAATATTCAGATAAGGTTCATGTGTGGAATGTGTATGTATTGTTAGCTTTAGGCGTTGTGTCACAGAATGTGTGTGTGTTTGATGAGGGGACACCCTTCTCCCCCCGTCTTTCATTCTGTGACCTACATTCCTTCTCTAAGTGCGGCCCCCCAACCATAATGGTGTCTAGGGGTTTGTCTGTGGGCTTTAAGCATAAAGGTATTCTTAGGAAGGTTCGTCTGCACGCTTCAGTGCTCCTAATGCAGTGTGTCTGCAGATCTTTGACCACACACACAAACACACACAATGTCTGCATGCGGTAATCAGCGTCCCCTGCTAATCTCTCCCCGACTGCCAGCACCACTCCGTCTCTTTCTTCCATTTCCCTCCCATTTATCTCTCCACTTCCACACCTTTTTCCCGGTCTTTGACTTGACCTAATCCAGGCCCGATCAGATCAGTTGTTGTGGAAACATGTCTGCGTCCTGCTTAGTCTCCTCGTTTCCTACTTATCAGTTTATTAAGGGATTTAAAGGGATTGCTCAACCAAAACTGAAAATTCTGTCATCATTTACTCACTTTCCAGTTGTTCCAAATCTGTATACATTTCTTTGTTCTGATGAGGATGCAGAGAAAGATATTTGGAAGAATGCTTATAACCAAACAGATCTCGCCCCCCATGGTCATTTTTTTTTGTGTTGAACACCAAGGAAGACATTTTGAAGAATGTAGGACAGCAAAACAGTTCTGGGGCTTTTTTACCATTGTATTTTTTCCTACTATAGGAGCCAATAAGGGAGTCAAGAAACCTGTCTGGCTATAAGCATTCTTCCAAATATCTTTCTCGGTGTTCATAAGAACAAGACATTTATATAGATTTGGAACTACTCGAAGGTGAGTAATTGAATAAAGGATTTTCATTTTTGGGTGAACTGTAAATTGTGTAAAACTTGAAAGCAACATAATTCCTTTTTTAACTTTGGACACAGTGGTTTCGGCTCAACACACACACAATGTTTGAATGGCTGAATGATCAAAGATCACAGACCGAGCTCCCGGCGGAGTTGCTCTGGCCGGCCTCCAAACCGCTCTCCAAACCTTGATCCAGGACTCGTGCAGAGTTCATTCTCTGCAGCTGCCCGGCATCTCACACTGCTGCCGAACGGAGGTGGCGGCTACTGATACTAAGTTTCCAGATCTGCGATGCCATAGGCAGAATTCATACTCCAGGGTGTTCTTCAATTTAAGATTTGTTTCTTATCGCAAAGGATGCTTGGGATAATGATTTTTTTTATCCGGCGTATTAGGATTGAGAAAAGGGTGTAGAGAGTCTTTGCAGAATTGTAGAAAAATGGTTGTTTTGCTCAAATGCTTACAGCGTGACTTACCGGTTTGACTTACGTAACCGTGCTTGCACAGAACGATCCGTGTGTGTGTTTATGTTGTAGTGTGCGTGCGTTCGTTCGAGTGTGTGTGTGGGTGTAATGGGTGTGTTCCATCGCCCTCAATACTTTTCAAAGGGTGTAATTATTCTGTCTGTCTGGCCACAGAGCTGTAGATTTTGTTTTTCCAGACCTGCATCTGCTTCAGGTGATCGGACAGCGGCTGTCTGAGCATGTTTTATCCACACTCACTTAAACACCACTTCAGTTTTTAAGTTTAATGTCCAGCGTTACATATATTGTGTCTGAATGCTGGACTTCTTAACCAATAAAACTTCCGTTATCATTGGCACACCAAAGTGACCCGATCCAGAGCAGTCATGTATGTCTATTTAAAGAGCTTAATCTGCACATACAGGTGTAGACATGTGTGTACATTTATATTCAGAGTATTTAAGTGAGAGCAGGTGTGTATTTGTTGGCTGGTGAGTGTGTTGTTTCTTAACCGCGGGCTCAGATTCAATGCAGACGGGAAGCAGGGTGAAGGCTGGCCCGGCTGGGATGGAGCGGAGCGGAAAGTTGCGGTTCTGACCGTGGCCTTCCGATATCTGGATACGTATAGAGACTTATTGCAGGAGGAGGGAGAACGGTCCAATACCTTCCCAAAGGTAGCGTACACATGAAAATAAACCCGAATATACCAGAATGTATGCAGATTTATGTATTTAATGTCTTTTTTCATATAGAATGAGACTGTCAAGGTTTCTTTGGTAACAAAACCTGTTTAAGAAAAGCCACCAACTAAGAAAATTTTTGTTTTTTTATTCTTTGGTTTCACCTCAGCGTTTCTTAATGAAAGACAAACACACCTGTGTTATAGAATTTAGCTTTTTTCTATTTTGGATTTTCAGTTTCGGCACATAGTTTTGCATGGGTTATTTTAAACTTCAGTTCTTCTGTTTTTCCTCACAAGTGGTTTTAGAAGTCAGGTTTCATGCCAGAAGCTATAACTTACTGTTTTCACAATTGTTTCTCATTACTGTAGAAAACATCATCATCATTTTGCTTCTCTGTTTTCTTCCTCTTCATGTTTTTTTAGGAACTGTATCTGTGTGCTGTTCAAGATCTCAGCCGCTTTCCAGAGCTGGTGGAGGACGTCCTGAAGCTCCAGCGCTGGAGTGAGATACTACAAAGCCCGTAAGCATCAAATTCTCTTTATTCACACTGCACAAAATTAATACCAGCTAGAAATGTTTTTATGAAACCTTAGGAACATATACTGAATACATACTCCGACATACTGTTTGTATTGTGCAGTATTAAATCCTGCATTGGCCCAATCCAGCAGATGCTGGTTTCGTCTGTAGGTTTAGTGTTTTGAACTGATTGTGTCATTAAGAGATTTTTTCCAGGACTGGCGTTTTTCATAAAACCTCAAACCTTTTCTTATAATCCAGTTTAAAGACTTTAGGAAATGTTTATTTCCCTGGGTTTTGAAATAGGTAACATTCTGTTTAGTCTCCGTTTTGATTTTTTATGGTTTATTCAGCGCTCTAGTCTTCTTACATAAAAGTTATGTTTAAACGAAACCAATGCCATTTTCCCTCAGAGACGCAGTGTGATTTGCCTTATTGGAGTTGGAAATTTCTCGCAGTCCAGCCATAACAAACAGTTAAAACACTTGACAGCAATCCTCAGATACATTTTCAATGCAATTTCCATCCCTAATTTGCTCATTTTAGGAGTGCACTGCTAATGTCTTTTAAAGAGAAATAAATTGCTAAATTATTTACAGCTGAATATCTAACCGATGTGTTTTTCTCTTTTTTTCCAACAGGGCAGAGGAGGACAAGGAGAGCCGTAAGAAGCAAGTTCGTCCACTTTTCCGACACTTTCGGCGTATCGATGCCTGCCTACAGCCCCGAGAGGCTTTCCGCGGCTCAGATGAGAGTATGTTTTAATAGTGTGATTACATATTATATAAGGTTGCCAGTGCCGTCATTGCTGACTAAAACCAAATTTCAATTTTCAATATCTGAAATGAACATATAAGCTGAAAAAGGCTAAACTTTTTTTTTTTGAGTTGTTGGAAATGTTTATGACTGCAAAACTGACAAGATTACCCAAAAATGAACAGCTACATGAATATATCTAAAATAATACAAAATAATTTTAAGAATAAACTTGAAAACTAGGAAACACACTAAAAAGACATACTTAATCACTATCATAGACTAATGAAAACTCTAGCTAGCGGATGTACTGTACAAACTGTCTCATTGATCAATTGATTCCTGACTTTAATAACCTCCTGGTTTGCTTAGCTGTGCAGAAACGCTCCTGAGAATAGTTTCAGTGAATCATCTTATTCATCCTTCTTTGTAAAAATGCCAGCCAGCTTCCATTTTATTCAGACCAAGATGACAAATCGGGTCACAGGAACCGTCTGCCAAGTTTTGTAGATTCAATGAGCTCATCTGATGGAATGGGACTCCACACCGAGCTAAGTGATTTCCCAGACCTTAATCAATAGGCAATCTGACGGTACTAAACGCTGCTGACCCTGAATCCTCCAGTGACCCGCGCTTTGCTTTTGTTTGGGCTAAGCTGCGGCTAGTAAATGGAAAGAAAGTCAATACTTTACATACTTACCACAACTCCAAGTGCTGCTAAAATATCGCAGGAAATGAATTTGATAAATGACTACTGAATAAAAGCGAATGATCTGTGACAAGCTATTTTAACTTTGTGCCATGCTTGCAGATCCACATTATGTAGGAAATCTGTGCATTGTCATGTTGAATTGCAAGACTGACTATCTGGTTCTTGATCAGTCTTCTGCAGGGTTTACACACCAGATCACTCGTACGTCACCATTCGCAGTCGCCTGTCGTGCCGTGTCGGGGAGATCTTGGCGCTAGTGAAAGAAAAGCTCCAGTATAGCGAGGATCAGCCCACCCAACCTGCCAACCTCATACTGGTGGCGGTCACCTCATCTGGGGGTAAGAGTCATAAAGGCATCAAAGTTTAACCAGTTTTGACAAGATGTGCACTATATATTTTTCTAACGCAAACATTCGGCGTAAAAGAGATATGTTATGCTTACTCTCTTATCATTGTTGTGGGAAATGTCAGTGTTTGGGTGTTGAATGCGTCTGTTTTAATGTCCCACATAAATCTGTGTTGGTTTCAGAGAAGGCTGTGTTCCGTCCCAGCGACGAGGCTGTTTTCACAACTTTGGGCGTCAACACCCACCTGTTTGCCTGCGAACCTTTGGAGCTGGAGAGCCTGGTGAGAACCACTGGCAAAATAGTGATGTGAGGAGAGGAAGAGATGTTGCCATGGAGAACCTTAAAAATAGCGGATAAGCATATAGTATATATGTCAATCGTTTGGAAAAATAATTTATTGTAGTGCTGCTTAGGAAAAGGTTCGCAAACTTGGTGATTCCCCCTCCGCAGCTATTTTTGTTTATATAATGTTATATATGTAACATTCAAATGTTATGTCAATACTAAGTTCACTGCAAAAAATGACACTATTACTAAGCAATTTTTGTCTTGTTTATAGTAAAAATATCTAAACATTCTTAAATCAAGATACATTAAAGTGACCTAGAGTATTTAGCCTTGTTTTATGCAAGAAAATATAAGAATTAGGTCAATTGATGTTTAAGACAAGCAACAACAAAAAATCTGCCAGTGTGGTGAGAAACATAAACCTGAATAAGGTACTTAAGAAAAACGTAAAACTAAATTCCAGTTTATTTTTCTTATCCCATTGGCAGATCTTTTTGCTTGTTTTATACATAGACTTCACCAATTATTATATTTTCTTTCATGAAACAGAACTTTCTTGTCAAGTAAATGTATCTTGATTTAAACAGTTTTAAATATTTTTACTAGAAAACAATACAAAAACTCTTAAGTATGAAATTCATTTTTTGCTGTGGTCCTTTTGTATTTTTCAAATCTGTTATAAAATTTAATCACAATAAGTTTTATTCGCCAATTGTGCAAACAAAACATAACAAGAGTATGTTTTCTGTCGGAATTGCCTTTACGAGTTGATTTTAAAAGTAATGGATTAGCATCAAAATCATTGTGACTGGTATTTTTCAACCATACACAAAATAAAACAAAATACAGTGAGTCAGACAGTGAGGTCCAACTACACTAACAAATCTGAGATTACGTCCAGAACAGATCACTGTGTGACAAAAAAAGTTAGACCAAACAAAGGGAAAAAAAACAATACTAGTTGGTCTGTTATTCTAAATTTGATATGGGGTCATGTCTATAGAACTATCTTCCTGTTCTCACCCTCATATCTTCTTCAGATACCCCTCCCAGAGGAGATCCACTGGTCACCGGGTGACAGCAAACTCCATGACATGAGCGCAGAGGAGGTGGCCAATCAGCTGGTGGTGTTTGACTGGGAGCTGTTCAGCTGTGTGCACGAGGTCAGGACATTACGGCCCTCAAACCATCAGCAGAGATTTAGTCTAAAACACAAATATGTTCACACTCTCCCATAAAGGTTTTGCATTATGATATCAGTAAAATAAAAGATAATATTATCAAATCATAAGAATATGACTGAACCCAACAAAGCTTTCCAAGGACACTTAATTGGCCACTAAAAGATCTGAAGACAGATTTAACTGCGCATTTAACTTTGGTTATAATTAGATTTTAATTGGGAATCAAGGATTTGTAATGTTCAAGATGTTAAAATGCACAATAAATGTCAGCCATGCCCTAGTCTAATGACTTTGACATTTTGGAGTTCATGTTGGTTTTAATGCTAATTGTTTTTAAAGTCCTAAAACAATATATCCCAATGAGTGAGTGAGTACAAAAACAGATTAGGACTTGTCTAAAATGCACGCTCTGTAGTTTTCCAATGTAAGTTTTCCCTGTTCGTGTGATTTAAAATCTTTGGATGATGAATAGTTCAACCCAACCTAAAGTCTTTGTCATTTATTCATTCTTATGCCATCCAAAACTTGTATATGATGCAATTTTCGGTGGAACACAAAATAAGATATTTCGAGAAATGTCTCAGTGGGTTTGTGTCCATATAATGGAAGTCAATGGGAAACAATGTTATTCGATTACGGACATTATTCAAAATTTATTTTTCTGTTCTGCAGAACCAAGTAAGTCAAATGAGTTTAGGATGACGTGAGGGTGAATAAATGATGAAGGAACTACATTGTTGTGGAACTGTCCCTTTAAATGTATCTAAATTTATAAAACCTTAGCTTTTTGCAAAGCTAAAAAAAGCCAAAAAAGAACTTGCAATGTTTCCCATGTATCTTTTTCATGGCTGATTTTATTTATCTGGATTTGTTTGCACAGGTGGAGTTTGTGTGTTACGTGTTCCACGGAGAACAGGCTCGCTGGCGCCCCCTTAACCTGGAACTGATACTGCAGCGGTGCAGCGAGGTGCAGCACTGGGTCGCAACGGAGATCCTGCAGTGCCAGTCGCTTCCAAAGAGGATACAGCTGCTGCGCAAGTTCATAAAGATCGCAGCCTTGTGAGTGTGCGCTCGCTTATTCAAATGTTGTATGAAGATTGACGTCAGAACTGCAAACGTGTTAGCATATGGCCGCCCACTTGCATCAACACCTGTTCAGTATTCGGCGCCACGGCGGGAGTGTTGTTAGTCATTTCACACGCGATGTCATTTGTCAATCATAAAAGAGGTCACGTACATGTAGAAGTAATATTTTTAAGAGACAGTAGCAAAAATATCCTTTCTTACTAGAAACTTCTACTAACAATGTAAGTCAGGAGAAAAACATTGTATGCCACTTTTGGTTTAAAGAAAAAACAGATGAGGTACTTCATGTACAAGAGATCGTGTGCTTTAACAGTTGTGTGTGTATGTGTTTAAGATGTAAACAGCAGCAGGATCTGCTGTCTTTTCTGGCGTTGGTTTTGGGTTTGGACAATCCTGCAGTCAGTCGCCTACGCCTGACCTGGGAAGTGAGTGGATTTGTTTTCTGAACCTCTGTCTTTCGCTGTTTCTTTCTCTCTTACACTTACACACTTTAGCACCTCTGCCTACTCACCGTTTCTAAGAAGCACTGTGTGTTATTCTTGGCAGGAGGTTATTAGCAGTTGTCATGGTAACAGAACTGAATTAGCAATTCTTTGCAAAAGGAAATAATTCTATAGCTGTGTCTGAATTTGCAACCTATCTACGATATAGTGCCCTTTATCAGGTGTCCACCATTTTGTAGTGTTCAAATTCTGAGTTTCCAACAACTCATTTCCTTTTGTTAACTACTTTTTCCCACAATGCATTCTGATTTTGAGTGTATATCCGTTGTATACACTCGCTCACTCATATTTTCCATGATATCAACCGTCTGATTAGAATAAGCTGGAAGAGAGTGACCGGTAATGGCACCAATGTACGTTCATACACTTGTGTTGGTTTGTTGGCAGTTATTTTCTACTTTTTGAGAATAAACTGATAAAAAGAACGGTATATATATCAGTGTTTTACATTTATTACGTTTAATAAAACTACTTTTAAAATATTTGTAAATAAACGTGGCAAACATTTGTTTTGTTCTCTTTATTAAAAAACGAACAATAAAAGCCACACAGGTGTAATATAAGCGTTGTGACGAATGTCCGCGACAGTACTGTCAGACGCAGGATATATTAAGTCAGTGTCCGAAATTGTTCGCCCATTTTCATTCACTTCTTCCCCATATAGTGGACTATTTAGCATTCGCTATAAAGGGAATAGTGAGTGAGGGAATTCAGATGCAGCTCTCGTCTACCTTTAAGTTTAATGCAAAAGTTTATTGTTGTTTTCAATATATTGTCACTTGATGGCATATGGTTTGAGTTGTGAATTAATTAATTGCGGTTGTGTATTAATAGGGTTTGCCAGGAAAGTTCCGGAAGCAGTTTCAGCAGTTCGAGGGCATTGCGGTGAGTGTTTATCCATCTCTTACATATCACCACTGAGATTTTATAGATCATTTTACATACAGTACTGGCCAAAAGTGACGTCTGGGGGATTTTATTGACCCCCTCGGGTTAGATTAAACCATCAAAATATGTCAAAATAACCTTAAAGTTATGTATTGGACAAAATTATTTGGCAACAAGGCTCGATATGGATTTAATGCCATTATACAAAAATGCATGTTGTTCCAAATCTGTATAAATTTCTTTCTTCTGATTAACACAGAGCAAGATATTTAGAAGAATGCTTGTTACCACATTCTTACAAATATTTTCGTTTGTGTTCAAAAGAACAAAGAAATGTACAAAGCAATTTTTCCTACTATGGTAGTCAATGGTTCGGAACAACTTGATGATGATCATGTGTGTGTTTGGTACAGGACCCATCTAGGAACCACAAGTCATACAGGGACCTCCTAGCAAGCCTGAGAGCTCCTCTCATACCCTTCACTCCACTGCTGCTAAAGGGTAAGACACACACAAAATAGATCTCTTGTGGGTGATATTCGAGATGACCATTATCATACCCTTACCCAACCAGATCCTGTTCACATTATTAGATTTAAAGCGAAACATACACAAACACACCGTCATGGTAATGTACCACTGGTTTTAGTCTCCAGCTGCTCTCCAGATGCGGTCATATAAAGTTCCCTCCTGTTGTGGCGGTTTGATTTAAAGTCACTCAGAAAAGCTCCGCCTCATTAATGGGTGTCCCTCTGTTCGGCAGCTCCTGTGTATAGAGAACCGCGGACCCCCGCGGGGCCAAACATACACCTGGAGCCACATAAATGCACTTTTACAGCACACATACCCAGCAATGTCGGCGTGTAATATAAAGAATTAATGAGTAGCAGCAACGCATTCACACATGGCTACAATGATGTCTTGCTGTGCGTCTCAAAGCGAACCTTTTTCTAACGTTAAACTATAAAGGTACCAGAGATATGTGAGAGAAAAGGAGTGTGCCCACGTGTGTGTGAGTGTGTCCAGAGTTGTTTTAAAGTAGCTGTGGCACCTCAGGTTTTATATCCTGTGATAAAAGGAAGATTTTTTTTGTCTATATCTCACTGTTTTTTCAACAAAAATGTGATTTGGAGTAGTATATAGGGAATCCTATAGCATCCCTCATGTTTCCTAAATATTTTGTTCTCAAATACATGTGATAAGTCATAAGTAGCACGGGTATATTTGTAGCAATAGCCATAAATACGTTGTATGGGTCAAAATAATTGAATGAAAGAGAAGATATTTTGAAAAATATATCCAAGCTTAATTTTTGTCCGGAAACACGACTACAAACTTTGCTCGCTGACGCCCGCTCTTTGGGAATTACACAGTCAAGTAGAATTTCTGCTTTTGGGTTTGTCTACTCTTCACAAAGTCATTTAAGCGGTAAGCCATTAGAGAGCGTTAAAACAAACCTGTTCTTCTTACCGACGGCCTATTACAATGCCTCTGAAGGACGACTTTAAAGGCGATTATCTCAATATTTTCAGATTCCAGATAAGTTAGTACCTCAAATAGCAGATAGAATAGTTGTACCTCGGCCAAATATTGTCCTATCATAACAAACCATATATCAACGGAAAGCTTATTTATTCAGACTTCAGAAGATGTATGAATCTCAATGTAAAAAAATTGGTGTTAATGATTGGTTTTGTGGTCCAGGGACACATTTATTGAGTATATATATATATATATATTTATATTCTCATCCGTCTGTTCTCTCTCCAGCTCATGTCTTTAATCTCTCTCCATCTCCTCACGTTCTCTGTCTCCTTCCCTGTAGGTGGTCATGACTCAAGTCTGTCAGGATCAGTTGAGCATCAAACTCTGTGCTGAGTTGTATAAAACAGCAAAAGCCAGATGTCAAAGAACAGGCTCTTGAATAGAGAAAAACGGCATTAAAAACATAATCGGAAAAAAAATCCACATAATTGACTTTAAAATGTATACAAATATATAAAATATAATTGAACACTCTCTCTCTTTCTCTCTCTCTCTCTCTCTCTCTCTCTCGCTCTCTCTGTACAGTAGACCTGTAACAGATCATGACTTGATGAATGTTCACTTTTCCCTGTTTTTCCCATGTCGAACTCATGCTTTACTTAATCTCTGCAAGAAAGATGGCAGACGAGCGATGGCAGGATGACATACCATTACATAAGAGTTCCTTTATTATGCATTCACTCTCTCCTTCTCTCTGCCTCTGCAGATTTGACCTTCCTCCATGAGAGCTGTAAGAGTTTCCATGGGGAACTGGTTAATTTTGAAAAAATGGTGAGTTGGCATATATAATGGAAGCAATGATGTGCTTACACACACACATAATCACATTACCAAGCTAACTGAGGATATACCATCGATAGATTTTAGCATAACTCCATATCGAATATGCGTTTAACATTTTATACATGTATTTTTTACATTAAGTTAGTTTTACTCTATACAGACTTAACCACTAATCAAACTTCTGAATAATAATACGGTTGTATTTGTTAACATTAGTTAATGCATTTGCTAACATTAAGAACATGTTTTTACGGCATTTATTAATCGGAAGTTCATAATAATTTTAGCATTTATTTATACAATTTTGCAATGAAAATAATAATAACTGTTAACATTCGTTCATGCACAATAAACATGAATAACTCTATTGACATTAACAAAGATTTATAAATGCAAAAACTGTATTGCTCATTATTAGTTCATGTTATGTAACACATGTAGTAGTAATGTTATCTAATAAAACCTTATTGTGAAGTAAAAGGAAACCTGGAACAAAAACATTCATGATACAACTCTATGATGCATCATGGGTTCAGATCATTGTATAACTCATTAATGTTTGTAGCTTCATGTGGTGTGTTTAAAACCCTGGAAGGGTGGAAGGAGCCTCATATAATTATTCTTTTTCTGTCGCTCCCTCAGCACAAAGTGGCCGAAATGGTTCGAAGCATCAGGCGGTTTAGGAGCAGTCAGCTAGGTATGTACACTCACACACATACACCCGTCTCTGTATACACCCACATACAGACAAACATGGACCTGTCAAAAAGATGTGAAGCAGAATAAGAGCACGTCTCCACCCGCCAACATAACATACCTGCATACGCACACACCTGTCTAAGTGGATTAATTCATTGAGACTGCTGCTCCACCCTGCCACAACCCATCTGTTTAGGACAGCACAGCCCTCAGGGGGGCCACACGCTAGAGGGCACACGAGAATACACACACGCCCACAACATGTGCTTACACACACGCATGCAACAGCTGGCCAATGCTTCACAACATTATGCCCACTCCAATAACTAGTTTGTGTTGTTCGCACTACCATTGTTTGCATCTACCTTACATCTTTGTGTGTTTTTTGTGCTGAACCAGTTTTGGCAGTTTGGGTTAATTTTGTCGTGTGGTTCAGAAAACAATTACGTGTTTAAGAAGCTGGTCCTAGATCAGTTAACCCATTATCTTCTATACTACGTTTACTTGTGCTTTTGGTTTCAATGTCCTAGATTGAATTCTTTATAATCACGCAAAAACAAAACACGGTTTCCATGGCAACCATGCCGTTGTTGCAGAGTCGTGACTCTGTTCGGGCCTTCGCAGGCATCAACTCATCTTTTGCATCTCTGTGCAAAAAGACCACCCCAAACAATCACACCATGACAAATCTTTCATAGATACTGTTTGTGTCATAAACATCAGTTTTTGATAATAACGATCATCAAATGCTAAACACAAAAACAAGTAATAGCAGTGACAATAGCATTGAAGAACATTTATTTAAAAAAAATTGATTTAAATGAAATGTCTGGAGTAGATAACCGTATATTGCTGCTGTCCTCCTAAAACCTTGTATCTCCATTTTTTTTTTTTGCCATAAATATTAGTCACCCTTTATGTTTGTCACTGGGTTTTGCAAATGTCTAAATATATTTAAATATATAGTGATGACTATTATTAAATAAAAATGAACATTTAATATTAATAATAAAAATAAAATTGGAATAATAATAATAATAAGAAGAAGAAGAATGGTAATAATAATTATTGTTATAATAATAATAATCATCATCTTCATAATCCTTATTAAATTAATACTAATAAATATTTGTTTTTATTGAACAGTCTAAAAAAATATTAATAATTTTGATTTGAGCTAAAGAATGTATATCGACCCATTGTTGTCTTACTTTATTGCAGAATTGGCACAAGTGAATGCAATCTTTACAAAACCTAATAAAGTAGACAGTATCTGTTGTTTGTATATCTACAGAGAAAACAGCTGCTTGGGGGTGTTACCAAGATGGCCGCCCAAGTGAATCAACTTGCCTTAACGGGTCTTTGTTATTGTTTAACTATAATTTAGGAACACTATAACTAGAGTCAACTCTGTTTTTGAAAGGACTCACTGAGAAAATAACCCCCTATGGCTATTACTTTATTATTTTTTAGCTTTGTTTAGTTGTCACGCAGTATCTCCAGTGACATCACAGTATTGAAGTCGAGCGGCAGGTCTCAGTTTGTCAGGGTGCTTATTTTTCTGTCTTTCTCGCTGAATTAGGCCTGTAATTATTAGGGCTCATTCTGTCTTCATCTACCTGAGTGGATTGCCCTCCTCCATTTCCATTAGACGAACCGATGCCCAGCCAAAAACACTGGACTTTTTTGTCAGTCTCGTGTGCTGAAGCCATTTTAAAACGCTCCGTTTTCTCTACATGTGATGGGTTTCATTTGGATAGTGCTTTGGATTTTCTGAAATAACAATTATCTTCATGTTTGGACGACTGTCGGTTGAAGTTAGTGCACGTGACGTTCCATTTGTAGCTCACGTAACGGTGTCCCATTTGCGATGACATTTCTGTAGGTTTTCTCAGAGTTAGTGACATGTACAGGCCAGAGGGAAGCCATTTAAATGGACAGATTGTAGTCGTTGACATTTCTGAAATCACACGGAGCTCGTAAAATCAGATCTAAGATGAACTTCGGGGGAGCTACTCGGATGTTGGACTTAATGACTGTGTAATTGTATTTAATGCGCTCCTGCTGTCAGAGGAGGGATGCTGCGGTCCAGAGCAGGAACACGAGCTTCCGTCAGTTTTATGATTTATGCCTGACAAAAAAAGGGGGATCAGAGCTCTTTAAAATCTTTAAAGTCATTTTTACCAGAGATCATTAAGATTAAGAGCAACATTCAGAGACTTAATGTTAAGAAACATGTTTTCTATCGTATTATCTTCCAAGGAGTTTTAGGAGAAGCACCTGAGAGAAAGTTTACAAACCAGAGTATCTGTTAGGTCAAATAGCTCAACTGTGCATCAATAATCGGTCCTCAGGCTAGTGCTTTGGGTTTGGAGAGATTAGGGAAAGTTGCTCTTGGATCTGCAGTTACCTGCAGCAGCATCGGTCGTGCCAGAAGACAAGATTGACAGCTGAAACTGATGCAGAGGCGGAGTGACAGGTTTTTTCTAGAGATCACAGAGGACAATGTGGAGCTATTCATAGCTGCTGAAAAGAATTGTTTTCATTCCTGCATTTCTCTCTGCTCTTGCAGTTTGTTCTTTCTTTTAGAAAGCATGGCTTAGCAACTGATGCTGTCTCTCTAAAGTTAGGTTAGCTGGACATTTGTGAGTGAGTGAGTGACATGAATGCTTGTATTTCGGCTCTACCACTCCACCATGTGGTCAAGCTAAATATCAAATTCAGATTCTCTTTAGGAAGAATAATTTTTTGAAAAATAAAAAAATGATAGAAAATGGAAATTACACTCCAAAAAAAATGATTTTTTTAAAATAAAGAAAAACAGAAATTATACTACAAAAATAAAAAAAATTTTTTTGAAAAGAGAAAAACAGAAATTATACTACAAAAATTAAAATAAAAATGTTTTTTTTAAATAATGAAAAAATAAAACAAAATGAAGATTATACAAAAAAATTGAAATTATACTACAAAAGTTTTTTTTATATATTTTGAAATAATAAAAAATTGTAAATAAGGAAATTCCAATAGTGAAGATACGCATATCCTATCAATTCAAGTTTATTTAAAAAGCGCTTTTACAATGTTGCATTGTTTCAAAGCAGCTTTAAATATCTTTATGTTGGTCTAAAATATTTTATCGGCTAAATATTGGTCTCATGCGAAGTAAAACTTGGAAGCCATCATGTTATCCAGTTTTCTAAGTTTCTCTTTTCTTATTATATAGATGAGTTAACTCTTAATTTGCGTCCTTGACCTATCAGCAAATGACTGATATGTTCATGGACAATTATATCTCATACAATAGCTACAAACATTAAAATGGAACTAAAGTAAAATAAGGATAAAATAATGAAGTATGTAAATTTAAACAATCAACTAAAATATACACAATTGACAGAAATATAAAAATGTGCATTTTAAGCAGAAACATGTGAAATAAGGAAAATAGAAAAAAAACATGATTGCTTTAATAGCTTTCTTTCTGTAGCTTTAATGGATTTCTTTTGTATTTTTTATTCTTTCTCACAGCGGTGGAGGCCGAGCCGTCCCCTTCTCACCTCCAGACGAAAGCGTACGTCAGGCAACTGCAGGTCATCGACAATCAGAATCTGCTGTTTGAGATGTCCACCAAGCTGGAGCCAAAAGACATGTGAACATACAAGCCATATCTACACAACCTCTCTTTCCCTTCAATAAATCCCAGACGCGCCACGCTTCATCGTCGCAGATCAACCCAGCTGTGCTGTCAATCATCTCAGGCTCCGCCTCCACACCAGAAAACTCATTCATGGAAACGGTGTGAATTGTGATTTGAGTGAATCTGTGTCAATGTTCTGAGTATCACCACACGTAAAGGTCTGGATTTTATATTACGCTTTTCTCGCTGTTCTCAACTGAAGGGAAACCTGTTTGCACTGCCATCAGTTGAACGAACCAAACGGACAGCCGACCGTGTCGCCGGCTTAGTCATAATAATAATCTCTACTGGACTTTTCACGCAGGCCGTCTGAAACGCAGAATGATTTGATCGTACAACCCTTTCGTTATCCCAAACATCTCTTACAACATGAGACAATCTGACCTCCTGACCTTTGGTCGTCCCAACCCCCCTCCCGCCAACATGGGCACTTACTGCGACCCTCATTAGACATTAGTGTTCTGTACATATAATGGATCCCCAGCCATCAAAAGAGTCCCAAATCCAAGACCAGCTCCTATGTACAGAATCTTCAACTGTACCTGTTCATGTAAATAAGTCTCAAGAGATTCACCTAAACACTACAGCAAGCTAACGAAAGCCAAATAAGATTTGGTCACTCTTATATATACAAGATTGATAAGACCAAAAATAAGTGACCTAATGCAGTATTTTCGCTTTTTACTGTGACAACCTCAGAATTTATCAACTATTTTAACGTTAATATATGTATGGCCCAAAGCTGACCTTTACACCGTCGAGCATTTTGTCCCAATACGCCCTGGCCATATGTTAAAAGGACAAACGCTAAAGTCAGGGAAAAAGTCAACTCTCATGATTGAAAAAGTTTTCTTTTAACTTATCATAAGCTACAAAGACTGTACGGATCGACTCGTCTTGGATTGGACTCTCAAGATCTCGTCCCGAGGTCATACAAGAGAACGCCTGTAAGGCTTCACTGTACATACATTATGTAAATAGCGAAATAAATATTAATGACTCTATTTTATGTAAGAGATACAGTATGAGAAGGACTCTCAAAAGGAATATTTGTTTTGTAAATCAAAGAAAAAAATGTACGTGTACAGTTTAAAAGAAGACTCGGACAGTGTCTGAGGTTTACGAAGAAAGAATTGTATAGTATATTTGCTGGTTTCGTTGTTTGGGTTTGATATCATTTCTTATACATTACAGATGACTTGTACATATCCTCTGTTTTGGTTGCATTGTTTTTTTTGCGTTCTTTATCTGCAATGGATGATTTGTACAGCATGTTGGTGGTTTATTTGGATTCTGCTGTTTTTATTTAGTCAACATTTACTCAGTTTTATCTTTTTAAAGCGGGTATTCTATTGTTGTTTTGGTTTTGTACAGAAGTCCGTGTTTACAGTGCGATTCTCTGAAACTCAGACATGTCCAATGAAAGACAAGAGGGCGGGGTGGACACTGCCCCTCCAACTTTCTTGATTTGAGACAAAAATGCATCTAAAATAAAGCCTCTTGTGATGAGCACTTGAGCCAAACTGCTTCAGATACCTGTGTGTGTGTGTGTGTGTGTGTGTGTGCATGTGTAAGGACCCATAGATTGAACACAACACAGTGTTTAAGGTGTAATGTGTTAGATTAAAGATTATCTGTTGACAGAATTGCAATATACATAACTGTGTCCTAAGAGGTGTATAAAGACCTTATAAAATGAAGCAAAATGTTTTTATTACCATAGAATGAGCGTTTTCTATCTACATACACCACGGGTCCCCTTGAATGAAATTCACTGTGTTGTTTCTACAGTAGCCCTAAACAGACAAACTGCTCTAGAGGGCGTAAATACTTAGAGAAAACGTAGCGACATCTTTGTCCTGTGTCAGCCACCATTGTGAGTGGTGAAGTTAGCCTTTGGCTGCAATTCACAACCTCACCAATGGATGCTGCTAAAACTCACAATTGGTTTAATTCATATTTTACTCATGGGTTGAAAACAACATTTGGATTTGACCCCAAACTTTAAGTATCTCTTTTAGTAAAGTTACATTTTTCGGAGAGCAGGTGGTGAAAACTGTTGAAAGGTGAAAGTATTTTACTTTTTAATAGAAAATTATTAACTTTGCGTTTGGTTTTCAAGTAAATGAAAAGTAATTTAAAATAAATTGTTATCGTTTCAAGTTGACTAAACTCACCATCACATTCCATCACTTAATTATAGAGACGTTTTGTACCACATAAGTGTAAATTATAAATGCATGATGCTTGAACAGAAGCTGGTAAGTGAAGATAATACTATTGCATTTTTTTAAAGAATCTTGAAGGAAAACGCACTAGATAAAAAGTGGCACAAACATCAAACAAAACCAGTCGACAATGTGACTTTCAAAACTGACAGTTTAATACTGTTGATCAGAACATGTTTGCATTTATTATTAATGCCAGTGAATATGCAACGTGACATTTATTTCAAATGGAAAACATCTTCCTCTGGTGATAGCATTTACATGGCAGGGGTAAAACGGGAACTGAAATAATGTTCATATACCAAGCATAAAACCAGTTTCCTTCCATGTTTACTAAACTGCAATTCGTAACGTTCACCTCTTCATCACATCTCATCATGAACTTGTTTACTGCAAAAAAATTTCTTTAAGTGGGTGTTAAGTGAAATTTAATCAAACAATGTACCCAGCCTAAATTATAAATCATTATTAGTGGAGACAATTTTTGTATTTTTTATGATTTTGCTCAGTAAATGATTTGTATTTTAACTGAAAAAGTTATAAACAACAGCTTTAAAATGCACAGCAATTAATATCAAGGTTATTGCCGTTTTTCATCCAATAGGCTACCACTATGTTACTGCGTGTTTAACGCCAGCACAACATAATCTTTTAACTCAAGTCATTGTGAGCTGACTTTATTAGAAGTCATTTTAAATAAAATGTAGACAAGAAATATAAAGAGGATCCAATACACCAGAGCACAAGACCAAGTTCTTTCCTGTACATGGAAGCAATTTCAGTTCATTTCATTAAAGGCAATAGCTAAGCGAAGAGTTCATGATGTAGAAGCAAAGCGTTTGATCCAAGTTTATTTTAAACATCAGTTGGCTTGTTCCTACAGTGTAACAAGGTAACAAAATTAATGTTTCAACTGTGACACCCTCTGGATATCCATCAACAATACATTTCAGCTAACAGAGAAACTGTACACAGCAAATATCATGTTAGAATATCCTTTTCCAGGTACATGGTCAAATCTTTAATAAAAAAGTATTTTCTGACAAAACAAAAACCCCTCAAAATAATTTTTGAGACCAATGAACATGTATTATATTAGTTGTGGAACGACCCCCTCCCCAAAAATAAGTTTATTTCCAAAATGAGATAACTCATTTCTTTTTGTGCATTTCAATTAATATAAATCAAACTACAGTTAGTTTGTTTTGATTTAAGCCATAATAACTAAAAAAACTACGGCTTACTAACAGAATAAAAACAGGATAACACAATAAAAAACATGATTTTTGAAAAAAAATATTAAAAACGGAATCTCATTTTGGAAACAAACTCTTTATATACTAATATATATATATTTTCTAGTCAGTGCTTTTACTCCCTTTTAATTTATTAAATTGAAGTGTCTAGTTTTCTCGTATTCCATCTTAATATGCAGAGAATACTGTTACCAAGCCATTGATTGGACTTCACGCTTCAACTTCTGAGAACAAACTCAGATAAGCAAATACATGACTAAAGTTGACCAAAACCAATTATTTTAGGATTCTTAGAATCTGTTGCGAGACAAAACCTTCAATGAATGTTTATATTATCCTTCCATTAATCCATTGTAATAAAAGAAGTGTAGCATGTAGAAAAATGTAGGAAAAGAAAAAATGAAGACCTTGAAATCACAAAACGTCTTTGACAACACTAAAATACTTGAGTTTTTTCAATACTGCATTTAAAAAACAAGGACTGAAAATGTGATGATTCTCACTGAATCAAACACAGAGGACAACAGAACACAGCTATCAGATCTAACTGAAGAAATAATCTCTTTACGTGCACCGTTACATTAAATCAAATGCAATGATTTATCGAGGATTCATGTCATGAATGAGGTCTCAACATGTCTGAATGGATTTGTTGGAAGAATGCTGATCTAAGACCAGCTCTTGATTTAAGTTGCAGATGCAAAAGGCAAAACACCTGAAGCCTTAAACGCCCCATTAACTGCTGTCAAAATTCCAGTTTCCCCAGGAGTACAATCGAAACAAACTCTAATTTAAACATACATTGAGACATTTGTGGATTATAACACCACAAAAGAGATATTCCACATGATTGTTAATGGATTAATAATACTGAATGCACATTCTGCTGGAAGAAAAGGACAGGCAAACAATTCTCAAGCACTCTCTGCAGTTCCAAGTGTGTGTTACTGTGGTCTCCAGATACAAAAAGAGAAAGACTGCGCAACAAAGAGTGCTGGTAAAAGATAATGAGTCGGATTAAAAAAGGCCGTGATACACAATTCTTTCTCTGAATGTAAAGTCTCATACCTGGAGTCTGCTTAAAGTGATAGTACAACCAAAAATGAGAATGGTCTCATCCTGTACTCACTCTTTGTCGTTTCAAACCTGTATGACTTTCTTCATTAAAACACAAAAGAAGATATTTAGAAGAATGTTGGCAACCGATTTACAGAGGCTTTGATTGTTTTTTTGTCCATACAATAGAACTCAATGGGTACCGACGTTGTTCAGTGACCGACATTCTTCAAAATATCTTCTTTTGTGTTCTGCTGAAGAAAAAAGTCATACAGGTTTGAAATGACAAGAGAAGACAATTGTGACAGAATTTTATTTTTGGATGAACTTTAACTAACTTGACAGAAAAACACGCGCTACCAAATGGATCTTCACAGCAATGTCTTAGATGGTTCCACAAAGAACCATTCAATCAAAGGTTCATTATCTTTATCGTTATAAGAACCTTTGTCCGCTACAAATAGAACCTATTGTGGAATAGAATGGTTGTCTGGATGTAACATGTTCTATAAGGTACCACACAACCAAAGGTTCTTCTATGGCATCGTGAAGCATCTTTATATTTAAGAGTGTGGGTAAGAGAGACAAACCGTGTGGTGACCCCTGACAGTTTTCAGGCTTCACATGAACGCTGCGCTCCATAACTGATTAAAATATTACCTATAATCCCCCTTTCTTTTAACACTGTTTCATGATCATGTATTTTTACATGACACTAAAAGCCCCTGAATGCTAAAACTAAACGACAAACTTACACTCCTCACACCCTGTTTGCAAATTCTGTCCATGCAAAAAATTTAAATGGACACGTGTTTTTACCTTATTATTTGCCTATGTGAAAGGTAAAAGCCCTTACCCCCTCCCCCCCCCCCGGCACATTGCTTAAGCGGTTTTAATATTTAATATTTAAATATATACAAACAGTCCATTCGCTCCGATCGTCTCCTCATTAACGGGGGCTTCCGTTCTGTCTGCGTCTGAGTTACAAGCTTCTGCTGCAAGCGTTTCGAGTTTTACATTCCTGCCGAGTGCAGATACATCCGAGATTCCTTTAAAGGCGTTTAGAAAGTAAGGAGGAAAACGTGACTAAATGCTTATATTAAAGGGCCTCCTGAGGGGCTGATGGGTAGACGTCCGTCTAGCGTCTGGTACAGTGTGTTTGGTTTGTCCACTCCGTTTCCCCGGTAACTCCCCCATCATCATGTTTCCTGCAGTTCATCGGTTCGGCTTCAGGTCGTGGAGGAAGAATGTGGGCGGGGGAGAGTGGGCGGCGTTTCTCTTGTTTCTCCCTCTTTTCCGCAGAGGGAAGCTTACGAAGGCTCTAGGTTCTTCAGAGCGCCCACCTTGGATTCCAAGTCTGTAATCTGAGAGAAAGAAAGACACATTATTATCACAACACCGTGTATGAATAAATAAGAAAAAAGAAACTAAACACACACGCAAACCTTTTCCTGGAGGTTTTCTGTCTCCACCTTGTGACCGGCCTCTGATTCTTCTTGTGCTCTGCGCTGAGCCGTTTCCTTCTTCAGATACTCGATCTCTCTGCATTCAAACACACACGCAAATAATATATACAGGGCATATATATGCCACACTTATTCCGTACCCACTCGAGAGATTTCAGTACCCACAATCCCCTCACTCACTTCTGCTGGAACTCTTTGATGAGGCGCTTGGCTTTGCTGTACTTGCGCTCCAGTGCCTGATACTGTGTCTGCGTCTCCTTCAGGTGATCGTCCACCGCCTGGCATAAGCTCTGAGCCTCCATCCAATACCCTTCCAACTTCTCCATCCGCTCCTTATTCTCCCTCACCGTCTGCTCCAGCTGAGCTTTCTCCATCCGCCAGCGCAGCTTATCCTGCTCGGCATGAGCCAGCTAGAGACAGAGAACGAGACCTTGTCACAAGGGCAAACAACATGTCATTTACAATAGATGCGAAGTCAGTGGTGGTCGTACCTTCCTCTTGATCTGTTGGATCTCGGCCTGAGTTACAGCATGCTTTATCTGAAGCTGGAGATGTAGGGAAGAGATTGACATGTGTTATGACATCATTGTTATATTTCATTTGCAAATTTCACATTCTGCAGATATACATTTATGATAAAATGTAACCATTCAAACAGAATTTTCATTGCATGATCATGTCAATATATCATTCTACGGATTCATCCTTTGATGAATGACACCAGTGACTATGCTGCTATTGACCAATATTAAAAAAACAATAAGTGTTGTGTGGATTTGTAATCATAGTGTTTTAGATCCATCAGTCCTACTGACCTCCTTAAACTTGTGCGCAAGCTTCTCTGGGTCCATCTCCACAGGAGAGAGCATGTCCTCGTTCTCGGCCAGGTCAAACACCTCGATGGCGTTGGGAAACATGGGACTCATCTCCTCCTCCTCGTCTGTGGCGTATTCACCCGTCTGCCAAAGAGTTACAATAGATGGTGAATCATATGATTAATGAGCAAACACTGTCAGAAAACATCATTGGAGTAGAAAAGAAACGCTTATGAATGTCTGAAACTGAAACCCTTTTCATTTTTAAGCGCTACCTCATACATTCATTTTTGGCAGGTTTATCACATCTTTCTGATATGTTTATTTTTTAATTTAAACATATTAACCATTTTACATGTAAAAAGGATTAGATTATGATTTTTAATACTAAATTCAGCTCTTGTGTCAGCAAGTGGCCTTGACGTGAGGTTTACCACTAGGGGTCAGAGTTGTGCTAGACAGAAGCCCATAACCTCCAGGGAAAACAAGCATGCCAGGACATCACTAAAAACCCTGTTACTGGCCAACCACCATTTTGAACGGACTGTGGTACAGCCGGAGGATTAAATGTAAGAGCAGACGGAGAAAACTGCAACTGCTGGATACACTGGTGTGACACACAAGAGCTGAAACAAATAATCGCACCCAACAACACAATGAAGTCTCTTGAGTATTTTCAGCACCTTAAAAAAACATGCCCCGACACATCTGAAAATAAAACAACCAGCGTGTTCTCGACATCTCAAAACTGCAATTACTCGGACCCAAGACTCCCACACACCCGACACTCCCTCAGAGTCACTACAACCTACAGACATTCTTTTAACAATGGACTTCCCCTGCATGCAAGGACAGAAACTGCCCCACAATCACTTCCTGTCTGGATGAAGGAAGCGAGTGGCAATGCAGTTTATGACACGTATGACAAAAACTCTTGGTTCCCCTGATGTAGCGTTTTGTTCCCGTTACTGATGGTCTTTATGCTGTTGTATGCGTAGGTTGGTATCCCTGACATGATATTATTACTATTAACAAGAAATGCAACATATACACTGTAAAGATGATGCCATTCACGTTATTAAGTAAATATACAAGTCCAATACATATACAAGAATATATTATATATAATTAATAAATATATTTAATAATGTTTACAATAATTTATATTAATCAAATAAAATATTTTTATACCTCTTTATGATGTATTTACATCCTTAAATATTGCATACCCCTATTTATTATGCATGTATACAAACTCCTAAAAAAGAGATTAGTATTTAAAAGAGAGGCTTCAGTATTTCCAAATATATTTTTCCATCGCCGTTCTCTCATCATCCACCGCCCTGCACTGATCCTGATCCAATGTGGCCGTCTGAACTCTGACATGTGGGTAACGAAGTAGACAAACTGTCCGTTCCAGCATGTCTTAAACACTGAGACAACATCAGACATTGGGCCGAGGAGGGCACTGAGCTGGCAGATAGCGCCGCGCTGGACCTCTGTTCTCATTTTCGCACCCCAGATCTCCAGGAATACGAGAACAGCTCATCTTCAACACCTGAATTATTTATCAATTCTCCACACCTTCACGCCAGTGCGACGTGGGCAGGTGCGGGCGACAATTATGAGATGTGAACAGGATGTACCGCTTCATGTTACAAGAACAACAACTGCAGTGCACATAAAAAGAGCTAATTATTGTGAATTGTGATAAAAGCAGCAAATTCTGCTTCTGTATTTCCTTCCTCGATGATGTTCTATACTGCGCTGAATTCAAGTAAAATCGCATCTAATAGCTCATATTTAAGGGGTACAATTGGATAAACGCATTGACATTGTATTAACTGTAGAGCGAGAACTATTTTATTGTGACATGATTTATGAGAGTTTTAAACCTTCCTGGAAAACATTGAGTACATCAAAGGTATTGAAACGTTACCAATAACATCGTAAAATATAATTTTGATTTGAATTTCATGAGAATAAATATTTTGGAAAAGATGAATTGTTGCTGCAGGTGACTATCATCCTATCATTAAAGTCTGTGAATAGAACAGCACATTCTGAAACTAAGTTACAGTATATATTTTTCATGCACTCGGTTCTGAGAACATGGGTTTCTTACAATAGATGTTACCAGTCACCCTGGAGACACCAAATTATTCAATGCTAGTTGGCTGTAGGTACCACGAGAACATGTACATTCCCAAAGAAACGTTAAAGTCAAGTGTTTTTAATAATTCAATGTGGTGTACCTATCCATTGTTTACAGCCACATGTTGTGTTTACTAAGGCACAGTCTATTGAACAAATTCAAGCTTAGTAAATGCAACGGGAATATTCAGAGCAATAAAAAAAGGTGTTGTGTTTTTTGTAGTTCCTTGAACCAAACATCACCTCTTCGTCCTCCTCCATGTAGGGGTTGTATCGTTGTTCCATCATTTCTCTCTGCCATTTCTCCTGCTCCAGCGTCTGTTGGATCAGCTGGGCCACCTCGCTCTGCTCCCCTGGCTTCTCCCGGCCAATCACAAACCTGCACAGAGCAAACAACAGCCAATCAGGTAAGCAGAAGCACGACTCATTGATTACGCAACTGCACTGGTGGATTATCTGCCATTTCTTTGGTGACAATTGTGACGTATGTTTGATGTGTTCTAGGGAAGCAGAAAACCAAGATATTGGTTTGGATGACAATAGTAATGGATCACAAAGTTTAAATCCAATATTATTAAGTAATTCTCAATCGTCTTTAAAATTTGCCAACTAAACTCATTTTGATATATTTAAATAAAACTGAAAACAAATGTGTAACATGGATCACAAAAGTAAACTTGTTAAGCAGTTGCTCGATTCTTACTTGACAGTTCCGCTGGTGTTCCTCAGGACGGATGCTGCGAAATTCTGCGTCACGCCCACCAGACTGGTTCCATCCACCTCCACTATCAGGTCATTTACCTGGATCCTGACAAAAAAAAGGAACAGAAGTGCGTATAGATGTTCAGTACAATAGATCTGTGAAATGCTTGCAGGGCCAAGTTACAGATAAATCATATCACTCTATGTGTAAAAAACGACGCTGCCAAAGAAAACACTCATTTGGTGTGAAACACACTGACCAACAGCAGCAGTGAATCAGTGCCCACTTATCTACACCTCCGCTTGTATTTCAGGCTGTTGAAGTGATCGATCGGGCCCACTCAGTGATATAGCATGTCAGCTCCGTCCAAAAGACACCAGCCTATTAGGACAGCTGGTTGTTTGATGGACAGCAGGAGAACCAATCAGGAGCAAGATAGTAATGATGGGGTGTTTTTGAGTGATGAGAGTGACTTTTCAGATGGGCTGTTTCTCACTGCTAGCACAATGTTCTTTCTGCTACATTAACACATCATGCGCTTAAGAATGTTATGTTATTGGCCGGGTTGTTATTTTTCACATGTTTTGACAGACAGACGTGTTTTTTTTAGATCTGATTCTAATTAGGCTAGTTTCGTAGCTTAAAAATTAGGCTAAATCATTTTTAAGCTTAAAATTGTGCAAATACTTAGATTTAATGTTATTAATATTTAAAATAACAACTTCCATGAGTAATAACAATAAAAACACTTCTATAAGAATAAATGCTTCGATCAATATAAATCACAGTATGATAAGCAGGGTGGGTGCAGTGGAAATGTAGCAATTTACAGCATACAACTCCATGAAATCTACTGCAGCAAGTGATGTATGGTCACACGTGTGCGTATTACACTGTAATACACATTGTGCAGCGACTCCGAATGGAGATTCAATTCTAATGGGATGAGCTATTTAAAACACATCAAGACACTGCAGATGGATGAAGATTTTATGCAACAGAGTCCAGGCAAAAATGAAGACAACATACAGTACAAACTGTGCATGTGTTCAAATGCTCAAATCCAATTCAAGATCAAGGTGCTTTCATTTTCCAACTGACCTTTCGTCTCGATGGGCGGCTCCTCCATCCGTGACCGTCTTGACGAAGATTCCCAGTTTTTCCAGGCCCATGTCTGCGCCGGCTCCCATCCCGATGATGCTGATTCCCAATCCGTCTTTATCTGATCCGAAAACACAAAGTTTGCTTACAAGATTTTTTGGGTACAGTAATTTACCTGTTTACTGTTATGGTACAGCAATTTCTTATCTATTTACCATATTATCCATGAAATAAAACAGAGCAATTATAAACGCTCCACAGAAAAGCTTTTAGATGGCTTTTAGATTTTAATAAATGAATAATGAGCTTATGAGCTGGAATTAACATGTGATTAAATCTTGCAAGTGTAAATCATTTGAAGAGATTTGAAGAGATTATTTATAAATGATTCTTTGGAGGATTTGGACTGATCCTCTTGAAACTATGATTTTGTGATGATCTCTTGTTTGTTTATTGTCAGCTGACTTCCGGATCAACAGTTACTTTAATTCTGCTACACAGCTGAGCATTCATGACAGTGTCATGTAAGGTCAATGTGTGCAGAGATGAAAATGTTTAAATAGCAGAAGAAGCTTTTCAATCTCCTCCACTCAGCGCTGTAATATTTCAAGTCCAGTTACTATGGTTACCGCCATACTGCTTTAGAAAAAGCATTGACCCCTCAAGTTTTAATCAGCAAAAGCTGCTTACTTGGCAGGGTTAAACAAGCTTGTTTGGAAACAGGAAGTTAATGACAACATGCCACGAATGCACCGAGTGTGGTACGGAAAAGATGGAGTACCTTTTTCTAACTCCACGGGGAAGAGGTCCAATCTTTCCACACGCTTCTCCAGCTCATACTCGGCCGAAGCTGCCATGGGGTCGACCTCATCATTGCGTCTGTCGTAATCTTCGTTGGAGTATGTGGTGAAAACCTGAAACGATGAAGCACAAACACCTGAGTAAGATGTAGGAAATAATCAACCCCGGCTATCAGGTTCAGCAAAATTGAAATGTTTTTAAATGTAATTCTTATAATTATTAATAACATATTTGGTGGGAATGGGCCTTAAAGGAACAGTTCACCCAAAAATGAAATTTCTGTATTTGTTCACCTTCAAGTTGTTCCAAATCTATACAAATGTGTTTGTTCTGATGAATAGAAAAGAAGATATTTTGAAGAATTTAGGAAGCATTTCTTTCTCACTTTTGACTACCATTGTCATTTTTCCTGCTATGATAGTAAATGGTGAGCAAGAACTGTTACAAGCATTCTTCCAGACATCTTTCTCTGTGTTCATCACAAGGCTTTATACAGATTTGGAACAATTCGAGGGTGAACAAATGATGACAGAAGTTACATTTTCAGTTTCAGGTTGATAAACTAAGCCTAAAGTAGAAGTGGATCTAAATAACCTTGCTTGACAATGACATACCTGCCACAACAGACCCTGGTGCAAGGAACATATACAGGATGTTAAACCCTATTCACCCCGACCATATACATTAGGTTGAGCAACAGTGTTATTTAAGCATCAGATCACACAGAGATTCCTCAAGGAAACAATCATATATTGTTAAGAGTTTTCTTGAGATTTATTCAGTAAGATCTCAGTTCTGGTCCATCTTAGCGCACTTGGTAAACGATAAGGACTCCTGTAGTTATCTGCTGAATATTCAGAACTGCAAACAATCTCCTCTGTAAATCATTTTTCTCAAGCCTCGGGCGGTATAGCAGCTGTCTACTAGCTAAAGTCATGCATCAAATCACCTTCACAGAGGCAATTAAACCACACAAGCATACAGCATACCGCTATATGAGCTATAAAAGTGAAACCGGAAACAGGGTGCCAGTGTGTGTAAAGCAGCACAGATAGTGTTGAAAGAGACTTTGATTATGTGACTCGTAACACATCAACAAATCTGGTGGTTGAAGTTTCCTGTTTGGGGTCTTAAGGAACTGAAAAGTAAAAGATTATCAGTCTATAAAAGGGGCAACCCATTGGATTTTCCAAAGTCTATCTCTCAATGCTCAACAGACAACATGATGAAGTCAATTTACTGATCAGAACCCAGCCCTTCCTTTTTATTTTCTTTCTTATTTCTTCTGCAGTGAGACATTACTTTATATGTGTCCCTGTTGGTAACTTTGCTTTTCTTCTCATTTTTGTTTAGTCATTCCCAACTTCCTTAAATCACAGAATTACACAGAATTTGTGTCTTTCACAATCACCCTCTTCCACTTTCATATCATTCCCTTACTTTCTGCCTTACCATTCACATTTCAACAATTTTCATCTCATCCATATTTACTTTGTCACAATTTACTTAATTTACTTGTAATTCAAAACATTACTAAATTACATAATATTAATAGCAGTAGAAAGTTACTTGAGTTATATTAATGAATGTTGTCATCAATGGGTTAGAATGGTAAACAGACAAAATTTGAATATAAATTTTTCATATTTAAAATGTAGAAAATATAAAAACAATTTTATTCCAATTATATACATCCGCAGAAAGAATTAAGACACCATTTCAGAGACCATTTTTCCTGATTTTAAAATTTACTTAAGTATTTATAGGTATGTGTTTAAGAAAAATGATCATTTGAATTCTGTAAACTACTAACAATAGTTTTACCAAATATCAACTTAGGGTCAAAACAACAGAAAAGATGCTCTGTATTTTTTCAGACCTTAAATACGGCAAAGAAATCAAGTTCATATTCACTTTAAAGCAATATAACAGTAATATTTCGACATGTATTGAGGCATGGTTAAAAGAAAAGTGTATGTTATAATTAATTTATTTAAGTTATATTAAGTTTTCATGCGTCTTGTCATGCTGTCAGTCTGTCACATTGCTATTGGATGATTTTATGTCACACCCAAGGTTTGATTTTGTTGAAATTCAAAAGACACTGGACTTAAAATGAAAAGTTGCACTCTTTTAATTCCTTCACCAGCTGTATATAGAAATTACAAAATCTCTATGTTCATAAGGCTTATTTTAAGCATTATAAAAATATGTATGATATTTTTTCTGCTTAAAAACCAGGTCAGACCTGCTTAAGGTGGTCTGCTTGAGATTTGGAACTGTTTGCTTGAGGGCCCACGGTGGATCACCTGCTTTCATCAGGTCAAAACCTGGATCACCAGCTGGTAGTCCAGCTGATCAACCATCCAGACTTGGCATGGACCAACTCACTACAATGTATGCCAAGCTTGTACTTTTTATACACTGTGTAAAACGGTCAGTTTTTACCTAAAACTCTCTTCACAGGGTCACTTCTGTCTTTCTCAAATCCCTCCCTTGTATATGCGTCCCTTGTATTATTTTCTTTCTAAAATTATCCTCTCCATCTCAGAGCTGAAGCAAACAGCAGGTCAGTGCACACTCACTGTGCATGCCATGGGCCTGTTCACATGTCTCTGTCTCCATAGCAACGGCTTGCCGATTGTGATTATGACATCGCCCGGGCCATTTTTTTCTGGTTCTGCACCTCCCCATCCTTCCACTTTCCACTATCTCTTTATTTATTCCTTACGATGGATGTGAAATATTTAGGGAGGGGGTTATGGGTCTCACGGAAACCCACAATATCTTGCCGTTGGCAATTTGTTTTGCGAAAACAAATAAAACTACATCTATAAAAAATTCATGATACTTCGGCTACACTGCCTGTGTCACTGCATATGTTATTGCTGACCGAGTAAATTCTGCTTAAATTCTCAAAATTCTTGAGTTTGATCACTTCAGGCCAAATCAAACAATCCAGTGCCAACCATGGGTTGACTTACACAGTCCTCCATCTCCTCTGTCTCTTTTGGTTTCTCCCTTTCTGCACCTCTCTTCGTCTGTCTCGTATGGAATGTTGGAAGCAACAACAGAAATGCAAAGTCCAGATGTGTCAGATGTGCACGCAGAAGGGATTTTATTCAGGGTTTATAAGAGATGCATGCACAGATGCAGTTTGTGCATGTGAAAAGCTGCTGTGTTTTGGCTCAGATGTCTGTATCCCGCTGGTATGCAGGGGACAGTGCAGTGTATTAGCATAACGACACGCAGCCCCTCCCTCACAAGCGAAAGTACTCCGCATCCCTGGACCAAATAGAGGAAGATGTGTTTAAGAACAGAAAACGTAAATGATGTACAATGTACAACAATGTGCAACAGAAACGGAAAGCAAGTGTGTGGGCTAGCATGGTCCAGCGGTTTATGTCTCTCATCTTTTCGCATCTGTGCTAACGCTGTTCTCTCCGAGCCACTGTGAAAATCACCCTCTCTGGGCACTGTTTTGACACTCCTCGTCTGGTTGCTATGGAGATGCAGACTAATGCACACTCTCCAGACACAAACACAGACACTAACACAAGCGACATAGACACAAGAAAAGGCGTTTTGAAAGGTTGCAACAAATATTCTTAGTAACCCGTGTTTGCCGAATAACTTTAATTCTGAAACTCACACGTGTGATTCGGCTGTGGGATGGTCCAGTGTAGCCCACAGACAGGACCAAAAGAGAGATAGATGGGGTTGTACAGTATGAGCTTGTGAGACCCCATTTCCTTCCCTGTTTAGTATTCATCTAAAGCGAATGAACTCATTTGCATACACCATTCTGTTTCAAAAGTTTCATTAGAATTGAATTTCCAATTTCGGAAGAACAAATGCTGTCCTAAGGTTTATTATTGGGTGATGTAACATTACTTTAGGAACATCTTTGCCTATATGTGATTTTAAACCAGATTAGAATGAACTTCCTCAATTCTCATCAAAGTTATACAGTCACATCCTTTACAAATCAGTTTACTTCTATTCAAAAGTTTCAGGTAGATTACATTATGCCATCTAGAACCTTGTTATTACACTAAAAACCTTACAAACCGGCTGTGCTTCATATTTTTCCTGGACATCTATATTCATGAGAGGTTTACACTACAGTTTTTCCATCTCCAACACATAAATAATTCTGTATGTTTAGATGCACTTACAGTACAGGCAGGTATCTAGGAACAGGGTCAAGACAGAGCCATTGTCTTCAAATCTGTATGTAATAAAATGATAGACTGTATAAAACATGGACGTTGTGTCCATAACGTCACCCGTAGATTTCTTAGGAGCTTTTTTGAAGCCTAAATTGGGAGAAGCCGGCCATCGCTCTCTTAACAACACGGTATTCCCGGATAATGGAAGTTGGAGAAAGTGGCGAGACGTGGTTGGAGATGAGGTGCCTGGTTGCCCTTAATTATGTCGAATTTTAAAGCTAAGCATAAGTTGAACGGATGAGTTATAAAAAAATCACCCCCCTCACAGTTGTCATGAAGGGCAAGATTAGCTATATAAACCTAAATATATAACATGTTTTTTGTTCTGCTGTTAAGTGGGGCATTTTAACATAGGGATCTTTTGGAGCCAGTCGGTGAATTGCAGTTTAAGTCACTTCCGTGTTGGTTTCAATCGGAATGTTGCCGCTTGAATAAAATAAGGTACAGCCGGTGATCGCTCCCTTGTATTCACAACATAAGCGCAACAAGTAAAGAAACAGGAAGTCAACTTTGACAACAGGAAGTTGTTGATTATGATCAGAGCTAAACTTGGAAGGATAAAGCACTTTCCAACCTGCACAACTAAAGTACAGTTACACAGATTTACAACAATATACAATGAAAACAAGTTGATTTAGGGTAGTCCACTGCCACTTCAGTGGTCTCGCATGGATACATACACTATGTGACCCAAAATAGCATAGCTGAAAAACCATTTGCACCCATTGATTAAATGTGTCATTAAAGGACAGCCAATCAATCAACCGATCAATTTTCCAATCAACCAATGATCCACTTGACAGAGTTATCTACTTTAAAATGCTCTGTATTGCTTGTATGAAAAAAGACATAAAATAAAAACTCAAACTGTATTTAAAGTGATAGTTCACACAAAAATAAAAAACTTGGTCATCATTTACTCAACTTCCTCTCATACATGTATAAATGACACAGACAAAGATATTCGGAAGAACGTTAGCAATTTTCAGTTCAGGAACATCATTGACTACCATATAGTAGGAAAAAATTTAATGATAGTCAATGGTGCCCCAGAACTCTTTGTTTTCTTAAATTCTTCAAAATATCTACTTTTGTGTTCAACAGAAACAAAAAGCTACAATTTTTTTTCCTACTACGGTAGTAAATGATATCCCAGAACTGTTTGTTTCCTTAAAGTGGCCCTTACACACGCGGTTTCTGCCAATCTCATATTAATCTTGAATACCTATAGAGTAGTATTGCATACTTTGTATCACCGAAGCGTATTAAGTTTGATGACATTAATAAAAGATTGATACAGCTGTACGATCACTTGCAAAATCGTGCGGAGAGTAGGCTGAACTAAAGCATGTGCAGACCCATTGCCAACAAAACACAGACATCTCTTTCACTCACTGCATGCGGTTCATGTCCGGCATCTTTTAGCGCTGGGACGGCTCCATATATCAGTTTCAATCGATCTCCAAATCCAGCCTTATAACCAACGTTTACATAACATTCATCACCCAAATGTAGTGAACAAACACCTGAACTTCGCGAACGTATGCTCTCTCACTCTCTCATGCACACAAACATGAAAAATCATTGAAAACCACTAATACTTGTGAAGTTATAGTTCGGCCCAAAAATGTAATCTGACATCATACATTGGAAGTCAACGGGGGACTGTGTTGTTCTTAAAAGTTCTTGAAAATATCTTCTTTTGTGTTCTGCAGAAGAAAGTAAGTCATAAAAATTTGGAAGGACACGAAGGTGAGTATGTGATGCAAGAATTTAACCAGCCTTGCTCCTAAAGAAAAATGATAAAATTATGATTCCTTACTGAAATCATGACAAACACAGCCAAAGGTTATCGTGGGTAACACATACTCTAATCTCACAAGACAACCTGCTAATCCTTTAGGAATCAACCTGTTGGCTTAATCCCATCAAGTGGAGATGTGCATTGTGGGTAATTGACCTCTGGCTGATTTTTTCTTTTAGGAGAATGTGACTGCGGTATTCTGGGAACCACTAGTTAACATAAAGTGTTAACATGCAGACTGTTAACAGAGTTAACTGGTATGAGTATTGTGTTAAGTGGGTCATAGGTCAGTTTTAAGGTAGCGTCACACAACGTTCAGTATTTCAGTGTGTGTTACGACTTGAGTGTTGTTTCGACGAGACAAATTGCTTTCCAGTAGAGGGAAAACAATCAGGATCACACATATACCTCAGGGGATTCCTGTGTAGTCCAAAATGGTCTGTCCTGTTTCCACTAATACTACCTTTAGTACGCTGATCAACAGACTGACCAGCTGTTCCAACATTTTCCAGCACACACACACAAACACACGAATGTAACTAATTGTATTTCAGTCTCTCGGCATCAGGCCTGCTATTCAGAGTGCCGGAATGCGGTCTCTCGGGACAAATGACTAAAGCCTTTGTGATCAGCTTGACGGCAAGTTGTAATGGCTTGTGCATCAGTAACTCTCCATAATCTATTTTGGGAACACAATCAGAAAAGATTTAAAGAAACAGTTCACACCAAAAATGTTATTATTCATCATTTGTGCACCCTTTTGTAGTTCCAAACCCCAACATAACGTTGCATGTTCTGTAAAACCCATAATGTGCATTTTTGATCCTCACAGTTTTTTCAATACATTAAGAGTGAATTGCAACCGTGGATATCAATTCCCAAATATCAAGTCCCCACCATAAAAAACATCTTTCTTTTCATCTCTTTGTAGCCCGGATGTTCTTCAAATATTAAAACTGAGTTAGCCAGATATTAAAATTGAATAACACAAAGGAGAGCAAATGATGAGAGAATTGTCATTTTTACGTGCACTTGCCCTTTAAGAAAAGACGGCAGGCAGAGTTGGACTGAATCTGCAGTGGTGCTGTCAAGATGTGTGCACAACAAATGAGTTTAATAAAAAAACTGAGCTGGAAATGCAACTCTGGCTTCATGCCTGCCTCCACTGCAGAGCCCTTCGCTGCGGCGTTCCCGGAAAACCCATCCGAGGATCCGTTATCGGCACAAACAAGGTGGAGGAGAGTAAAGAACTCACAGTCAGATCAGTATTACAGAAACGTTTAGAAAAACCCAACCCGAAGATACAAGATCATGCATAAATAATGCATATGCAGATGCAGAACACAGTCCACTAACGCTGCAACCACTGATTTACATTGTAAATCGCTATGTAAAGAAAAAGTTGGGTGGGGTGTATAAAAAGCAAGCAAGAGAGATGCGGAGGGTGAAGCGTCATATCACTTAGTGTTTTCACTTCTTTGCCGAAGGAGATTATTTACTAAACGTGCTCTTTGGAGCAGTTTGTCCGTTTAGGGCTACTGTAGAAAGTACATGACCAAATCCATGTAAGGGGACCTGCTGTGTATGTCGATAGAAAAAGCTCATTCTAAGATAATAAAACATTAATTATGTAAAGTCTTTATACACCTCTGAAGACTGTTGTATGTGTATTATTTTGTATTATGTCAGTAGATCCTCCTAAAAACAGGAACTTTAAAATGCCTCTCCAATTTAGGGCTGCTGTGCCTTTAAGAAAGATTTACATTTGAAATGAGCATGAATAATGAGTGCTGTGCCATTGTGCTCTTACAGCAGTATGTGAGGTTATCATTTTATCACCAGACTTAAAGAAGTAGCTCACCTTCAAAATGAAAATTCTGTCAGCATTTACATGCCCTCTTGTCATTTCAAACCTGTATGACTTTATACTGCAGAATACAAAAGATATTTAGAAAATTGTTTGTAAAAGAACAGCACAGCCCCCCATTCACTTCTATTGTAACCAATGCACGTGAATGGGGGGCTGTTAACAACATTCTTCAAAATTTTTACTTTTGTGCTCTGCGGAAGAAAGTCACACAGGTTTGAAATGACAAGAGGGCATGCAAACGAAGACAGAATTTTCATTTTGAAAGTGAACTGCTCCTTTAATGCAAAGTGTGTTTGCAGCTTAGAGTAACTTAATGCTTTTGGGCTGCAGAAGAAAATCCAAAATGTTTTACAATAGCACATCAACATCTTTAATTTGCGAAAGATAAAGAAAAAACGTGACTCCTGATGTTACGTCCCCTTGGAGAAAGAGGCAGCCTCAGAGTAGAGAGCTTCACATAGAAAGAGAAACAAGGAACAGGCGCTTTAGTGTGCCCGTTTCCAACGTGACCCTGGCAACCTTTCTACAGCAGACTGCCTGTGAGTGAGCCAAGGGCTGATGTTCAGCTCTCCCACACAGAGGAAAAAGGCGTTCGCTGCCTCGGCTGGCATTTCTCACACAGGAAGTAGCTGAAGTGGCTAACCGTGCCATGTACAGGACAAAGGCAGCCGCGACTCACCCCGGCAAAGAAACATCATTAGATTTGAGTCTTTCACCTACCTATTGTCAATGATAGGGAAGACAAAGACTGTTTACTGAAGCACTGTATGTTTACAAGTACTCAAGCCCACTTCTGGTTTATCTGTCGAGAACTCGATTAACTAAAATGCACATCCCTAATGTAATCTGTCATTTTAAGAGCCAGAAATAAAGAGATTTCGCACTGTCCATTATCATAACTGTTGTGTAATCAGATACTAGAACTCTGCCATTATTTGTGTGGCAAAAATGCATTTTTTCTAGATACAAATGCATACTTCATACCAGGATAATACACACAGGCACACAAAGGAGAGGTTTTGAAGATAGAAAAGCTGATAGCAGTGTCATAAAATAATAAACATCCGCTAATGGATATTATAGCATGTGAAGTTTAGTGAACAGAGAAGCTGGCTAAATAAACATATGCACTGGTCCAATACATTAAATTCTACTCAATTACTAATAAATATCATCTTAACCCCTGCAAAATATCACACATTGCCCTGAATCCACCAACTCTTTAAACATATTAACCTTGTTAGCGATTCGCAGGGAGGTGGTATACGGTTGAGAAAAAGGGCGCTGGGTTTGGCCTGGGGGCATTTTTAAACGGCACGATCCAAATTGGAATTGCAAATGCAATTACTTTTAAATGTCTCAAAAGCGAAACACGATTCAATCTCTAAAAAGGCAACAGTGGTGGTGAATGGTGATACCAATGAACTGGGAAAAATGTCAGCGATTGTATTAAATACTCAAGCCTTTTTGATCTGAAATTCAGATGAAAATGTTATAATCTGTCATATTAATGATAGGTGACCTAGCTTGCATGGTAAACAAGCTTCCGTTTTTCGCTCAGGATTTAAGTGTGACAGTTTTAAATGCCAGCAGAAAGAAAAAGCAGAAAAACATGAGAGCCAAACAAGCTTACACCATATGCTTTGCTAGCTGAAATGAGCATAAAACAGTCAAAAGTGACGATTCCTTAGACAATTTAAAAACAAAAGATTAAGCTCTTCAGCAACATAAGTCCACACATATATTTTTGTTGATTTTTCTAATAGTGGCTGTGCATTGGCTCTGACTGTGTCTAGACGATCTCCGGCCACCCACCGGATAAAAATGATGGGCAGTTAGAACTGTTTAACAAAATGAGGCCATACATCAATCAATAATCTCACCAAAAACAAATGCCTTCTCCAGTATTTAAACAGTTCTCCCAATGGCTTTTTAGTATATAATTCAGCTACTTTAACAACCCATCTGTCTTGCCCCATCTATGTATAAGACTGAAATGCAATGTATCAAATGTGTAATTGGAAGGTAGTTAGTAACTAGCTTGTTTGGCATCCCTGGAAACCCCCAGGACTGAAATTCAGGGATAATGTATGTAGACAGATAAATGGCATACTGTAAATAGGGAACAAGTTTGTTCAATTTACATTTCTCCACATTACTTCGGCTGATTGAGCAAAAAAAATATAATTGAAATCTCAAGATTTTAAAACATTTGTTAGTTTTCTTAAGATTGTTTATCTACAGTATAAAGTAAAGAGGTTTAAATCATAGACAAAATAGCCTTCTAACCAAAACACATGGGTAGTCGAAAAATAAACCGTACATGTGTCCTATGGTGTGACATAGCACAATTTAGAACAAAGATCAATCTCTCTTATGCTCTTCATATTATAAAATATGAATAATATAAAAAAGTATATAATTAAAATTGTTTTCTGAATGTCCGTGTCACACCGTAGGGCACATGTACAGTTTATTTGTCAATTACCCACATATCAAAGTCAATGCCATATGCACCATTAGGTAAGTCTTCCATTTTTAAGGACAAATGAAATAATATACATTATAAAATACAATAGTAGCAGCTACTGGATAATGAATAGAGCTAAGAAATATGTTATGTGGAATCTGAGGAATGTGGTAACATTTCCGTCAGTTGAGTACAAAAGTATGCTGTTAAGATCCTATGCTCCATTTGCTTTCCTTCATTTGGGCTGTAGTTTGGCTCTAAAGGCCACTCAACATGCAGTAGAGCGTGTAGGCAACCAAGCAGAGGCATGCGTGGGTTTGAAGTGAACCTCTCATTTAAAAACATACTCTGGCCCTTTAAGATAGCATTTCCTTTTCCTTTCAGTTTCCTGTTTTAGCCTGGTAATTGACCTCATTTAACTACCGAGATCAATCGAGAACCACAAACTTACAGCACACAGAATCTCTGGTCTCTATGTTACTGACTGTATTCAGGGCTAGTACCTTAATCACATGACCACCTGTAGTGCAAAGAGTGAGACTTGATTACTGGATTATGTGAAAGTGAGTAGAACACAACTATTTTTGGATGCAATCTGTTGTGAGCTGCTACAGCGGTCGCATGTCGGCTGAGAGTCAAAAAGTGTCCGTGTGCAATTTATTTTGTATTTAAAAAGACCATTCAATGTCATAGTACTAGAGCAGTGATTCTAAAAACTGGGGGCCCAGGATGGATTCAGGAGGGGGCACAGATTTTGTGGCATTTTATGAAATATAAAAATTGATCATACATTTTATGCAATCAAACATAATAAAAATAAGACCACCAACCCCAAATAATTGATGTTCCAGCATTTGATTAACATAATGTGTTTTTTTGTTTTATTCAAATTCTAAGTTTTATTTGGGGGTCCGCAAAGAGATGCCCCCTACACAAAGGGGGCCTTAAAACGATAAAAATGAAGAACCACTGACTTAGAGAGACATTTCCACACTATTTCCTGTTATTCCTCAACAGTTTTCTCACAGTCAACTTTTGCATCAAATCTGACTAAAACATTTACTTTATATTCTGTTTTTGGGCTCTGGTCTGACCACATCTAAATCCAGAGCCTCTTCCTTCTAAGATGAGCCTCTCACTTCCGAGATGAGCATTGAGAAATACTGGTCTGAGTGCAGTGCTGAAAGGCAACTTCTACAAATTCATCATCTCTTCCCATGAATTTGCTTTACTGTACTTGTTGGTATTGAGAATCTGTCCACCTGTCTGGTCTCTCAAACCACTTAATAACAAAGTCAGTCTATGTACAAATAACATAAATGCAAATGATAAACAAAAGTACAAACGGTTTGATAGATGTTGCATATTCATGGTAGAAAACATGACAACATTAACACGTACAGCAGGGTACGTTCTGCACAGATGGTTTGTGAAGGATTCCTTTGTGTATCTTTCTCACACAGAAACTAATATGAAAACGTAGACGAATGACCTTTAATACAACTCTTGTGAACTGTATGCTTGTTTGAAGGTAACTGAGTCCCATTTGACCCATAAATAAAAACCAGCACCATTAAGCTTTTTTTTTTAAAATAGTAAATACAAAAATTTCCATGAAATGTTCCTTGATAAGTGTGTGGACATTTAAATTCAAGAGTTTTTTTAATTCCCATTAGATTCATATTACAATACATGTATGTTTAAATACTTTATATTAACTTGATACATTTTTCTTTACATTACATTAAGAGAATCTGGTGGAATAAACGTGCTCATCCTCAAAAGTTACAACATTATGTCATGGACATTGGGTCACAAATGGATACGATCTTCACATTACACATACTAAGCAGGTTTCTGTTTACATCGAGCTCTAACATCTGTAGTGCGGGAAAATGACAAAATATGGATAAAAATGTAAGATACAAATGTTATCACAAATTAAAACGGGAAATGCTGTGCATAGCAGGTGCAGACATTCACAGTATGGGAGTTACAAGCTCCCAGTGAAAGCACGTTGTAGTCATGCTGTATCTGAAGTGCACACTGTGTAATCTTACTGACGTCTGTGGGATTTAATACTTGGGGGGTTTGTTCAGCCTTTACAAACTGCTTCCATTATAAAAGACATCCTTCAAAGCACAACACACACGATCACTGCAGCAGCAGGAAGTTGTATAAATAATACCGACAGACAGCCTCAACTTTGTTCTCTGTTGATCAAATAAACAGACTGTAGTAATCATGTGAAGATGCCTCAAGGAGGTATATTTGCTCAGAACAGTAAACGTTTGTGAATTACCATGAATATTTCTGATACTAAAAGCTGGACGGTCAACAAACATAAGACCCAATCACTTCGCAAGAGACCAATGACATGTCCAATGCAATAGACATTTAAAAAAATTAATTCATCTCTGTTCTGCCTATGGTTTCAGATCACAAGTAATGTTCACAATTGTCTCAAAAACAAGTTCAGAAGCAACAGTCCCTAAAACACAGAGGAACACAACCATGTGACTCTCGTACAAAGAGAAGAGCGTTAACCACCTGACCAACTGATCTTCGATCAGCTGAAGTGAATCATCAGGGGCTGATGACAGTGCAATGAGATAACTGCAGCTTTTTCATGGAGGTAGACAATTTGAGAAATCAAAGGCCCATACTACTGTGTCAAGCTATTAATAGTTATATTAAAATATATTATATATTATATATAATATATATATTATATATTATATATAATATATTTCATATGAAATATATTATATGAAATCATCTGAACGGATGCGATCTAATACTGCTTCTAAGAAAGGCCTGCACTCTTTCTGAGTTTCTGCTCATAAAGGATCTCACATAAGGATAAATGTCAAATGTAAATGTACGTTCTTACTCCAGTAACCATCCAGGCTCTGTCCAATCGCAAAATCTGCCAAAATGTTTTCTTTTGGAACCAGCATTTAAACGAAAATGTGCTTGCTGCTTTTATAAAATAAAATACACACTATGATGTTGTTATGCTTATAACACAATACATGGTTAGTTTCAGTGTTTGCTTTTGGACACAAGCTCTCACCTTAATTGGGTTTGAACTGAAACCAATCTTTCTGCTTGGTGGAGGTTCATCTTCTTCCGGAAGTCCGGGGATCTCTGAACAGCTGGATTCTGGTTCATAAGCATCATCATCCTCTGGCTCCTCATCGTCGTCCAGCTGGCTACCTCCGGAGTCCTCTCCGATTCCGCTATATGCGCTGATGTCCACCAAGTCTGCTTCTGAGATATCCTCTCTGTGGGGTTCCTCCTCAGTGCAGGCCTCTCCAGCTGCTTGTCCGATTTCCTCCTTTTGTTCTGAGCTGCTGGTGGCCTCCCCGTTTTCAAGCGAGGTGTGGACATCGGCCTGTACCAGTCTGCTCCCTGCATCTGCCGTGCCGGATGATGGATGCTCCCCAGGTTTGGACGCTTTAACTGCGTGTGAAGCATCCTGGATCTTCTCTAGGTTTGTATTCGCTGTGCCAGATAACACATCTTCACGTGGTTTATTGTTGGGTCCATCTGGCAGAATGCCTGTCCTGAACTTCGGACTCTTAGGAGCAACCTCTGGGTCCTTTTGCTGAGCTCCCTCCTCCTGCGTGTCTGTCGGAGGGACAGCTTGGTCCTCATTGGTGGTTTTTGAGTTGCTTCCTTCAAGCTTGCATGGGGTTGGGGAAGTCGAGGACGGTCGGTGAAGGTTGTTACACTGTTCAAACACAGCACTTAACTGGCTGACCGTAGGAGACACAGCATCTGCGGGACAATCCTCAGGGTCCAGCCTGTCCAAGGACTCTGTACTTCCATTGAAGCGAACCAAAACATCCAGACGGCTGTCCTGAAATCCTGATGCCCGCTCTTTCTTCAACAGGATTCGATTGGTTGCGGCCTGCTTCTCCTGTAGGTGGCGTTGTTCGAATATCTTGCGCGTTTCCTGCAGCTTGGAAACGCTGTTGACTGCCCCGCGTGAACCGCTGCCATCAGTCTTTCCATCAAAGCGGCTAACCCGCTCTGACACAGTCCCGCCGAGTTTGAGCAGAGCACTGTGATCCACATTCTCATTCAGACTGCTCGCTCTAGGGAGAGAAAGTCGGATAGACTGATCGTTGGGCTTCGACGGGTCCCCTTCTTCTCCAGGAGAACCCATCTGCATGAACATGTTCTTGATGCGGTGCACATTGGAGCCGTACCTGCGGCCCCGACCCTGCTGTCGAGGTTTCCCTTCATCTCCATTCACAGCACTTGGGTCTTTTACCGGCTTGAGAGCTTGAATTCCAGCCTCATATGCGTTCCTGTGCGGGGAGGCGCTTCGGGATACGAGGGGGGTGGCTGTGCTGCCGCTGGGTGCAGATGGGGGTTCAGTCTTCATCATGGTTAATCAAACAGCAGTAAAGATGAGCAGAAATGGCACAGCCCTCTGCTTCTACGTCTTAATGCAGGACAGAATGTCAGAAGGCCATCAGGAAACAGTGAAGATCAGTCCATGCAAATCAGAAAAAAGGGAGAGAAACAAATAAAAATGAAACACAAAAATACTGTATAATGTATAACTACAAGGCTTAAATATCAACTAAATCAACTTAAACTTGACTAATATATGAAGGCAATCGTGGCCTAATGGTTAGAGACTCGGACTTGTAACCCAAATGTCGCTGGTTTTAGCCTCAGTACCAGCAGGGATTATAAGTGAGAGAGTAAATGATCAACGCTCTAATCCACCTTCAATACCATGGCTGAGGTGAGACCCTTGAGCAAGGCACCAATCCCCCCGACTGCTCCCCGGCCGCAGCAATGGCTGTTCACTGTCCTGGGTGTGTTTTCACGGTGTGTGTGTTACTCACTGCTGTGTGTACATTTGGATGGGTCAAATGCAGAGCACAAATTACAAATATGGAACACCATACTTGGCCTCAAATCACTTTATTTGAGCCACAAGCATAAATGTAAAAACGGACGAGCACACAACATCAAGTGATGCTATTTGGTGATTAGTAAGTATATAATCATCCCTCATCAGAGTATATAATTCATCACATTAGCAAGACCTTTAAAATTTTACAGATAGCACAGGTATACATTCTAAATCACAAACATCTGAGAGACACCTTATAGATGTTTTTATGACATCTGACACCAGACGTCTTGCAGATGTAAAAATGCAAAAATGACATCTTGCAGATGTAAACGCAGACAAAAAATAGATGTCTGCCCAGGAAAACAAGGGACATTGCTTTACAACCTATTTAAAAAGTGTGCTTGTGTGTATAATCACATTTTAAAATTAAAATAATTTACATTTATTACACACAACAGCAAACACGGATGTGTCTGAGGGGGTCCGCCACGGCCAGATAGATGCCCCAGGGTCAAAAAGCCCTTTTTTTGATTCTCCCACTTTTATAGTAGCCTACACTTCACTTTTCATTCAAAGTATGTTATCATTTCAACTAACTGACATCTTTATATAGTGATATTCAAGAAAAGCGTTAAAAAAACTGTGGTGCAAAACGCTTCCGTAAAAACACATCTCTCGAAGAAACGCTCGAGCGCAATAACGACTATAAAAGCTTTGCTTTCATAGCACATATAAAGGCCGTTAATGGTGCATATTTACTTTAAAAAGAAAAGCTAAACTGGTAACTTAGAAACGGCATATGGTTTATGCTAATGTATCATATTTCATTTGTAACGGTATATGATCTTGGTAGGCTATGCATCTATAAGATCTTCTGTCAGATACAGGAAGTCAGAATATGAATGAATTCCCCAAACAACGTAACCAAATGTGAACGAAAGAAAATCGTTTGATGATATTTGTCTATAAGGTTTCATGAATCCCTGGGTAATACCATACATACTAGCATAGACAAGCAGGCTTTGTTGTGATCCCATACCGCTGCTGATGCCAGTAACGTAACGTTAGATGACTTATCTTACCGAGCTTCAGACACGACAATAACGGATCTTTTTTCATTTTTGTTGAGCTCGAGATAATCCTAATGCGCAAGAAAGACTACATTTGAAATTAAAACTGAGTCCTAAATATTATTTTTGTGTCGATAAATGGATTTAATAAAGTGTCAACATATCAAACCTACAGCCTGTCAAAACCCGACACTAGGACCCTGCGGAGCGCCAGGGCCCCGCTTTCTGCAATGATGCCTCGACTTCCTGCATCCTCACCCGTCCACATAACTGTTCTGCTCTGCTAGTAATAAAGAAAAGAAAACGCGACAAAACGCGCAAATTACGTGCTCTTTTTCCTGAAGAGTAGATGTTACCTTGTTTGTCGTGTTCATGGAAGACCCTGTGGATTATTCAACGCAAAATCCTTCTGTTCGCAAATCCATTGTGTCCACGAGCCGTTTCGCCCTCTTGATTTCCCCCCACGAGCGTGTGACGCGCCTACTCTCTCTCTCTCTCTCTCTCTCTCTCTCTCTCTGTCTCTCTCTCTCTCACACACACACACACACACTTTCATCACCAACAGCACACAGCATCACACAGGTTAACCATTTCAACGAGGCCAACCGCACAAAAACTATAATGTTCAAAAAAGTATTTATTACAGCAATTGTGTTTCCAGTTTCCACTGTGTGTGCTAAAGATGCATTTCGTGATAAATAAATACAAGTGGTTTGTAGTAAAGGGAAGATTGTGGATGACAATGTGACATATACACCATGTTCCTTGTGGGATTTCGTTTTTATAGCATATTTTCGTGTTTGGTTATAGTTTAGCAAGTTATTTGTTATATGTTATATTTGCTGTATTTTATGGCAAATAAAAGAGTTATGGTTACTGTAGTAAAGACATTGTTCATTTTGTAAGTCCTTTTCAGTCAACATATACGCATCCTCATTGCGTCATAATAGCGCAGCTTCCTAAATCAGAGCTGTCAACATCCCAAGGACTTGCAAAGATAAGGCTATCTTAAAGATAAGCAAGAACCCGTGTCATAACATGTAAATATCAACACGCATGTCTGTCAGAACATGCAATGCGAAGGCCTCCGAGACACACTGACCCATTTTAGAGAGAATACAGTCTCTTTACAATTCTAGTCAAAAGCTGGTGTGTAGAGAGCGACACCGTGTGGTGAGTCTAAACGTCTAACGCTTGTAAAATCTGTAGCCGGGAACCGGTGTGGAATCTCTCAACCCAAAGAGTCATTGTTAGTGTCAGTCAGTGATTGTGAAAACCATAGAAGAGACTGTATGTACAGTGAGCCCTTAATATGAAGTAAAAACAAAATGGAAAAACTTTTCTATTGGTATTTTGAATTGACATGCTGTTTGAAAGAACTTTGAATAAAGGGATACAGGAGACGTCTTGTGGTTGCACACAACTATTATAAAATATGATAAGATAATCTGTGACAATCTTGTTTGTTGGCTGAGAAGGTTTTTTTGTGAGCTTAAGGCTTTAAGACAGTAAAAATACCTCAATTTTACAGATATAATTTTAATACAATTTATAAATTAAAAACGTTGTAGTCTAAATGTTACCTGTATAACTCACAAATGAGAATACGCAATTATGGCAAACCTTTTACTGATATAACTATAGAAATAAGTTTTCTATATCTAGTATCAATAAACATTCAAATATCTCCAAATATTTGTGTAATTATAATTAAACAAGAATCTGTGATTTGGTAATTATATAGGACCTTTATTTAACTATCACATCTACTGTTTTGTTACCACCGTTTATAATAAACTGAATGGGGGTCAGAGAGTAGATCTCTTTTCTGAACTGGTTTGGATATAAACCGCATCACTACTGATGATGGAAAAATTGATCAGATGATTATGATAACTGGTAAACTGGTTCTAGAACAGATTCAGTCTGCAAGCTCACTTCAAGTCACATCTGAAAAGAGATCAAGAGTTAAATGAGAAAAGGTATTTTTCTTTGAAGGAGCACTTTATAGTGATGTAATGAAGGATGAAGTGCTCTAATGAACTCCTCAGAATATTTTTTTGGGGTCTGTCAATTTTGATTGACTTTTATGGCTTATTGATTCTGCATTAACATGTACTGACTGTTTGTACGTCTACAGGAAAAAAACTCTCTCACCTGTCCCAGTTCCAGTTGTTTCTCAAGCGAAAGTATCGTATCTTGTCAGACACTTTTTGAAAGTCCTGCAGGATGTTTCTGAACATATTCTCCAATGCACGTCTGACCTGATTGTACAGTTGCGCTTTCGCACGTCCTGGGTGCTCCCTCAGCCAGCGGCCAGCGGCCATCGGGTCCACATACACCACATGATTCACCATTTGAGTGGCGATTGACTGCACCCGCTGACGGATATTCTGGATGCCGTACCTCTCATAAAAGATGACAGATGTATCAGCCCTGAGGTATGCCACAAGTTGAGCTCGGAGATGCCTTACATACTCTCCGAACACATCTGCATTGTAATCCACATAGAACTCATTCCATCTACAGAGACAACAAGATTTGACAATTTGGTAATTGATGTCAAATTATTGTTGTGACCTCGCTGCACTCACCCCACATGCACAGACACACACACACACACACACACACACACACACACACACACGCACACACTTACCTGAAGTGGGCCACCATTGTCCTAATTGCATTTTGATGAGTTCGGCTGAGGGGGATTACAAGGTCCTGCATCAGGTTCTCAAGCTGCTCATCATAGCCTCCCTCTTCTCCCAGCAGGCTCTGCAGAACACTGCGATGGAACCCAAGGACTCCATTGTTGAAGACATGCTGGCCCCGGGCCGCTCGCTTTTCAGAAGAAGACAACGTGCGTTGAGAACCAATAGCGTTAAGTGCGTCTTGGTAGCTTCTTCTGAGCTGCTGAAGCTCCACAGAATTGGAGTCAACAACACATATCTGATTTTCACTCCACTGTCCTATCAGGAAACACAATCATTATTTGTTCCTCCCTCTTGGTGTACTGTATGTGTATGAGATTTGTGTAAAGGTGTTTCTTACCCTTATGGTAGAGTTGATGCTGGAGACAACACCCAAAACTGCTGCAATAGTCAGTATGAGCTTTGCAGTAGAAAGCATTATGATCATTATGTTCAGGTTGTTTTCTGGTAAGCTTATCTATGTAAAAAAAAGCATACTATTTCACTAAATGGACCCAGAAATGTGTTTTAATATGCAGAGAGAAAAGAAATAAATCAAAATTGTTCACCTGAAATATGGAGCCATATTAGAGGGGGTGAAGAATGATATGAGAAATATGCCAGCATTATAATTCTATTTATGCAGAGATTGGTATATCAATTAGTAAAATCTGTTAACATTAGCAATCCTTGATGCATTTAATGCCAATAGTGACCGTTAAAAAAATAAGGAAAAAGCACTTTTCATGGTATTTTCATAAATTTTGTACGCCTGTAACTCAACAAATCTAAAAGATACCTTTAAGTCCCTTTAGAATCTTGTGCTTGCTTGACTACACTTTCTTTTGGGAACTATAGAGGGAATGCATTGACATCACTTTCCACATAAACATGCCGGTACACTCCCCCTAGAGTGGCAATACACTCAGCAAAATGGATGCTTAGTGCTTTCAATAGGAGAGAGAAATAAACCAGGACTAAAACACAGAATTATTTGCTGGAATTAAAAGCAGTTGGACTTGATGGTGAACCTTACCACTGTTAAAAATAACACAATTTTGATTTTGAATTGAACTTTTCCTTGAAGTATTCCATTAGTTTCAGCAAATTGGAGCAATTGATTAGCTTTTTTTATGTCTTCGGCAGTCTTTAAAAAGAAATCTCAGATTTTGAGCTCAATCTTTTGTACCATCAATCGCACAACAACGTTGTCCCATTCTAAATAGAATACAGACAGTGGTAAACACTGCTGTATTCAGTCTTTGAACAAATAATGTTGAGACTAGAATTTTTTTTTTCTATCAAAACAACTCGATTGAACAAAACCATTTCAGTGTCTTTTTGGCACTGACTTACTGTAAAAATGATTGAGTTGAGGCTCTGAATTCTATCAACATGATTCTAAATTTATTTTGCGTTTCAGGGGAAATTTTGATAAAGGTATGTTGCTAATTATGGCCTGAGCACCGATGATGTGAGAAATTGCTCAATTCACATTTTTGAGAGCCTAAACATTCTCAAAAACTCATAAAAGTTTGCATACTTGTGAGAGGTGCTGACAATTAACATCGAATACGGTTTCCAGAATGAAGCTGCGAAATGGTTTGACTGAATCTGAATTCAGATAATGGTATGATTGACTCATTTCAGCCAAGATTCAATATATTACTTTGTATGAAAATAATTTCAGAAAAATATATTGAATATCACATTGTGTTCAAATTGATGATACCTGATGATAACTGGGATGGAGTATAATCCAGTGCCACATTATTGCAGTAGAACCAATCCTCTCTTCACTGTGAAATACTTTACTCCTCTGAAGTTTTATTTTACACATGATATTTGAATCCCAAACGGAATAGTCCACAGTCAATAAGCAGCTTAGACCAGTGTAAGATGGCTGGCTTCTCACAGCAAAAATAAAAAAATCATCTGACGGATCGCCGAGAACCACCAGCTCTTTCAGACTGGAAAGCAGCTACTTCCATCTTAAGCAGTTTAAGACCAGACAACCAGTTAAAGCCTGAGCAAATTGCTGAGCCAAAGTGATCATAGACCTTGATAAATATCACCCAATACTGACTGTAAAACTAGCTGTACCCTCCTCTAAAACCCTCAGCATCGACCTGACCCTCGATCAATACAATCTATCTGCCAAGAGAATGATGCATCCGTGGGATTGAGAGAAATGTATACGATTTTACCAAAATACGATCACTGATTACAGTTGAATTTATTCAATAGTTTGTGATGATAAATTTAGCAGTTATGAACAGCAAAACCTATGCAGTCTAACACAGAGAGAGACTTTAGACTTTATATACACTGACAAAAATAAAATCCCCAAAGTACACAATGTATCCTCTCTACATAATGGACCACAGTGAAAACTATTTTTAACTTTATTCCTTGACATACATGTTTCTATATACTGTTTGTCAAATAATCAAAGACTAACAGACCCACCTTGTTAGTCGTCCTCCGAGCCCCGAGAGCACAGTAGCCAAGTCCAGTGTTTTTCCTGGATCAACATGAGGTGGTGCCACCCTGATCTTGTACATTCACGCATGTGTAGGCCTACTGTCCCTTTAAACAGATTTCCAAACACCACAAACAACATATACAAGTTCAAAAAGTTTGACGAAAATGACAACTATTAAGTTATATATAACATAAAATGTATCCAACCAACAGAAAGGTTGCTTAACATCAAATATGGGCTTTTTATCGTTTCACCTAACTTGTAAACCCACAATTGCAGATTAACTGGAAAAAATTCACCAGTTTTACTAAATGAGCTTCAATGAGCCAATTGAAATGATAGTTTCATAAATTAACATTTCGTTATAACATTCAAATACGGATGAACAGCACTTCTTTATACCACTGTTGTGTGCAGCAAAGTACAGCATCTGTTAAATTGAACTATTTTTTCAATTTCTCTCTGCTTTAAGTCTCCCAAACCAGAAACTGCAGAGGGTTCTGAACGTGAAACGCAAAAGTCACGCATGCATAGAGGCTACAGAGGCCATACAGCAACAGCTCCTATAGGCTCCTGAACTGAGACTGTTTAGCGCCTCACTGATGCTGATAACGAAACAGCGCCCCGTAGTGGCGTAATGCCTCAACTGCAGTTAAAATCACAGTCTGCTGAATGAAACAGAGAAATTTGACTGAGGGAGACACTGGAGACGGATTTAGGCCACGCACACACAGGGGGTAAATTGATCCAACCTATTGACTTTCTATTGCGGGAAGCTGCTTCCTTGTCATGTCTGACTTTTAACAAAAAAACAGAACAATTCCTAAAAGCTGCTATGTGACAGGATGTAGACCTACAGCAAACAAGCCAAGAAACACAAAACAACATTTTTATAAGATACTGAACAGTAAAAGCCAGCCTTTGAGGGGACTAAAGTGGATATACAGGCACTAAGACGTGAAGCGTCAGCAGGAAGAATAGACCACTACTGGTTAGTTTCTCTATATCTCCTCCAGGTTCACATAGGGTGATGAAATAAATGATTGACATTGTTAAAAATAATGTTTTTTTTCTGTGGCCAATTACGTTTCCCCCTTTTAGTTTTTTTGGGAGGGTTGACATCTTATATACATTTTCTGGGTTTTTTAGCTTGTTTACTGAACACCTTGTCACATAGCAGTTTTTAGACATTATTCAGTTTTTGTTATAAATCAGAAATGACTCTTAGCCCAATACAAAGTCAATGGAGAGGTTTCAATTGTTTCCCCCCGGTGGGCATGGTTTTTAGATTATGACAATATGTGGTGCTCTTTCTCTATAGTGAGGGTATACACTGATGTCACATTTTCACTGGAAGATATATGGCTAAATATTCTGGAAAAGTGCATTTTATGCACAGTGAACACAAAATAGCTTTAGTCCAAACGTGTTCACTTATAAATGGATTATCATATTTAATTGAAATTTTACTTTCGAAGATTATGAAAGTATATCACCCATCGTCTCAAAGGAAGCAAGAGGTAAAGCCACCCAGCGGCCATATTGGTGTACACCCGACCACGGGTAACTGTCATGGGTAACTGAAGTATCAAAAAAGGTTTGTTTTTAAGAACATATGTCAATAAAATAATTGTTAGCGCGTATTTTTTTTATTTAAAATATTTATAAAAAAATTCACAAGAATAAAACATTGTAATTATCAAGATGTGTTAAACAATTACCGTTCTAGACATGCATTTGCATGATTTGGCCACAAGGTAACACTATACCGCAAATACTGAGAAAGGATAAAATAAGTAATAATACAATAAGATTAGGGTTTTTATATTTTATGTTTCAAATTTACCCTTCGGGAAATGCATTCTGATAGTTGAGGATGTACTGTTCCCCCTGTGCTCAGTGACTTTGCCCGAGGTTTCGTGTAAATCTTTTTGCTCTATTGTTGTCAATTGACACTACAACACTAAATAGGAACTGCTGGCTTTCCAGGCTAAAGATTAAAACTCTCTATTACCTCAAGGCCAGTACACTATTTTCCTGTCTCAGAAAATTGGACTGTTAGAAGCGCCGCTAAGCAGTTAAGCAGCTCGGATATTCAAGCCCCCCACAACGGAAGACTCCGCATACCATTACGATACAATGGCCCTGTTGTGTCCTGCAGCAGTACCACCTTCACCACCGACCACCTTCATCATTCCACTTCGCATTTCAGCAGAGGAGTGTTCCCCATTCCACACTTAACCTAGCTTTTCAAATAGCTTTAACTTGATATTTTAGTACTTTAGTACTTGATCTTACAAGATCAAGTTAAAGATGAGCAGATTTACTATTTTGCAGCATCAAGGAAGAACTATTGCAAGGACGGGTTGAGGCTGATCATTCTCACAGGACTTATTTCTTTGTGGAATATTGTGTGCGTTGATATTTTTCGACAGAAGAACCTCCATATTGTATCAGGTTAGTGCTTATCATCACAACGTCTATTTACTAATGAAAGCCACTTTTCTCCATGGATGTCCTTTAGGCAAGAAATTGTTCTTGCAATTAATTTTGCTTAGTAAGATGACCAGCAAGTACTGGAGACAAACGTTTCAGAGATTTTCTTTAATTTTCCTTTGAGTCAAAACAACTGTTACAGGTGCAAGCTGTGCTTCATTCAAGTCTATTGGGCAGTCAGGGACGAGTCAAGATCACTTCTGACAAACATAAGATCGACCACTTAACATGCTTTATTTCAGCATTCAAAATAATTAAAAACATCTCAAATTATTATACATATACAAAATAGGTACAGATCCTTTTGCTTTAATCCCCCTATGGTGTGTCTGCTCCTCTCATCATATTAGGACTTTTCTACTTGATTGCCTTTTAGTTTTAACTCGGGTTAAAAAAACAAATTCCTATGGCAGAATTCTGGGAAGGAGGTGGGAATGGAGCTGGAAGCAACTGGACAACATTGGGGGAATATTTTGTAAAGAAACCAAAAAACAACAACCAAAAAGTGTCAAAAAGGTGTTTTTGGAAAATAAAAACAGACTCCACCTGCTTATTCTACACTTGAAAAGACTGCATGTATCACAGCTACAGTACTGCTTAAAAAGCCCTGCTGTTTGGCTCTTAGAGTACACTTAAGAAAGAAGGCATCTGTCACAACTGGGCAGTAAGACGCTAGGCTTTTATTAGCACCAAAGGCCCTGTGAGCAAAGCGACTAAAAATAAAATACTTTTAGAAAAACTCTAGGATCTTGCTAACAGGACCTCATGAGGAAAATAGCACCTTTAACAGCGGTCACTTGCTCTTTTATCCGTTCTTCTCATAGGTAAAATCCTGACCTGGTGTTGGTCAACACTGGGAATGGTTTCGTTTTTGAGGTAGCCATAAGACATCAAAACAAAGTCGAACCCATGTTTCTACTAGCTGTGACTTTTGAAAAGCATCTTGCATTTAGCACCCGGTGGTCCTAATGGGCATAACACAAAGACGCTTAAATGTCATTTTACATATTTATTTAACACCTGAACATTGTACAAAGCATTTGGTTTTGCTCTTTCATTGTCCTTCCGCAGTGGTTGAAAAAAGTCACTTGTGTCAGTGATGTTTCTTTTAAAGTCCAGGGGGATTTTACACTTTACCGGTATATATTATTTTCTTGTTGCCAGTGAAACAAATGAGTCTTCTAAAGTATCCTCAGTGTGGCTGGTGACAGTATAGTGGTCCAAAGAAAAAAAGCCTGACAACTCACAACCACTGTCTTCTGAAGCGCAGGTCTAAGCAAGTGTACCATCTGGACAGCCAATTTGAATTCTAGGGTTGGAATTTTTAATGCATAGAAAAGATTTCAGAGAGACGATTGCTAGAAAAAGCACACGCACACAAACAATCTCAAGTTCAGATTTCTTTTTACAAGAAGCAGACTGGGCCAACTTCAATGCCAAATTCCTGATTAGGTGCGCCAACGTCCATAGGAGCGATGTCAATAATAGGCAGACGGGATGTTTTTGTTGTTTTGTAGTCGATGACTGTCTTGCCCCATGCACCGGTGTGCGACTGCAAAAAAAGAACAGAAGGATGACATTAGTAACTTTACAAAACAACAAAAACTTTACAAAATAATTTGTTATTCTTACATACATGAGCCACATAATATTCAAAATTAAATACACAAAAACTAAAGCCTCCGTACCGTGCAACCATCTTCAGTGACGGTGTATGTGAAGCGGCTATTGCCCTCTGCTCTGATCTCGATCTCGTTGGAGCCCTGCAGCAGAAGAGCCTTCTTCAGGTTGCCAGAGGCCTGGTCCATGTATGCAATACTGTTCTTGCAGTGGTATGTGATGTTCTGGGAGGCGTCGGAGGACATGAGACGCAAGAAGGTGAGCTGAATGTTGACATCCTCAGGCTTGGAGTCCTCATTGCCATACTCGAACTGCAGGGGTCGAGAGAAGCACAGAAAATGAGCAAAACTACTAAATAAACACATGAAGAGAAATTCATATCATTGCATCATCACCTGGAAGCCATCAGTCATGGCCTCTCCGAACCAGACATGCTTCTTCTCCTTGATGTTCTTGCTTGTGTACCAGCTCTTCTTGGGAATGTTTGACTGAGTTGGGTAGACGCAGGTCTCACCAGTTTCCATGTTGCAGTAGACCTTGATGGCGTCTTGGTTGCATCCCTGGTCAGGATCAATCCAGTACTCGCCTATGCAGAAGAAATGAAGGAACGAGATAACAATTTGTAAAGTTGTGCAGTATGAAGCAGGGCAAGCAGATAGCTGTAGATAGGCACACACCGCTCTTCCAGTCTGGGTGGCACATCTTCAGGTCACGGCAAGTACGTGCAGGGTTCTTCTTGGTGCCATCTGGGCTAATGATGCTCTCAATCTGTTGGCTCAGGGACTTGAGGGTGGTGTCAATCTCAAGGTCACGATCACGCATCACGTTGGCATCATCAGCACGGAAGTGACGGAAGGGATCGGGGGCCTTCTCTTGTGGCTGGGCAATGAAGCCGATATCAAATCCACCACCAGAGGGTCCAGGAGGTCCAGGTGGTCCGGGAGATCCAGGGCTACCCTAAACCGGAAGATAAACCAAAGATACAGTGGTTAAAGTACACATTTTGCTTACTGGCTGCATAATCATGTAGATAAGGAATGTGTCACCCACAGCTGGTCCAATTTCACCATTGCGACCACGGGGTCCAGGAGGTCCAATGGGTCCAGGAAGTCCAGACATACCATCCTTACCAGCTGAACCTGCAGATCCAGCAGGGCCCTGTTGATAGAATACACAGCAAACTCCGGTTACTATTTGTGTGCCTCAAAGCCTAATGAAATTATAGAAACAAAAGAAGAAGTAGGTTTTATATTTCTTGATAATACTTACTCTAGGTCCAGCGGGTCCAGAAGTTCCAGCAGGTCCAGGCTCTCCTGAAGGTCCCTACAGAATATTACAATAAAAATGGTAAAATTCACAAATACTTAGACCATCCAACAGATATTATATCAGAGCTATATCGTAAATCGGTTTCTTTTCCATGAGTCATATAGAATGGCTTACAGGAGGTCCTGAGGGTCCCTGCATTCCGGTGAATCCTCTATGTCCCTTCATGCCTCTCTCACCAGCCTCACCAGCTTCACCCTTGTCTCCACGGGCTCCAGCGGGTCCCTGCATAACAAGATTACAATTCAATCTACGATATGGTCTATTATCAACACACAGAGTCAAGATTTAAATGTGGACTTACAGAGGGACCACGAGGACCAGCAGGGCCAGCAGCACCGGCAGGACCAGAGGGACCCTAGCGAGGATAAATTGATTATTTGAATTAAATGTACATTCAATGAATCTTTGTTAAACCTTCGACAATTACAGTTCATTTCTTTTTTTGAAGATGGGAAACTTACAGACTCTCCACGATCACCAGTCTTTCCAGAAGGCCCAATGGGTCCTGGAGCGCCAGGGGGTCCGGGGGCACCTGAAGCACCAGCAGATCCAGTCTCACCACGGTCACCCTGTGATAACATGAAAAATGCTAATGTTTAGAGACTTGGAAAATCAAAGGGTCTGGGTGCGTTATATGCACACACATCTGTATACACTAATAGAATTTCAGAAGTATGAAAAGTTAAGATTACCTTGGGGCCAGAAGCACCATCACGTCCAGCAGAACCCTCATTACCTGGAGTACCCTAATATATGACAAATAATTGTTTGTTAAACGTCAGCAAAGCAGAAGAACCTACAAACTTGTTAGCAGACTTAAGGGATGTTACTTAAATGTAACAAGTGTATATTCTTACCTCACGACCAGGCTCGCCAGGAGGTCCACCCAATCCAGGGGGTCCCATAGGACCAGGAGGTCCACGTTCTCCAGAGGGGCCACCAGGTCCCTGTTTGCCAGGTTCTCCCTAGATGGCATCACAAAGAAAGCTTTAGAACACATATGCCCTTGGAGCTAGATCAGTGAGGTTTTTGTCTGACAAAGTACTCACAGATTGGCCAGAGAGACCAGGGAAACCACGCTCGCCTCTTTGTCCGGGAAGACCAACAATACCACGCTGCCCAGCAATACCAGCAGGTCCAGGGATACCAGAAGAACCCTGCAAAAAAAGAGAAAGAAATTAGTGACTTAATTTTGATCTGAAAGGGGTTTTACCAAGCAAAGACTTTCATTTAATCTAAACAATAATTTAAAGGACACGAAGTTTGTCATAAAACCAAATAGTGAGCTTTACATATCATTAGCCTCTATAAGAAAGTCACACAAACCATTATTTAAAAAAGCCATTTGAAGCATGCATAAAGTTAGCCAAAAATTCTAATACTGGGCTATTTGAAATGTGGGAAAGGATTTTGTGGTCAAACCCTCCAGGATAAAGCTTTTGAATCCAATTCAAATATATACATTATGTGTGCTTAGAATACAGCAAACTGTTTCAGTCAACAAAATGTATCTGCTGTGGCCCGGCCCCAGACCAAGTATCACTTCACTTCAGAATCTGGAAAACTTGGCCAAAATCTAAACAGTTGACCTGAACAAGCCATACCTAGTCTAATTGTATTTAGGCTGTCATGGCAACCAAACTGGTTCAACTGTCTATTCAAATATGAGAATATGCGAATTCAGAAAAATATACTCTGGCCTTGAGTAGACGTTTTTAAAGATCACCATGATAGACTTACAGGGGCACCCTCAGATCCAGGATTTCCCTTCTCCCCAGGAGCTCCAGGTGGTCCAGCAACACCAACTTCACCAGTGCGACCAGAAGGTCCAGTCTCACCACGGTTACCTTTCTGGCCCTCCTTTCCAGGGGGTCCGGAAGGTCCTGGGGGTCCAGCATTACCCTAAAACCAAAAATCCGAAACTTTTAATTATGGAAGAGGTTTCTTACATTCAAGCACAGTATTTGAAAATGTGTGAAAAGTCTAGAACATGCTGGATCTGTATTGTGTGTTTGTGTGCAAATTAGAGTGTAGATGCAACTGCGGAAGAGGTTCTTACAGAGGGGCCAGGAGGTCCAACTCTGCCAGCAGCACCAGGGAAACCAGTAGCACCCTTAAAAGAAATTATTACATTAGTTCCAAATGCTTCAAATGGCACAAGGTATTACTTTGAACTCTGTTTAGTAATATATTGAGGGACATTCAAAAATATAAAATGATGGTGGTTGTACTCACAGGGGGACCAGCTGCACCACGACCACCTTTTGGTCCAGAAGCTCCAACAGGACCCTGTTTGACACAAATTAGGATTTTGAGTTTAAGAAGTGTCATATCAACCTAAGTAAAGAACACTGATGGATTCATTATGCATTATAAAGAAAAATGCTCATGCTTGAACAGAGAATACACTGTATGATCTATTTTTGGACAAGCATCAGGTAAATATCTAAGAAAATATAATTGTTGTCCCTGGACTAAGGTGGTATAGAAAATAATCACACCTGAGGTCCAGGGGTACCAGTTGCTCCTGCAGGTCCTGGAGGACCAGCATCACCCTTACCACCATTGTCACCAGCCTCTCCCTTAGCACCAGGCAGACCATCAGCACCCTGTTCGAGACAAATGAGACAAACTATTAACTGGCCTAGGATCTTTAAAACATGTTAAAAAGTTCTACTGGGATTTTGTTTACTCACAGGAGGTCCTGCAAATCCAGCAGGTCCAGGGGAACCAGACTCACCACGCTCACCCTAGATTATAGAAAAGACAAGGATATCAGGATATTTTAGAAACACACTACAGATCATCATTTCATCAAATTCTCTTGAACTCTTCTTAGAAGATTGCACTCACAGGTGCTCCACGGGCACCAGTAGGTCCAACAAGTCCAGCAGCACCAGTCTCTCCCTGGATAAAGATACAAATTACAGAAAAAGTGAGGGGTCTCTTCAACTTTAAGAATTCCTCATGAATGTTGACGTCAGAGTATGGAGTCCGGTTTAACAATCACCTTGTCACCAGGAGATCCGGCAGGTCCTGGAGGTCCAATTGGTCCAGTCATACCACGGGCGCCATCTTTACCAGAGGCACCATCAGCACCCTTGCCACCTTGGTCACCCTAGGGTAAAAGTTTGCTATCAGTTAATTTGGGATTAAAGTCCATACCATCTGCCTGCCACAAGCCTAATTGCAGAAGTCTGGTCAAGTAAGGTGAAGCTGTTCAGGTGTGCTATCGTCTAGGCCAGGGGTATTCAATTAAAATTCCAAGGGAATTTAAAATATAAATATTTAATCAATTAAGCCCAGTTAATAATTTCCCAATAAGAATGTTGTTCATTCACATTTTATAACGAACAACATTCTAATTGGGATTTTTTTTAAACTAGAAGAAGTTCTGGTATGAATAGCATGGAAAGGCTAATTTTGTATGTACATTTGTTTCCTGTTCCATCAATATCAAAAATAACAAATCTGGTTGAAAGGTGGGAGACATACAGCAAAACAGTAAACTGACTGACAAATATTTTAATATTGCTGCATTTTGTTTACTGTTGTGTGTCCAGTTACCGGCTCTGCGTGTCTGCACTACTGTTAAAATAAGCACGTGTCTGCGGCTCTTCATGCAGCTCATCTTTGGCGGGAGAGAAGCAGCATGCAGAGCGGAAAGAGTTCAAATTTAGCGTGTTTTGCGATAAAAAGACATAGTGATGAAAGATAAACTACATGAATCTTCCTGAGAGCGCATGTCTGTTTTTTGGTACCTTAAGTGTGCTGTCATTTGTACTTACTCTGTCACCCTTAAGACCTGGCAGACCAGCAGAACCCCGTTCACCAGGCATGCCTTGAAGTCCTGGAGGACCCTGAGCACCAGAGGTACCTGGAGCACCAGCATCACCCTAAGAAAGTCCAGAAAGATCCTTCATATGTAATCTCTGATTATAACATTTTAGCTTTACGAACACAAGTTTCAAGATTGGTTGACAGAAAAGGTAAAACTCACCTTGGCACCATCGTTACCAGCTGAACCAGGAGAACCACGGGCACCAGCAGGACCAGCAGGGCCGGGGGCACCACGCTCACCAGTGAATCCTCTATCACCCTGTGTTAAAAAAGGAGAGAGATCTCATCGGTTTTTGATCATTATACTAATACAAAGTGTGAAGAAGATTTGGATTGAGGATGTGTAATCATTGCGTGATTATGCCGCAGATACTCACTCTGGATCCAGCGGGTCCAGGAGCTCCAGCCTCTCCAGGGACACCCTTTTATAGGCAGAGAAGGCAAATAAGCATTGTGTCACATCTATTAATACACAATGAGGATGTTCACATTGTTTTGGATTTCTGTATCAGCATAACGGCGGGTAACTTACCTGCTCACCAGATTTGCCAGGCTCACCAGTTGATCCTTGAGGTCCTGGCAGACCCTGTCATTTTAAGACAAAAAGGAGTTGAAGATTCTGTTCCCATTATCCACAATAGATACGATTGTGTTTTAGTAGATGGAAAGAGTGAAACACACTTACCTGGAATCCAGGAGAACCAGCGGGTCCCTGCTCACCTCTCTCACCAGAAGGCCCCTGTTCAGTAAATGGTAAAAAACGTTATGCAAAAGTAAATATCAGAGTGGTTTATTTATGATTAAACCACTGTAATGAGATGCTTTAAATGATGCATTAGCAAAGTGCTGTTTATAATCAAGCTCAAATGACTAGAAACCATGGTGGATCGTGCAATATTGTTATAAAAGTGCTACTCACAGCAGGTCCAGAAGCACCAGGGGCACCAACATCACCATCCTTACCAGGAGCACCCTATCATCAAGCACAAAACAAAATAGAATAAGGTCTGGACCAAAACAAGCTTAACCAAATGAATGAAAGTGCTGTGAAATACGTACAGTTGCACCAAGAGGTCCCATCACACCCCTCTCTCCAGGTTTGCCTCCCTCACCCTGCACAGGAGAAAAAAAAAACCAGGTCAGGTTGTCTACATTTAGGCCGACTACTGTTTTGATAACACATATATTCTAGTTAATTCTAACTTAATCTGCCTATTTCCTTGACTGTGTTCAGGAATTGATTAAAAAGTAAAATTTGAAAAGATAAACAGAGCGCTTACAGCAGCACCCTTGGGTCCAGGGAATCCCATGACACCAGGCTGTCCTCTAGCTCCAACAGGGCCGGGTGGTCCAGGGCGGCCATCTTGACCAGAAGCACCCTGTCAGTGATTAAACAAAAAGGCAGTAAGCTCTGTGAACCCCATCCACAATGCCGGATTTGTATTGTGCAAAGTATGTCGGTCATTAATGAGTTATGGAAATTCTTTTTTTGCCAGTGTGGAGAACCGTGTGGGGAGTGTTGTGAAGAGAACAGAAAAACTCACAGCAGGTCCCATCTTGCCATCAGGTCCAGGGCTGCCAGGGCTACCAGTCATACCCTATAATTGTCAAGAAGGGGATATGGGTTAAGTCGTGCTCAGTGACACCAGTCACAACACTAACAGACAATAAATGAAACCGGCACTCCTTTTGATGCCAACTTTCTTACCTTGGATCCTGGCATGCCAGGTTCACCGTTGCGGCCAGACTCACCAGTGGCACCCTTAGGTCCGACTGCTCCAGGACCTCCACGTTCACCAGGACCACCCTATAACACAGACCGAAGAGAGTGGCACAATTTACCAATGAAATATGAAATGAAGTTTACCACATGGATTTTCCGTATCTTTTGACAACTTACTCTTGGACCAGCAGATCCATCAGCACCAGGGAAACCACGAGCACCAGGGGCACCCTGCACAAAAAGACGAAATGGTTGCAGTTACTGCCTCTGACTAACGTGTATTGTAATTTAGAACTTTGAACAATATGTATACAGAGATTAAATTGTACATGAAGCACTCCAAACACAATGTTATATGAATATCTGAAGAGATTTGATGTGGGTACATACACGCTCTCCAGCGGCTCCACGGGTACCTGCAGCACCGATCTCACCACGGGGTCCTCTCTTTCCCTCTTCACCAGGGGGTCCAGGGGCTCCCTGAGCTCCAGCAGCACCCTGCGAAAGCACGCAAACAAAGAGGAGATGGTTAGAAACAGAACAACTATAATGAAAATGCATTTGTCATAAATGCAACTGGAAATATTGGTGCTTTTGGATAGGGTTAAATTGGACATAATGTCAGCGCAATGTTTTTGTTATTCATGATAATATTCAGCTAAATTAAGGTATATACTTACAGCCTCTCCCTTGACACCAGACTCTCCTTTGGCACCAGGAGCACCAGCCTCACCCTGAAAAACAAAACAAATCGGTGAACAAATGCAGACTAAAAGCCTAGAAGGGCTCAGATTTGTAAATATATAAAAAAGTGCAAATAAAAAAAAAAGATAATTTCAGAAGAAGTTGCCACTTACAGTGTTGCCCTTAGGGCCAGGGGCACCACCAGCTCCAGCAGCACCAGGAGGACCACGAGGTCCGGGGAAACCAGGGGCACCAGCAATACCAGGAGCGCCCTGCAGGTGGCAGCAAAGAGATACAAAGTTTAGGGGTTAACTTCCAAACACCACTGTTCTAGTATAACCAGAAATAATATTGCAACCTCAAACAAAAATATTCTGAGACATGACATTAGTTGATGAATTTCTGATATCGATCAAAATGATACTTACAGGTGCACCCTTAAGACCAGGGGAACCATCAGCTCCATTGTTACCCTATAGTTAAAGGACGACATGAAAGAACAGATCAGGTCAGGACAGAACGACAAAACTTCTCTAAATGACCAGAAATCATTTTCATCACGTTTCAATGGTTGGAAAATACAAAGATTCACTCACAGCGGGTCCAGCAGCACCAGCAGGTCCAGGGTTACCAGGCTCACCACGGGCTCCCTGGGGTCCCTCACCACCACGGCTTCCCTGAGGACCAACCTCTCCCTAGAAAAAGCAAAGAAGAATGAGGTTTGAGTTAATTCACCTAACTGCCCTCAACTAAACATATAGTGAGCATCTCAACCCTTAATGTAAATAAGAGTAGAATGTACGGGGTGCACAAATCAATACATTTGAGAAGACATGATCTGTATTTCTGTGATACTTCTGACAAGTCTTAGTTTGAATTTCATGTTTATGGAATGTATATTTTGCTTTATTTTATTGTGAAGGATGAATCTGTAGTCCTCTGAATTTCGAATATGGATAATAAAATCCCATAATAAATATATTAAAATAAATTAAATAATTAATTAATAATTAACAAAATAATTAATAGAAAATAACATTATAAATAAATTCAAAATGATGGTAGGTTGTCAGATTTGCCTTCTGTCAATGCTGACCTACGTAATCCAGATGATTGACACATCAGTAGTGATAAAAGCTTTAATCTTAATAGATCAAACCATCTGTATATCATGACTCAGTTACAGTTCCATCTCGTGGTATTCTTGCTGTTTGTGTGAAGGTCAAATCTGTGCGATTCTGATGAAACAATTGAAATGATTTTTTTACCTTAGCTCCGGGGCCACCAGGGAATCCTGGGGAACCAGCAGGGCCAGTTGGGCCCTAAAAAAGACGAACAAACAAAAACACGTTGATCCTTAAGTTCTTGTACTGATTGTGAAAGTTCAACAACCAGATTATAAACAGTCTAGTGTGCATTTGTGGAAGTTTGTCCTTGGCCACTTACAGGGGGACCAGCAGCTCCAGCGGCACCATCATTTCCACGGGCACCCTGAAACAAATGAAGAGAGAGATTATTTGAAGCCATAATAGAAACCAGGAGCTCACTTATAATCTAAATATAATGTAAATAACCTGTGCATTTATAAATACTGAGAGTGGACATTTGATATCAGTGCATTTAAAGCTAAATAAAAACATCCAAGTCTTTCATCTCAGATTTGATCAAGCACACTGGATAGACTAAACATATTCTCTGTATAAATATTTTTCTACATATGTCTGTTGTTACAATGTCTGCATTTAGGTGGATATGGCTTCAGCGTACACAATAATTATATATTTGTTGTATTATTTGTTGTTGTTTTGTTTTTGTGATGTCTTTTTCCTTGTAAAGCTGTTTTGAATCAGTGCAACATTGTAAAAGAGGCACAATGTCACTGAACTGAATATGCACATATAGGAGTCACTTACAGCAGCACCAGAAGGTCCAGCACGGCCTCTCTCGCCAGGCAGACCACGAGGACCCTGGATAACAGAGTTTGATTAGGAAAGTAAGAAAGGTTCAAACAAGGAAGTTAAAGCTCAGATAAGACACATCTGTGCGATGTTTAAATATGTGATTTATAGGTGGGAATAATCGTTACTTACCATAGCACCAGGGGTACCGTTCTCACCAGGGGAACCAGCCTCACCCTAACAGACAAAGTGACATGTTAAGTGGTGTGCTGAATGTTAAAATGTAAATGTGTACACCGGCTCAAGATGTTCATTTTACCTTTGGTCCAGCAGGGCCACCATCTCCCTTAGCTCCATCTAGACCACTGAATCCCTGAGGTAGAGAGAAAGTCATGAAGATATTAATTTATGTGGATAGATGTCCAGAGTAGCCAGTCTGAAATAAACATTTCTTACTCTGTGTCCCTTGATGCCTGGAAGTCCAGGGGTTCCGGGGAATCCACGAGCACCCTAAGCAAAAAATATTATGTTGAATAATATATTCGACTTACTACGTTATCCTGAAAAGCACACACTAGTACTCTAAACCTCACCTGTGCGCCAGGGGTTCCACGCTCACCGGCACGACCAGGTTTGCCAGATTCACCCTACAAAGAGAGGAAGGAGTTAGACTGAATCATAAGGCCTCTATCATACTGAGGTATGGAAACACAACTTTTTTTAAATGTACAGTTTACAATGCTTGGGTTACTCACATCTTCTCCATTCTTTCCAGGTGGGCCAGCAGAACCACGGGGACCCATTGGACCCTAAAAGTTGGAAAGTTAAGTTAGAAAAAGCCTCTCTCTGTTTTTGTATGGGTATAAATATATGTCTCAAATTGTGGGGGCTTAATTGATGCAGTAAGAGACCTTAGTTATATCAGTTGGATATCATGTATCCAACCTTGGGTAAATCAATGTTGCTGAGTTCATGATTCAAGATTCTGTTGACCTCATTTGACCTACATGAGTCAAACTGCAGCTATGCCACATAATGCGTATTCTAGGGTTACATGGAGTCTTAAAGTGTGTATTTGGTTTGCATACTTACAGGAGAACCAGCCTCACCAGGCTCACCAGGGGGACCTGAAAAACCTTGTGGTCCCTGTAGAGATTGACATAAAAACACAATGTTATATACTTGATAGTTGCAATATTAGAATTGCAGGAAAATCTTGAAAAACTTGGAAATAGAAATATGTGCTCTGCAACTGTGTTTTTTCTTATAAAATAAAAACATGTCATTTGTTGATTATTTAAATTCAATATGTTAAACAGTTGTTACTCACAGATGCTCCGGGAGGTCCAGGGGGTCCACGGGAGCCAATGGGTCCCTAAAAAAAAAAAGTATAGGCAGATAGTCAGTCTACCTGGAAACTGATATTGTTTTTATGAGTAATATGATACAGGTCTTTGTATGGCAAGTAGGAATTAGTTATCCTAAGTAACATCTGATAAATCTGATTATCTTTAGATGAACAGTGAAGATTATGTTTAGATGAACAGTGGCATAGCAGGTGTTTGTAGGGTGACAGCTAATGACAATGTTTTTCATAAAGAGTTACAAATGAAAACAAAAGGACAAGGAGGGCAAACCAAGAGTATCTTGGTATCACAACAGGTTTGCATGTAAGCCTATTTTTCTGCATACAGTGTGCATGTAAACATGTGTGTTCATGTATGTGTACTAACCATGGGGCCTTGGACAGCCATTCCTCCTCCGGATTTCTCATCAAAGCCACCAGACATCTGAGGGGAAAAGTTCTGTGGAGGAAGCAGAAGAAAAAAACATCTCACTTATTTGGACAGGGACTTCAGGTTCCTTAGTTTGTGAACCTTATGAACTTCAACAGTTTCAAAGAGATATCAGTTTATCTCAGCACAGTGAACTAAGATGGAATATATCTCAGCTTTATCTCAAGCAATGCAACCACTGCAAAGGCCCCAGGGCGCTGTCCACTATAATGGTGCTGAAAGGTGATCTGAAAGGTACTTTAATTTCAAAATCTGGCCTGAATCTCTCTTTAGTCCATTGAGTTGGGAACAAAAACTCCAGAAGTTAAGCACTTGGCCTAAAGAGGCATGTAAGTCCTTTCTTTATGTTGTCTGTTACAAAGTTTTAGTGTTTTCTCTTTTTAAGGTGAGATACATACTCCACCAAGGCCGGGTGGTCCAGGAGGGCCTGGGGGCCCAGGAAGGCCAGGCTGTCCAGGGATTCCATCATTGCCAGGAGGACCAGGAAGTCCCTGTTTTTAAGAGAAAAAATATGATTTGAGTGAATAACGCTCATACTCTGTGTAACATACAGGTTCGTATACCGCGTACAATTCAAATCAATGCATCAAAATGATGAGTCAGTTTTACTAGGTACAGATGTAACTGGTGCACAATGAAGGATTGATATTTCATTCTGTAATTTCAATACAGACTACATTATACCCCTGTCCCTCTACACGAGTGTGCAAAGTACCACCAACAACATATAACAAAATAAGGTAAACTAGCAGCTCATGCTTATAGATAGCATCTTTTGATGGCCATAAATAACTACTTTGAGATGCTACATGCTGTTATTAGACATATAAGTCCTTGTGTCACAAAATGAGATAAAAGTTCAGCAAATACCCAATCCAAAATCTGCATAACCAACAAAACGACTTCACGCCTCAAAATCTCATGAGGTTTGAAATCAGGCTATCTTTGTTGTGTTCACACACATTTGGAGATCAGGTGCGCTTTGTGATGTAAATGTCTATAAATAAGCATATAAGCTGTAAGGTGTAACTGCTCGCAGGTGCAGAACTAAATACTCATTCTTTTGTCCCCAGGAGCATGAGGATATTTACCAAGAAAATCAAAACACAGATAGATGAATAATCGTGCAAATAAATGAAAAGAAAGAAATATAAACCTACCCTGTCACCCTTGTCACCGGGAGCACCTTTAGGTCCCTAAAAAGAGTAATGATAAAAAAGTTTTACTACTTAAAAGTGTATTCTGACTATTTATATTAGGCCTATTATTTAATATATTCTCTCTGGAAATTTAGGCTTGTTATTAATAAAAGTGAGATATACCTCAACACTGGGCTCCTGGAACTCTATTAAAGTGAAGAAAAAAGAAAAATTAAAACCATATAAAATACTAATGAATGATAATCTTCTTTTATGGAGAAAACATATAAACAGTATCAGCTATGAGACCGTTTGAGTGCTGTTTATATATTTAGGCCTTGGATTAGGCCTACTTGGCTACAGGATCATGGTGTTGAAATGAATTGTAAAATAATCCAGTGATTGGCCGACAACGTCCGAAAGGGCAGAAAATGATGTGGATCCATGATTTTCCCAGGAAACCACACACTTATAAAGTGGGGAATGTGGATCTCGAAAGAAATCCCTCTGTTTACATCAACAACAACAACCAAACCGGTGCGTGAAAATCAAGGCGTCGTACCGTCGTCTGGGCAGACGGGGCAGCACTCGCCCTGGGGAATCACTGGGTTGGGGCAGTCGGTCGTGTCCTCGCAGATCACCTCGTCGCACATAACGGTGCCGCTGTCGCACACGCAGATTTGACAATCCTCTGGTTTCCAGACATCCCTGTCACTGTAGGTCTTACCGTCAAATATGCAGCTGCCAGCTGGGCCTTAGAAAAAGAACAAGATCGTAAGCAGGAAAGTACGAATTACATACATGTAAAGTTTGATGTTCGTGTACACTGAAATAGTAACTATAAAATTCACGTTTTCGGTAATTTGTGAATTGAACATAATTTCACTTTAGTCTTGCAATGCATGCATCTAGAATTTGGTAGTAGTCTGTTTACAGTTGCAAACATTCTTGTTAAATAACACTTTATTTTGGGTGGCCTGGGGACAATTGTGGGTGTCAACACAGACCCTGACCTGCATTCTTTATATTGAAAATGGTTTGGACTGAAAGTGAACTTTAGGTGGCGTTATGCTTGTATGCTCAAAATCCAATATTCTAGGAAAATTTCCACGTCCGCTGAAGCTGACTTTCCATCATAATGTAATCGAAAACTGTCGGTTTGGCAATGACTAACTGTTTCCTTAACTGGAAAGTCTGCAGAGTCCGCATGTGTTTCCAATCATCATAACAGAGAAAAAAAAAGAAACGGATGGGGGAACGTTTTGGGGCAATTGTCTAAATATGATGCAATTGCGTATGTATCCTCTGGGTGGCGCTGCAACACAGCCTGAAAACATAAGCACTTAAACTGGGAAAATTATAGGTTATGAAAAAATGCGTTTTAAATGTCAAATGACTCTAAATGTAACTTTTCAATAACTTTAACTTCGTTGATATAATTTTTAAGTAGATCACGTTGTTTTAATGCAACGACTTCACTAGCCAGTTTGTGAGATGCTCCAAATACCAGTCCAAGAATGAGATCATCCTTTTGCAGGAGGGAAAACTTTTTCCATACATGTCTCTTTTATTCGGATAATTTTGTTCAGTTCAAAAGTAAGAAGAATAAGCAAGATCTAAGCTAAACATGTTTTTCTTTTTTCAGCTGGTCATTATATTTATTATTATTATATTTTAGCGAACGCATATTTTAACCAATGCATCTTTCTGCACTTTTTGTTGTTAATAATTGCATTCAAAATATTTTGTGCGGTAGTCATCTCTTCCCCATCTGCTTTTCTCTTCTGTCCTCTGAAAGCTGAAACCTAGCTTGAGGACAACATATTGAGCATGGAGGAGAGCCTGAAAACCTGTGCCAACTTGTCTCCAAAGGCTCGCATGCAGATCTTGAAAAGGCCCACTGGGTCTAAATCATGTCCAAGTGTTCTTCTCCAATTCCAGAAGAAAATGACAATCTATGCTTAAGGCACATCACAGACTACACGAATTAAAGTGGCGTTTAGTAATTGTTTTATTCTCTGCCTCCCCCATCTCAGCATCACAAAACTACCGCCTCACCCCTTTTGTGGCATCAACCTCCAGCAAAAGTTTGAAGAAAAGTTTTATACTTACGATCGTCCTCGCCTTGTCCTCTTGCCAAAAGCACTGTTGCACTGAGCAACAGCGCCAACCGAATATCCACAAAGCTGAACATGTCTAAATATTAGACATGTAGACTCTTTGAGGCGAGGGAATCTCTTTTTTTTCTCTTTAGACTCCAATCATACACGGGTAGGGTCCGGTCTTCTGTGATTCCAATTCAGACCCCAACAGAAACTCCCTACTGCCTAAACGAACTCTAGGTCCCTGCTTTTATACCTCAAACTTTCTGGGAGGCGCCGGGCGCACCAGATAACTCAAGCATGTTCACGTTTAATAGAAGCGTCCCTCCTTCACCGGACGGAGGGGCTGTCTTCGAAACTTTTTCACCCCGACATCTAAAGAAACCCGATCTCTTTATAAAAAGGTGAAGGTTTTATTTCTAAACTTCTTTTGGATAAGTTGCACGTTGTGTGCCAAAGTGGCCACCTGTATGGTGGGCATTGCTCCGGACCTTTAATTTCAATTCTTCTTTAACGAAGAATTTCTTAACGATTATCATGGAGACACCGATGACAGCGTTTAATGTATTTGAGTGTTTATTGTTTATTTCGGACATTCTGCAAAATTGAGAAACGTATTTCTACTTTCCGTAAAACAATGTTATTTTCTCTAAATGTTTGAATTCATTTGTTAAGCAATGAGATTCAAATAATTTGGCCATGATAAAAATCTGCAACAGAATTATAATTAAAACCGAATGTGGACTTAAATTGTTTAAATTTCAATGTGTTGCAGTATAGTAGCCTACTAGATATAGAAATGGTTAGCTTTATACATTTTTTAGAATTTATATGATTTAAGGTTATTATGAATAAAATATAGAAAGTAAGCAGTTTGTGCTTTGAAGTAGCCAACTAGTTGCATTTTTATTGAAATAATTTGTTTAAGGGCGACTGAAAAATGATGTGCTTTGTACACGTTTGAAATATTTAACTTATATTGGGATGCATTTTTGGGCTGGGCAGACACTCTTCGTAAATAAAACGGAAACAGAAACCAGCATAAATCACACATTGGCATGTTATCAAGACGATAGCACATACAAAATGCTTTTACGTGTCCATATACTAAAAACTCATCCACACAGTAGCGACAGCTCAGCGTGCATTAGTTTTGATATCGCAGAAAGTGATTTGGCTCGTCAGCGGCTCCATCTCTCTTCCGCAGACACGTCGCACCTCTAAAACGGTCCAATCAAATCTTAGCTTCCCCCCTCTCTCCTCATCTTTAAACCAGCTTCTCATCCAAGAGCTGGGACTGCCTCATCCCTCTCAGAGTAGATGAAAGTCTTGAGCCTGGAGAGAGAAAGAGAAAACGCCACCTCATCGCTTTCAGGTGCATATAGGGTCAGTCGACTAGCGAGGAACGTGGTTGCTGTACAGTAGACACACCAGTATCATTATAGAAATAGATTGCATGTGCATGTGCATTTGTAATAATTACTTATTCAAATTCATTTTTATACGTAAATTGCATTCAGAGTTGATTTTGGCAAGTGTACCATAAATTAATTAAGAGCACGTGTATGAATATATGAGTAACTTCTCTAAGTTTACAGGCCTACAATATTACATTAAAGAGTTACAGGGGTTTATCTACATCATATGTAGCAAACACGTTGAATATAAGCATCTTACAAAAGCATGATCAATTAATAAGCAAACTATTTTGTCGGTTTTTTTAATTAAAAGGGTCAATGTACCAGACTAGAATGATTATCAAAATGTATCTGCAGAAAACGGATAAAAAAGAACATTATTTGTGTTATTTTGCAATGCTTTAAAGTTAGGAAGGCCTTCTGTTTCAAATGCAAATCCACGAGAAGCAAGTTTTTTGGTGCCTATTTGTTCCCCTCTCTGGCAATTTTAACAAAAATAGTAAGCAAACATTTCTTGAAATTAAAGGCACAGAAGGGAAACAAGAATGCTGCCAAGAGCTTCCAAAGATTCTTCTTCTGAACAAAATGGCAAATACACTTTCAACAAACCATAAATATCCAACGTCATAAAAACAGACGTATAATTTGCGGTCATATACACCCTTAAGTTATAGACAATTTCTAACGATTTTTTTGAAAAAAAAAGTATATGTCCTGGTTTGCTTTTACAATAATGCACAATGCATTGGTCAAATGGCTCATACATGAATCCTATGCATATGCAAATGCGAATATATCTGCTTGTTAGTCACTGTTTAGTTTAAGATAAAAAACGCTCTATTTCTACTTTGTTTAAAATCGTATTTGTTAGTTGTGCCGTAGTCGTTTGTTTTCAAAAACAAAGAAAAATGTCTTCGCAAGGGAGAGTCATCTGTCTTTAGTACTATAAATGGAGATACATGCAGCAGTGGCCAAAGCAGACTTGAAAATTTATGAAAATGGATGCGACCGCAAAAAAAGCAGAGTATTAGTGTTTAGCCTGGGAGAGCAAAGCCTTCTGGGAGCTCACACATTGTCCAAAGCCAGCGTGAGCTGCGGCAGAGAAACAGCCAAACACAACACAGCACAGACAGCTTTTTAAGCTGTGACCTGGAAAAAGCAACAGGATAGAGGGAAAAGAAGAACTATTCAGAGGGCCGAACAATTGCTCTTAAATGAGATTCTTATACGAGGAGCTGCTGTGTCCTCCACATCACTGTACAGAAACAGTTGAATTGTGAGAATTCAAAAGTCATTTTCCGCTGATAAAAGATTATAAAATTACATCTCCAAAGAGTTGAACCCTAAAAACCCTGTAAAACCTATTATATTTGGATTTTCTTTTGTCAAAAACACAAACACATCATTACTGATAAAAAATCAAGGTTCATTCTGCAATAGCCTCAGAAAAAAGGGACACGTTGGCGCGGAACGCTTTCCGACCATCTTGTCATTACGGCAACCAGCTCAGTCTTGCACGCTCGGAGACTCTGTGCTTAGATAGGTGGGTGTCTGTCCTGAGCAAACAGGTGTTGTGACCCACCCCACACTTTCATGGTGCAGAAGGCCTGTTCTCCAAAAATACCAGCCTCATTCTACTGCTGCGTCCACAGCTGTTGTTCTTCAGGAAAGTGCTTATCCGCTTTATGGTTTGCAGTCATGCACACACATGTACACACAGACACACAACATGATGAAGTTAATGTGAACCTGAAAGAATGTGTTAAAAGATTGGCATTGTTTACAGTAAAACACTGACAGAATAAAACAAGCTCACTCATTTTTTATTACTCAAAAGTATAGTTTTACTTAGCAGTTTGGATCTTTTTCATACTACATACTACAATGTGGATTAAACTGTTTGTTGTAAATAACTACAAGCGCAAATCTAAATCCATCCATCTATATGCTTCCAAAAAAACAGATTATAGAACACCAACAATGTAAAACTTTTATGAGCAATCTTGGAAAAAGTACATTTAACCGCTATGTGTTTGTCAGCTTGCCTCAAGTCAATTTGTACGTTATGATATGCTTCTTAATATAGAGGCCTTTCACATAACATAACATTGGGGTCACGCTTTCTTCATTTGAGAATTGTGGGCGTAATCGAGTCCATGCACTTTCTTGACATTGTAACAAACAAACTATACTATTTTGCTTTTAAATGTGGTTAAATACAAGAATGCATTTGCTGTAATTGGCATGTCAACTGTGTCCACAAGGCAACATTAATGCAAAAAATTATATTTTGCCTGTGTATGAAAGCACGGAACAATTATGTTTAGATTGATATTTGTCTACATCTTTCTTACAAGGCAGGTAGCAAACTAAAATGCTGGATTGCATCTAAGGGATTTTCCAAGGAATTTATTGAATTTGGTTTGTTCTAAATACAATGGAATAAGCTTTCTAGCACAGGAACGCTGGTCCAACTTGGACTGAAAAAGGAATTTTACCAAAAAAAATACAGAATGTGATTTTTCATTAATTCCCTGTGTGCAAATATGAAATAGTACCTTCTCGAGCAAAAAATAGTGCCTTTTCGCACATCTAGGGAACGTCTCTAATGAGCATAAACTGACAGAAAACGTAAAATCCTCATGTCACTTTTATGCCACGCCTCTCTTCATCCCTTGATTTCTTTGGTGTTTGTGGTAAACGTGCCGAACGTTCACTGAGTTTACAAAGCTGCAGTAGCGGAAAGGCACAGCATTGAAATAGCAACTGGCATTTTAAGAACCTCCTAGTCTGCCTCTGGTCTTTGTAATCTATAGTTCTGTGGTCAGAGGCAAGTAGAGGTCAGCTAGTGATTATGGGTGGAGTTCCACTGGAAGGAGAAATGAGGTTAGTTTTGAGTAGAGAAGTCGTCTTTCACTTTCTCCCGTGTCTTGTTGTCTCAGTAACCCATTCTTGCTGCCCTGCTCATTCTTTTGTGTGCTTTTCTCTAGCTTTTATACATACAATGACACAAAACAATAATAGTTGATTGAGTTTGCAGATGGCCGGCTGCTCTTCTAATGAGAATTACTGATGGACTGAGGAGAGGCCAGGTTCATTCTGGCTATACATCTAGGTTAGCAAGAAGTTGTCTATACTGTAAACACGTGTGTAAGGTGGTTATTAATCTGAAAGTGGTAAAGTCAACTGCGCTTTTTTCTGAGGTGCAAAGATAGAGTCAATGGCCCATAAAATAGCAAAAAAAGAAAGAAAAAACACTCAGCTAAATATTAGTTAAACCTAAAAACAATGAATGAACTAACAAAGCCTTGCAGAGGCTTGTGAATCCTGTGACAACATCTGCTTTCATCTCCCTCCATAAAATGCCCTAATGAGTATACTGGAGCTGTCCTCACTGAATGCCTGAACCAAAAGGTGCCTCTTTTTAAAAGCATGCTTTTATGAACGGAAGCCACTGGTTTGAAGAGCTGTTAAAGGACACGTTTGCTGGGAGCATTAGACGGTTGCAAGCACACCCTCACACATACTTCACAACACACAGTTTACACACATCTGCAGGGCAGGAACCAGCACTCCGGGTAATGAAGCTCTAATGAAACCGCTCATCTTTTACCTTTCACCTATTCCTTCTGCTGCTAAAAATGAGCCTAAGATTCTGCCATATAAGATTTGTGGTACCACATTGAGGGGAATGTCAGATTTATTGGCGCTGTTTCATGTCATGTCATTCATTACAGAGACTGAAGTATATTAGCGTTTTCCTGTTGAGGAGGTTTCAAGTTGTGTGTTATGAATGTACTACATGTCATTATGGCAATATAATACACTTAGAGTAAACACGTCTATATAGTTTCACAACATCACTTGTATTCTATATTAAGTGTTTTATACTAAATAATTGTTGATTTTCATAACAAGTATAGCTTCTAAATAAATTAGTTTAAAAACTGTTTATTGGAGAAAAAAAACAGACTAGACATTTTTTTACATTGATTTTATTATTGTAATGATAAGCCATGTATGGATTTTCTATTTGAAAACCTGGTCAAAAATATGCTATTATGTACGAGATATGGTAAAATGTCAAGAAAAATATATTTTTATGGGTTAAACAACATTTAATACAAATGTATATGAAAAGACTGTTCATATTTTTATTAGACAGATTTATTTCTAGCCCATTAAATAGTACTGTTTAATTTTATCATTCCTAACATCTGTCTCTAATTGTTATGATCTTACAGGTAAACCTTATGTCGTTTGTGTAGTATATATATTTGTATAGATTTTCATAAAATCTAAAATTTTTAGAGTTATCAATGGCAACAACATACACAAAACAAATCACTAGACCACTTCAAGTGACATAAACAACGCTGGTCCAGAACAACTTCCGGTTTCAGTTTTTAGCACTACGAAAACGTTTGAACAAAATACAACCAACGGAGCATTTAGAAGCTAATGTTGAAAAATATCTTTAAGATTTAATTACCTATGTGAGATTTAAGTGCTTGTGGACCAGTGTTCACATTTTGTGAAGTGGTCTATACACTCACACACATACTACTGATGTCACTGACCTACATGATTAAATGCCCATTTGAATTAATTTAATTTTTCTTCATTGGAAAGATGAACCCATTTCGGAGGTGAACCACGTCACTATACCTTTCTCCACTTGTAGCAGCTTGCCGACAGATGTTTCAATTGGTTGTGCAGGCCCAAGGCACTCTAAAAAAATAAAAGCAGGTACCATATTGCTACCTTGTTATGCAGAGGCCTTGCAGTCTGCCGGGGCATTAACAGTGACTACAGTAAATGGCATTAGGAGCTACATACACTAATGTCCCACATTACTGTACCACAACATTTACATTTCCTTACTCTAAATACAGACCAGAGACAATACAACACACCATTCGGTTTTATTTTTGGGTGAACTTACCTTTCATTTTCTATTATTTTGCTTTAGGAACATAGTAAAGAGGCAAATAGGCCAGGGATGGAGAATAATAATAATGCATTTTATTTCATGGCGCCTTTCAGAACACCCAAGGTCACCTCACAAGCAATATACAGGTCACTACATAAAACAAAACACACAACGAACAAACAGCATATACATATAAAGTGCAATAAAGTCTCAATAAATCATGTTAAAAGGTTAAAAAAAAGCCTGTTGAAAAAGATATGTCTTTAGTCGCGTTTTAAAAGTCAACAAGCATTCGCTGTTGCGAACATCAAGAGGACGAGAGTTCCAAAGGCGGGGAGCAGCATAACTAAAAGATCTGGCACCCATAGTAGTAAGTCGAATCCGAGGTACCACAAGAGAAATTGAGGATGAAGATCTGAATGCACGTAACGGAGTGTAAACATGAAGAAGTTGAGTAAGATTTTGTGGTACAAGATTATGAAGTGCCTTATAAGTGAGTAGCAAGATTTTGAATTCATGTTTAACCGGAAGCCAGTGCAATTGCTGGAGAACTGGAGAAATATGCTCAGAATAAGGTGTTCTAGAGAGAACCCGGGCTGCAGAATTCTGAACCGATTGACGCTTATGTAGCAATTTGGTGGGAATACCTGTGAGAAGAGCATTGCAGTAGTCGATACGTGAAGTGACAAGAATAATAACATGGTGATGATTGGCATTGTTCTTCCAATCCCAGACATGCAAAAATTAAGCGGGCCACTTGAAAGTTTAATGAAGAAAGACATGTACACTATAATGCAATGCATGTCACTTTGGGTAAAAGTGCCTGTTAAATGCAAAGATGTAAATGAAAGACCTACTAAGATTATAAAAGATACTGAGCCATCAGATATTTTTAAACAAAACCACCTGACAGGTAACAAACAGTTAAAACAGCACATGTCTGCATGCGTGTTCACGCTGTGTTTTTATTTTGTATATGTTTATTGGTCCTGTGAAGTGTGTGTTTGCGTGTACACGTGTACACGTGTACGCGGATGCCAAACAGTAGCTTCTGGGTGTGAGACACACTTCACAAGCCCCTGTTAGAAGTTAAAGACAAACGAGAATATGTTAGTTGGCGCCTATGCTTGCTAAGACACCTCTGCAGCTCAGCAGGTGAGCAGTCGCACGCTTCAGACACATATTCATTTGTTGTTTTACAGCATCGGGTCTCACTTAAAAACCGCAGGGCTATTAAAACGCTTTTTATTAAACAAAATCTAAGCATGCACAAATTTATGCTGTTTGATCACGGAGGCCAACGAAAGCTGTTGTACTCTAAAACAGTTTGATTCAACTTGGCCAAAAAGTGCTGAACTCAGATTTACTGTGAAAATTATGACGCACCACTTTGTGACCATCTGTCTGTCCGGCCGTTAATCTATTTGTTCATCCATTCGAAACATCCAAACCAAAGATATTAATATTAACAAGTCGCGCCACTGCCCTTACAATGAATGGGGAGGAATGCAGTGCTCAATGTGGCCGCTATAGCGAAGGAAGTCCCGCCTTCCAGTTAAACAAGCCGATCGTCAACCAATAAAGACTGGCGAATGTCTGTGGCGCAGACTTGCCAGCCTGTGCTCAGGCCTGGTAGATGAGGCAACCTCGAAAAAGGTGATTTTTAGCGCAATATAAGCGTGGAAACCAAAGTATGATATAGTTCATGTTATGTTTAATTATTGATCAGAAGTATGCTGTTTAATTGTGATTTTTGCCAGTGATTTTAGAAAACAATTGCCTTCAAGTAGATAGGACTGTGGAATTGCTATGACGTAAATAGCTGCCCAGAGGCATTGTAAACATGGCCGTCAAGTGGCACGTCTTCCGCAAACAGACATTGATCCAAACCACTGCAACCTGAAGCATTCTTGTGTGCATCTGAAATATCTGAAATAACAATACCATGTTAAAACACTAAAGACCTTTGAATGAGATGTATTGGTCATTAGGGGCATGTAATAGGCTGCACGTGAATATAAAAGGATAAAGTGCTACGGAAATAAGTTTTATATTGCCAAACAACTGTTTTGACATGATTTAGCAGAGAGATGCTAAATACATGACACCACAGAAATCTGCCAAGCACAGTTGCCTTTTACTTTTACATAATTTTCTTGATTCACACCTGCATAAAGGTGACAACGAAGCCTCATGAGACTCTTCCTCCCAAGAGACGACGTGGTTTTCTCAATGCTCGTCTGTGATGGCATCACTTCTGCTTTGATAAACTCCTCAAATCTCAGACTAATGACAGGGTGAAGGTGGGTGGGGGGTTCACAATCCAGAGTGCCGCCCCAGATCTGGAGACGACTGTAAATGTCTGTTATTAAAGCAAAGGTAAAAATCATCTCGCACAATTACAGGTGCCTGCTGAACACACTGAGCGCACACAGACACGGGAGACAACCTGCGGGCGCTGGTGAACAGGTGGTCGGGGCTTGATATTTGTGAATTTTCAGATGTCCTGATGTTTTACGGTTCAAAAATTGCATTCATTTTAAGTATTGGTGATAAAAAGACTACGGTAGAAATGAGACTAATGGACTACGTGAAAAGAAACACCTGATGTTACGAAACACATCAGAATTCATAACATTTTTACTGAATACACAGTAAATTTGTTCCATCTTAACTAAATAAACGTGAAGTATGACTTCTGTGTTTAAAAATGTATTTAGTGTAAAAAGTACCAAAGGACAGTTTTTAAAGAAACTGATCACCCAAAAAGGAACACAAAAAATGAAGTCAATGGGTCAATGGGTACCACATCTGTTCGGATACCAACATTCTTAAAAATATCTTATTTTGTGTTCTGCAGAAGACAGTAAGTCATACCGGTTTGAAATGACAAGAGGGAGTGTAAATGATGACAGAATTTCAATTTTTTGCTGAACTATCACTTTTATTCTCAATATATTTAGCTTAATTCGATTCACTGCATTCAGAGATATTTTTGTTATTAATTGTTTATGGACAGCCACGCTTCAGTTTAGTAAAGCATGGAAAAGCACCACTACATGAGCTCTTTGGATCATTCTGAACTGTCCTCTACTCAACTATTTGTGTTGGTTGGGGAGGAACAGCATTGTGGTTCGAGGCCGAGAGTCCAACTGCCACGTCTCCAACGGCTTAATGGGGTTTATAATGAAATAAGGACTTTCAGTTTTTTAAATCCAGCATGAAATTGCTTACGTGAGTTTTGCCTTGAGGTTTGATTCTTTTGCTGGTTAAGTTTAGTCAAGACTAACCAACGTGATATCAATCACCTGATTTCACCTAGTCTCCTTACCTGCCTCACGGACAATACGAAACGCCACGGCGCTCTGGTTATTTGTTATGATAGCGCTCAACACAAACACAAACAGCTCTAATGATTGGGAAAGCTGGAGGCAGCAAAGCATTATGGGGAACGTTCGCATATGCGAGACCGAACTGCGACCGTTCCGCTCGCAGTTCATTCACTGTTCACTGTTACTTATGAGACAGATGTAAAGCCGTGAGATTACAAGGTAAAGCAAATAGAAACTGTGCTTCTCATGTTTGATACTGATACAAAGTTTAAAAGAGCTCTCAGGAAAGTTTAAAAAGAGCAACATTTGAGCAAAAATTCTTTCTTTGGTTAAAGCAGCTACAATTCATACACAGACAATAGCAGACAACACCATCTCTGTCTATGAAAATGTTTAGAAAATCAAAAGCAATGTTTCGTAAGCGTTAGATTAACGTACATTATTTCTCAACCACAGTCTCTCATGGCTCAAGGCAGACCAGAAAGAGGTTAGCAGGGTTGAGAGATGGAGACGTGTAATTTACCAAAACAGCTTGAAAGAGGGGAAGCAGGGATCTATTTTACTCTGGTATAATTTAATCTCCTTTGCCTTTGAGTAATTATGCGTTTAAAGTTTAGGCTTCTTTGGCTCTTGATTTTTTCTCATGTCTGTTTTCTTTTTTCTATTTCTCTCGTTCGCTCTCCATCACTCCTTGGTCAGTTAGGTGGGCCTCAATAACAGAGACAGTTTACTATCCATTAAGATAGCTGAGATAATTTCGTCAATTTAAGTGCCATGTTCAAACCCCCGGGCAGGACGTGAACTATCAGTGCGCGACAAACATTCCTGAAATAATCTGCACGGATTCCAGATGAACATTCACATTGTGGCATAAACATAAAAAAAAAGCATAAAATAGCAGCACCTGCATGATTCAGTTAATGCAAAGGCTCCTAGCATTACATCTTTAAGAACTGCGAAGCTCAAAGGTGAGAGGAGGAGAAAGGCAAACAGAGAGAGAGAGAGTTTATGAAAAGCACGCACTCTAATGTTATGCTGCCAGAAATAACAGTAAAGGAGCAAAATAAACCCAATATCACCTGAATTAAACCAATGCACATGGATAAGAGATGAAGATTTAAGACACAAGGCACAATTTTTTATGATATTTATGCAGTGTAATCCGGTGAATTAACCACATTTGTTCCTCACAACTAGTGCCGCATTTGGTTCACAAATTGAAATCATTTTTCACAAACCTTCCGATTGAATGTTGGTTTTTTAAAATATTTGTGCTAAATTGATAAAGCTTTCGGCTACCAATTACAGAAGCAATGTGCATTAAATTACTTGTGCAGTGATACGATAAATATTCACAAAGTCAATGGGAATAGTTTGGTGATTTAAAGCACAAACAGGTGTGTTTAAATGACTCTGTTTGGTGAGAAGATACACAGTTCTCTGTGTGTCCTCGGCTCTTGGGTCTCATTGGCACAACCAGAAGCACTATTATATAAAGTTATACTATCTTTTTAACCTCAACCAAAACTTTGCAAATTAGAAAGAACGTCAGAGAAAAATGATGTTGAACAAACCCTCACAGGAGTGCACACAAACATTTTTAGGACGTAGATGCAAAAATGTCAGATTGATTAATGAGACGGTGGTGTGGTTGACTCATACAGAAGATAAATGGTGAGAATTTTTAAATCATATGCTACTGCAATAACATAATCTGTAATAACCTAGATTTAATTAATTTCTTGATTTGTTATTTCATGTATATTTGCACAATTGCCATTGCGATATATTTATCTTTGCACAACGGACACATAAGTGCATCATTTTATATCTCTCGTATTCCTATAAACCTCTCTATATTACATCGATTAAAGGGTCAAGGTAAAGACCTTTCTCCCCCACATGCTATTGATCAGTCATTCTAAGAAACACCAATCAGTTGAGTTCTTAAAATCCTCTCTCTTTTCTACCATGAGCACTTTGTCCAGACCTGCACACTGCTGGAAAAATGTCGTGCTGAAAAGCGATTAGTTTCTCCCATCCCCCTTTCTGCAGTGTTCCAGCCGGGAAAATTTGTCAGGGAGTGAGTGAGTCCAAGTCTGCGTCTGCAGAGCACATTACCTCCCCCTTTCTCTCTCTCTCTCGTTCTCTCTGTCTCTTGACTTCCAGAATGCAGAAGAGAGCAGAAGTGTTTGTTGACAAAAGCAGACAAAAAAGAATTAGACAAAACTATGCCGTGATAATAATTACCATGAATGGGGTATTTTTCCACAGTTTTCCAAATTCTGGAATAAAAAGGTGATGTTGAACTTTTAGGGTTAATCAAGAATCAAGACTTTTAAGCACCAGGCCTCTTTCAGGGAAAGCAAAACTCTTCCTATTTTAGATAGCTGTTCAGCTCCGGCTGAAGGAATTCCTTCCCATACAGTTTATCTGACTTGAGAGGTTGTCTGGCACTGAGGTCCTGCTCATACCCTGGAGGGGGAGACTGGCTGATTCACTGCAGGAATATGTACACACACTTTCTCTAGTCTGCTATAAGCCATAGGGACTGGAATTAAAAGAACTGATGTAGATTTTAGGAGGAGCCAAAACCAAGACGATGTTTATAGAAAATGCTCATTAAAGCATATATAGATTGTTTTGCTGTGGCTGAGATGAACTCCCTGTTTTGTTTTTCATGCTGTAGAAGTAACAACTAAGTAGAAATGTCCAACTGAATTAAAATGAAAATTCTGTCTACATTTATTTACCCAGGTTTTTCCAAATCTGTATAAATGTCTATGTTGTGATGAACACAGAGAAAGATTTTTGTAAAAATGCTTGTAACCAAACAGTTCTTGGCCATCATTGACTACAGGAAACATTGCTTTATAATTTCTTTGTTCTCTTGAACACACAAAAGAAGATATTTTGAAGAATGTAGGAAAGCAAGCAGTTCCAATAGCATCTGGCTGCAGAACTGCACTTGCACTCTCAAAGGAAGCAAAGGTGTCTGAGAGTGCAAGTGCAATTTAACAGCCAGACATTTCTGGGACACTTTTGACTACTATTGTCATTTTGTAAATTGTAACTAAAATATTCATCAGTACAGACAGTTTTACATTCATTCAACTATAGTACAAGTATGGCAAAATATAATTCGATCATAAATTGCTTGTGTGTATTTACTGACTGATATGTGATTGCTCAACTGATCACCAAAATAATAAGTTTATAATGTTGAACATAATAACTTATAATCCATAATAAAGCTATATTGACTGGTGAACACATCAGGTTTAGATATAGAGTGAAGACACATGCGTGTCTGTCTGTATTTGTGAGCGTATGTGTAAAATGTCTGAAGGTGAACAGAACTCAATAATGATGGCACATAAACGCTGAAGAGCTGCTGTTTCCTGTGTGTTAAATGGGCTTGTTTGACTCATTTGAGTTTCATTAGAGGATCTGTTTAGATCTGAATGGCACCTCTGTAAAACAAAACTTTAAAGGTTGTCTTAAAATTCTAAAGCACAGGGTTTAGTTACACCAGCAAAGAGAAGAAGAATACAGTTAATAATAACAACAGAATCCAGTGTGTTTAGTGGAATTTGGTTTGTTATAGCATTTATATTTTTCAAATAAGAATATATGGAATTTGAACTTGGCTTAGTTGTGAAAATGCTTATTGTTGTTGGAGAAATGATTTCCCACAATGTCCATTCTGTGTTTTGATATATTGTGTGTTGATTAGGAAGAGATCCTTTTGGCACTTGTTGGAGATCTATTTTTTAACTCAATACCTTGTTAACAGCGCTTTGATCCCATTTGACCTTTGACCTCAGACCAACTGGGACTCTGGCAGCAATGTTCACAGAAAAAGAAAACATGATCCAAGAAAAACAGTGATGATGGTGGAGGTGGATGACACAGTCTGTAAAAACATAACAGTTCCGGTTAAAAGGCATTCGTGAGGGGTGTCACAATTTAAAGCCTTAAAGTGAAATTGCCGTAAGCCAACAAGGGAAGTAAAAGATTATGTGGATATTTTATTAAAAAGGCAGGAAAAGGGTATAGCCGTGCAGTCTCTAGTGAAGCATAACTGCCTGCAGTGAATACAGACTACCACAACATATCATGGATAGAGTGTTAGGCCGATTTCATCTATCGTCTGCCCACCCTTTCCTCTGTGTCTGTGCTCCATTACCCCCTGGAGAACAAACACACACACTCACACACACACACACACACACACTATTCTGTAGAGGTCATTACATCAACTGTTGAGTCAGCTTAAAATTAAGACCAAATCAGTTCATGTTAGAGATTGAGAAGGTTTGTTATCTGGATGTAAAGATAAGTGAATTAGTTCATTTAAGAACACATGTTTTGTCTACTGCAGAGTTTATATGAACGTTTTAGAGATGTTTTTCTGCTTTCAGGTTTATTTTGGCCTTTTTTCCACTTTTACAACTGATAGCCAGAAGACAGGAAAAATGACACATAACAGAATAAAACTCTCTTTTTAAAACCATATTTTTAATCTCAGTTCCATTGATATACTCTGAAAATATCCTGAACACTCAAGTTTAATAACAATGTTTAAGAAATGGGCAAAACGGCAGGGGAGGCAAACGAAAGAGGAAGAGATTGTTTGTTTGAGTGTGCCATATTTCTTGCTCCAACTTTTTCAGGCATTTAGGAACACGTCCCACCCACATCTGCCATGAGACACACCCACAGCCAAACCCACTGGATCAGAAACCTTACAGGAAGCAGCGTTCTGGGCTAAATTCCCTCTCTAGCCACGTCTCGCTTGGCTGAAGCCCAGGCTCACAGGCGGCGGACAATAGCAGGTTTCAACCACAAAAGTTACTGTTTACAGTTATCTTTCCTCCTCCATAACTAGACCTGGAACTCAAAGACTCTCTGAAGCTCACACTAAAGACCACCTGCCAGACTATCAACTGATCCTGTAGTCTACATACACCTACATGCATCTCGCAACTTATTTTCTCGAACGCATTTTGTTCTTGCCTTATTTTCGATGCACATCTGTTTGTGCTTAGAGCTACGTTGCCACGGAGATCCTCCAGCATTGAAGAATGGAATAAATCTCATCCTTCTGTGCAGCCACATGTGAGAGCTAGGCATGATGGGAAGACTGTCAGACGGTCGGTGGGGGGAATGGAAGAGGTGGGTGGGATTTGCTAGAAAGGGGTCAAAGTTCATACCCTTGAGGGTCAACACGGGCAGCTGACACAGTGGCCTGGGTGGGTTTCCTGCCCTTAAAACTTGCAGATCCATCCAATAATATACCAGTTAATTTTACCTGTGAGGAAAGATGTGATGCATATATATATAATTAGCCACTTAATGATAAATGAATGGTGGGTAATATTAGATTTTTTTAACATTTTTTTTTAACCCAGGTGTTCTAAAGAATTAAGGTGAGGGTGAAGATGAGGGTAACCTGATCACAGATCAGTGGCTCTCCCTGGAGGAACATTCCGCCCGGAGGGCTGTTAAATTCAGACATGCAGATGTTTTTACCATTCGAGCGAAGCTCCTCCTTTTGTGGGTGATGACCCTGCTTATAGCACGATACTGTACATACGATCATGGGTTTAGCACATACCAGCTGGAGCTTTGACAAAAGGGCACAAAGTCGTCACCGTTGGATACAACAGTCTTGCTTTTATTCTTTATGGGCCATGATCAAAGAAGTTCAAGCCTTCTTGGTCTACGCCCTAAAAAAGTCTAATTTGCTGTGTGCAAGAAAAAAACTAAGGAATAAGAAAAATCAAGAATTCATTCAAAATTACTATAAAAATTATAATAGAAAAACAATAAATAGCTAATTCAATAAATTGAATATAAAGCAGTGCCAAAAATATCATGTTTGTTTGTGATAGTTCACCCAAAAATGAAAATTCTGTCATCATTTACTCACCCTCATGTCATTTCAAACCTTTATGACACAGAAGAATATATTTTGAAGGAAGTATCTGAACAGTGCCGTTGCCCATTCACTTCTATTGTATGGACACAAAACCAATGCGAGTGAATGGGAGCAGGGTAACAACATTCTTCAAAAAATATTTTTTTATATTCAGCAGAAGAAAGTAATAGGCCAACGAGTTTGAAATGACAAGAGGGTCAGTAAAGATGATTATTATCATTTTGGGCGAATTATCCCTTTAAGTGCTGTAAATAATTCCAGACCTTCACCAAAGTGCTGGTCTTGCGTGGCTTAAATGCAATGATTCGGGTAAAGGAAAAAATGACCATGTGCTGTGTCTCACAGGTTAGCTGCATTTCTACCATTTGCTACTCTGACCTGTAATCGTGAATAAACAGTCTCGCCCCATTACAGTACGAATCGAGAGCAAAAGCCTTTGAGATGAAAAGCTAAAAAGAGAGAGAGAATGATGAACGACAAAAAAGTTCCACTTTAGTTTTAAACATTACGTCTTAAACTGGGAGACCTTCTCGACCATACCACAAAAATGTAAGAAGCGCCTTGTTTCTCTAGAACAGCCATTCTAAAAGCCACGAGTCCGTCTGAGAGCTCGATTTGCACACACATGCACACAAACATGTGATGCAAGGATATGATAGAGGTCTATCGATTGTTTTAAGGAATTGTTGGTAAAAATGAGTATTAATGACAGAACTCTACTAGTCAGAAATCCTCAAAATGGTACTGATTTCAATAAACCATATTGAGTTTGTTTTCACATGAGTGGGTACTGAACAGCGATTCAGCGAGAAAATGTGACTTTCCGATAACGTGGCAGGGTGATGCTCTCTCTCTCGACTAAAATGAAAATATGGGGGGGGGGGAGAGAGAGAGAGAGAGAGAGAGATTAAGACAAAAGCAGTTGCGGTGACACAAAGCACATAAGAGTAAAAATTGCACTTAGCCTAATACTCTCCGGAAGAGGAGAGAAAGCAAGAGTTAGAAACAACTCGGTGTCACTTTAGACACATATTGCTTGAATTAAACTCTTGAGAAAGGGAGGAGGAAGAGGCTTTGAATTCTTTTCCATTGAGATCAGCTCTTTACTGCCTCTCTGTCCAGTCTGAGAGAGAAACCTCTTGTGTGTGGCAGCTCCCATCCTCCAAACGGTGCTGCAGAAGACATAGAGAGAAAAGCGGACCATTTTAACACATCACACATATGCAAGAGAAGGTTCACTAACTCAGAATACTCACTGGGGTCATGTGACGTGTCATATCCCCATTTGATTTGCCGACAGCTTCAGACGGGTTATCGTGGTTTCTGTTTTTGGTGTCCCCCCCCTACAAAATTATAGACTCAGCGACTGTATTTAATTAGCTGTAACATTGCAACATCTGAATCATGAGTCATCCTGGGTCGCAACACTTGATCTATGCTTGTTTCTGTACCGGCGGATACATTTCTTGAATATTAAATATTTTTTTTGTTGCTTTTGGTTAATTCCAACACTGTAACAAATTTTTCTGCCAGCTGGGGAGCCAGAAATATTCTTTAAAATATTTTTTTCGGTAAAATGATCTGTAGATTTGTAAATACAGTACAATTTCATGCAATTACAGTTTTTGGGATATTATTCGTGAACAATCTGTAAAATATAACGGTTCAATGCTGTATAATAATCTTTTTACAGTGAACCCAGAAATGATCTGACTAAGGTCATTCCTGATCATGTACATTTCAGTAGTTTTTTATGGTAGCACTTTGATGATTAAATACATCTTAAATACTTGATGAGAGATCTATATAACAGTGAAGAAAGGAGATGTCCCATGATGCAGTGCTCAACAGCTGAAGTCCATTAAAGCAAATTTCCGAACAGTTTATATTATTCTCAAGGGGCAATACATTTAACGGACGCTTTAACATATGAACAAATTATCTTTCATCGAACATGTTTACTAATTTCGCTCAAGTTTACTTGCCTTTTCCGGGCTTGCCAAACCAACGTGCTCCTTTCTTATTCAGTGGAATCTGTGAGCACATGGAGAACAAATATGTGAGAGCAATGACGTGGTAAGCCTAAAAAAAAAAACTGACACTTAGAAACACACATGCAGGCAGATGAATCTGAATCTGATATTAGCTATTTACTAAGTAACTAGTTACTGTAATTTAATTACTTTTCATTCGAAAAGGTAAAGTAAGGGATTACTATTTTTTCCTGTAACGTAATTACAGTTACTTCTGATGTAATTAAACTAAATACTGTGTGTAATATGGTTGTGTGAAATAGTGGAATTGACATAACATTCAAAGTCTTACTTTAAGATCTGTGCTTTAATGTATAATTCTCACATTTCTAATACTTAAGTCAGTTAATAATACTGCTTTATGAAGTTTTATATTATTTATTTCAATGAATTAAAAGAGCCGTTTCATATCAATCCTCGAATCACTTAACTTATCAAAGTTGATGTAGGATATAGAAAGTAATTAGTAATAATTAATGAATACTTTTTGGAGGCAGTGATTTGTATTCTAATTACACTATTGAATATGTAATTAGTAACTAGTTATTCATTACTTTTTCAGAGTAATTTGCCCAATACTGTATATTACACAGCCTATGGTTTCTGTGCATCGCAAACTGGTTCTGTTGCCAAAAAAGACTTGAACTGCACCATTGCAGGGTGTGGCTGATCCAGGAGCAAACTATACAGATGTGAGCATTTTGTTGAGGAGTTCCGAGGTCCTTCAGATTTGTGACGTGGTGAGATTTGTGCGTGCTTGTGGAGGAGAAGGGGGTCTTTGAGGACGGAGGATTGCGGATTGAAGTGTTCGGACGTGTTATTACGAGGATCACAGGATCATGTCCCGCAGCTCCGCTATTCAGTGTCGCAGACTAGCACCCCAATCCTCATGTAAACACAGGCAGACGTCTGGGAATATTCACACACAAACCACACCCCATCTTTATTCCCATCCCCCCCACCGCACACACACACTTATACTCAAAGTTATACAAACATACATCCACTACTATTTTCCCTTCTACCCCGACACATATACATTCTTCTCTGCCGTGTGCTCTGAGCTGACACACACACTTCCATTTCCCACCCACACATGTCTTACCAGCTCTGAAGTCTCTCCCTTTATCTGTTGCTTTTCTCTCTTTTCCCTTCCCTTAAAACCCTATTGTTAATATATCTCCTTTTCTCTATTTGAGACATTTAATTCATAACTAACAGTCACTGGTCAATGGTTATAAGTCATTTCCATATTTTACACTAACAAACAAAGAGTTGCCACTAATTTCTCTCTAAAGCTTTTCTCATGCTTTCTTTCCCCGTACGTCCTCACAGATGTTCTTTTTACTCTGTATAGTCAGTATAAAGCACTCATCTATGCCGTCTGCATTAAAGGGATTGTCCTGTTTACAATGACTAAAACAGTGGCATACTTTCAGTTCTAAACGACCTGCGCGAATCCAAACAGCACGACATTAGGGGCGAAGCTCCAAATAAAACTGTTATTTTTTCAGTGAAATGCTACTCTCTCGCATTGGTTTAGGGGACAGTCAGTCTCAACACTGTTTTGGTTATTGAACTGAATTATAACTCTGGAAAATTCCACAGACGAACTGAATGACTGTTAGCGAGGGGTTCTTCTTCTTTTTTAAGTATTGAAGAAGTTCGGTCTTTGGTATTTGATTTACAGTTGTGCAACATTTTTGCCGTGTGAATCATCTCCCATACTTGAACTCTCAGAGACGAAGACAACTACAAACCAGGAATCGAATTAGGGTCGTGTAGGAACTGAATCTCTTTTCTGTCTACCATTCCTGACCTTTTTTTTTTTTGCACTGATAAATAGAATCCATAGCAGTTCATCTTTTTTAAACACTTCAACTTGACCCAACCAACCACAAACATACAGTGCACTGCACACCGAGCAATATCTCTGTTTATTTGTCAAGAGGTGCAGGAAGAAAAGTACTGAGGGTGGATTTTGTTTATTTAAGAAACTAATGGTGAATTGTTGCTTGACCATCTCAGGCACGATACGAACAGAGAATGTAAAGGCATCAAGAATTATTAATAATGGGATTATTACCTGCATTTATTGCTGTTTTATTTACATTTATGCATTTGGTGGATGCTTTTATTCAGTGATTTAAATTGCATCCATGGAATCAAACCCTTGAAATCTGTGCTGCTAACAATGCTTTACTAACTGAGCTACAGAAACTTTTACTGAACTAGTAGAAATGCATCTTAAAGGAACAGTTCACTCAAATCTGTTTAAATTTCTCTGTTCAAATAAACACAGAGAAAGATACTTTGAAAAGTGCTTGGGACGAAACACCTCTTGGCTGCCATTGACAACCATAGTAGGAAAAACATCTTCATACATTTCTTTGTTCCGGTGAACACAAAAGAAGATATTTTGAAGAATGTAAGACAGCAAACAGAGCTGGGCACTTTTGACTACCATTGTCTTGTTTCTTACTGTGGTAGTCAATGGCATCCAAGAACTGTTTGATTACAAGCATTCTTCCAAATATCTTCCTCTGTGTTCACCAGAACAAAGAAATATATATATTTAATATATTATATTAAATATAATAACATCTCTGATTTATGCCTCCACTTTCAGACTATTCCCTTTTAAATCAATGCAGTTTTGACTCTGAATCCGATTTTCCATGTGATCTCAGACGTTTGGACCTGGCTACAGTGATGAAATCTAAATAGATAGGATGTCACCTGTAATTTTTGACTGTGAAAGACATTATGGCGAGCAATTTTTCATCTGTCAAGAACTCTAAAGCCAGTTTAATGGTCATCACTTCTGGTTTTGAAGCAAAACGTGACATTTAGGGCGTTCAAAAATGTGGATTTTTATTAGCAAACACCTATACGGGAACCTGTCATTTCCCTCGGAAACAGACTGTTTTAGATAATTAAAGCTTTAGGAGAAAGGGGAGAAATACAGATGGGATTCACTGTGGATTCAGATGTTATGGAATAACCTACAGTTCTTAAATCGTGTTTATAATAGTATGCAAAAGTTATGTACATAGAGAGAATCAATAAAACTTGAATAACTGATAAAACTGTGGTCAATTTAGGCTTTTCCATTGAGTTTATTTCATCTTTTTCTATAAATTTTTTTATATTAGACCCATAACAAACTTATATTCCTGATGAATGGTAGTTTCCCTTTTTAAAGTTTCCCTTTTTAAATTGAGTGTTTCGTCGATTTTGTAACATAAACCTCATATTTGGATTGTTTAATCAAACCCGAAGGGGCATTTAAAGCAAATACTGTATGCCCTCCATACATCACTAGTGGCCACCATCTTCTTCTATATATCCTCATCTAAACGTAGAGATCTCTAAAGAAAAAATAATAAAATACACATTTTACATACAAAATAACTAATGTCACTGAGAAAAGGAGAGAGAAATAGAAAGAAAAGCCATCTTAAAAAATGCTAGACCTCAAGGGAAAGAAGAATTCTGTCTGAATTCCAGTGCCCTTTCTTTCTTTCTTTCTTGCTGAAATGTAGAGGTGGAAAGCTGGAAGATGTTCTTTTGGAAACTCATCGATTTGGAGTCTGATCACTCCTCTGGATATGTCGTTTAAAGCCGAGTGTCCTTCTTTGTTCTTGGAAAAATATCTCAAATAGTGAGAATAATAGACTTTCTTTATGCTCACGAAGAAACATTAGAATTCTGTGTGAAACAAATCAGTAACCTAGCAAACGTCATCTACCTATAAAATAGCTTATAATATTTCTCATTGCAACACCAAACGTACCCAAAATTGTCACACACACCTGGGTCCTTGCATTATAATATGCCAAGATATAATGCTTTATAAATGTCTTTGATCTGTTGAAAGCAAAATAAGATATTTCGAAGAATGTATGGACCCAAACAGTTCTGGGCCACTTTTGACCACCATTGTCAATTTTCCTACTATGGTATTCAGTGATGGACAAGAAATGTTTGATTTTTACCATTCTTCCAAATATCTTTGTCTTAAACACACTTGTTCGAATCCCCATGGTCTCTCTCGTAGGATCACCTGGTGGTCATGCTTTTGAAGGCATTCAGAACATTCTTGTCTTAAATGAAGGTTGAAGTTTGCGGATCATTTCACTTCTTAACAACTGCAACACCTGGACCACGACACAAAGGTGGTGATTACAAACCGGTCATCTACCCGGAGAGAGGGTTTCACCAGTAGCTCTTTCCATACGTCTGTACAGCTATCTTTATTGTGGTTTAAGGTTCTTTTAAAGTCAAGCCAGGGACTTTTAAAAACCCAATTCCACCTCTGATAAAACTATGTGGTCATTTAAGCAAATGTGACTGCATCAGCCAAAACGGATTTGCAGATGGAAAAGTATAAATTCCACCTGTGAAATGCAATCTCACAGGGGAGAGAAAGTATTTTTACGCCAAAAGCGTTTGATATTACTGAACAATCCAATTTATTGGAATAAAATCCTAATTTTAAGTGAAAATGGAGCAAATATTTGCATCAAATACTTGATTTTATATGGATGAGTATGAGGGTCTAGTGTTGCAATCGTCTTTTAAACATGTATGAAAGCAGAATTCCCAGTATGTCGGTGCTTGTCAATACAGCTTTAACTTCAGCTCTGTTACCAGAATACACTGGAATGAAGCTAAAAGTTTGCTTCTTCTCAATAAAAAATCATGAATCTAACATTAACCTCGGACTGTACTGACTATACTGAAAAATATATTTTGAAGTAAACTGACCTAGTCACAAGTCCTGGGACAGAAGGAGCACACAGTAATTGTTGAGTGCTTGTCTTTGTTTTTGCAGAGGGAAACTCTGTCCAATAAAGGGATAAATATAAACTGTAAATGAAAGGCTACACAGACGTGGCTGGACCTTGTAGCCTGATGATTACAGACAGACACCCCTGAACACTCTGACCACTAGAGTCCGTGTGCATGTTTTCTCTCTAGCTGCTTTCTCCCTGCCTGCTAGCCAACGGTTTCTCTTTATGTCTAATTTTGATTCTTCAGCAGGTAAATCTTGAGCATGAAGGAAAATAAACAGGACAGAGAGAGGTGGTTACAGGTGATGACTTTAACTATGTATGATTTTGGCCACGATTTTGCCCCTGCAAGACGTACTGCCCCTGAAAAGCTTTTCCTAGAGGACATAGTATCAATCCTCTTAAAGGTCCAGTGTATGAAATTTAGCATCATCTAGCAATGAGGTTCCGAAATGCATCCAACGGCTCACTCCACCCCTTCTCTTTCGAAGCATCACGGTGGCTGACACAGAATTAAGATTAGTTCTGAGCAAAAAAATTGATTAATCGTTCTTTTAAATGCAGTCGATTGATTCGCAAAAGATGTGAATCGATTTTTTTCTTTCATATTTCATATTTCATAATGAACTGAACATTTATTAACGTGGATGTTATTGCTACCTTTGTCCACTAGATGTCACTTTTCTTTTTCAACGTGTTGATGTTACAACAGGGAGCATATCGTCCTGTCTTCGAATTTGACAACACATCACATAGAAGGTAGCGGTTATGTTTGCAGCCCCACTTTACAGCTAATTTTGTGAAAGTTTGTTTGTTATACTGTATCTTAAATGTAAAATAACGTATTCTGTCTCAATATATCCTGGTGTGTTTAAAGTTTAATATGCAGGTTTGTGGCTATTCATTTCATTTTTTATTCACCATTTTAATGTGATATTTACGGATCTTAACTAAGATGTCATCACGTTTTTATTCTTTGTATGACAACACAACAATTTCCACATACAACACAACCTGCGGTGTAGAAATAGCTCATTTTAAACAACTTTATTATTAAAAAAATCTAAGTTTTACTTAATTTTATGCGTCAAGTTTTTGCAAAAAACTTTAAAATTTACTTTAAAGACTCTGTGCAAAAACCTGCACAAATAACACAAAAAATTATTAGTAGTTGTATGTTCTCAGACTTAACAAGCTGATTAACAGAGATCATCCTGTTTAATATTTTAGGTACACCTGGCTCAAAGTTGTGTGTTGCTTTTCTAAGCAGTGATGTATTTGATCAGTCTTTTTAATAGTTGTGCATGACTTTCTAAACTGTTTTAAGTGTGACAAGCTTAGACCTCAATATTATATGGCAACTTTGCAGAATACCTCAAATATCAAGAAGATGCTGACCAAAGAACTTGCTTTACATGGATGTTTGTTTTCTACAGAACAGTGGGCATGAAAAACTAAGACTTGTGCACAACTTTTGGCCTGTAAGCATACTGTACAGTAAATGTGATCTACGCTGACACTCTCTACATCCTGTGCAACCCTAAATCTGAATATCTGTCTGCTGAAGCTCCACCAAAGGCACTTGGTAGACTTAAAGAGTGTGAATAGAGATCTGACATATGAGGTCTGTTAGGCGTATCTGCAGCATATTACCTCAAACAAAACATCTTTCACCAACTGGTCCAGCAGTTGTAGTAAAAGGATGAAATCTCACAGCTCAAAAGAAAATTCTATAAAGAAAGCCTCTATCCTCCACATGTGTCTTCTAGATCTTTCGTATCTGGATGGAAAATTTCACAGACAAATATAATTAGCTAGATATTGTATTGCAATATACTGCACTTTATCTCAATAAACAGTACCAGCAGAATATCACATACAATTTTGGGGGGAATAGAAATCATCGTGGTGGTTAGAAAGATCAAACGTAATATTAACTACCAATCAGCAAGTTTTTTGTCTTGTGTAACATGACACAAGATTAGGTCAATATATGGTTGCCACAGGTAAGGTCTCAACTGATGCTTATTCAGGTAGTAATAGGATAGATTTGGACCAAAACCTGCATTTTATGACAGGCAGCATTTTTTTAACAAACATTAGGATCAAGGCCAACTGGCATGAGGTGTTTTGGGTCCCCTGGTGCGTTAATGGTGGATTGGGGTCTTAGGTTTGGTTTGATGAGGTTCCAGCAAACATCAGGGTGCTTCACTGTAAAATGGGCTGGGGGCTCCAGGGGCGAGGTGATATGGGCCAATGTAGGGTAACATAATCTCTTGACGGTGCAAAAAGATAACTGGTAAAGGGTCTCATGCAGCGCAGTTTCCGGTTGAAGTTTAGACTTGCTTAGCTGTCAATATAAGCAAATAGTAAAAGTTCACAAGTGTACAAAAGTGTCTCTTTGAAGTTGCACACTTTTTTTTTTAAATCATACAACAGATCACTTATCTATAGGCCCGGTGTACATGGCAATGGATGTTTCTCTTCTCTTGGGTTTTAAGCTTTATGTCTATGGGTACCACTTTAAGGGACAGTTCTTACAAAAATTTGTCATTGGTAGTCAATGGGATCCAATGTTTCAAGGGCACCAACGTTCTTTAACCATCGTATTTCTTGTTCTGCAGAAAAAAGTAACTCATACAGATATGAAATGACATGAGGGTGAGCAAATGATGAAGAAATCAAATTTGTATAGTGTACTGTCCCTTTGATAAGCAACAGAATATTGGATCTCACATTGTTGTTGTTGGGAGAAGATCTTTGTCTCCAAATGAGCTAAAGAACTTCTGAAGAGCATCTATAGAACGCCATGGCTAAAGTTCGTGGACAACATGCAATGTAGTCGCTGCACAGAGTCCAAACCTAGGAGGAGACAGCAGTGGATTTATTTATTTTTAGTGAGAATTCCTCAGAAACCAGAAGTAAAAACCTGCTTGTTTGCGTGAATCACTTCTAATCGGAGTGCTTAATCAACCTCGGACAGTACAAGCAGGAGTAGCTTCAAAGTTGTTTCTCAAGAGGGACCGAGACCGATTGAACGAAACAAAACTGCTGATGTGAGTAATATTTATCAACAGGCAAGCATAAACGCACAACATGAGCGCTGTTTGCTGTGACAGATTTTTTTGTTTCCCGACGAATTTACATTTACATTTAGTCATTTTAGCAGTCGCTTTTATCCAAAGCGACTTACAGGTGGGGTAGGCAATGGAAGCAATTGGGACAGCATAAGTACAACAAAAGCGTGAGTGCAATCAAAAAAGAAGACTTGTCCTACACGTGGTACTGGTACTACACGTGTGTTGTTGACAAGCCAGACAGAAGGGGGGTGGGGTGCGCTGTATCTCATTATCATTTAAAGAGACATCCACTAAAACGGGTTGCTGTGAGCAGAGCTGTTTTTGACGAGGCTAGAAGGGTTTTGTTTACACAGCCATTTAGTGTTTTTAAGCAAAATATGTTCCAGAATTTTCATGAAGACCCTAATAAATCATACCAACTTGTTGAAAGTGGTTTTATGAGGAGACCTTTAACATCACCTATAAATCACCAGTTTTGGCAACATCATCCTCCCAATTATCTATTATGAGAACTTTAGCCATTAACTAACATCATCGTCTTATGTTTATCAGCTAGGACTCATCAGACGTTTCAGGTGGCCTTGGGGCTGGCAGGAAACTGCCTGACGTCCAGCGGAGGAGCCCACTTTGCAACACAAGCTTTCATTAACACATCTACGAGAAGGCCCTCATTACGACCAGGGACCACGGTGACATCCTACGCCCAAGGCCCTTTGCAAGTGAATGGAGACTTCAAAGTTGCCTCCGGACCCCTCCACGGCTCCAGAGCTCAGGTCCCTGTAAACCCGCTCACTTGAAGCCTGGTGCGATAATAGGCAGCAGACGGCAGGTAAAGAGAGAAAGATGGTGCGGCGGCTTTATATTTTATGACTTTCCAATCTGGTGGAAACAAGATGTTTTAAAGGTCCAGGACACAGAAGCAACAGGGTGGAAACACAAAGGGGATCCCTGTTAAAAATGCCTGTAAAGAACCAGCGACTCCTATCTGATGGCCTAGCCAACGTGGCACACCTAATGAGGGTAATTGAGCAAAAAACTTCCACGTAAGCTATTGGTGCAAAAGCATAAGCATTTTGAATCCAGGATGGCTTATTTCTGTATTTCTTAATTCTGTGTAGTTTTGTAGTATTTATGCATTTGGAAGATGCCTAAAGTGCTTGAATAATACATTGTAGAAGTCAGTTCATTCTCTAGGAATCAAACATTGACATTGCTAAACCCTCATTCTACTGTACCAGTTGAGCTTTCAAGAACACATGCTATTTTCACCTGTGCTCTCTCAAACATTTTATACTCATATAAGAAAGAACAATCACAGTTGAGGTCTCTTTAATACTGTAAAGGAGTAGTTAATCCCCAAAAAAACTGTCATCATTTTCTCAACCTCCTGACATTTCAACCCTGTATGACTTGCTCTCTTCTGCAAAACACAAAGAAGATATTTAAAGAATACTGGTTATCAAAAACTGTTGGGCCCCATTGACTTCTATTATATGGACACAAAACCAATGCAAGTCAATGGGGACAAAAGGATTTAATTTTCTTACGTTCTTCAAAATATCTTCTTTTGTGTTCTGCAGAAGAAAGTAATATGTAGGTGAGTTAGTGATGGTGAACCATCACTTAATTATTACTAGGCTATCAATGAGAAATGATTTGTCTTCAATCCAAAATCAATATTATTGAAGACTGCGATCTGAACTCTGAAATTCCTCATCAAATTTCCACAAAAACAGATTGTTTTGTATAGATGATCTACATAACATATTATCTGTATTCAGCTTTATACATCCATACTCTTCATGCATTTAAAATTGGTCTTGTTTCTAGTTTTGGTTCTCTCAAGCAATTTTGAAAAACAAGTTGATGCTTAAATGAAACTTAACAGAACATTTTCATCTGGGCACATCCAATACTTTAGATGGGTTTTTATTACCTGAATACACATCTTATTACCAAAATATATGTCTATATATTACTAAGTAGCCTATGTATTTACATAAGAAAAAATACCAGTACAGTTTGATTTCTTTACCTTTCACACAAATCCAGTATGTTGTGATGGTAATAAGACTGTGTCCCATTCGATCAGATTGATCCCATCACCATTGGGCACTTCAGAGTTTGTGAGATAGGACAGTAAAACAGCACCTGTGGAGCAAATTGGTTTTATATGAGCAGAAGCATTAATGTTTTAAACAAATGTAATATATCCATCCATCCATCCATCCATCCATCTTCTTCCGCTTCATCCTGGGCCTGGTCGCGGGTGCATCAGTCTAAGCAGGGATGCCCAGACTTCCCTAGACACTTCCTCCAGCTCTTCCGGGGGGACACCGAGGCGTTCCCAAGCCAGCCGGGAGATATAGTCCCTCCAGCGTGTGCTAGGTCTTCCCCGGGGTCTCCTCCCAGTGGGACATGCCCGGGAAGGCGTCCAGGGGGCATCCGGGCAAAGATACCCGAGCCACCTCAGCTGGCCCCTCTCCATGTGGAGGAGCAGCGGCTCTACTCTGAGCTCCTCCCGAGTGACCGAGCTTGTCACCCTATCTCTAAAGGATCGCCCAGCCACCCTGCGGAGAAAGCTCATTTCGGCCGCCTGTATCTGGGATCTTGTCCTTTCGGTCATGACCCACTGCTCATGAACATAGGTGAGTAGGAGCGTAGATTGACCGGTAAATCGAGAGCTTCGCCTTGCGGCTCAGCTCCTTCTTCACCACGACAGACCGGTACAGCGACTGTATTACTGCAGAAGCAGCACCAATCCGTCTGTCAATCTCTGTCAATCTGTCAAGTTTCTGGAGAGAAGCTGGACAAAGAGTAAAAAAACTAAATTATTGTGCAGCTCTATGAGCACAACTATGTATTTTAATTATATTACATAAACAAGACAGTAAGCACCTAGCAAAATATGTCTGGGTTATAAGTCTTTGTTCACTCTAAAGAAATTAATTGATGTGATGTATCTCCTTTGTATTCATTTGTGATTGTTCAACTATATCTTGTCTGATTTTGCCCATGCAGGACTATCCTACAGAAAACATTTTTGTTTTAACTCGGCCTCCAACTCTCTCTGTTTTTCCATGACTCATGAAAGTCCTCTGACGAATTACAGAGGTCTCAACAGATGGAAAATCTCTGCTGTTATGAATGACCACAACCACTGACCTGAAATCAGCTGGATGATAATTGTACATGCTATTTAGTCACTCCAAGCTGATCTAACATAAGAAATAGTCTTTTTTTTCGTAGTTTTGTTGGGAGACAGTGAGTAAGAAAGTGGATGAGGAGAGAGAGACACAGAGAGAGAGAGATAGAGAGAGAGAGAGAGAGAGAGAGAGAGAGAGAGAGAGAGATTTGTAGCTTTGGAGGAGGGAAGTACTTTGTGTAACCCAAATTTGTCCCCCTGCTGGTGTCGATGCAGAAAACGTAAATCTTCAAAACAACTGAGCAAATAAATAAGAATGGGAGAGAAATAGAACAAAAAGGTACAGATAAAGATAATTTGAGGGAAACACAGATTTTGGGAACCACACCTTTAGACAGAAGTGAAATTTTAAATATTACAAAACAATCTTACACTTTTCCCAATGTGGTTTTGTTAAAGCCCTCCTAATGCATTCAATAGTGTGAAGATATCTAATGTTTTTTTGTTTGTTGTTGCGCTATACTGTCATCAGGGGTTTTGTACTCACGTGCCACAGAGGGGTAAAAGGATACAGGGTGGGAATATTTCATGGATGGGCGGAGAAATATCTAACATGCTGCTTTCCCATTGGTTGTTGTTTGACACATACTAGACGATGAACAGTTTCTACTGCTTCATCTGTTTTGTCTCTGGTGCGTTTCCTCCATTTTTTCTAGCACTCTCATATTCTTTTGTTGCCACCTGGAAGACAAAACAAAACTAAAATGACCACTTAACAAAACTAATCAAATTTCTCTCCTAATTAAAAATAAAACGGGATATATAAAGGGATATTGGATCGATTGTGGCTTGATTTATCCAAGAAGGTTAAAATGTGCTTAACTTTTATACCCGATGTTTATGATGCAATGTGTCTATGTTACATATTTCTCTGTCTTTCTACAGTTTCAGCCTCTCTCTGTCTCCTCTTTTTCCAGTGTTGCTAAACTACTGCCACATCAACACTAAGAGTTTGCTGGAGTCTGAGGGAAGACAGTAATGTAGGAAAAAAGAACTGCTGCCTGGAGAGGCAGATGTCTTGAAGTCAAACTCATTAGAGGAGGAGTGAAGGGAACACAGACACACAGAGTTCTCTCCAGAAAGCGATCAAGAGAAAAAGAGAAAGGAATAAAGGGATTTAAAGAAATTAACGAATTGGCAAATAAATCAAGGAATGGCACTTTTAAAACACAGATGACAAATTGTGTTTCTGATGATATTTGGTGTTCAGAAATAGAGATTTCACAACACAATTGTTTATTTGGTCTTTTGTTAAAAGTCCCAAACAAAAACAATTTACATTGTTATGGTAGCCTATAACAGCCATTAGCTTGCGTTACAAGGCAAAAGAATGGCAAATGAGTCGTAATGGCATTAACAGCCATTTTGTGAATACCTGGAAAAAAGCAAATCTCAGACACAAACAGGAGAGGGGGACAGAGATTAACTCCACACACTGAAGCCTAAACAAAACAAAGTCGCACAAGCCATGAAGAGCAGAAAGGCTAGATGAGAGGAAGTTGGGGTCAGCGAGAGAGAGTTACAGAAAGAGACACAGAAAGATTAGATGTGGAATGGTGCCAAATGATGCTGTCATACACAGAAAAACTGCAGAATTTGAAGAAAAAAAATGATAAATAGAAACGGCAACACTTGTTAGAGAAGGATTTATTATTAAATGTGCTCATGTCGTAGTCTACTATATATAGAGAGATATTTAGCGGCTGAGTCTTAAAAATATATAATCTTCTTTTTAATTTTAAGTTGAAAATTGACAGAGTTTTAGGATTAAAAGTATTTGAAGAAAAAACATTTCTGGGAAACAGACCATTTGTACAATTCATTTGGTTGAATTCTGTGGACATAACAACTTCCAAAAATCCTTGATTCAGCAAAAATGAAATCACAAAACTAAGAAATAAATAATTTAAATGACGCACCCGTTTATATGCATCACATTGACAGGAGACATTGCACAGTAACTGTGCCAACTTTAAAAAGAAAGTTAAAAGGATATGCTGATTCTTAATTCTTAACTAACTTTTTAGCTTAGATTTGTTCCTGATCGTGTTGTCTTCAGTTCTAGTTTGTGAAGCCTGTTAAGTTCTGAATTCATCATCATGTCTTGGTTGGTGTCGCTGTAAAGGACCAGTGATATAGAACTAGATTTCACATCTTCCCTTTTCACTGCACTTATTTCTGACTTAAAGGCAGTTTACTTGCCTCTACCTGCCTGCTGCATAACTCAAGTTCCTCTCTCTCTGAAATAAAAGATCCTATAGTGAGTTCACTGAGGATTGAGTGTCCTCCTTATTTTTGTCCATACAGTATGTTCTCCCAATTGCTTCCATTGCTTCCCTCATCTGTAAGTCGCTTTGGAGACAGGCATCTGCTAAATAACTAAATGTAAATGTAAATATAAACTCAAAATGACCTCTAATCAGCTGTGATGACCAAAACAACATAAAACCTGCAAAATAATTCATAATTGATTTATGTTTGTTCCGTTAAATTGCTTGTAATTTCTCAATGCTGTCATTTTTGATAGGAGACTAAACAGATCAAAAGTGAATAATTCATAATTAATTAATAATTAAACACTGAGACACCGGTGCAGAGACATCAGCGAATCTTTCCTTCCCCTCCAGACTAAATGACATTCCTCAGTGGTCTTTGGAAAGAATGATGATGATGATGATCCCTCTACCTTTATTCTTCTCTTGCCTCTAATCGGAGGAGGATTCTTGGACGGTTGTTTTGTTAAACTGCTAAGCAGCATTGTCAAATTACCTGACAAAATAGATGCCAGTGTTTCCCTACAGTATCTGCTTTTACATATTTATTTTTACAAAGACCATATAACTCTAAATTCACAGAACAGGCCTTGTATAGCTGTGTAATCATGATACAAGAAAATTTATTTTCAGAGCCTTATTCATGTATAGATATTCTGTTCGGATGGAAATATCAAATATGAATATATTTTCCACAAACATGCAGAAAATATATATTTATTATCTACATAAAGAATATTTTTCTTTTATTCCCAAGTTTAGTTTTATTTAAGTATTGGTTTACTTTTTATTTTGTTGAACTTTTTCAAGCACTTTGATAAGGTAACATCACTAATCTTTGTTTAGTTAGACTTTTTACCTTTTCAAAATCATTAAATTTTTCTAATATTTCAGGCCGTGAAATAGACTATAAAAACTCTGCCTATTCTTAGATGTCTTAAAAGTTTCTATTTTACGGAAATGTAATGCGATTTGCAACACTGACAATTTGCAACAAGACTGCACTGACACTGAACAACCAAAATGTGACATCACCAGAATGTATTAGCATCAGCAGATGTAAGACAGAAAGTGTGGTGTGTATCCTATGAGTCAAGAATGACCACACATCCATAACATTAGAAGAACCATAAGCAATGCCCTCTACAGGCTCTTCAGCGCCCGACCAATACCAAGCTGGAGCAATGAGAAAATAAATTATTTTATATGTAAAAATATAACCAAACAAGATGATCCTCTCTCATTTGCAGCCAGTTTACACGTTTTATAAAAGATTAGTGACTTTCAGTTCATCAAAAATTAGTGACTTTCAGGTCTGATGGGCAGAAAAAACAGAGATGATGAGAATGTGACATATGAGTGGGAGGGGCCTATACGAGAGTGAAAAAATAACTTTGAAAAGAAAGACAGACAAAAAGAAGTATGAATAAGAGAGAGAGAGAGAGAGAGAGAGAGAGAAAGAGAGAGAGAGAGAAGGAGAGAGAGAGAGATAGAGAGAAAGAGAGAGAGAGAGAGAGAGAGAGAGAGAGAGGGAGAGAGGGAGAGAGAGAGAGAGAGAGAGAGAGAGAGAGAAAGAGAGAGAGAGAGAGAGAGAGAGAGAGAGAGAGGGGAGGGGACACGATTAAGTCTGGAGGAATGAAAGGAAAAGCAGATGGAATCTCACTCAAATGGAAAAAGTGAATGTCAGAGAGGAAGAATAAGCCACATGAGGCTGTGTGAGTTCAACAATAGCCATCATCAGTCCAGAATCCAACACAGCACTTTCTGCCATTTAATAGACAAACCAAATCAATAAAGAAGTGTTTGATAGTAAACATGTGGTTTGATAGGTTTCCTGTAGCTCAGTGGGAACAGCATTGTGTTAACAATGCAAGGTTGTGGGTTCGATCAGGGGATTGCATATACCTAAGAATAAATGTATAGGTTAAAACAATGCAAGTCGCTTTTAAGCGTCTGCCAAATGCATACATGTAAATGTAAATTTAAACAATAATTGTAAAAATAAAACAGATAAAGCTCTGCTAGAATATTACCAGTACATTTTCCATTATTTTACGGACATTTCCGTTGATGCTAAAATGTACTTTAATGCAGTGCCAAATGTAAAATACAGGTAAAACAAATGTAAGAATGAAATGCGGAAAATTCCTTCATGTTAATACAATACATTGTGCCCACTTTTACAGTTTTATTTTTGAGTGTAGGTCTAATCCAATATAATATCAGCTGCTGCTGTATATCACCATAATATATCTCACACACCCATACACACACCCTGAAGGCATCACCTGCCTGAATGAAGAAGATAAGAACTTGTGGTAAGGTGGAGTCTAATTGCAACATGTTTGTAACAATACTGCCAATAACTGATTTATGTTCCTTATAACATTTATTGTCCAGACCGATCTGACAAGACTGAAGAATGAAAGCCATGAACAAACATAAATTAAAAAAAATTGAACAATTATGTACTACTTTCTCCAAACATTACAGTAGTTATATGAGATATTAAAAGGGATGTGACGTCATTCTATAGTATAATGTGTTCATAAATTCACAAAGCAATGAAAAAAAGCAGATGCATCATATTTAATAAAATTAAATACATACATCTAAATGTACTGCTTAAAAGGATTAAAATTGTTTGTTAAAATTTAATTAAGGAACATCTAAATATACTGTGAGTGTTTCATTCCTTCGTCATCCAGCAAGTTGGAGTACTATTGGCCACCCGCAGGGACCCGCTGGCCTGACATGTCCGGTGCAGACGGCATGCGATTCTCAGGATTTTCTTGAAATAACAAACCAGCCCTTCCCCCTTCCCAAGCTATCTGTTTGCCGTTCCTGCTAGAAACATTTCAAAGACACCTCAAACTCAATTATAAATAAAATCACTAGACATAATTGGTGTTTAAGAAAAAAAAGAAATATCTTACATTAGGCCCAGACAGATTATGTTTTTTTCCTGCATTGATTGTAATGAATGGAAACATTGGTGTTAAACTGCTGGTGTTATATTCTAATTGTTAAATTCAATTGACTGAAACATTTAATTCATAATAAATAAAAGTAGACTGTGTTTCATATCCACTTCCTTTTCAAAGAGTGCGTTGATTTTATAATGGAAAGTGTTTGAGAAGGTCCTGTCGCCACACATGCCTCTGGTTTCTCTCATGCTTGTATTCTGATAAATATGCCGATAACGATAATTTATGAACTTTTTACTCCAGAGGGAGAACAGCTCTCAGGTGACGTCTGCTAATACTAAACACACACACACTCTCAAAACAGACACAGAATCAAGCAACAGGCACATATAACGTGCATACAGTACTCTTGCTATGAAAATATAATAAATGACAACACATTTGTATCAGAGCATTGCTTTAGAAAAAATCAAAGTTGTTGAGTAAATTAGTTGGGTTAGCAATCGGTCCAGCCATGTTTTTCGTATTGCAAAATGAGATATAGGCCTATAATGTTGCAAAATGGAGACACATGTAAGGAGGATCTTTTTTTGGAGGATCTACTGACAGAAATTCAATGTTTTGTAATGTTTTTTCAATGTATAAAGACCTTATATAATGAAGCATTATGAAGCATTATGTTTTTATTAATTTAGAATGAGCATTTTCTATCTACATACACAGCAGGATCCCCTTGCATGGAATTCATCATGTTGTTTCTACAGTAGCCCTAAAGGGACAAACTGCTCTACAGAGTGTGTTTTGTAAAAACGTTATCTCTTTCTGCAAAGAAGTGAAAACATGACGACATCTTTGTCCTCTGTCAGCCACCATAGGGCTTCGAAAGGGAGGGGTGAGCAGTGGAGTGCGCCGTTGGTTGCAATTCGCAACCTCTCCACTAGATGCCGGTAAAGGACACTGGACATTTAATTGATCAAATTATTATTAAATTTCCTCACTATCATGTCAAAACGTGTACATGAAGATGAAGATATTTCCAAATATAAGTCAATGACAGAGTAGTTTGGTTATCAACATTCTTCAAAATATCAGTGTGTTCTGAAGAAGAACAAATGGAACAGCCTACCTGTTAAGAATGACATGAGGGTGAGTAAATTATGAAGATTTCAATTTTGGATGAACTATTCCTACAATACTGTACCTCTATATTTTCCCCATTATTCCTTGGACAAGAAGCTTGCAAACAACAACAAGTACATCATCAACAATTCCTGTTTTAAACACAATAAGGAACCTGAGAAATGTTCGACTTAAATGCTACGATGACCAAATAAACTGTTTAGTTTGCAATCCTATTCCATCCCCTTTGGAAAAAAACAACCTTTGGCTGTTTCTGATTAGAAACAGCTGTGGGTCTGGCTGAAATACAGCTGGGGGTCTCGTCAGAGTACTGAAGCAGCCAATAAGAAGAGCTACGGGAGACCCACAACTGGAGAAGAGCAAGCAGAAAAGGATCTGCCAGTTCAACCTTCTCTGTCTTTTCACACACGTAAACTCCAGTTCTTTCCCAAAAAGTAGGAAAGTTCCCTCCTGGAAGGAGGAGGTTCATAAATCACGGCTGAAAATTGCATTGTGGGTGTTGCTGAGCTTGCGCACATGATCCCTCCCCTTTTGTCTCACATGCTGATGGTTAAAAATAAAAACTTGTTCTGAGGCAAAAACATACAAATGAATAACAGTTAAGGGGGTGGTAACTTATAAATAAAAGGTACTGGCAACAATGGACAGCGGAGTCAAATTGCAAAGCCACATGATTCATCTGTTCTGTGAGATCTTTTGAAATTATTCTGAAAAGGCTTCACTTTCTTTGTTTTCTTTGCTTTCACTAAACCCTATTATTTCTCTACATGAGAGCATGAATTATAGCAAGCCACTGTATGCTATATATATATCCTGGCACTGCTCACCAAAGACATGGTTATTATGTAGGCTTGACATGCATGGCGCTCAAAAAAATCAAGCAAACCTCCTACGCTCCCGACGGCACACCACAAACTGCTCTCTTTCTGAGCATGCTCAGTAGGTTCTCGAAAAAAGGAAGTCTTAAAGCATCATAATACAAATATACAAATCAGTACAGACTAATCTAGCTGGTGAGTCAATCAAAACCCTTGCAAGGGGGAGTGGAAACATTACATTTGACTGAATAACTCTTATTTCGAAAATATTGAGGATTTACCATCTTGTGATTAATTGTGATTAGACACATTTTGCTGTTTAATTTTCCCAGTGATGCAGTGCAGAGCATTCAAGCTCCAGTCCCATTATACAATTAAACAGGTAGCTTATAAAGTTTAAATGTCTGTGCTAATATACAAGGAAACAGGGCCAACCACGTTCAAGACACATTTACACAGACTATTTACATCCTCACAAGTGTTTAGTCTCACTGTCTTTCTATTCAAAACACACTCTTGTTGGTTAAGCAACATACATCAGTAGGCTACTAAGCCTAGTTAGGCCAACATTTAATGTCCCATTAAATTGGAGGTGTTGTTTTCCACATATGTTGCTAGAAACGTGTTAATATTAAAGCCACAGTCACATCATAACAGCAGATGATGATAGAGAGGGATCTCAGTATATGCAGGCAGTTCTCGCTAATATTTTGCGAAACACAACAACACAAGACATCGTAGACTATATTTGCGCATGCGTGCCTGAAACATGTTTTTTTTAGTGGTGGAGACTCTTATCGCGCGATCAAAAAAATGTCGCCGTTAATCTATTCTCAAAGTTGGGTTGGGAGCTGGGTCTATACTACGCAAGCTATGATGACTTTCTCCTTGATATTTTAGCGCAGATGTATACCAGCTTAACTGCGCTGTACGGGGCGAGAACGAGATTTTTCAACTCGCGTGATTCGCGTCATTCGCGGAAGCAGAAGCCGCCTCATCATCTCATAACCAGGGCTTCATTCGCGCGATTCGCGCAGCAAGTAGGTCTATTGGCTCTTTACATTAACATATAAATCACTCGCGCTTGACACGCCATTCGCGTTTGGTCTGAACACAACATAACGTTACTGTGAAATTACCGCATCAAACGTGACGTGCTAACATGGATGCAGCTATGAAGCCGCCGGGTTTGCTTCAGGGAATATTAATTTTTAAGAAGCTTCCCAATAGAAACATCGACAAGACTAAGGTTGTTTGCACCTTGTGCAATGCGGAATTGGTTTAAAAAAAACACTTTCTCTCAACAGGTAGTGGTCTATCTTTAGTTGAAACCAGTAACTTTGTATTGAGATCTAATGTATTATGGCTCCTGTGCAGTGTTGGGTAAGTTACTCTGAAAAAGTAATTAATTACTAGTTACTCATTACATATTCAATAGTGTAATTAGATTACTGTCCAAATTACTCTGTCCAAAAAGTATTTAGTTACTCATTACTAATTACTTTCTATATCCTAAATCAACCTTGATTAGTTAAGTGATTCAAGGATAGACATGAAATGGCTTATTAAATTCATTCAAATAAATAATGTTATTAACTAACCAAAGTATTACAAATGTGAGAATTATACATTAAAGCACAGATTTTAAAAGTAAGACTTTGAATTTTGATGTCAATTACACTATTGCACACAATATATTTCACAAAGTATTTATTTTAATTACATCAAAAGTAACTGTAATTAAATTACAGAAAACATAAGAGTGATCCCTTACTTACTTTTTCAAGGGAAAAGTAATTAAATTACAGTAACTAATTACTTAGTAACTAGTTACACCCAACACTGCTCCTGTGTGACATCGCTTGTTGCCCCCTCACTCTTTGTAAGTCACTTTGGATAAAAGCGTCTGCTAAATGACTAAATGTAAATGTACTGTAGGAGCTCTTCCAGTCTCAAGTACCACCTAAACGCAAATCATCTCTTAGCTAATGCGGAAGTAAACACAAGTTCATCTTATTGAACATAATTTAATTTTCATCACCAATTATCATAGTAGAACAGCTTTCTCAAGCAGTTTGTGATGCATTTTGGAAACAGGAGATGAGCCCCTGGTCTAATGCGCCACCTGGCTTGAGAAACCCGTTCTCAAAGACTTACTTTTAGTCATTATTTGGGTAGCACACATATTCTGAATGCCTTCGGCAGAATTCAAATGAGCCATTTATCTAGATTAATCTAGATTAATCTTGGAATTAATCTAGATTAATCTAGATTAAAAAATAATCTATGCCCACCACTAGTTTTTTTCCTTCGTTTTTTATTGTAATACACACTTCATCATAAAAGAAATTACAAGTTACATTAAATAAATGAAGAAAGATTGAAGAAAGAAAGAAAGAAAGAAAGAAAGGACAAAAAATATATACAAATAAGTTGCCAGGCTAGTAAATTAATACATTTTAAGGCATAAAGGATGAATATAAGGTAGTAGTTTTCATTGCCTTAGGATCAACAGATCTTTTAATATACTCAATATCATTTCTTATTTTTTATTGATCTTATGTAATATTCAAATTTCCAAAACACTGAATTTTGGGTTTTCATTATCTGTAAGCCATAATCATCAAAATTTCAAAAAATAAAGGCTTGAAATATTTGACTCTGCAATGAATCTATATAATACATGGGTTTCACTTTCTGTAATGAGACTGAAATACACTACACGACTTCAAATCTGAACAGATTTTCAGACATCACACACTTGCAGACTTTTTGAAAGTTTGCAGAGAAAAACAGGGTATCACACAATACACGATACAATTTGCAGGCAAGCGCAGACTTTCTGCAAGTCCAAGGCCAAAATCTGAGCAAAAGTCTTGTAGTGTAATAGCGGCGACAAACAAACATGTGGCCAGTAAGTTAGATCACATATCAATGACTGTTGAGTAGTTTTAATTCAATATAATTAATAGACAATCAAAAAATAACATAAAGTTGTATTAATATAAATGAGAGATAAAATAAATAGTTATATTATACAAACACAGAACGGAAGTTAACTTTGGCCAGTGAGTGTGTCCGATGAAATGCTGCAGACTAGTGATTAAATGCACATTTAATAATAAGATTATCTGTTATGAGAAAAGGCTTTGGCCTATATAAGATCCCAGTCTGCTTTTCAAATTCCAGTTCATCCCTGTATTAAAGCTATAGAAGTGAAAGATCTTGGAGAGAGAGAGTAGAGCTCTGCCTCCCACAAAGGCTACATTCATTCATCTCAGGCAAATATTATACAGGTTTCCTAAGGAAATGTTCACTTAGTCCATACTGAGCAACAGCTCACCACACATCTTTGATTTCAGTCCTTCTCCAAATACTCACCGGAAGATTTTAAAGGACAACACCATTAGCAGTGAGAACAAGTGTTGGACCCCTTGGGACCCAGGTAAATAAACTTACAAACCAAACTTATTCGACAGGTTTTACACCTCATAAATAACTGTTCTCTCCAAACAGATGCATGTTAAGCAGAAAGTTTTTTCCTCGTGTTTTGATGGATTGAAGTTTGAGTTAAATTTTGTCTAGGATGCATAATTTAACAAAAACGGCTTTTACTAGATAGAAAAATATCCATTTTAATTTTTACCGATGTACGTTACTTCTGTTGTTTTCTCGGTAGATGGCGCTGTAGAGCAATTGTAGTCTGATTCTCGATGTCAGAACATTTTTTTAAACCCAAACGAGTTTACAAAGTCAACGTGTCTTAACTCCTAAACTGCACAAGTACGACTTAGTTAATTTAGTCTGCACGATACAAAACAAATATTTTGGTAAGAAATTTAAAGCAACAGTGAAAACCACTAAAAAAATCTAAATTGATTTGTGTTGCCCAAAGGCTTATGTTTGTGTTCTCTTAAAGACAATAAGCTTATCACTGATAAGCTTAAATATAAGGGAGAAATCAATGTTTCAGAAGTGCTTTTCGGTGGTTACTTAACTCTTCTCCATTTATATGGCAATGCTGACCCCTAGAGGTGTAGTGGTACCATTGAGCAAAAAATTGAAATATAAACAAATGTATTAGAGCTAAAATTAAATTAGCAGAAACATACTTATAATACTTTTCAGTGCACAATGTTTCAAATTTATTTTTATTTCATTTTTACGCATCACTTGCATTGTTTACTGAACAAAATCAAATTCTAATGCAAAAAGACCGTAATGACGAAATTGGTTGACAGAGAAAGACATTTTGCTGGAATCAGGCCAATGCACAACCAGCATACACCAGAAAAATTGTATTTTAGTGCAAATATTGAATTGTTGTTTTGTATTTACTCCTGCACCAAAGCAATTAAAACACCCATTCAATCTTTTAAACAGATTTCAAAATGCTCAAACTGGATAAACAGTAGCTTTCTTCCTTAAGAAGAAGAGCATCTCTCCCCTAAAGACATCCATTTTCACTGAGGGTTAGGAAGAGATCAAATCAGTCTGAAAGATTTTATTTTTGGCTAAGTTATTATACATCCGCCCTTGTCCTTAAAGGGGTTCTTGTCCTCAGGAACGCCCTTAATCAGAGGATCCTCTGCAGATTGGGTTTCAACCCATTCACAAATCTCCTTTGCACTTTTGGAGACCTGTGGAAAGAAAGCTTGTCAGATCAAAGTCAAGTTTATAGCTCTTTCAAAAATGAAACTTGACCAACAACCCACTGAATGTTTTCTTAAACTGAAATATTCTCAGTTATTCCTGAAATCCTTTTAGTAAGCACACACTGAAGATACACATTTTAGTTACATTTCCTGTGCTTATTGTCAGGGGGAAATCTGAGAGAGAAAACGATGCTTTTGTCTGCATTGTATGCATGATCAAAATATAAAAAAAATGTACAATTATATTTGGTACGACCACCCTGGAGATACTTACAGGCTCCCTAGTGTTTTTCACCTCCTTCTGGAGCTGTTCGAGCTCCATTTTCATGATCTCGGCATCGGACATGTCCCGTGCCATCTTTCCCTGAAAGTAGAAACATCACAATTATTTTTTCTTCACATTAAATATTTTAACGGCATGCTTATTTTCAGGTCTTACATATCAGGAGGGCACAATAGTTACAACACATGACTTACAAGAAAATAAGAAAAAGATGAAAAGAAAGAGATCTATTTCACAGTCTTTTCAGTAAGATGTAGGCCAGTCACAATGACTTCTCTCATTGCAAAATTTGCTTTCGGTCTCAACCTTCCCCAAAAGGACATTTTAAAGATCAGTCGATAACTCTTTTCACTTTATAATTTAAACACATCAAATGGATTCTTCAAAACACCGTTTTTTGTTAGTGAGGTCATTGTTGGTTTCGTAACAAAGTGTCAGTATGCGAACAAAGTAGCTTATATTAAATATGACATGCCTAAAGGCCTAAAAGCACTTGTTACATTTAGAGACAGCATAATGTAGAAAACATCTCTCTAATATAATGTCATTCAGAGCATTGCTTAATATTATAAAACATTACTTACAGCATTAACTGTAATGACATGTTTACCTTTGTCTTTTCTATACTATACGATACATCAAATAATTGCTGTCAGACTGATAATAGCATCCTTACAATTTAAATTTTGAGCAATGATCTGCTTTACTTACCTATTGATCAGCGGGGCAGCCAATGGAGGGAACGGGTTACTCAGTGTTCTTTAAAGGACCATGTGAGGGGTCTGTCATGTGTGGATAAACTGAGAGCTTCACAGTGCCTTCGCCTCTTCAGGATCAGCTCCAGATGGTGGGGCGTGGAGTTTGATCCCCAATGAAGACACTTCAACTGATCAGCTTATGTTATCTTGGTAATTAGGGAGATAAAATCACGCTGACCTGGAATCAGGGCAGAGCTGTTTGTTTGTGCGTGTGGCCTGTTGTCCTTTAAAATTGTATTTACTGAAATGTCTTGTGCCACAGAACAATAATTACAAAAAGGATCCGGCTTGTGTCAGTTGACGTTTTCAAAAGCATTGCCTTGGTAAATTGTCAGAAATGTTATGGGTTGAAATGCCAGTGACTTTATAGATCTCGGTGGAAGTGAAATGAACATTCATGACATGAATATGTGAGCAAACACATTTAAAAATCCTTTATCCTGTTAATTCTTATTATCACTTATTAATGGTTGCGAATAACTGTTTGGTTACAAGCATTCCTCCAAATGTATTTAGCTCTTTATCAAAACAAAACAAAATATACATATTTGAAACAACTCAAGAATGAAAATATGACGACATAATTTTCATTTTTGGGTGTACTGTCCCTTTCATGAAGCAGAAGTCATCTATAAAAGCCATAGGATGATAGCTACCAATGTAACAAAATGAACACAACATAACTCTCACCTAAAATACTGTTTTTGAAATTGTGACCCCACTGTGACCTCTGACCTCTCTTGTAACAGGAATAGACCAAATGACCTGCAACAACCTGCTGCATTCCAGTGACATACACCTGTAAGAACAAACTAACAATTTAACTTCAGGTCAATCCAAAAAACTGTTAGGAAATGTGATCTAACTGAGGTTTTACTTTTAATCTACAGTATGGCATCTCTTCTTTAAAAGCAAACAAATATTTTGATTGAATTTCAGATTTTTTTATAATGCAAATACTGATGGAGGTGGCAGAGTATCATAAAGTGAGGGACAATCTGTTTTTCGATGATACCCTCAGTCCTAAACCTTCTAAAGATCTTACATTTGGCCTCCTTCCTGTGCAATGTCAACAGCAATTAAATGTCACGTCTGATTTTTCTGTTATCCTGAAGCGAAGCTTCTTGACTTTGGTGCGTCACTTTAGCTAATCCCATCACAAGGTCCTGAACGCCTTAATCCAAGAGATTATAGATTTAAAACAAGCAGTCCCACTCTTGATTTCACTATGAAGTATACAGAGGTTTAATCTTTCCTCTTTGTAGTTCTTTCCCTTCTTGCATACATTTTTTGTTAAACTGGTAAACTTTTTCATTGAAATGAGGCTGAAAAGAAAAGAAATAACGAAACTGTTGTAAAACTGTTGTAAACAAACATCTAACTAACAAATGTGGAATCTTGATGTGAGGAAAAGCCGTAAGGTTCTGTGATTCCTCTTAGCTATTTTATTTCTTACTGTATTATTTATGTTGGATGCTTCTTCTGTTTTGCACACAACACATTAAACAATGATATGAACAAATATAATTAGGCCTAAACACATTTATTCACAGCATTCAAGGGATTTATAAATGATAAAATGCACATTAGATTAGTTTACATGCTAAATATGGTCATCCTCTAAAGCTCTTCATTCATTACACTTTAACAGAGTAATGAATGAATGTGTGACAGTGAATAAGCAACAATAAAAAATGATTGAAAAAGGAACAAATTAACGGTTGATGAAAAAGATGATCGTTGCATAAAAAGATAAAACGGATGATGGCCAATTCACCTGATGACAACTACAGCCACAACCTGCAGTCATCCAGAATAATATTGGACAAAACTAAATATCTATTTTTTTTCTATCCTCACTAGTGCTTCGTCTTTTCACTTACCAGCCCGGTGAACAACTTCAGACAAATCTCAGTTTACAGCTATTATTCTCTCTGAAGTTGAAGCAGTGCTATTTTAATATGCCAGAGGAGAACTGGCTCTCCTGGTTGAGTCTGGCCTGTTTTTTTCTCCACTCTTATACACATATACATCTAAATTAAATATACTTCGATTGAATAATTTATAGTTTCTGACAATCTACTGACATCATTGCACACTGCATAGAGAAAAACTTGCAATAATACCATGTATCTTAAAGTGATGGTTCACCCAAAAATGAAAATTCTGTCATCATTCACTCAGCCTTATGTTATTTCATGTATAAATTACTTTGTTCTGATGAACACAGCAAACGATATTTGGAAGAATGTAAGAAATGATCAATTCTGTGACGTCATTGATTGACATGTTTAAAATAAGGTGCCACAGAACTGTTTGTTTACACCCACAAGGAATTTGACTTGGCGACTTAGTGCAAAAAAAAGTGTAAACATGGTGCAAATATACATTAAGATGGGAAAAAAGTGAATAAAAATATAATAATTATAAAAATAAAATATAGACAAAAAACAACATATAATGTGTTGACATATAACATTTAAACTGTTCAGATATGTTATTTACTGATTATGATCAGTATAAACCTGCTTTGCAACAATGAAAATTGTGAAAAGCACTATATAAAAAAATTGAATTAAATTAAATTAAAGTACAATGAGAATCTGGCAGGCCCTTGGACAATTTAAATGTGAAAACACAGATTGTGAATGAAAATCAAACAAATAATAAGACAAATGTCTTTCAATATTTCATACACTTTAAATAATTCTTAAAGTAATGATGTGCAAGTTTTATTTTTTCTTCCTCTATCCTCTGATTCCTATAAGAGTCATATTCCTTTTGTTCCTCATGTGTCTGGTGTCCAATAGAGAGATGTTTGCAGGAGACCACCATTAACTTCCCAATACCATCAATGAAGAACTCTGAAGATGAACAGGGGATGAAGGTATGGATGCAGAATAAAAGAAATGATGACGAGATGAGAAGAATGTACATGTTGCAATGCTTGAAATTTGTTTTGAGTGGGACTGCATGAAAACAAAACAAATCCGGAAATTCCTCATATCATGTAATTATGCATAAACAATAACTCCTCTTCCTCAATAGGTGTGGGTAAAAGTCCATTTCAGTTCCAGGAATTATTGGTACTCACCAGTGTGTGCGACTCTTTTTAGGAAGGGGTCAAAGCCAACTCTTCTCACTGCATCAGTCCGTGCCAAAAAAAAGTTAACCACCACATCAACAAAAAAACAGCCATCATGTCCTGGTAGGGGACTATGGTGTCTTCCTTCAAAACGCTTCAAACAGCCACCATCATCCCCCTCGACATATTCAAGAGTGTAATGAAACTGGTCACCTCCGACCACTCCACCAACCTAAAAATACAGAGAGAAACAGAGTTATTATTATGTAAAATATCCATGACATAAAAAATCCATGTCATAATATATGGAGAATCTGAAAGATCTTGAGATATAATTCCACAGGATGACACATTCTTGTAATAACTTGCCCACCATTTAGCATACAGTGTAGGAAACATATGATTTGCAATAGATCAATCCTAATCAAGCATTTAAGAGGGTTGTGTAATGAATAAATAACACATGAAACATAACACTTACCACATCCAGTTCTGGAAATTCTTCCATAATCTCTACAAAACTCTCAATGCGGTTCTCGTCTAGGAATTCAAAATCATCGTCTACCCAAAGAAAATATTTGGTTGCGACTTGTGATACAGCCAGATTTCTTCCGGCAAACCAGCCCTGGACAACCGAATACACAACCCCAGGTCACATAAAAAGATTTTAGCCTTAAGAGCAGCAGCCACAGAGACAAATACAGTCCTTTACATTTGGCCACTAAAGACCAAAAGATCCCCACATTCTTATGTACTAAAATACAAATTAGTACAACAGTTGCGACGCGACACGACAACCTGCTTGTTCATAATGGGCTTGTCGTGTCACGCTGCATCCAGTGTGGACAATATATTTATAATGGGCTATAATGTCTGCTGCTGTGTTGCGTCGCGCTGGGCGCGAAAAAAGTACACACTCTAATATGCAGTTAAGACAAAACTGCAGGAAATCCTGTCTACCTGTGCAGGTGGCATGATGTATTGCTCTATGTTGTCACCAGATATACTTTCCGGCTTCAGGCTGTCATCTGCAATTATTATCTTGATTTTGGGGTAAACTCTTCGAATACTCTTGAGGAGGACGTGTAACTGCTTATATCTCAGAAATGTCTTTGTTGCTATGGTAACCAGAGAGTTTATATCTAAATTGCAAAAGTGAAAGAAACAGACAGAGACAGAGAGAGACAGAGAGACAAGGAGATTTTATTATATTAAACGTTTAACTAAAAAAAAGTTGTTTAGACACTTTAGTAAATGTGGTAGTATACTTTGATATTGACTGTAGAAAGGTTCAGAACAATAAAGTACTGTATCTGGCAAATTTACTGCAGTTTACTGTGGTAAATACTTTAGTAGGCCAACACTACAATATTTTTTCAAATGGGAAGAAGGAGAAAAGGCTATTCGGAGACTCAACAGTTATTTTATGGCATATCTATATAAAAATCTTAAAGCTGACAGTCAAAAAGAGTTGTTTGTCTCATCATTTTGTTTATCTAGAAAAACTAGGTCACTCTAGGTTTCGTGGTCTTACCGTTTCCGGGGTTGTAGAGCACAGGAACTGTATGCCGTCTAATTAGGATGGGAAATGTGACCTTGTGGTTTTCATAACTAAAACGAACTGCAAAGAAAAGTTTGTAAATGGCATTTACTTTTTCATTGTATTTATCTCTGTCTATTATAACCAGAACAAGATCAAAGCGAATATCCACAGCCAAGTCATATACTATACAACATCACTACAGTATTAAACATTGTACAGTAACCGAGTTTAGATGGCTGTTTATGGCTGATGCTTTTTGAAAGTGGGCGGTACCTTCCTTGCCATAAATTAATCTTTTAGAGGTCAACAGAACATTGGTAGGCAACAAAAATTATAATTTCTGATCACTATGAGTAATATCTCAAAAGCAGGACTGCTGATAATATCTGTTCAAATAGGACTTCATAATAAAGGAGCCATTACCCAGATCTGATGTTCTGATGTGGTAAATGGTGCTGGTGTAGGTGACTCTGCTCAACAGGTTATTGAGTTGTGGGAGGTTGGCGGATGTAATAGTCAATTCACTTTTATTTTGTCCATTCACCTGTTTCTCATCTGGAGCATCTTTTACTGCTAGCACCCCACTATCCACTCTCAATGTAACCTGCGGACATGATGATTATTTATTGACATCTATTTGTATTCAGAATTTTGTGTGTGGAAATTTGGTTTTCCAACAGCCATTTCCAGCAGCAATATCATCCTGTAGCCCAAGACTGGTTGCCAACTGACCAAAGCAGGGTTAAGCCTGGTCAGTTCCTGGATGGGAGACCTGCTGGGAAAACTAGGTTTCGGGGACACTATACTGGCATAAAGAACCGTCCTTCAAATTAAACTGAGGTCCTCACTCTCTGGGGTCATAAAAAAATCCCAGAGTAGGGGTGCAACCTCGTTATACTGGCCAAATTCGCCCATTCGCCTCTATACACCACGGCCTCCTACAGTATTCATCCCCGTATGTACTAATTGGCGTATAAACTCTGTCCCTTCTCCACCAATAAGGTGGTGTGTGGTGGGCATTCTGGCAAAGCCTGGCTCAGATTACAGGATTCTCTGCCAGATTTTACCCCGATTTCCCCTCCCGAGAATCTTTGAAAAAAATGGGCCCAGAACCTCGATCGGGCCCGAGATTCGGGCCAGGATTATCACGTAATGTGAGGCGTTCACAGATCGAATCTTTCGTCTCCTGATCTGCTCCGAGAGAAATCTTAGCCGCCCCGATCACATCAAACATGTTTGATATTTAAGATTTTAAATCGGGGTGATGACGTTGGTACTTTCGATACAGCAAATGAGAGACAGATCTGAAAATTGACGGAGATGACTGACAGACCTTTAAAAATGTCGACCGCAAAAGCTCCTGCAAGGGTACGTTGTACAGCGGAGATGGAGGAACAACGTGTGGCAACAACAGGATTGTCTTTATAATTTATCCTCAAAAACATACCAAAACCCCATAGACAAGGAAAAGAGCTGAGGAGAAGTCGCGTCGGTTTTAAATGTACCGGGTAAATTAACTGCTATCGCGCAGCTTGTAGTCTCATTCAACAGATTTGGCTATAGGCACACATACATGCGTTTATGTGTATGTTTTTATGCTGTATCTCATAATCACGTTGGCATTCATCTTTATTCTCGGCAGCGACAATTGTTTTCTTCCGTTATTTACTAACATTAAACTTAAGCTAATCGCCCAAAGCACAGTCATAACTTCAGCCCTAGTAAAAAAATCATATAGCGCCATGCTCAAAATACGATTCTTTGGATCTTTGGCTTTGGACTGACAGACAGAGAATCATTCAGAGCGACAAAGACACAGAATTCCAGGATTGAATGTTACACACCTTGCTACAGTTTTGCTACAGTAACGTATAAATCTTTTGCTATTAATTGCTACAGAAAATTTGCTTTTCACCGCGGACACTCCGTTGTAGCTAATGCCAGGTTTAAGATTTTACATAAGAGAATCTGGCAAGATTCTCCTTATGTGTGTGCTGCAACTAGAATTTCAAATCTGTCAGGATTTTAAAACTCCTGTAGTCTGAGCCAGGCTTAAATCCACAGCAAACCCCAACTCTAACCATAATTTACCCCTAAAATCAGAGGGAAATGATAAGTGAAAAAACAATAATCTAGAAGCACCCAATCCTGGTTGAAGATTAAATTAAAAATAAACTTTAAACTTATTTCTGAAATCTGATTGGTTGATTTATATGTTGTCCCAGGGTCAACATGATGTTGTCCTAGGGACATCAACCACTTGGCAAAAGCAGGAGAGTCCTGCCGTCGCATCATCCAGGTGGATGCTACATTGGTGGTGGTTGAGGAGATTCCCCCATTCCATGTAAAAAAAGCTTTGAGTGCCCAGAAAAGTGCTGTATAAATGTAACAAATTAATATTATTATTATTTCATCTATTTGAACTTTCAAGATTGGGGGTCGAGATAACCTCTTAATTTTAAGTAGGGTTTTACAGTAAAAGTATAGGATTGTGTTTGAAATAAACTAACCTTGTACCATTTCCCCTTTTGTGTATGGAGAGCAAGACCTGAAAAAGTAAAGTGTTCGATAAAGCTGTGCATTGCTTTGTTTTTGTGGTATAAAAAGCAGCATGCTATAGTAGAGAGCAAAAAGTCAGTCAGTTGAGCAACATTTTGCTTACAAACACATGCTTACCTGGTATATCACTTCTCTGTTGAGGAGCTACAGTGAAACCACTGATAGGATACTGGAGAGGAGAGTTGGCCGGTGCCACAATAATGCTAACATTTGTCTTCATTCTGCAAAAGATTCATGCCAGAGATACCTCATTATCTGCATTTATAAAAGCTTTGAAAATATTACTTATGTCTGAAGAAAGAATGCATATACAGCGGGGAAATAATTATTTGATCTCCTCCTGATTTTGTAAGTTTGCCTTTTCACAAAGAAATGAAGGGTCTATTATTTTTATGGTAGGTTTCTTTTAACTGATAGAAAAATTCTGGGAAAATGTATATAAAGGTTATAAATTGATTTGTGTTACAGTCCAACCAGCAAGAATTCTGGTTCCCTTTCTGTCGGTCTCTCGACGTTGTGTCGAGAACGACAGATGGGGTTCGCCCTTGAGAACCAATCAACTCTGACTACTATAGAAAAGGCCAATGAAATTTGGCGAATGCAATTTGCATGCCGGGCTCCGCCCCCGGAAATCCGGTATAAAAGGAGGCCGGCGTGCAGCATTCACTTACCTTTTGTTCTTCAGAGCCATCGCTCATGATTACATCTCAGGATTCTCAAATCCTCTTCAAACTTCACTACCGCTTCGACGTGTTGCAGGGGATCGTCCCTTCCTGCAGCGACCTTCCCCTGGGCGTCTCGGTGGTTCCAGTGGTTTCAGAGCTATTTCCAAAAAGTCCTTTTCAGGACTCGGCACTCTACAGCGCGGCATGTCCCGCTGTTCTCTTGGGTGCGGTACCCTCATCGAGGAGGGGGATGGACACGATCGCTGTGTTAGGTGTCTGGGCGTCCAGCACGCTGAAGCAGCGTTCGTTGACACATCTTGCCCGCACTGCGGACAGATTGTCATGCAGAAGTTGCGGTCACGGTTGGCTGTCTTCCTCCGGGAACCAGCCAACATTTCGTCTGCTACCAGGGTTGTGGCATCTGTGGCTACGGCCCCGATGTCCTCTCGTATTAGCAGCGTTAGTGATTCGGGGGCTACTGTGAGCGTCAACCCGCCAGCCAAGCGCTCACGGGCCGTTCACACCCCAGCACGCTCTTCTGACCGTTCCCCAACCGGCGGTGGCATACCATCCGGATCCTCATCCACGCACTCGGAAACGGGGCGTGGCGAAGATGAGATGTCTATCGCAGCATCGGAGGGAGATTTGCTGGCATCCGACAATGACGAATCCGAGCTTCCCCCTACGGGGGGTTGGACACATGGTTTCTGGGGTCGAATCGTGGTGTCAAGCCACGCCCACCCCCGGTTCCATTCTTCCCGGAGGTCCATGAGGAGCCTCCCTCGATGGCGGGGCGGCCAAGGGCGGCTTACAGTGCTGCGGGCCAGGCCGCCTCCTCTCCCCACGCCATGGCCATCCTGCAGGTCCACCAGGCTAAGGCGTTGAGAGAGCTCCACGATGGCAGGGCCGACCCAGGTGTTATGCAGGAACTCCGTGCCGCCACTGACCTCGCTCTACGGGCGACTAAGGTGACGGCGCGGGCCCTGGGTCGGACGATGTCCACTCTGGTGGTCCAGGAGAGACACCTCTGGCTCAACCTTGCGAGAATGAGTGACGCCGAGAAAGTCCGCTTTCTTGACGCACCCATCTCGCAGGGTGGGCTGTTTGGTGACACCGTCGAGAGCTTCGCACAGCAGTTCTAGGCGGTGAAGGAGCAGACGGAGGCTATAAGCCATATCTTACCGCGTCGCGACTCGGCCGCCCCCAGGCCTCAGAGTTCCCGCGCACCACCTGCTCCCCGACAGCCCCGGACCCCTTCGAACTCTGCACCGGCTCAAGTGCACACCCGTGCTGCACCCCGGAAAAAGAGCTCGAAGGGAAGACCTCCTCCTCGTCAACAACCTTCCAGGAAGAAGCGGCCCTGACGAAAAGACACCGGAGGAAGCAACATCTGGCCCGACCCTCACAGTACCATCTCTGACCGGTCGGTATGGGACGATCCCTGCCTCGTCTCCACAGCCAGGCCCTTTACAGGGGGCGATCGAGTCCGTCCCACAAGCCGAGATGTACAGCGGGTTTTACAGCCCGTACTTCATCGTTCCAAAGAAAGACGGAGGGTTGCGCCCCATTCTGGACTTACGTACCCTGAACAGGCACCTTCACAAGCTGCCTTTCAGGATGCTAACCCAGAGGCGCATCCTGACATCTATCAGGTGTCAGGATTGGTTTGTGGCAATCGACCTGAAGGACGCTTACTTTCATGTCTCGATTCTTCCTCGACACCGACCGTTCCTACGGTTCGCTTTTGAGGGTCGGGCATATCAGTACAGAGTCCTCCCCTTCGGTCTGTCCCTGTCTCCACGAGTCTTTACGAAGATCGTGGAGGCCGCCCTTTCTCCTCTCCGGGAGAAGGGTGTGCGAATACTCAACTATCTCGACGACTGGCTTATCTAGGCGCACTCGCGAGATCTGTTGTGTACGCAGAGGGACATGGTGCTCCGGCACCAAGATCGATTGGGCTTTCAGGTCAACCGAGAAAAGAGCAAACTCTCCCCAGTGCAGAGCATCCTCTTTCTCGGTATGGAACTCAACTCTGTCACCATGACGGCGCAGCTGTCTGCAGCACGCGCCCAGTCAATGTTGAACTGCCTGGAACACTTCAGGCAGTCGGCGGTCCCCCTGAAACAATTTCAGAGGCTCCTGGGACACATGGCGTCTTCCGCGGGGGTAATACCCCTCGGATTGATGCACATGCGACCGCTTCAGCATTGGCTACAGAGTCGAGTTCCGAGGACGGCGTGGCACACCGGCAACAGGCGTATGGTGGTAACTCCTGTCTGCCGACGTACTCTAATCCCATGGTCTTCCATGACCTTTCTCCGAGCGGGAGTTCCCCTCGGGCAGACAACGAGGCACGTTGTGGTGACAACAGATGCCTCGCTGCAGGGTTGGGGTGCAGTGTGCAACGGGCACGCAGTAGCGGGGGGCCCCCGGCTGCGCTGGCATATCAATTGCCTAGAGTTGTGGGCGGTGCTGCTTGCACTGAGAAGGCTCCGGCCTCTGGTGCAGGGCCAGCACGTACTGGTCCGCCTGGACAGTACGGCAGCCGTAGCGTATATCAATCGCCAGGGTGGCGTACGCTCTCGGCAGCTAACACAACCTGCCCGACGCCTCCTCCTCTGGAGTCAGCAGGTGATCCGCTCCCTGCGGGCCACACACATCCCAGGCGTACTAAACGAGACAGCCGATGCGCTCTCTCGCCAGTACACGCCCTGCGGAGAGTGGCGACTCCACCCCCGCGCAGTTCAGCTCATTTGGGTACAGTTCGGCGAGGCACAGATAGACCTCTTTGCCTCCCGAGACAACACCCATTGTCCGCTTTGGTACGCCCTGACCGAGGCTCCCCTCGGCACGGATGCCCTTGCGCACAGCTGGCCGCGGGACAAGCGGAAGTACGCCTTCCCCCCAGTGAGCCTCCTTGCACACACACTGTGCAAGGTCAGGGAAGAGGAGCAACAAGTGTTAATGGTTGCGCCGTACTGGCCCAACCGCACTTGGTTCTCAGAGCTGATGCTCTTGACAACAGCTCCCCCCTGGCCCATTCCCCTGACAGAGGACCTGCTCTCTCAGGGGATGGGCACGTTATGGCATCCCAGACCAGACCTCTGGAACCTCCATGTCTGGTCTCTGGACGGGACGAGGAGATCCTGAGCAGGTTACACCCCGCTGTGGCTGAAACCATTGCACAGGCCAGAGCGCCATCCACTAGGCGGTTATACGCTTACAAATGGCGCCTCTTCTCATCCTGGTGTCTCTCCCAAGGAGCAGACCCACAGAGATGCTCGATCGGTATCGTGTTGTCCTTCCTACAAGAGAAATTGGAGACTAACATCTCCCCTTCCACGCTGAAAGTGTATGTAGCCGCAATTGCCTCTCATCACGACTCAGTAGATGGAAGGTCTCTAGGACAACACGACCTGATCACCAGGTTCCTAAGGGGCGCGAGAAGGCGGAACCCGCCTCGTCTCCGCTCCATACCCTCTTGGGACCTTAACGTGGTCCTGGGGGGCCTATCCAGGCCTCCCTTCGAGCCCCTTGAAGCTTCCGATCTTCCTCACCTGACGAGTAAGACGGCCCTTCTGTTGGCGCTCGCCTCCTTCAAGAGGGTAGGGGACCTCCAAGCATTCTCTGTGTCCCCGGATTGCCTTGAATTCGGGCCTGGTAACTCTCACGTTGTCCTGAGACCCAGGCTCGGATACGTGCCCAAAGTTCCCACTACTCCCTTTCGGGACCAAGTGGTGAACTTGCAGGCGCTCCCCATCTGGGAGGAAGACCCAACCCGGTCCGTGTTGTGTCCAGTACGCGCACTGCGCTTCTACTTAGACCGCACACAGAGCTTCCGCAGCTCTGACCAGCTCTTTGTCTGTTTTGGAGGACAGCAGAAGGGGAAGGTTGTCTCCAAGCAGAGATTAGCGCACTGGATCGTGGATGCCGTTACGACGGCATACCGATCACAGAATCTCCCATGCCCATTGTCGGTTACGGCTCACTCCACACGGGGTCTGGCCTCCTCATGGGCATTGGCCAGAGGCGCGTCTCTAGCAGACATTTTTGTAGGGCTGAGGGTTGGGCTACGCCTACCACCTTCGCAAGGTTTTACAATCTTCGCGTAAACCCGGTGTCAGCCCACGTCTTACGTGGCGACATGTAGGACTGGCATCCGGGAGGGCGTATGCCTGCGAAAGCACCATCCCACCCTCCAGCAGGTTGGGTCAGTGTGCTATATATACCTTTTCTTCTTACCCTATCACATGGCTAAGAAAATTGGTACCTCACCAGCCTCCCTTCTTACCCAGACTCTGGTTAAGAACAGGCATTCCATCCATCACTAAGCAAAGCACCCCCTGCGGATTGGTTGGGCAGGGCAACCTTTCCCTTAGGCCGGGATACCATATGACCTATCACAGATAGTTCTAACCGGCCTGGTGCTGTCAGACGCAGCAACACCCCCACCGTGGGTTGTTCCGTCTGCTATACTCTCATGACTATGGTTCCCACACATGGTAACCCATAAACTTTCCCAGGTGGACCTCCACCTCGCGGTTAACTACCCAGTCCGCACATTCCATGCGTTCTCCTCCAAGGACGAGACCATACTTTTATCCACCATATTCCTCCCCACGGGTAGGAGGTGGCCTCTGTCGTGCTTACCCGGTGTAAACTGATCCGGACGGCCTCTCGCCTATAGAGAGCTAAGGCCCCGTCCGTGAAAGTTACCGGTCAGGGCTGTACCCATCTTTCTCCAAGAAAGCTCTGGAACCCCCCGACCACCACACTGGAAGGTTACAGTCTCACGAAAGCTTCGAGATGACACGCCCAGGCTTGTTACCGTCGCTTCGCTAGAGATTGTGACGCGATACAGCATTGTGGCGTTTTCCATAGGCAACACCATCTCTCATTCTCGACACAACGTCGAGAGACCGACAGAAAGGGAACGTCTTGGTTACGTATGTAACCTCAGTTCCCTGATGGAGGGAACGAGACGTTGTGTCCCTTATGCCACGAACACGTATCGTATTCTGCTGCAGTTTGAGAGGTCTCAGGCTCTTCAGAACAAAAGGTAAGTGAATGCTGCACGCCGGCCTCCTTTTATACCGGATTTCCGGGGGCGGAGCCCGGCATGCAAATTGCATTCGCCAAATTTCATTGGCCTTTTCTATAGTAGTCAGAGTTGATTGGTTCTCAAGGGCGAACCCCATCTGTCGTTCTCGACACAACGTCTCGTTACCTCCATCAGGGAACTGAGGTTACATATGTAACCAAGACGTTATGTGCCTATATGAAATCCTTAAGTATCCGCAAAGGTCCTCCTGCCCAAGAAGGCCTGCCTGGCGAATCAAAAGTGTGACAATGAACATCAAAAGGATTTAGAAAAGGCTTACGTAAAAAAAGTGCCGTGAGACTAAAATTGAAGTTTTTGGAGGGAGAGAAATGTTGACGATGACCCCAAGAACACAATCTCTACAGAGAACCAAAGTGTTGGAAACATTATGCTTTAGGGCCTTTTCTGTGCTACAGGTACAGGATGAGTTCTCTCCACAGAGGGACGGACCCATGTAGCATAAAATCTTAGACAAGAACCTCCTCCCCTTAACTAGATCACTGAAGATGGGTCGTGGATGTGCCTTTAACAAGACAAAGACCTGAAACATATATTGCCATGACAACCAAAGCGTGGCTTAAGAAGAAGCACATTAAATGTCCTAGCCAGTCTGAGTCTAGACCCTAGTCCATGGGTCTTCAACGTTTTTGAGGGCAAGGACCCCTTTGATGAGAGATGCATGGGGCAGAGCCCCCCTTATACTATATCTGTAAATGGAGCTATTTAAATAGAAACAACCCTATTGTCACAGCAACATTATGTTAAGACACTACATTAGCACTATTATGTTATTGTTGCACATATATACTTTTCTGTATATTATTTTTAATATAAATTGCTTGATTATTTTAAGGAATTTGCAGCATCAAACATTTTCATTTTAATGTGAGATGGACAGTTAAACATTTATTTGAACCTTAGTTTTTATTAAGGATTCAGATTACTGACCCTGGTTAATGACACAAAGACCATTCTAGTGGAGTCAGTGCAGATTTTATGCATTCTGTTGTAAAATCAGAACGTTTTATTATGTGTCAATCTTTTTATTTTTTTTCTGCTTCTCTGTGTGTTGCAGAACACACCCCTATTTTATCATTCTGAGCTCCGTTGTCTTTCTCGTGGATCATATCAGACTTAGGAGAGCAACGTGCAACAAGTCTGAGTTTACAATGCAGAAGCGGTCATTTGGCAGTCAAATTAGCGCTAAACTGCTTTAACAAATCTGAACAGAAGTTCAGAAACACATGAGAATGCACTTCATTAGCACGCAACTCCATGCATACTCTGAAAATTTGTGAACAACCTGGTCGCACCAAGTGCGTATAAATAACACGCTGTTGCATTATTGTCTTAAACGTACGCCAAATTGCGATTATGCGTGCATATGATACGCCATGTTTGCTTGTACCTGGGTGGAGAGCAGCCATTTTAAAACGTACATGAACAGGAAACACTGAAATAATTAAAATAATACTGTTATGTTTAGAGTTTGGGTTAGAGGACAGGGTAATGAGACAAATTGCTGTTTAATATGCAACAACGCTAATTGGCGTATCATATGCACGCAAAAAAAGGCGTTATTTATGCACGCAAAATCACAATTTGGCGTCCGTATTATACGATAATGCACAGCGCGTGTTATTTATACGCAATTGGTGCGAATGGGCTGCTGTGAAAGAGGCTAAAACGCAATTTGCTCAGCGACAGCCAACAAACCTTAAAGATTTACAGAGGAGTGAACTAAAATGTATCCTGACACATGTGCAAACCTGGTGACCAACTATCAGAAATGTTTTACCTCTACCTCTACTTGCCAACAAGGGTTTCTCCCCCAAGTACAAAGTTATGTTTTGCTCGGGGATCAAATACTTATTTCACTGACTGAAATGCAAATCAATTTATAACCTTTATATGATTTGTTTTCACATTCTGCCTCTATAAGTTATAAAATAAACCTACCATCAAAATTATAAACCCTTCATTTCTTTGTAAGCAGGCAAACTTACTAAATCAGCAGAGGATCAATTAATTATTTCCCTCACTGTATGTGTGTGGGAAGTATATCAAAAGTTAAACTATGAGATAAAGTGTGTCAGGACTGTGATAATACCTGAGAAGATAATCCTTGTACTCCTTTTTTCTGAGTTTAATGATGTCATCTAGTTGATCTGATGGTACATTTTGAGAAAGAACCGACTCATCTTCACAGTCACATGATGAACGATTTGAGCTCAAATGTAATGGCATGCTGCGGAAAACAAACAAATGCTGTATAAGTAATGTGTTCTAATTAGGAAATTTTTATTTGTTAACAGGATGAACCAAGGGATGGGTGTTAAAGTGACACAAACATTTTTTTTGTGTGAGGAGAGATTTATTGTGTTCTCTTTATCAAAGTACAAAAATTCTAGCAAAAGAAGATGTAAACAGAAAGTGACAAAGTAACAAAAAGAAAATAAACTGTACACTACCATATCTACAGGATAGTACAGCTAAACCCCAAGGTCTACATTAACCTCCAGCACACTAAACCAAACTCCTCCTTAAAACACCCCAGAATGAGTATTTGGGAGCCATTTCATATTCTACGCCCCACCCCTGGATCACACCATGTTGGAAGTCAAAATAGTAAATAATCTTACATAAAACATCTAAACATAATTAAACAAAATGCAAACTAATACAAATAAATTACATACAGACACAATTCAAAATACCTCTCACCATTCAACATAAGCATATAAACAACAAATAATTGATTTTTGCAGGTATGAAGGTTGTGACCCTGATGATGTCACATTTAAGATAGCTGATAGTGTTGTATAAAAACCCAGGATGTGTATTGAACAGGTTTGGTTCTGCAAAACTGTATTTCAAATAAAGGGTGCTTGTTAAAAAAACATGTGTCTGTGGTTATTTCAATGTGCTATGAAAACGCTATGCAATGTGGGTTGCATTGGTTTGTACTGGGATGTTAAACCAGGCGTGGGCTAACTTTTAACCTCGACGACCACCTTATTAAGAGCCGCATTATTCACACATGAAATCGCATTATTTCCTCTAATTCAGGGGTGTGCAATTAATCTCAAGGGGCCACATGAGAAATTGGACAGTTCATTCATAAATCTTAATTCTGCTCAATATTGAATTTATGGTTTTTAAAATGCAGTATATATTTGATCTGATCTAAGTCTTACATATTTAAAAAAGAAAAACCACAACCACTAATAATTTTCTGTACCTCTACCCTTTGTGCATATCATGGGTTATACGGATGTACTAGAAATCAGATGTGTAATATTTAGTTTTAAAATAAAATAATGTTACAATACAAGTTAAACATTTTGCATCAATTTAATACTGTATCCATTGTGAGACATATTTACAATTATTCTGGTTCTCGAATCTAATTGGCTGAGAGCCATGCCATATTTCATCATTATCACTACGGGAACTATATATACACATGATGCGAACGCAGCGTCACCTGTCCGTCTAGCTGGTTCAATAGTTCATCTCTCCCACTCTTTTCATTTTTTACTCACATGTGCTGCACTGCAGACTCGCGCCACCTAATGGATTTGGCAAAACAATCAAACATAAATTTACGAACATATATTCACTTAACACAACAAAAGTCAGTGTATATCAGCGTATCTGTATATCTCTGTCTGAGTGTTTGTGTGCGTGTGGTCACAAGCAAATCTGAGTTCACTTTGTGACATTGAAGATCTTCTGGCTCTTTCTTAGAAGAAATATTTGAGAAGCAAGAGACTTAAGCACACGTTTCCATTTGCTCTCCGTCTCAATAATGTCTAGAATGATTAATTGATTTATTAAAGAATTGCCCACATGAAAAATGTTAAACATGTACATTTTTCTGATAACGTGACCAACCAAACACAAGCTACTTTAAGAATAAATAATATATTACCTTGGTGTGGGGATGACATGAAGGCTTCCACTGAAAAACAAACAAAAGTTAAAAGTTATGCTTATACTATAAAGTTGTTAGTAAAACACAAACAAATAAAGGTTACAACAGCAACATTTGGAAGACGTCACACTGAGTATAATACAGTATACAGTAAATAAAATGGGCAAGATTCTCATACCCATGTGAAAGATGGTAGATCACTAGAATTAAGCAAGCGATCAGGATGAAATAAATGATCTTCCGTTTCATTCTTAATCTGAAAGCAACAACAATAAACATTAGAAATCAGTAACATTTCAGCTGTAACAAATACACCAAAAGTTTTAAACTAAGGCTGAATTCAAGCATTATGAACACATAGTGACTTAACATTTAATCATTTATTATTTAATCATTAGTACATTTTGATTAAAGTATATTTTTCTTGATTTATAAATAATGTAGCAGCACAAATAAAAACCAAAACCGCTAAAGAGCTGAACAACTTCTTGACTCACCAAACATTGCAATAGCCTGCATCTTCAGATTTATTAATCATGATGAACATAAATCTACGATAAATGTACGGTCAACATGTGCTCATGCACTCACAGTGTTTACACACAACATAATTTGTGACACACCCTCTTTCCCTTCGTCACATGACAGTCACCTCATCACATGGCTCCGACAAATAACTTTCAATTAAAAATGCCCTGTCCCATTAGAAGAACACTTAGGATATCCCATAACTTGCGATGCTGTAATGGCAGCCTATTAAATAAGCTGATAGACAATTTGGTGCATTAGAGTTTGCCACAGCCTTTTAGATCTGCTGCTGTCCATTAATGCTTATATCACTGGATCTGCACAGGCATACTTTCAGACCCTCCTACACTCCATCAATAACCCTCCGTTCAACAAATGAGCGGCGTCTTGTACTGCCTTCTCAAACAGGCATTAAAATGCTTTCCCGCTCATTCTCCTTTCACAACTCTTTCCTGCTGGAACTTTCTTCCCAACTCAGTCCGATCGATCACATCTCTCACAACATTCAAAAATCTACTTAAAACCCATCTCTTCTGTATATACTTGACTTGCAAATTGCAAAGATCTGTTAACTGCATGACAGTGTGAACAGGACAAACCAGATGGAATCCGATATTTGATATATCTGATCTGAGCCATCATGTTGTACTAAATCAAATACATGTCTGATGTTTCGCATTTGAAGGAAGTGCACTTTACAGCTCGGTTGCCAAACATTAAGCATCAGATTATAAACCTAAGCCCTTGCACTGTCTACGGCATGTGAGCCCCACGATGCGATGTAACAAATGACTATAGAATCCGTTATAATAAGAAATTTTGCCACTGGATACGGTGCGATGCAACTTGCAAATCGGCATGTGCACAGCCCGAGAACAGACTGCTCCAGGAATGCTCTAAAGTCACACCTCGAGAACAATCCACTAAGCACCGCTTAAAGTCAAACACACCCTCTGACTTGACCCTTTGGGTAATGTTTTGCACATGCGATTCAGTTTATAACCTTCACCAGTTCACACTGGAACCTGATATTGGCCACATTTAAAAAATAGTGTGAAAAGCCAAACAAAAGATCTGTTCTGAGCAAAAAAAATTGCCAACAATACATTACTGTTCATACTCTCTCAAGTAGTTGTTGTACATTAATGTCATGCATACGCTGGAATTGGCTTTTTGAAAAGCTGTCCACCATGATCACTATTACCTAATACCACTATGAACTGTCCATACCCTTAACCCTATTCACTATGTAATATCTCATAACTAACATACCTCATATAAGTCGATTATTGCTGAGCAGAAACGGCCTTTCTGGTTAAATACTGAGACACTACTGCCTTTCCCAGTGCATAAAACAAGAAATGACAGCAGGTTTTTGAAACTGTTCGCATGCGAATAGGTAACCACAATGGTGCCCACAGTGACTTGTGTCAGCTAGAGCATGTCTTGCAAATCACTTTCATTTAAAAAACGAGGACATTCAAAGGTATAGAAACCAATTCCATAAATGTTTATTTACCTCTTTGGCAGACGTTTTTATCCAAACTGACTTACATTGCATTATACTATAGATTTGTTTCTAATTATGTGAAATCCCTGGGATCAAACCCATGACCTTGGTGTTGTTAGCACCAAGTTCTAACCATTGAGCTACAAGAAAGCTACTTATTTAACGTCTTTTCAGGAAACATATATGGGTCAATGACGTGACATGTATTTTTTGTGTCCAAATTCATTATTTTCCTAAAAAGAATTTGAATAAATACATGTCATATATCAAATGGATCTACAATATGTCCTTTATAAGAAACCCTTTTCATTTTATTGAAATTCAATAGATTTTTTGAGTTTTGGTTTTTGAAAGACCAAAAATGTCAGGTGGTGCGACCGTCCGAACATACAAACAGAGAACAAAACTGAGAAATAAATGTTAATTTTCTCAATGAAATTCTTAATAAAATATTTTGGCATGATTTTATGTTAAATTTCTTATATATGAGGGGAAAAATACTCAGTGCTAAATACATTAAATGTATATTATTTTAAATTTATATATGGTCGCACCACCTGACATTTTCTGGGTGGTAAAATCAGAAATCTTGTTTAATAATGAATTAATGCTCCCTAAAATGCTGTAAAACCAATATAAATCAACACAATACATTTTTTTGGACATACAAATACATTTTCAAACTGTTTTGCTTAAAATATTTTTTTTTTCTTCTTGAAAATCTTATTTGTCATTGCCCCATATATAGGTAATGAACTTCACTGTCAAAGGTACAAAACAAATTGGTACTTGTACACAAAAAAGGCTTTTTCCCGGACAAGGATTAGTTTAAATCACGGCTAGGCCTTAGTTAGATTAGGATGTCTAAGTCGTTTTTTAAAACATACTTTCCAAAAAACATCTTTAGACAGTAACTTTCCATGTCCATCTTTAGACAGTAACTTAAAACAGTTGTGCAGTGCATAAAATTAGAAACTACAGCATGGTTTTGAAACTGTTAGCATGAGAATATGGTAACCACAATGATGCCTACGTTGACTGTTGTCTGCTAGAGCATGTCTTGCAAATCACACTCATTTAAAAAAACAGAAAAAACACAGACATTCAAAGGAACAGAAACCAATTCCATAAATGTTTTATTTACATGTTTGGCAGACGCTTCTATCCAAAGGGACTTATATTGCATTATACTATAGATTTGTTTCTAATTACAGCATGGTTTTGAAACTGTTCGCATGAGAATATGGTAATCACAATGATGCCCACGTGACTGTTGTCAGCTAAAGCATGTCATGCAATTCAAGACCTCTTAAAACGACCTAGTTAATGAAATCGCATCTCATCTGATGAATTTATAAAAATATCTAGGCTACAAAATGATCTCCAGACATTACAAAAGGAACCACAACCATTGGTCAATCGATACAGCCTGCAGGACTATAATGTCTATAATGGCGTATTCAAAGAAATCGAAAGAAACTTTAAAGACGAATGCACCATACCTCCAGTCTACTGTCATTTCAGATTAAAGGCAAAATAACTTGAAATCATTCGGTCTCTCATGGTTACGGAAAATTATAGTGATAGACGACACCAAACCAATATGCATTATGAGTTTCCTTCTCTAAATACAGTATGAGTCAGCTTTCTCCGGTTATCATCTGACATTGCGCATTGGTCTAATAACCAATCTATTACGTTGCTGTTACATATTGAGACATTGAATGACAAACTCATCTTTCCTCCAGTAAATATACACAATATAGGTAACAAACAAACATGACAGCCAAAAAAAGTGAGATGTTCCACCTACCAACATGATCCATTCTGTTCAGGAAAGCCAAAGCCCCTCTCAAGAAGTCCTTCTATAAATTTGTATGTGAACGTCATCCTGTTTCTTTCCTCTTTATCCAACGGCTAGGATAGATCTGCCTCACCAAGCTGGAGACAAAAAAGATAGTATCATATTTCTTTGTTAATGTTATGAGGAAGGAAGGAAGAGATGGAATGGACATTGGAGTGAACAAGCAAAGTTCCTTACTGTACATGTTCCTTCGAGTAGCTCCGTCTAGTTGTTCAATGATCATTACAATAGAATTTTGTTAATGTTTCAGGAAACATTCAAAAGCCACACCCCTATGATTTTCTCTGTTAGACAAGGAACGGTCTGCTGGTGGATTTTGATATGCTTGCATACTTTTTTAATTATGATACGTATCATACCACTGTGAGCAAGCTGGGGAAACAATCAACAATGAGGAAAAAACACCATAAAACAGCAGATAACATTTGGACATTGAGAAGTTGACACCCGATCTCTCCCCTGTCTTACTCTGACTGTGTAAAGTATGAAGCAGAGGGGGGGACAAGTCAAAAATGGTCAAGTCCAAGCAAGTCTCAAGTCAAATATCAAGTCACAGTTTAGACAAATCAAGCAAGTCAAGTCGCAGTACTAAAATAAACAGAGCAAAATTTTTACGATACATGTTTCTTTTTTAAATAAAGATTAACTTATATACATATATTAAGGAAAATCAATTGTAAATCTAAATTACTTCTAAGTGCTGATCACTTGCCTATGTGTGTGCTTTAGGTTTGGTATCAGCAGTCACACATTTTCATATGTTTACATAGACACAGAAATGGAAATACTTGTATCTGACAGAATGTAAGACTTAAGCATTTATACAGGCTATGAAGCTTATAAACTGAGTATTGTGACTGAAAATCTGCCTATTATATGTCATATATATATTATGTTGTAATACTTGTGCTGTCCATTATAGGTCACATGTAGGGAATTTACAACTATTGATGGGAATCTCGGATCATTTTATTAACTTCGATCTTGAATCTTGTTAATCAAAATAAATGATCTTTTTCATTTCGGCAGAATATAAATAAAAAGTTAATGTTTGTTAATATAGCCCAGTTATGAAGTTATGATGCTTAATCGTCATCTCTGCATTGGACGCGCAATATGCACGTTTCAAACGTAATATATAATTTGAGAATATTTGTTTTCTATTTTTACTGGTTTCATTATTTTACAGCACAAAACATTATATTGTTATTGTGTGTATTCAAAAAAATGTAGACGGTTATACGATATGAATGATGAAATTATTCTTGTCAGTATGACCGAAAGGTTTTAAAGAGTTTTTTAAGTAGAATTGATCGCAACGGCGCGTCCATCAGCCTGTCATGCAGTACAAGCGAGCTGCTATTCAGCTTCCACACTCAGTCCACACCAACATGTCATGGTTCCGCCATCTTGTCATGTCTATTCTAGGTCTTGGGGCGGAGCCATGGCATAGCCTTGGGTTTCGTGTGGAGAGAGAGCGATTGTTTACCTAGCGCTCTTCTATACTCTCTCCATCCGGTCCGCGACTATGTTTCCCACCCTTTCCTCTCTATATCACCTTGTTAATTAGTTCATGCCCGCACCTGCTTTTGGTTGATTTGCCTCCCTATTTATACTCCTCATGTTTCATTGTCCTGTGCTCGTTCATTGTACTTTTTACCTTGTGCCATATGCTCTGTATTTCGTAGCTTACTTTGTCCTTGTGATCGTGTTTGCTGGCTTGCCTTGCCTTGTTTTACCTTCTCCTGTGTGCTAGTTCTTTCCTTTGGATCCCTGACCTGTATCCGGAACTTTATTATTTACCACCTCGTGTCTTTGTGTGTTTGGAAGTAGTTTTTAATCACCCTGTTTCCTTTGTTTTGCCCCCTCATGGGAAGTCTTTCGTTTCAGTTTTATTATTCGTTCGGTCCTTGTTTCCCCAGTGCAGGTTTTTATGTTGTTATATGCTTTGTTAACCCGTACCGCTGCCTGCTTCTGGGTTCTTCCCCTACTCCGCTCCTGACACAAACACTTGAAAATGCGCACATTTAATATAGACATTAGCCTAAATGTAATAGAGAGAAGCCCCTTCTTTTTAAAATGACCCCCAACATCAAAATTCGGGTTACGCCACTATTATAGCCAAATTCCCCAATACATCTATGAGATGAGACACAGGCTTATCAGTGATGATCAATGATCGCATTTCTAATACTTATAAAAAAACAACCAAGGCCAAATTATGACAAACATAAACGATTAATTCATTACATAAGTAATCGTTTTATTACATTGACTATAAATAAATTACTTTCTTATTTTCCTTGTGGTTCTTGAAATGGATGAAATTTTATGTTGTGGTTGTCGTGTCAGACATTCTTGCATTGCATACTCTGCATCTGGCAAAATTCCTTATAGCCGAACGTGACTATCTGGGGAGCTTGACTGTTGTCTGTCATGTTTGGCGCGGTTTGAGTTGTGCAGCATTAAAGGCACAGGAGCTGATTAGTGCTACGGAGTCACAATTATTATTTTTAAAACGAATTGTATTACTTTATTTTACTTTAAGTCATTGTCCAATCTTCCACTTTAAGTCAAGTCAAGTCTCAAGTCACTTGCTCTCAAGTCAAAGTCAAGTCATTTTCTTACATCCATCAAGCAAGTCCTGAAAATTGTGCCTCGAATCAGACTCTAGTCAAGTTATGTGACTCGAGTCAACCACCTCTGGTATGAAGTATAACAGTTTCTTATTATGTTTGGTTTTGTCTTAGAAGTGTAAAAATTTCTAGTATTTTTTTATTTACAGTACAGGTAAGAGTAAACTAGAGTTCAGAACTGGTTAGACTTAGACAAAAGCTTCTGTAGCCCGTCCATTAAGAACTCTGAGACATAGAGTACATCAACATGTACAAAATAAACGGATATCTATCAGAAATCAGCTTATAAAAGTAACCTGATTTCACATGTTTACATGCATAGTAATAAACCGGCAAGTCAGAAAACATCGTTCACAAAGAAGTTTGAGACTTCCCAGGTTTCACGTGTTCTTTGACATCACCATGGATAGTCTGTTTAGTCATTAAAAATGCAGTGGAAAAATGGTCAGAAACTGTATTTTTTTCGATTTCTTCTTATGACCGCAGAACCAGCATATGCAACAATACTTTTTCATTTCGACGTTTCTACATCAACTGCATGATTCGAGAGTGGACTTTTATTGATAATTTTACGGTCATTTACGTTTGTCACATTTCGCTGTCAGACATTTGCACAAACAAAACTGAGCGAAAACTGGTAAAAGCATTTACATGCACCGTAAAATCTGAGCTATGGGCAAAAAACTACCTCTACCAAAAAAAAATAGCAGCTTTCACTGAATTGAACACCAAGCTATAAAAATAGGTTTTTATATGTTTTTAAGTGAGTGTTCGGGCTTTTCTAACATGTAAAGGCAGATTATTCCAAAGTTAAGGCCACGCCAGTGCAAATGCATGGTCACCTCTATTCTTTAATCTTTCACAGGGGACAATTAACAATGAAAGGTCGGCGGACCAAAATCCCCTCGACGAAGAATATGGCTGTACTGATTCTGACAAATTTCTGGCATTTAATGATTTAAAACCTAGAATATTAAAATTAATTATGAACCTAACATGAAGCCAATGAAGGGAGGCCAAAATGGGAGTAATATGTTCCGATTTTCATGTTCCCGTTAGCAAATGTGCTGCAGTATTCTGTACCATCTGCCGTCTGGTGAGGAAGGCCTGGCTAAACCTACATACACTATTTTTTTTTATAATCCTTTCAAAATCTTTAGGAGATAGAAAAGATTTTATCTTAAAAAGTTGTTTCAGCTGGAAAAAAATAGATTTAATAACCAGATTAATCTGTTTGTCTATTTTAAAATCATTTTCCATTAAAACACCCAAGTTTTTTACCGAAGGCTTCACAAATGGTTTTAAAACACCCAAGTCCAGGTCAGGAGCCCCACAGGCGGCCACTGGTTAAAGCAGAATAACTTCTGTCTTGTCCTCGTTAAAATTTAGAAAATGTACAGTCATCCAGGCTTTAATTTCCTCAAGGCAACACAAAAGTTGTGCTTCAGAGTTTGCATGTTTCAATGGCAGATATAATTGTGTGTCATCTGCAAAACAATGGAACTCAGTAATATACTTCCTAAAAATGGAAGCTAGAGGAAGTAAGTATAGAGAAAATAGAACATGCCCCAAAATGGAGCCCTGGTGCACCCCATATGGGAAACACGCAGAAGAGGATATAAAATCCCCAAGACGAACAGAAAAACTTCTCCTAAACAGATATGAGCAAAACCACTCCAACGCAGTGCCTTTTATGCCGACATAATGCTCCAACCGAGATATCAAAATATCATGATCTAAGGTGTCAAATGCAGCTGTGAGATCTAGGAGCATCAGTGAAGCATAGTTGCCTGAATCTGTGGCATGTAGTAAATCATTAAAAACTTTAAATAGGGCTTTTTCTGTGCTGTGAACGGAATGGGTCAAAGTCGACTTCTTCAATCCGGGCCAAAAAATTATTCACAACTCCATCTAATTTAATTATTTATACTTCAAACAGGTCTTTGTAATAATGTTTAACTGGGAGTTTATATCTGAATTGCAAGAGGGTGAAACGTCAATGTTACTTATATTTTTGCTATTTTGTAAATGTTTGTTTAAAGGTCCAGTGTGTCATTTTTGGAGGATCTATTGACAGCAATGCAATATAATAAACATGACTATGTCTTCAGAGGTCTAGAAAGACCTTACATAATGAAACATTATGTTTTTATTACCTTGGAATGAGCTACTTCTGTCTACATACACTTCAGGCCTCATTACATGGAATTCCCCATGCTGTTTCTACAGTAGCCCTAAATGGACAAACTGCTCTAGAGAGCGTGTTTTGTAAATACATTATCTCCTTTACGAAGAAGCGAAAATGTGTTGACATCTTAGTTCTGTGTCAGCCACTGTTGTGCTTCGAAAGAGAGCGATTGAGTGAGCCGTTGGTTGCAACTCACAACTAGATGCAGCAAAATTTCATACACTGGACCTTTAACTAAGTTTACTGGTCCTTTTAAAATACATAATATTTTTATATTATATATGGTATTATATATGATAAATTAAAACCCATAATACAGAATTTGTTTTCATAGACCACATGCAAAAATAATCTGCACATGCTATGGGGCCTATTGTATGTGTATATTAGTATTGTGTTGTTTAAATATGACTATGCAGTATTAAAGAACTTAAAGATTAAGAGCATTATTGTAAATTAGTTTCGTGGTCTTACCATTCCTTGGTCATACAGAACGGGCACTGAGGGTCATTTGGTTATGATGGGAAATATGGCCTCATGGTTTTCAAATGAAAAATGAACTGTGGATGCAAGAAAGTTAAGGTTGTTTAATATAAAGGTCAAATAAACAACACACTGTCTTGCTTAGCAAGACTATAGAATTTTAACATATAGTGCTGGTGTTATGACACTATTACCCATATCTTTAGTCTTGACATGGTTAATGGTACTGGTGTAGGGCACTCAGTAGATTATTGAGTTGTGTGAGGCTGGTGGATGAGATGGTCAAATCACTCTGACCCAGTCCATCTACATGCTCTCCATCTGAAATATCTTTCACTGACAGCACTCCACTCTTCACACTCAAAGACACCTGGCAGACATAAAAATGTTGAATGAAATGTAAAAAGATTCACAACTGAACTGCAGAAATCCCATTAGCATTACCCAGAGTAATTTCCTGACATTAGCTCTCTCAATGCTATCAATAATCCATCATGATGGAAACTGAAGGATGGGTTTGAAGCACACCAATAAAAAATCCAAGTACAGAGCAACAGTACTGAAGAAATGGTAGGGGCATGGGCGTAAATCCGGGGGGGGACGAAGGGGACAATTCAACTTGCATTCTCGTTTAACGTAGTAACAAACCTTATACAATCGATTTTTGTCCATGCAAAGCCTTACCTTGGAAAACGGGAAGTTTCACATTTCAAAGTTACCATGCAATCAAACAGGAAAATTTAGGAAACAGGAAAGTATTTACACAGTGTTGCAGTGATTATTATAAATGATTAATCCGTGCACACCATTATAATTTTGTTATCTTCAAAAACGTTAAGCTCCTCTCCCCCTCTCAATAACAACTCATCACTACGGAGCCCGGCTAGTCACCCGTCGGAGAAAAAAACCAAGACCTGCTAATCCGTGGCCACAGTTTTGTAATTCGTTTCCTTGGTTTAAAAATCCGTACGCACAGATTCTTAAACAGTTCCCACAGTTTACAAATCTGTGCTGTCGGATTAATAAACCGTAAACACGAGTTTACAATCCGTCCCCTCCGTTTTTGAAATCTGTACCCACAAATTCATAATCTGTACCCACGCTTTCGCAATCCGGGCGCACGGTTTTGCAAACTGTACCCACGGACTTGTGGCACCTCCCTCATTTTGGAAATCTACTTCACCAACACAAGACAACAAGCTTCCAGGTTTGATTAACAATCCTTATTCTTTATTGGTTTATTTTATGAATGTAAAAAAATCAAATAGTTTAAACTACTTAAAGTGCTTGTAGGCTCTATTAAAGCGATTCTCGCTCCACCAGTAAAAAGAAAAACACAATGATTTAAGAACGATATGCGTCATAATCCAAATGTGCCAATGTATAATTTTTTTATGCGAAAATTGCCCTTTCAGTGTTGTTCATGCACAAGTTGATGTAATTACAACAATAAGAAATGGTATCTAATGCCATACATAAATACCACATGTATCCATCGGTTTACCTGACAAAATATTAAAATATCCCACAGCCCAAATTTTTTTGGATAACCTTACATTTTTTAAAATATCTACTATTCATTTACATTCTTAACAAATAGTGTTATTATTTTCCTCAAATGCGGTCAATTATGTAAATGGTTAAAAGGAACCACAGTGTTTCAATACATTGTACAGAATACTGTCCAGTAACTCCCTCTTTCTCTCTCTCTCTTTATCCTTAGGTGTTAAAACTGTTGAGCGCAGCTTGTTTATTCCTTATTTTATGGGATGGACTGATTTGATTAAATTCAATATTACTTTGACTTGAGTCTACCTTATAAAGAGATCATTTATATTTTAAGTGTCAAACACAGGATAACTATTAGTCTAAAGACACTCAAAAAAATTCTGAGTAGAAATGGACAATTTCTTAGAAAATGTATTGACAACTTATTCAGTGTTATTCAGTTTGTTAGGGAAGAACTTCAGGGCTCAGGAGCATTGAATGGATATAGATGGATGCAAGGAGAAAGGAGTTCATGTGCGCAAGGAAGACATCCGCCTCATTTTGTCTACTCCTGATCCACTGGGCACTGAAAAGCGAAGAAAAAGAAGATTCCACAAAAGAGCTCATTTTTCAAAAGGCCTCAACCTAGTATGGAATGTTGACTCATGCGATTATTGCAAAATTCTGGGGTGTAACGCATAGTTAACAAGCAGTGACCCTAAAGTCATTGGAGGTTACTTTCTTGAGACAGTAAGAGCTCTTGTTGGCTCTCCTCACATCCTGAGAGCAGATTTGGGAACAGAAAAACAGCACAATGAGGGATATCCAGACATTTTTACGACATGCAGATGCTGACCCACTTGCTGGAGAGAGGAGCTTCATCTATGGCAAAAGCACAGCTGGTGGGGTGATGGTTAACCGTGCGTTATAATTAATTTTGCGTATATGGAAAGTGTGAGAATCTGGATTTCATCCTGTCCTCTACAAATATTGCATCTGTGTTTAATACAAAGTTCATGTATCATATGTATTCATTCCTATTCATTCCTATTAATATTAGCTTCTATTCATATAAGATGTGCCTTTCATTCTTGTTGTTTAACCTCGTTGAAAGTTCTATCATGTCATGCTGTCTTATGTTGATATAAGTATCTGTTGTTCTCCATATCAAGGTTCCTAATGATGCCTATGGACGATTGTTCTGTTATTGTAATAATGAATATGTAATCATATCTGATTGTTCAGGAGGAAAGACTAAACAGAAAGTCTGGTGATTTTCCACTGTTTTGGTGGTTTTATATGACGCCTCCTAAGACAAAATTATAAGTATTAGTCCTAAAACAATAAACATTGGACTCTGATTGAACAAGCACTTGTGTCTGTGTCAAACTTTGTCTCCAGGATCCTGAATACTCTGTGTGTTCCGTCGACTAGACTCTTCAACCGTAGAATATTGTTAGACAAGGGGACATAAGAAGTTTACATTCTTTCAGCTGGGGGCTCGTCTGAGGGGAGACTCTTCTCTCATTGAACGAAAGAGAACAAAATACCTCTGGCACACTGACGATCGGACACAGACCTACATTAAAAGGGGTAAGTGTTTTTCTATACAGTTTTTATGACTTAAAGAAATCTAACGCTTACCCTGTAGGATTCTTGTGTGTTTAAATTCATGTTAGTGGGAGTTGATTCTCCCACTGTTGTAACACTGAGGCTGGCAACAGTAATTAGTAAAATAATTATTAACGAATATGAATAGGTTTCAATTCATGTTAGTGGGATTCGATTTCCCATTGTTGTGACAGCGAGGCTGGCAACAGTAATTAATAAAATAATTATTAACGCACGAATATGAATGGTATATGCAGTCTTGATCACACTGTAATTTGGGATCGAAGTGTTAGCTTTGAGGTAAAGGCTTTGCTACTCACAAAAAAAAAAAAAAATCTGTTTAATGGTTATTCTAAAAGATAACATTCTTACAGTTAAAATTGAAAATATTATTGATATCACTGTTACTGCATGTATTGAAATATTGGTGTCAGAAAAGGACGGTGAATGTAATATCCACCTCTGAACACAATATAATACATGCAGCACTGTTGAAACTGTTGGTCGATTGAACACGAGGGTTTTTCTTTGTTTTGTCTTATCACCGCCGGGTTTGAAAGTGTAAGATGGAAAATTCTGTTTCGAGGCCACTGCCGGGTGAAACGCCAGTCGCCTGTATGTACAGAAATAATCAGGGATTTTATACAGATCCAGTATGTTAGCAATCTTGCAGGATGGTTGGAGGGAATAAAACCGAAAATGTTATATTCCCTATCCGAGGGAAGGGTCCTTTTCTGATGAGTGTATGTTATTGGCAAAGGGCATGAGACCCAATATGGGATTATCAACACATGTTTAAAGCTTATGCAGTATGGAAAGACATGAAATTGTTGCGTATGCAAATCAAAACTACCCCTTGCCAAACACAGACTTCTCCCTCTGCACCATCACTGTCGTTAAAACCAATAGAGATGAAACCGGAAAAATTAATTGATAAACCTAATGTAACTACAAACCCTCAAAATTCAATGGTTTGGGTAAGAGCTGGAAACACGCTAAATGATAGACCGTTGAGAAAAGTTTCCCCTTCCCACAATATCAATTGAAAATGATAAAATCACAAACAGCGATACGGGGGCAAACCCACATGCGTTGTTTGGGAAACTTTTACAGATGTTGAAATATTTTTTTAGAAAGATAAGAGTGTTTCTTGATAAATTTTTAGAGAGTGAACAGGTCTTATCTTTTGAAACAGGCAGCAAGAGACTCAGCTGCTCAATTTTTTGTACTTTTTAAGAAAGCATGGGTTGAAGATTCTAAATTGCCTATGAATAATGATATAAAGCCTCTATTTGTCAATACTCTGTTAAATAACATGAATCATAAACAAGTGCAATTGATCAGAATAACTTGCATGATATGACTTTAGAGAATGCCATGTTTACAGGCTATCTAGGAAAAAGGAACATTGAACTAACAGCTGTAAACCCTAGCCAAAGGAAGAAGTCTGAGGTCATTTGCTTTCATTGCTAAGGAGGGGCCATTACAAACGAGAGTGCAGAGAGTTGCACAAGTTTCGCACACACACACCACAGAGCAGACATGAGAACACCGGTGCTTCATATCCTACTGAGTGGCATTCAAATCAAGCATAGGGATACTCACAGAGAGATGTCGGTTCTAATTTATGTGATATAACCCTAACATTTTCGAGTAATATGGAGGCCAATGGTCTTAAACCATTTTTCCACAAATCCACAATTATTACAGGTGCTCCACTTAATCTTTTAGGTCGTGATATGATGCATAAATTAGGCATGGACATTAAGTTTACTGATAACACAGCTGCTCTGATTGTACAGATGGCTGAGAAAACTGTGCTGTCACACCCTTTAATATTATATGCATCCCATCAGGTAGGTGTAATTTTACACAACATGCAAACACAACACATGACAGCGCAACGACGCTCAGGTTACGAGGCTACTCTGCTGGCAACAAAAAATCTTAGCATTCAAACTACAGCAAACATTAATCCTGCTTTGCTGGGTATTTTGGGTATGGTAGACATGGCAGATTTTAATGTTGAACATGATTGCATCTTTGAACTGACCACCTCTTACTCTTCTAGGTTCGATCTGTTGGAATCGCCCCTAGAGGGGGGAGAACACATTTATGTTGATGGTTCTTGTTCAAAGCCATCTGACGGGGTCTACCTCTGTGGCTATGCTGTGGTTTCCGAGTCAGGAGAGGTAAAAGAAGCTTTTGCTCTAGATTTCAATTCAGCTGCAGAGTTGATAGCATTAATACAGGCCTGTGAGCTGATGACAGGAAAGAGAGTAACAATTCACACCGATTCTCGGTATGCCTGGAGTGTTCTTCACCATTATGCCAGAATGTGGGAAGCGAGAAGTTTTAAAACTGCTGATGGAAATCCAAATGCACATGCAAATTTGATAGGACAGGTAACTGAAGCAGTTCAGCTTCCGCTCGAAGTGGCCATAGTAAAGGTCAAGGGTCACGCTTCGGGGGAGGATGAACAGACTATAGGCAACAGAAGGGCTGATGAAGCCGCAAAGGCAGCAGCCCAAGCTCAGATTAAATCACCATTTCATCCCAAAAATGAATCAAAGGTAGCAATGACGGTGCACATAACGAATGTATCGGGCATTGATATCAAATTGCTGCAAAGTCAAACAACACAGGGAGACTTAGAGCATTGGAGAAAAAATGTTTGCACTCCTGATAAGGAAGGGATTATAAGAGATGGACAGGGTAGAATAGCACTACCGAAATTAGGGTTAATTATCCTAATAAGACATTACCATGGGTTATCTCACACCAGTTGTGCAAAAGTAGTTCAAGCAATTAATCAATTGTACTGTATAGCCGATGTTCATAGAACAGCAAAGCTTGTTTTGGATGCATGCTTTACAAGTGCTCAGGTAAATCCGCACAAATCAGCTAAGCACAATGCATTGACACATCCGGAAGCTCCTTTTCAACATTTACAAATTGATTTTACGTACATGAGCCAATAGGTAACTTAAAATATCTTTTGGTAATTGTTGATCGATTCTCAAAGTGGCCTGAAGCATTTCCATGCGCAAAGGAAGATGCTAAAACAGTGGTAAAAATCTTAACGAAGGAGATTGTGCCCAGGTGGGGCGTACCGGCCAGATTGGAATCGGATAACGGGACGAGTTTCACGTCAAAGGTAACACAGCTCTTAGCAAAAACATTGTCTATTGATTGGCATTTTAATATTCCATATCATCCGCAAAGTGCAGCAGTCGTGGAGAGATGTAATCGAACACTGAAAACACGACTAACAAAAGCTGTACTCGATACAGGAAGAAAGGGGCTTGATTTATTGAAATAAGAATGACCCCATCTTTTTTTCCATTCCATTTTCTACCGCTTATCCGAACTACCTCGGGTCACGGGGGAGCCTGCGCCTATCTCAGGATTCATCGGGCATCAAGGCAGGATACACCCTGGATGGAGTGCCAACCCATCGCAGGGCACACACACTCACTCATTCACTCACGCACTCACACCCTACGGACAATTTTTTTCCAGAGATGCCAATCAACCTACCATGCATGTCTTTGGACCAGGGGAGGAAACCGGAGTACCCGGAGGAAACCCCCGAGGCACGGGGAGAACATGCAAACTCCACACACACAAGTCGGAAGCGGGAATCGAACCCCCAACCCTGGAGGTGTGAGGTGAACGTGCTAACCACTAAGCCACCGTGCCCCCCCTGACCCCATCTTCCACGACAAAATTGTAACCGTTCTAAATACTAATGGGTAGACCTTTCCCGACCCCGTGGGTCAAAGGCCGGTCTGGTATTTCTTCTTTAGGTGATCTGAAGGTGATCCAGGAGGACTATGTGACTTCCCTAGTCGAAAAGTTAAATTCTATATGTGCTGATGTTTCTTTGTGCCTTGCTCTTCCCTCAGAGCAGCCTACTCATAACTTTGTTCCAGGACAAAAGGTCTTTGTGAGGAATCTGAAGCCAACAAAGGTTGGAGAACCAAAGTACCACGGACCAGCAACTGTGATTGCCGTAACACGGACAGGAGTTCTGACGGACTACCCGCCACAGTGGATAAACGCTTCCAGACTGAAGTTGTGTTCTTCAGGAGAGCAGGCAAGCTCCAATTTAACATAGAATCTCAACAGGGGATTCACCTTACTACACCTCAGGGTGGAGAAAGCACTGACTAAGCTGAGGAAAGAACTACCTTTCGTGAGGTGGGGGCCACCCAAAGCAAGAAGATAGGAGGCCCATTGAGCCAACAGTGCTGACTCTGTAGCTTCCCCTGAGGTGCATTGAGGGCCAAATTCTATTCTTAAAAGGAAAAAGGGAAAAATTGTTTTCCTAAGCAAATTTATTGTGTTTGGCCCAGATATTCTTAAATTCTTAAATGATAGAACCTAACAGGCCAGGGCACCCGTTCAGGCAGCCAGGTAGACTGCGTGGAACAACGATTATTCTAATCCTAATAAGTATAATAATCACTGGTATAATCCTAAATTAAGAAGTAAAATTAGAGAGAAATTAACTGCTTACAACAGACATGATTTTAAATGATGATGGTAACTACGAGATGCCAAAACAAATGTCTCTTATAGTACAAATGACTCTGAATATTCGAGAAGGAAGACCACCAACATCCGTAATGCGAGACTATAACTGTTCGTATACAGGAGAACCTTTTCAAGGTCCTGCATTTTATGTAAATGCTCGTCCCGCAGAATTATGTGTGTGTTCCAAATCAGGCAGACATATAGTAGGAATGTCCGATTGTAGAAATGAAATTACTTTGTCTCAATCAAATAACGGACATCATAATTGCACCATACAATATCTCAATAAAACTACTGAGGGATTTGAATGTCCATTTTCACACTTAGACAGTTCACCAGGAATGGTGTGGGTTTGTGGTGAAACTGCATATTACCATTTAGATGCAGGGGAGCATAACTAGCATAATGGAAAAGACAAATCTGGCCACATCTTTGAATAGACATAAAAGGGAAGTAAAACTGCCAAATTATTATGCAGGCCATAAGATTAGTGATCCATGGACTACTCCTTAGGAAAACGTGGGATGGTCCCTAGCAGGTTTGTTTACAGGAACCGGTACTACTGTTGCTCTGAATAAAATTAATGGTCTGGCATGGCAAGTTCTTTCTTTGGAAAATGACACAGCACAAGCTTTAAACTTAATCTCTAACGAATTAAAGAAAATGAGAGTTGCCATCGTGCAACATAGACTTGCTTTGGATATATTAACAGCAGAGAAAGGAGGAGTGTGAAAAATGCTAGGAGTATCTTGTTGTTTTTCAATTCCAGATTATGCAGACAATGTCACCGACGTTGTGAAGCACATGAGAGAATCGGTTCGTGAACCCACTCCGGTAGATGCAACATGGTTTCAATGGTTGGACAGCCTATCCGGGGGATGGGGATATTGGATAACCGGTACAGTAATTCCAGTTGTGATGACCATCTTAGCCTTGTTATTATTTTTGCCATGCATGTCGCAGTTTGGGGTGGGATGTGTTAAAAGATCTGTTACTTCCTTTACAACCAAAGGAACCGATCGAATGATGTTAGCAAAAAGAACGACTGACGTCAACCAGGCTATGCTGGTTAGACGCACATCTAAAGGTTATCGTCCGAAAGATCAGAATCAAACTTGGGGATCCATATTTGATCATAACAGCGATACGGACGAGGATGATAATGATTGTGTTCAAACACATGAGTTAGAACCAGAACCAATACCGGTGATGGAAGAACCAAGAAATGTTGATGGACGTGACAATGTAATGGAAGGAGATAATGGGCTTGACGATTCGGTAATTGAGATTGGCACAGTAGATGATGAAGAGTAGATATAATTATGTTTATGTTTTCGTTTTTATTGAGGGTGATTGGTGTTGTTATGTTTTTATTACAAATGAGTCCGATTGATCTTTTACCTCAAAGAGCAGCTTGCAAACCAGAAAACCACATAAAAATACGCAAATGCAACTATCCTTTTATTAAAGATTTTGTATTAACCTTTTGATTAACCTTTTGTACTACTCTATATATATATTTGTTCTTTAAAGGGACGCAGGACTGCTTGTAAGACCGTTGGTCTGAAAGTGGCCATTGTGAGAATCTGGATTTCGTCCTGTCCTCTACAAATATTGCATCTGTGTTTAATACAAAGTTCATGTATCATATGTATTCATTCGTATTCATTCCTATTAATATTAGCTTCTATTCATATTAGATGAGCCTTTCATTCTTGTTGTTTAACCTCGTTGAAAGTTCTATCATGTCATGCTGTCTTATGTTGATATAAGTATCTGTTGTTCTCCATATCAAGGTTCCTAATGATGCCTATGGACGATTGTTCTGTTATTGTAATATTGAATATGTAATCATATCTGATTGTTCAGGAGGAAAGACTAAACAGAAAGTCTGGTGATTTTCCACTGTTTTGGTGGTTTTATATGACACCTCCTTTTCAAACATATAAATATTAGTCCGAAAACAATAAACATTGGACTCTGATTGAACAAGCACTTGTGTCTGTGTCAAACTTTGTCTCCAGGCCTGAAACTCTGTGTGTTCCGTCGACTAGACTCTTCAACCGTAGAATATTGTTAGACAAGGGGACATAAGAAGTTTACATTCTTTCAAATAACAAACAAAAAATTATTAATCTTTGAATTACATAACTGAACTGATTATGATTTTCAAAAATAAAGTCTAGTCCTTCATATGAAACAATGGTATAACCACCATTGTCATTGAAAGGGACAGCCATGCATTTTTGTGTGAAAGATGACAGTTTGGAGAATTTTATCTCACGGCCTAGGTCAGCTGGGATCACAATGTTTAGAATGTCTGAATTAAAAGGATAGGTAAAAAATGTTTCAATCGTCCCGTACTGTCTGTAAGCAATTATGATATCACCTTGACTGTCAATTATATTAATTATTTGACACACATTTTTGCCCACCAGAAATGTGTTGTTTCGACATGTCGTGGTCATGGTGAACCTCTCTGATATCAGTTCGTCATACTGGTGACAGATCAAGTTTGGTACTGGTACAGGGCCACGGGCATGTTCTTTGCACAATTTGATGGGTTGGTCACTTGTAACACCACCATTTAATCCCTCGGACAGGCGTCTGATTATTTGGGCCAGGGGATTTGAGGGTTTGCGTACAAAACCCTTGAGTTTTTGCAAATAATTTTCGTATGGAAAGGATGATACAACATCCAGATTGCCAAAATGTTTTGCATCCTGTGCAAGATGGGTCAACCCATGCACATTGTACACTAGCTGATCATTTCCATACAGGCGGGCAAAATGTTCCACAAAAGCATGAAGGAGGCTGTTGGCATATTCGTTGTGCTTTCTGGCAAAGAAAGGGGAGACCAGCATTGCCATGGCTGTCGAAAGCAGCAGGAAGTTTGCATATAGATCAGGTCTTAACACCTCACGCAACACCACCGGCCCTGTGTATAATAGAAACTGACGGAACTCCGTCGCCTTCAACCTATCCACTTCGTTTAGTGCTCTTGGCCTTCTAGCAAATTCCGAAGGAATGTGGGGTCTTAAGCTTAGAAGATTTCTGGATATTCTGTCCACGTCTCTCCCTGGTACACGGACAGTCAGAGGACCTTTCATCCACAGAAAGATGAGGCGCCTTACCACCCCCAAGCACACCAGGTGCATGTAGTCCAGTGGGACTTGGGACAACAAACCAAAATTGACATTTGTGAAGGCATGAGGGCCATGGTGGTGGTCCTCATCTTCCTGCCTGGCAAATGCCTCATCAGACCGTGTCTGGCTATTCAAGGTATGTCATGCGGTGGTTGAGGTACACCCCACTCTGAATACACTTGTCACAGCCATAGTAACCGTTAAAAGCCTTTGTTACTTTCACAAAGGATTTTGCCGGTGCGTCACAGATCATCGAATGAACTTTTAAAATGAGCCTTTTCCCCTCAAATGTAAACCCCTCCTGTAATTTTGAAAGCTCATTTGCCAAATCTGTGAGATACATTGTTGATGAGTCAGGTTTCTTCATACCTGAGTACATACCGATGACTACAGGTTCTTTCATGGGTACTCCAACCAGCCTACCTAAAATGGGCCACAACTGAAGACTTGAACTTTTAAAAAGTGGCAGGCCATCCACTGACATTTGAAGATGTAAACAACATCCATCGACAAGCTTGTCTTTCCACTGGGAAAGGGTATGTTTTAACGCCTCAATAATGCCAATGTAGTGGTAAAGGCCCCCGCAGAGCTCCCTAACAGAATAATCTCTTCTTGTGTTAAGAAGAGTTTGTGCATCTTTTGGCAAGTCACCGTGGTGGACCGTTAATATTGCCAAGAGAGCCGAAAGTGCAATATGGGAAATACCATATGTTAATGCCCAGTTGGAAAGGCGATTTCTGAGTTTTTCCGGTTCCTCCCAGTCAAATATTTCTTCTACATCACTATCATCATAATAATAAGATCTTTCCTCTGGGTCAGAAACAACAGCTGCCATTGGATCTAATCCAAGATTTTCTTCCATGATTTCATTTTCAGGTTCTGCAACATCATCTGTTGGAGACCCAATATCTCTGGGAGGAAGTGTGGCTGCAGGTGTTTCCTGGCCGATATCAGTAAACCTTCTATTAAGGTCCACCCTGGCTCTTCTCCTCAACGCTGAACTGGAAACAGGTGTCTTGCGTCTATTCATTTTTTTAATTTAGGTAACTCTCAACTGTAAATAATAATAAAATAATAGTTAAAAAAAGTATGGAATTTGGAATGGAATGAAAATCGGAGTATTATACCTTCGTCTCAACAGTTTGCATCATGTTTTCAGCATCTGGAAAAAGAAATGGAAAGTATGTTGTAAGTTGTTGTCTTACTTAATTTTATTTATTATGTGACTGGAAAATTTGTCTGGTTTATAAAAAATAAATAACTAGTGGTGGGCCGTTAACGGCGTTAACGCCGTTAACGCAGTGAGACTCTTATCGCGCGATAAAAAAAATGTCGCCGTTAATCTATTCTCAAAGTTGGGTTGGGAGCTGGGTCTATACTACGCAAGCTATGATGACTTTCACCTTGATATTTTAGTGCAGATGTATACCAGCTTAACTGCACTGTACGGGGCGAGAACGAGATTTTTCAACTCGCGTCATTCGCGGAAGCAGAAGCCTCCTTATCATCTCATAACCAGGGCTTCATTTGCGCGATTCGCGCAGCAAGTAGGTCTATTGGCTCTTTGCATTAACATATAAATCACTCGCGCTTGACACGCCATTCGCATTTGGTTTGAACACAACAACACGTTACTGTGAAATTACCGCATCAAACGTGACGTGCTAACATGGATGCAGCTATGAAGCCGCCGCGTTTGCTTCAGGGAATATTAATTTTTAAGAAGCTTCCCAATAGAAACATCGACAAGACTAAGGTTGTTTGCACCTTGTGCAATGCGGAATTGGTTTAAAAAAACACTTTCTCTCAACAGGTAGTGGTCTAGCTTTAGTTGAAACCAGTAACTTTGTATTGGCACCTAATGTATTATGGCTCCTGTATGACAGGTCGCTTGTTGCTCCCTAACTCTTTGTAAGTCGCTTTGGATAAAAGCGTCTGCTAAATGACTAAATGTAAATGTACTGTAGGAGCTCTTCCAGTCTCAAGTACCACCTAAACGCAAATCATCCCTTAGCTAATGCGGAAGTAAACACAAATTCATCTTATTGAACATAATTTAATTTTCATCACCAATTATCATATTAGAACAGCTTTCTCAAGCAGTTTGTGATGCATTTTGGAAACAGGAGATGAGCCCCTGGTCTAATGCGCCACCTGGCTTGAGAAACCCGTTCTCAAAGACTTACTTTTAGTCATTATTTGGGTAGCACACATATTCTGAAATATTCAGATTAATCTAGATTAAAAAAAATTATCTATGCCCACCACTAGAAATAACATTTCTTTATTCATTTTGGATATCTGGTAGGTTCATGGTTTTACTTTGCTTTGTTTCTTTACATCAGCCTGCCGTGGCAATTTGAGGAATCTCGGTTATGCCACTGTAACTACTAGTTTGTGATGTTTTGGAAGTGTTTACAGAGGAAGTAGCACTAAGCTGCTTGTACTTGGGAGGGTGAATCGTCTGGGCAAGCCTGAATATACTAACAAAACTGCTGACTACTTAATGACCGTAGTATTGTATTAGGTGTTTATGTCTGGTGATTTTTGAGAAGCCATGTTTCATCGTGTGACTGCTTGATCAAGTGCTATGAGCAATCTAGTGTAGCCTATGTCGGTAGGAAAAGGGAAAAATAGGTTTAAGCTAATCAATGAGGACAAAGACAAAGCATGATATCACATGTGAAGGGTATAAGCAGTGTCGGTATTACGTATAATCAGTGGCGTTGCTAGGCCTTTTTAGGGGAGCTAAAGCCCCCCTAAAGTTCCAGCCTAGCCCCCCTAAAATATTGTGAGTAATTATGTAATCTGGACAAGAATTCGAGATTGCTTCCTTTAGTCCCCTTTAAAATATTGTAATGAAAACTGCTGTGTTATTCAGCGAGTGCATTCTTCAGTTCACAACAGCAGCACAGAGTGGAGTGAACGTTGTAAGCAGAGTAATGTTACAATGTGTTTGAATTAAAACGACATCTTGATCATATCCATTCTTTGTTATAAATGCTGCTTAATATGATGCGGGAGCGATACAAGACCCTTAACCATCCACTGTAAAAAGTGGGTGTGCGTTCACCACTTGTTAACTAACGTTAGTTGTTTAAGTTTCCTCCAGCAAAATAAAAGCACTTCACTCCAATGACGGAATACTTTAGAACAGGACCATGACGATGTTGTAGTGCACAGAAATGTGTCATTCATTTTCTGCACATAGTTACAGAGAGCTGACGGTAGTTTTGAGAGCCCCAGATAGACGACGGGCAGATAGAGTTATGTTACTTAGTTCAGCTTGGTACGGCATCTGTGTTATCCGTTGTTCTATGTTTGGTTGAAACAAAAGTTTACCTTCGCTTCAGTATTTTTTTTAATTAATTTAAAACATGTTGTGGATGTGATAGATGAGCACGCAGTCATGTGTGACAGTGACAGTGCTGGTGCTAATCAGAGTGAATGGCAGGGAAACATATCAAGTTATTCCTACTCCTGTATAATGACTCAGCAGTTTATTGTGACATTAATTATATGGATTTGTCACTCGGAATTACAAAATGCTGTAGATTAATGGATTAATGTGATATATAATATCTTGTATGCTATTCTGCATATTCTTTCTTAATAAGTTATTTTAGTAATGTAATACAGTTTAATATAGTATGTGGTGCTTAGAGATTCATCTGAAAACACATAACTTCCTTTAACAACTAACCGATCAGTTCTGACTTCTATCTCTTACTCTTTCAAAAAACACAAAAAAAGAAAACTTCCAATTTAGCTCTCTATACATTGGTAGGCTATAATGCGACCAGTTTTTTATAGCACTTTTGCATTTTGTTATCCTTATGTTTTTCCAATTGCTTCCATTGTTTACCTCATCTGTAAGTCCGTTGAATAAAAGCATCTGCTAAATGACTATATGCAAATATATATATATTTACATTTAGGCATTTGGCAGGAGCTTTTATCCAAAGCGACTTACATTGCTTTATCCTATACGTTTTACAAAGGTAATTGCAATCCCCTGGGATTGTACCTACAACCTTGCATTGTTAACACAATGCTCTTACCACTGAGCTACAGGAAAGATACATTTTTTTATATATATTTATATGTATCCAAATTTAAGGCTGAGCCCCCTTATGTTGAAAACCTAGAATCGCCCCTTCGAATAATCATCTATGTTTCATCAATTTTACTTATAATCATTTATGCTTGTTGCTTATTCATATATAAAATGTTTAGGAGTAGAGGCATGTTTACCTCACACACATCCTGCTCTGATAATTGGGGTCAGAGTGTGCAACAGAGCGACTGCTGCAGAGTGTTTGGCTGCCACAAGCAGTCAGGACTCTAATAAGGAGATACTTTTTAGAGTGAGTGAGGTTCCTTATGCACCTCAAATATGTGATAACTGTGCATAAATCATGTCGGCGAAATATCGGAATTCAAGGAGGAGCCTGTCCTGAAGCGGGAGATGTTTATCACTGTGTATAAATGTGGGGGTCAAGGGAAAGACGAGCAGTCGTCGCAGAGTGCCTGGACATTAAACTTGCATAGAATTGTATAAACAGGGACAGCTGGACAATCGGATTGTTAATGTCCATGTAACGTAAAGCGCCTATAGTCAATGATGACACAATCTGCAGCTACAGGCAGGCTAGGCCGCCTAATTGCACTATAGCAGGGCTGTGAGGATCGCGTCGAGGTTTTTCTTCTGCTAGTCTAGTGCAACGAGGCGATTAGAGATCCACATAAGCTGCATGTTGTGGCATCAGTGACTGACACTGTTAGATGATGGCTATCTGGCACAGTGTTGGGTAAGTTACTCTGAAAAAGTAATTAATTACTAGTTACTCATTATATATTCAATAGTGAATATTCAATAGATTACTGTCCAAAAAGTATTTAGCTACTCATTACTTATTACTTTCTATATCCTACATCAACCTTGATTAGGTAAGTGATTCAAGGATAGACATGAAACTGCTTATTTAGTTAATTCAAATAAATAATATTATTAACCAAAGTATTTCAAATGTGAGAATTATACATTAAAGCACAGATTTTAAAATAAGACTTTTTCAATTTTGATGTCAGTTACACTATTGCACACGCATATATTTCACAAAGTATTTAGTTTAATTACATCAAAAGTAACTGTAATTAAATTACAGAAAACATATGAGTAATCCCTTACTTTACTTTTTCAAGGGGAAAGTAATTAAATTACAGTAACTAATTACTTAGTAACTAGTTACACCCAACACTTATCTGGCAGCATACAATTAAAGCGAGTGTTTTAATGGTTGGTCGAGGTGTAAAATTAAGCTCACAATGTTGCATTTCATCTTCATGAATGTGTGCCTGCAATTCTCAGCGCTATAACGGCATAAAGCAAGACTACCTTTTAAAATTCAGCACGTTAGCGCAAATATATATGCCATGATATTAAAAAGTTAATTCGGTTATCCTATAATTACGTTTATTCTGTGCAACACTCATATTTGTATATGCTAGCGTAGTAGCGCTCTAGCAGATGCGGCTTTGACATCTAACGGCTAACACAGACTGCGCGCAAATATCTACCAAGCAAACAGTATTTCACTTGCACATTCAAGTAGGCAGTAAATTAGAATAAACACATTCAGATAGTTGTACATAATTAACACATAGAATAAACACATAAAAACTTACTTGTGGTATAGCTGGTCAGTTTGAATTTCCGAGGGTTCAGAATGAGAGAAATCTCCGTCGACAGCTTGGTTTGCTGATATTTTTTGGCGCTTCTGGCTGAAGTCCGTATTACGAATGTGGGCCGTATCTGCAAGACGACAGTCAAGCGAGACCCAACGTTCACTTTTGGCGCTGTCGTAAAACGGACCTAAAACGCACATGCATCACAAAATGCTATCGCTGTATTTTTAAACACTGATAATATTGCTCAGCTTAATGACAATGGATTTATCTCATGCTCTAGATTGATAGAAAAAAATATATGCAGACAGGTAACCATGTTTTTTTTTTTAATGTTTATTCCACGGAGTTCTTCACACAGTTTGAGAAAAGTATTTCGGATGTGGTCCACATCAGGTAGCCTATGTGAAAACAGTATCGGCTCAGATTCATATTGCAGATCTGGACCAAATCAGTGTCAGACACAACTAATGTCTTTCGGTTACCTATGGGAAAAATGATCTGGGCCAGATCCGTAAAACGATATAAATACTGAACTGATGGCAGTTAGAATGTTTAAGCTGAAACCTCCATCTGGCACGGATCTGGTTCACAATCAGAAAACGTCACTGAGCTAGAAACGGAGGCAAGGGGCTTAAAACGGATCCGGGCCAAATGTAAAGTCTATCTGGGTTGACACCTGAACTTGCGATCAACTTGACAAACCTTTTCGAACGTATCACAAGTTGACTTATCTAAACGTGCCAACTGCCAACGTGGATAAATTGTTATCTATTAATTAGATTATGAGACTTAAGCCTGGGTTTTCACAGCGTCACAAATGTATACATGCTGATCAATAATGCTAATGCTAAATGTAGATAAAAACGTTATGGTTCATAAAATATCACAAATCTGGTTTAAAGGTTGGAGAAATATTAACAAACAGTAAACAGACTGACAAATACTTTAAAATGGATTCATATTGTTTACTGTTGTGTGTCCATTTGACTGCTCTGAGTGTCTGCACTACTGTTGTTATATTAGCACGTGTCTGCCGCTTTCATCTTTGGCGGGAGAGAAGCAGCGCGCGCCGAGCGAAAGGGGTTTAAAACGAAGCGCATTTGGCGCTAAATACAGATATTAGGATATAGCGGCAAAATATCAATTTCATAAATGTTCCTTAGAGCGAGTGTGATGTGATTCTCCTTTGTTTACACACGCGGTTTTATTTAACAATAGTCAAATGGTCTATAAGGCTACGGCTGCTTCCAAATACCCCCACTTGCGGTCTTTGCGCTTGATTACTTTCATGACGTATTTCCTGTTTGTGGCCCAAGTGATAAACGAAAATCGCGAGCGAAATCGAAATTCTTTCACCTTTTATTCATTAACATGTTATTCATGCGGAGCACAAAAGAAGATAATCTGAAGAACATTGCACGGTAACAATATTGTCCACTTATTGGCTTGCATTATAGGGGCAAAACCCCTGAAACATTTCTTAAATTATTTGCTTTCATCTTCCACTGAAGAAAATAATGGTAAATACATTTATGAATGTTTTTTTTTTGTTAACTGTCCTATCAATACATCTGCAAGAAATTCGCAGCATAACAATTGCATCACTACCACCTTGTGGTCACTTTATGCTATTGAAGCTATTGTAACTTCATTCATCAAGTCTCTCCTTTGTAAAGGATTTAGGTTTACATCAATTGCAGTTGATCTAAGGCAAAGCAACTTGTCTTAATGTCTACATTATATAAAGTAAAGTTAGATTCATGTCTTTTCCATACCTTCTTGTTTTAATTTCTGAGACCCTGAGCTGTTCAGGAGCCAAGTGTAATGCATTTTTCTATTCATTTACAATTACTGTAAAAGATGCATCCAACTGTTTAGTTGACACATCAAGCAATGCTTATAAACATCAAGATGAGGTGAGTACAGCAGAGCTCTCAGCCTGCAGCTCATGGAGCAGTTGGTCAATGATACCAATTAACAATACCAAATTCAACACCTGAAAATAAATTTAAAAGAGAATAACCCGCATTCACATTTATTTAAAGATACAAGTAAGAAATCACATGCATGTCTTTTCCATACCTTCTGATTTTTATTTCTGAAGCCTCGTGAGCTAAATATGACATTCATGGGTTGCAGTACCTGTGAGATGGCCGTCATCACCTGGATCGAGCTGACGATGGAAGAACGACTGTCAGCATCACTTCCTATTGTACACATCAAGTTTGACAGTGCTTCATCAACACAGCACCATTATTAGAAGAATTAGTCCCAGACTTGATGCTGTCCTCTTCCATCTCAGGCAGCCCCATCACGACCACAAACCCCTACCATCCGCTACCATCCATCCCCTGTGGAAATGACTGGCTATCAAAAACAGAAGAGTCAACCTAAACATAAGTAAATATCATTTAATATAATAATAATATAAAATATAACAACTTCATTCATTCACACTCTAATGTTGCACATCAAGCACCTCCAGACCAGGACTGGAAGCACTGGAGATAAGTCAATACGCTGAAAGTGTGTCAGCCAGTTTCGAGCTCTCCGGCGATCACTTTCAATTTCTTGAAGAAAAGGTGGATGGAAAGGTGTAGTTTGGGAGCTCTTGTTGGATCTATGCTGGTGTCTTGCTGGCTCGGAGTTTGGTCCAAAACCGACCAGCCATGACCTCGGTCCTATTACTGGACAAAGTGCTGTGCACTTTGATCATCAACGGAGGCGAACATAAGTTTGTGACTTTTAGCAGAGGTTTCATTCCTTATGGTCCAGCCTCGGCCATGTGGTTTCCATGGAGGCCATGGAGGAACCCGATTCATGGAAAATTACACCCAGGATTTAAAAAACACATTAATGCCTCATGGTGTCACTAAAAATTTGAGTCCCTCGGCGCTAAGCAAATGAGAAACGGAAAACGCCGGCCGTCTGCCAATATATGCAAACTAAATGCAAACTTTCATATGCTGTGGGTATGGGTTTATTCTACTATTCAAAAAATGAGGAAAATAAAGCATACACTGACAACGGTGTTATTTTACAGTAATGTGTTCCTCTCCTGTAGTAGTATTAACATTTTCATTTTTTGCTAGGCCTCTTTAAAATCATCCCACAGTCATACACTGTAAATATTAGGCACCCATCACCCGTATGATTTAAATGCATTTCTTTTTATTCCTTAATAAAAAAATCAGGTCCATTCATACACAAGATGAGAAAAATAACTAATCTGGCTGAATTTACTGTGGTTGCATGATATTTTCCTCTAACAGAGTAATGCTTTGTTTTTAGTCAAATGTAATCTGATGATACGTCTCTGTGAGAGCTCCATATGGCCAAACACTCCCTCTGACCTGAATTTCTTCACTTTCTCTGCCTGCAAAATCTCCACAAATCTGCTTTAACTCCACTGCAGTGCTTTAACCCCAAGCTCAGTTATTCTGTTCAGTTTGTTGAATAAATTGCCTGCAGATAAAATACAGATATTTGTTGATATTAAATTATACTCTGTAAAAAAATACTTTCACAGAATTATACAGATTTTCATGTTTTTTTTTAAATGAGACCGCAAATTTACAAGAAAAACATGGAAACCGTGTAACTCCAAAAGGAAAAACGGTTTATTTCTGGCACCCCAGCTGCTGGAAAATTTCTGTTTTTTGTTAGAATTTTGAAAATGAGGTTACTGCAACATACCTTATAACAATATAAATGATCTCCATAGACAGGGAAAGTTGATAAAAGCAATAATTCGCAATAAATAAAAATCACAACATTAAACAGAATGAGGGCGTTTGGGGAGTCCTGCACATTAACTGAAGCATACTCCTTTGACACCAGATGCTGATGAGAGGCTTTGTAGCTACACAGCACAGAAATTAATTTAACAGCCATATAAGCTCATTTGAGTTTGTTTTGTGGAATATATTTATTAAACCATTGATGTATATAAGCAATAATAATAATCGTCAAACAACATGGTACAATCAAAAAATATAATTGTAGGAATTTGTTAGTACAGAGAAAAGAGACAGATTATACAAATCATCTGTAAAAACCTTTAAAGATACACAGTCATACAGGCCTGGAAGGTTCTGATTTTGATATTTGTGTAACAAATTAACAAACATTTGCATACTATCATATTTGTATGGCAGGTAACAACCCTTTATCCTGAAGGTGAATAAACCAGTTTAGATATTGTGAGATCCAAGCTCTGTGGTTTGTGTCACTAAATACTGTTATCGTTTAATGGACGACTGATCAAAGGACATAAAATAAGAAGGATTAATATCTGATCTTATATTATAATATAATTGTAAAATCATCTGCGTAATGATTAATTTAGATTCAATTTAATAAATGATTAAATGTCAATGTGAGAAACAATACACCAATCTAACCTACTAACAAAAAAAATGAATCTTTAAAATCTGCAACTAATTTATCTAAAACAAATTTGTATTAAATCTTAAAATATCAATATCTCAGATTACAAAGTATCTGATAAAACACTTCTGTCAAACTTGCTGAAATCAAATCTAGACTTATCGTCGCTGTCCTTCCGAAACCTCGGATGTCCGAATTCGCTGTTTTTTATTTTTTTACTTTTTATTAGCCAATTACTTTTTTTAATTCTGATTATTAGTATTTGGTGCCGAATAATAATGATTTATTGGCGAAAATAAAAATCACAAAATATGGAGATACAAGGTTTCAGAAGGACAGCAGCAATATGCTTTTCTACAGCACCAGCTTCCTTCTGCATGTACAATTTACAACCCCCATTCAAACAAAAGACATTGTGCAATTTCTTTCCATTCCTGTATGCGTTCCGTTGCAGGAAGTGACATACACTCTTTAAAATAAAGGTTCTAACAAGCGATGCAGTAGAATAACCTTTTTGGGTTCCACAAAGAACCATTTCTTTCTTACCTTTGTAATCTGAATAATCTTTTTCCCAACAAAGAAACTTTTGTGAAATAAGAAAGGTTCTTCGGATGTTTAATGTTCTTTTTGGAACCATATAGACAATAAAGGTTCTTCCTGCTAAACTCCATCTCAGTGGTCTTGTGTCTCGCCGTCACTCTGCTCCCAGTGTTTTTTCTTACGTTTTCTCTCCGCCATGATCAAGGCACCAAATACGGTAACAATCACAGTAACGGTAATGACTAATACGGTAACAGTCTCTGCCATACACAACTGGCCGTCCACCCATGCCAAAGATGCCCCAGCGAGCTGCCAGGGCTCTTGACAAGTTACGTTATGATAATCATCCACGTGGAGATGGCGCACACTGAGCAGCTTGCTGAAGACGCGGTGAAGGTCACAGTCACAGTTCCAGGGATTCCCAGCTAGCTGCAGGTGGGTAGCAGCCGTGTGAAGACTCAGAAACGTCTTAAAATTCAGGTGCTCCAAATTATTCCCTTCCAAGCCCAACACAGACAAACTGTGAAGTGGAGCGAGTGCATTTACCTCAATCCGGGAGATATTGTTGTTGCCCAGTAGAAGGACCTCTAACCCAGGCAGCATAGTGAGAGAGCCGTCCCGCACGACACCAAGTCGGTTTCCCTGTAGGTAGAGATGGCGCAGGCGGGACAGGCCGCGGAACGTGCCGGGTTCCAGGGAGTGGATCCGATTGTGACTCAAGTCCAGTTTCTCAAGGTTCTCCAGATGTTCCAGGCCTGCAGATTTGAGGAGAAGCAGCTCGTTGTGGTCCAGACGCAGCTCACGAACTGAAGACAAGCTCTCTGAGAAATGAGGTGGAATCCGAGTGAGCTTGTTATGGCTCATGTCCAGCTTCTCCAGAAAGGAGAGAGAGTAGAAAGCCTTTGTGGGACAATCAAATTATTATTACAGTATATAACACATATATTTATATGTACTGTATATATATATACTGTGGCTTAAAGAAAAGAGAGTGCCTACATTTGTTTGCAGATCCCGGATGCTACAGCCCGACATCACAAGAATTCGAAGAGACCAAAGGCCAGCGAAAGCTCGACTTCGGATCTCTGTAAGCTTGTTTCCTCCTAAATCTAGGAGCCATGTGCCATGGGGAAGTCCATGAGGTACATCCTCAAGACCCTTGGCATGACAGTCCACTAGGTCTGAGTGCTCAAAGCAATGGCAGAGGTGACCACACAGTCTTGAACTCCTCAATGGAGACAGATAGAGAAAAAGCAACAGGATGGACAGCAGCATGATGTGACCCTCAGGATTAAAAGAGCCTCATGGTGCAACTGTCGTCTAGAATTCTGCATGAGCGAAATGAAGAGGTCACAGTTTTCGATGTGACATGACATTTAGTTTTTGTAAAATTTATATTTTAGACAGATGACTAATGTTTATGGTTAGCTATACAAATCAATCCACCTTAAAACAATAAACTACTATATAGGGTCAGTAAAATTTTGAAAAAGATGTTTAAAAACTTTCTTTACTCTATTTTAAATATTACTTTACAGTAGGGTCATTTCTAGAATCTTAGATAATAAAGACAATCGACATTTGAGTATGACCGGAAAATAAAATGATTAATAATTGTTAACACTGTTAACAAATATTCCAAAAAATTCAATAGAAACAAATACATCGAAAAGATGTAACAGTTGTATACAGTTGTAAAATAACTTTAGCTACAGTATTTTCATTATTTTTCACCTTCCTTACAGTATTTTAATAAACAACGTAAACGTACATTTATTTTAAAATTGTTTACTAGGTCACCCAACATCATCGTGTAGCTTTTCACCATTTTGTGATTAAAAGCGCACACAAACTAGAAAAGATCTTACCTTCTCGGCAAATGCTGCACTTCTAGTGGATGTGAAACACAATTAAGTTGTCAAAAAACAATTTTTTTATCAAAACATTTTAATTCCTCTTTAATATTCTTTCAAAGCAACAGCGTCCGCAGTATACAAGAGCGCTGAAGTCTGTTTTCTCTGTCACATGTCGCCATAATCCTACAGCTGCCCTCCTGTTACGTTATCTGTCCTCTTTAATCCCAAATAATTATACAATTTCAATATTCAAAGAATATTTTAACTCAATCAATGTGTACTCCTCGATAGCAGCTGGCACACTGGAGTATCTTCTTGAATATATTCATTACATAATATAGATTTATGTATATTCCCGGAACTCTGTCTTAAGAGGATTTTAAAGATACCGGATGACAGCAAAAATCAGGTTTAAAGATTTCTCATTTTGACTTGAACAAGGGTGCAAGTTTTAAATTACGTAACAAGACAAATCGCTGTGTGTCGACTTGATCCCAAACCAGTCCTTAACGCTCCAACCGCACACTGAAGTGGCCCAACGTGATGTTCACTGATGTGTTGAGGGGGTCCAGAAATGCGACACCATGCACTTGTAAATAATTCACGTGTTCGTGAATAATAGAAATTCTTCTCAGCATTAATGATTCATTGCATCTAAATGTGTGTCTTGGTCGTACATATTAAATCAGTTATGGCAAATGATCCCCTTTAATGCCTGACACTAAAATGGATTTTTTACCCCCGACAGTATACTTTGGATGTCTCCCTATTGATTAATGATGAGCAGGTGAAGTTAACATACACAATCACTACTGAAAACATCAACAATAAGAATAAAAACCATAATAGTGTTGAGTGTTTCCTTTAGTGTGGCTCTTACCCTTGATTTATTATGTTACATTTTTTGCTATCTGAAATAGTTTGTTTCAGAAGCATATTTATAAGAGTCTGTACAAATGTTGGTTGATTTTGGTGTGTCACGATATTTGTCAGACCTAAACAGTTTAAGAAAGTTTCATTCCAGCAATTTTGTCTTTTGTCTGGATGTTCAGAAACACACTATAACAGCTGACATAAAAAATAAATCAAGGGTAAGAGCCCCACTAAAGGAAACATTATTATGTTTTTTGTTACCAGCAGGTGTTCATCATTATTGATCAATCATCACGGGCGTTTGTGTGGCCTACAAGGGGACCCCAATTGACTTTCTACTTTCTAGGGAACCAATAATTTAAACTTGGACAAAATGAACATTGATGCAAGTTTAAAAACGCATAATAACCAAGATAGTTGTTATTTGTCCATTTTTATATTGAATATACACTTTACCAGTTATTAGTATCAAGCTCTTAAACATGTTATTGAATAGAAATTTTAAGTTTTGGTGAGCTGGAGGGGCCTATGACTTTTTTAAAATACAGCCTTGGAGTCAAAAAAGGGTTGAGAAACCTGTGCTGTAATGGCTGGATTCTTGGACCGATTATGTTTGGTCTTGGGCTAAAGTTTACGATCAATTGACGATTAACTTATTTTACTCTACACTCTTAAAAATAAAGGTGCTTAAAAGTTTCTTCACAGCGATGCCATAGAAGCACCATTTTTAGTTCCACAAATAACCATTTAGTCAAAAGAACCGTCTCTTTCTTACCTTTTTATGATCTAAAGATTGTGAAACAAAGATTCTTTGGGTGTTCAATGGGAACCATTGAAACAAAAAAGGTTATTCTATAACATCCTGAAGCACCTTTATTTTAAAGAGTGTACATATTACAGGGAACACAAATATCAATAAAACATACGCATTGAACGCAAAAGCATCTACCAAAAGCATAAATGTAAAACCTGTCTTAAAAGTGGTAATATGGCAACTAAGAAACTTGCATTACTGAGAAATAAAAAAACAAGACCCATTCTTTTTTTCTTTTTATTTCTTCATTGCCATCTAAAAAAAAAAAATACTGCAAAAGAAATCTATGCGAACAGCAACCGTGTTAACACAGCCATATAAAATGGTATGCAACACGGATGCCTGTCACAGCTTGGCGCCACGGCTAGAGCCTCCATCGGGCTACAAGGTTCTTGAGGCCGGGATGGGGAGGATTTCCCATCCCCGCCATCCCAGTCTCTCAACATGGCAAGATATAGCTTTAACTTTTCCTTTTTCCAAAAAGGTGATTACAAATATTCCCGTTGAGAAAAGAGTCCTGTTACGAGATGAGCGAGATGTCACATATCAAACGAATAACGACCGTCATTGGAATACGAAGTAATGCAGTCAGAGATATGAGAATCTCATCTGTCATTGCATTTAGCCTTCCAGGTTTGATGTATTTAGAAAAAAAGAAAATAATAATACTATAAAAAACATTGCATCTTAGAAAATGGTCCCACTAAGGAAGAGGTATTTAAATGGCAAGGACCAATATGGAAGAAAACAACAAAGTAATTTCTCCATTTCTCTCTCTGCCCTTGTAGCTGAAAATAAAGATCTACATGTAGACTGAAGGGATGCTTACAGTACTCAAGAGTTAATGTCGCTTTATCACTAAAAATTGTAAGTGATTGTTTAAAATGATATATAGCTGGAGTTTAGATCCAAAAAGTGTTTCTGAAAATGAGATGAGAGTTGTGTGGATGTTAAGTGCAATTCAGGTTCTTTAGCCCTCGCTTACAATACTCGTATCAGATCAGTCAACAACTAACCCATACACGTGCCACGGAAATCCAACAATAGTTAACCGGTCTGAGGGGCTAATCGTTTTTGTTTCATCCTCGCACTTTTGAGCCACATTTTTTCGAGAATACTCAAACAAGTGTTTTGGTGGAGAATCAAGTGACCTTAAAACATCCAGGGAGGGTTTGGACAACTTTGTTTGAAAAGGGAAACTCAAACGTTTTCTACATCAGTAATATTCTAAGTCAGCATTCTATTTTTGCCCATTGTTAACGGTAGCAGTTTCTCATATCAGATGTGTAGGACAGCTACTCCTGCTCAAAACAGAGAGTATCAGATATCTCAACCTTTGTCTGGCAATTGGTAAAAAAAAAAAGAATAAAAAAACTTTTGTCAACTTAATGTTCTCGGTCAGAGCCTGAGCTCATGATGATACAGCAGAGTCCTTCTGTGTTTGTTGAGCTTGCTGTGAATGTTGCAATGGTTTTTGGCTCTCCATGTCCCGGAAATGTTTTTCAACCTGTGGACAGCGAGGAGACAGCCAATTGGTTAAAACTCAGAAATTATCAACATCCATAGGCAGTTTAAATAAAAATAACACTTGACTGGACCTCATTAATCTTGCAAAGTTGAGTTGACTTACTATTTTGCGCACGTGACTCAAAGCACTGCCTTCTTTTCCTTTACAGTTGTCCACTTGGTACGGCGGATTTATGACCACATCATCCATCACTATAATGTTTTTCTCTTGCCACTTGCATTCTTTGATCCTGCAGGTGAAACCAGAGGTGTTAAAATGAACGATGCATTCTGTTCCAGGTGCAAATGCTTAATATCATTTTACCTGTTAAATCGTTTGCTGTGATGCTGAGGACAATACAAACGATTAACCCTAGAAGGCTGCACAACATCTAATATCCCAATTTCATTTTAGTGAGTTTCTGTGGTCTCGTTACGACTATTTAGAAAAATACATATATATTATGAAATGGAAACGATCAAGTCTGCATCTCACTTACGTTTTATGTATGGTCTGGAACAGTTGTTGACCCTCCACAGAGACGCCAGCACTTACTGCAAACGCTAGCGACAACTTGTCTTCCTTTTCCTCCCGTGCTCTAGTCGCAAGCTGCACAAAAAACAAAGATAAAAACACAGTCTCTACAATAATCCGACAAATACAACAGAAAATCCCTTCAAACTACCCAATAACACAAAAGGGTCCTTCTGGTCTTACCTTGTTAAAATTAAGAGATGCTAAAGGGGGAGGAGTTTCAGCACGGTCATTGATGATGTCCACGTCTGACACGTAGGCCAGGTTAACTAGGACCACGTCGCTGAGGTTGGGTTTACCACTAGACGGGGCACATTCTGATGGCACAAGTCAAGGCATCACAGCAGTTGTTTGGCAAGAACCTTTAGTAAGATGTATTACATCATGTGTGGCGATTGACCTAATTGGTTGGCTTTACACAACATTTTCTTATTAGTACAAAATATAAGAAGCAAGCATCAAGGAATTGGATTATGCATGTAACCCCCAGTTTGTGTTTATCCCTCCACTGCAGTGTTGTGGTTTGCCTCTCATGTTAACAGACAGTATAAAATGACACGCGTGTCTGTCACTAAAGAGATGAGTTTCATTGGCTTCCTGGTGGAAGCAGCTTTCTAGCGTGACCGAGCGAAATCAGATATGACCTGTTTCAGTGGAAGACAGACCACATGTGGAGCGTTTAAATGTGGTCAGATCTTAAATGAGATCAGTTGAAACATAACATCAGCCTGTTTGCAAACACAACACACTGAACATGCAAAACCATTCAATTTACTGAGACATTAAATTAACTGGTGCTTTAAATAAACACAACCCGTCTGCTTGTGCCTTTTAGCCCAAAGAACATTCAGTCGACCCAACCCAGACACCTTGCACACAATTTTAACAAAATATTTGTCACAGCATATACAATTGACAAAGAATCCACAACCAGTTAACCATGATTATCCAGTCATGTGAAGAGCAATACATCTGACTAAGATAATCATCTACAAAAGTACTGACATTTTTTTGTAACGCCATCTTTATTATTATTCAACTGTTCAGGGGTTATCTGCGGATATATTTTGCTACAGTGACCATTAGAATTTTCAACATGAATGGCAGCGGTGGCAGATTAGCAAGCAAGCGTTAATCTCATGGTCACCAACAACTTTATTTATTAAAAATAATGCATAATGTATGGGAACAGCGCGGAAAACACATCGCAACGAAACGCACATCTTTTGTTAAGTTTTGTCAACTAATCCTTGACAGCGTGCATTGTGTCAAAAACTGATATTAGCTTTCAGGCTAACTGACGACTCCCAACCACGCATGCGCAGATTTTTGCACGGCATCGCTGACAGCCTGCCCACTCTTCTCCTTTACCATATAGCGGTTCAACAAATACGATGTAACACAGCAGTACTAGTTAATAAATGTGCTTCATTTCTCTAGGCAGACGCATCGGAACCTTATTTGACTTCCTATGTGGTTAAGATCTATATTGTCCCAACGAAATAAAACCACCAAGCTAGCACAACTGAAATATGGGTTTCCACGCTACTTTTTGAGTTTGAATGTCGTTATTGACGCATTGGTGCGTTTTAAATATTAATATTTAATAATGTATTATTTGTTTAAAGCGATTCGCGAAATTCAAGAGACAAGCAGTTTTCAAAACGGGACATTCGCGCGGCAAACGAGGAAAATTAAATTATTTAAATAAAGTGATAACAGAAATGTGTATATTCGTAACTTATGTCTGGACATCACACCTTGAATATTAAGACTAAGAATATTAAGGTTTTCACATAAAGGCGCCCGAGAAAAAGACTCCAATAAAACGTATTAACCAATCGGAGGGTCCAACGAACCCCACCTGACTCAACACGCGCTACACAAGGAAGCAAAACCAGAGTGGCCGAACTTCGCCGTGGTGAAATTGTCTCTTGCATACCAGCCCAGGCCTCATGCAGTTGTGGATCCCGACGCCTCAATGACAAGCCGCGGCGGTAAAAGGATACTCAAAGTCAGCATCTTGGACGGGTAGTCGAAAGCGACGACCTCTCCTTGCAAGCGCTGCCCCAGGCAGGTGAGGCAGGAGACATGGCTCCCGACGTTGAAATACTCCCCTGGTCCAGGAGCCGCCATCTTCTCCGCCAGGAAACGGGAGCAGTCGCCTCACGTAAACACGCGCAGCCGCGTCAGCACGGGTGGAAACGCGAGTGGGCGTGTGGCGGGATGAATGAAGTGACGCAATAACGGTGGCTGCGAGTTAAACCACGCCCCGGTTTTACTATGGCGTAGTAGATCATGAATATCTCACTCCTTTGGGCGACACACCCTGGCCTCTGTTCAATTATTTGTGTTTTTTAACATAAGCTTATTTGAATTTAAATTACATATTGTTGGCCCAGATTAGGATGGGGGTGAAACTTTATCCTGTTCAGTTTACTCAAGAAATTTCGATATTCATAATATTAAAATGCTAATAACTTAAATAATTACAAAATAAAAAATGACAGCCTACCTCATATTATCGTTTTTTCAGTCCATTGAATCAGTACATCAGTTTGTGACTTAATTTGACAACCAGCTGTAAGAAGTGGTTCACCGTCATCCAGTCAATTTTTTTTAAAACACCAAACAAACAGGATTCAAAGGGACAGCAATATTTAATGATTAATAGTCACAGTAATAGATTGCTCAAATAGCGTGTATTGCACATGTGTACACATATATGCACCCTATATACACGTGTGTAGTAGTTAGTATACACACCTCTGTATTGTCGCAACATGAAAGCATTGAAAGAACGCAAGAAATCAGGGAATGTGCTTTGATAATATCAGAACTTCTGCATATCAATATGACCAGAAGAGAGACAAGAAAGAGAAAGAGAGAAAGAAAGATATTACAAATTTCAGGTTTAAAGACCTCACAAATTGAAACACCCAATCACAAGTGATGTAAGAATGGCGAAGAAATGAAAGGACAGTGGAAGAGACATGACCTCTCTTTCAAAAAGTCAAAAAAATATACAAGCACTCTTTGAACCTGGACGACCAAAAGTCACTATACACAACATATGAATCAATAAATATACATATTTACTGAATAGCAAAATATGTGGCAGAGACAATAAAGCTTTCTTCAATGGTGAATGTCGAATGTCTTTTGCACATACGGAGAATTCCCGGTGTCCATCGTAAGGCCATGTAAAGATCCCCTGTTGGGTCACAGCAATCGAAAATCAATAGCGTCCCTGATGCAAAGTCGAATAAAACCAAGAATCATACTGTCTGCTCGGTTACTTTCCCTCTCTATGTCCCAACACACCTAAGGATAAGGTTTGGGTCACAAAAATTGACATTTTAGGGACCAACGCATCTGCTGATTCATCCAGAAAATGATAAAATAGATGAAAATAAAGACAAGCTTTCACCACCAACTGCACGGTCAATAAACTGTTTGACACCATATACGGTGAAGATACAAAACTCTGCACAAATGCTTGGTGATTTACATCCAAATGTTACAAAACCTGATCACAGTAGCTCCTGTTTCCATATAGCCACACAGAAGAGGAAAAGTCTCTTAGTGTATATTACAGTCTCTTAAGTACAGAGGCCAGTGTTAGCCTGATTTCAAAATGTTTGATTTCTGTCCAACATGCCAATCTTTTAAACCCTGTTTGACTTTATGTCACGTAAAGACGGGCGCACTACCTTTCGATGTCCATGAAGGACCTTGGGATGAGCGTGCTCCCAAACTAGGAAGGCAAGAAAACAGTTTGGTACACTGACGATAACAACTAACAAGAGACCGTTGAAGATGAAATGAACAGATGGAGGTGGTGATAGTGTCAGAGCAAAATTCATTAAAATACTGATAAAAGATCATATGTAGATAAAAATCATCATTTGGTGACATATCCAACATGGCTCTTGCGGAAAATGTGACGGTTCTTTGATCACTTTTGAGTAATATTAAAATAAGGAAATTATTGCCCAGAGGCGATGAGGCCATCTAAGTGAACAGACAATAGCTTGTTTATATAGAAATTTACAAGGAGACACACATTGATCCAAAAGCAACGCAAGCCACCTTCAGCGGTCATTTCTGACTCCAAATAAATAAATCAAACAGGAGCGGAGTCAAGAAACGCGCATCGGTGGGACGTTTCAACATCAACAATTAATGAAAACATACAAAGAGAAACGCTGACAGCGAAACATCCAGGAGTTGACAATTCATTCGAATGTGTTTGCTGAGATAATCGCGTCTGGGACTGAGAAGTTAAAAGATGTGGTTGGATTCGGACCTGCAGTACGGTAATAGTGCAAGATGATGTTCGACCCGGTTCAGTCATGATGCCTCTTTCACGGACGCATTGAGAGTATTTAAAAGTTTGAACTTACGTTCTTTGCTGCTTAAAAATGCAGTATATTATTTTAGGTTTTGGCCCCCAAAAGGCCCCTGTTTCTACACAGTGAAAATGTAATGATGGATTCTTATGTCAGGGTTATAGTGTGAAAAAACATCCACGTCTTAAGCCATTTCAAAAGATAATAAAAATGTAACCAATAGCGTCGCTGTATATTTTAGTGTTAGAAGTCTTAGTCACTCTTATTGCCAGAAAAAAAACGTCTTTAAAAAAGGAAAATGCCAAATGCACTGCACAGTGACAAAACCGAACATCTGTAATATTAGTAGCATCTGTACCACACTGTACATTCTTGATCAGAGAATACTGGAACTCAAAGACAAAATGAACACTGATACAAGAACTCTTTTTCTTTGTTTTTTACATTTTTGTACAAAAAAGGAAATGTTTTCAATAAAACAAAATCACCTCCAACAGTTCGCCTTTGAAATAAAGAAAATATGTTGTGGAGCAGGGAGCCAAACAACGTAAGGAAGGTGATGTAAAAATAAAGGTTAAAGAAACAATTAAGTTGGTCATGACATTGTCAGTGTTTCCAAACAATCACGTCATGTGCTAGTCTACGGCACAGGACTGAGAATTAAAGCAATCATCTGTTTCTTTCGTTTAAAGTAAAAAATCGAACATGTACATCCCATGCAGGAGAACGATAAGAAACAATGAGAAACGAAAAGCAACCGGGGCAGGAGGAAATTAAAGTATCGTTGTGCTCTTCAAAGTCATGGCTAAACTTCGTTTTCTTCGAAAAATTAAGGCAATTTAAAAAACAAAGAAATCATGAAAGTTAAGTCTGAGGATTTGTGATTCGTTTAGTATTGGTGTTTTCAATATTTTCCTTGGTATAGAAGGCACCGAGTTCTTGGAAAAGAAAGTCTCGTGAAAATGTTACCACTATGTCTATCCTTCTCGTGTGAAAGTCAAGATAGACATTTTCAAAGTCTGTTGTTTGCATTTTACACATTTCGTGGTAAAACGAATGGGCTGCCATTGTTTATGTGCGAGTGTGTCATAGCAAAGCTGTATGTTTTTTTCTGTGGAAAAAATGAGGGAGAAGGTTAACCATCATCAGTCAATTCTAGATAAAGACTGAAGGCTCTTTTATGTACAACCACAGCTGATAAGAAATGTTGGGGCAGAAAGTATTTCTATCATTTTTGTACGTTTAAATGTGTATACAGTACACACAAAACTACACATATATGCTTATATATATGTATATTTATATATTTCTCATATGTTGTGTGCTTCTCATAACAGGATATTATACAGATGATCAAGTATACCAAATAATCGACACAGTACAGTGTAAACTAGTATACTTGACTTCCAAAGGTGGTGTATCAACATAACATTGGGTTCCTCAGTCGGGAACAGTGTTTTTTTATAAGTTGAGTGTATATGTGTGGTTTGTGCTGAAAATTTTTGCTGCTTGGTGGCTTTTTTTGGAACTTTGTACATTTCGTATACTTTGTACAGAAAACAAAGCTTTTTTGCGGTCCTCCCGAGTGACAACATCCCCATGCTGTCGATTTATTCTTCCCTTCCGTCTCTTCCTTTTTGCATGTACTTCTCAACCGTACATCAAGGCCTCTCTTCGAAAGGTTCTTCACTATTCCAAGCATGTATAGCTGCAGACCGGAGACCTCTGAGTGGGAGGGGCTTACGCCGCAAGTAGGTGGATACCTCCGAGTGGGAGGGATTATGCTGCCCCACCCTCACTTGAATGGTCCTGTAATTACCCATCATGGCTTATTGTCCGTTTTCGGCAACCGGCTATGCTTTAACCTCAGAAAAGCGAAAGTGGGCGGACTGTGAACGTGTCAGTCAAGCACCTTGAAATGAGTGAAGGACCGAGGGAACCAATCAAAGAGCTGGGAGGAGGAACATGAGGCGTGACGTCAAGGTGACCGGTGCCAAGCAGACGTGGATAAGAAGGTTGGAGCAGTGATGTACTCGCGCTTCTACAATACAGGTTCTTCCTCCATTGGCTCTTCCGCTGATCTGAAAAAAGAGTGACTGGTTACCAACAACAGTTAGGTTGAGTTTCCTGTTTTTTTAGTAGGCATTGTGTCTCAATCGGGGTGTAGTACCTGCTGCTCGTTTCTGTGGAGGTGATGTGATCGTTGTCCACAGTGAGAGAGGCCATGGCTGTCAAAGTATCCGCCTCATCCTTCTCTCTCCTCTGAGCCTCCAATAAAGACTGACCCACTGTAGGAGCCAACCTCTGAAGAGATGTCCAATGCGTACCTACCGATCAAGAGATGGAAAATCAAGAAAGGATCTCAATCCTACTCAGCGGGTCCGTATTGATGGACAACAGTGGATATTTAAGTACTTTGGACGTCAATTACTACATAAATAAATAGCAAATAGATGCATTTACTTACTCTGGATCTCAATGACTCTCTCTAAAGAGGCTGCAGCTTTCGGACACGGTTTCTGTTGAAGTACTGTTAGTGGTAAAGGATCCAACTGCAACACAAAAAAACACTGTTAAACAGTGATCTTGAATTCTTGATTCTGATTGGTCAATCATGCCATCCAGCGGTCTGATGTTACTCAATAACCAACACATATCCAAGGGTTTAGTGGTACCAGACCGCTCGATCAGCCTTCTTCACAAGGGCTATTTAAATGCTTAAATGTAATAATATTATACAAAGATACTATTTTTTTTATTACAATTGCAAAACATTACACATCAACTGAAATCGATGAAAGTGCTTAAAAAACTAATTATTGTTAATTTTAGAAAAATGACTTTAATACGGCACATTTATTCAAATAAATTCGCTAGTATATACTGAACTATATATAAATGTATCTATCCAGCGTGTTCTGCTTGCATGTTTGTAAATGTTTGATGGGCACCTCATCTCCTAGCAACGCGGCCACACAGGATTCGGATGCGTCACAGATGGCAGTGAGGTCGTGACCTCCCTCCAGCGCCAGAACCACGCGGCCGCCGGCCAGCTTCATCAGCTGCTTAGTTAGATGGCCGAAACCTACGCAAGGAGCCAGGAGCATGCTGGGTAATTCATGAACTATAAACACACTGACAGCCTGTTTCTTTGACCCTATAAATTAGGTACGAGGCATCCAACAGAGCTCTTAAATATATGTTGAATAAAAATACATTTGAGTTAAGAGTAAAAATCAATAATTTCTTGCGTGTTATTAGTAGACATGACACGAGAGAACACAGAAGTGATGCCCTTTGAAACGTACTAAGAGTCAGAAGGGCAATGACTGATTTAGATATTTACATTTAGCGGTGACGTTGTATCCACCCAGAGGCGACTGGTGGCCCTCGACGGCATCGAAGCCTGCAGACACCAGCACCACATCGGGGGAAAACTCGTTGGCTATAGGCATCACCACAGTCCTATAAGAACACAAGACAGGAAACGTGTCATCTACCAGTTTTAACAAGGAAACAATGGCAAAGATTTTTGGGATATAATTTATGCGGCACAAAAACGAAGGCATTTTTGTTAAAGGGGTGGCGCAACAGTGTTTCACGCATTCTGACTTCTTTACAAAGTTAAACTTGCTGGCTTCTCATGGTTGACATGGCCAACTTGTCAAAAAACGAGTTAGATGTATGACTTTTTGGTGCTCGATACAATCCCCAGCGTTCGTATAGGTTTCAGAAACTTTTCTTAGTCCCTTATTGGACAATTCTCCTGGAAATTCTCCAGGGAGAGTGGGAGAAAGAGCACGCCCATCGATGTGCTCCTTCGTTCAAGAAGTACAGCCGTGTTTGTTTGTTCACTGCATTTCGGTGTGGAATGTTATATAAACGGTGGATAAAACTCTGAATGTGCAGATCGTTTGAAGAAGATAATGGAGTGGCCCCAGAACTAAAAGCTGAACCGCATGGGCCAAGTGAAACTGAGTTATATGTCTGTGTTTTAAATACATTTATAAAGATGCAAAGTATGCAATACTCCTCTATAGGTATTCAAGATTAAAGGAGTCATATGACATGATTATAAACATTGATTTGTGTTTTTGGCGAATACAATGTGTTTATATGTTTTAAGGTTGAAAAAACATTATTTTTCACACGCCATACATTATTGTACCATAACCGCAAACTTCCAGGACGAGGCCTATTGTCAGTTCATCTCTGGCATTATAAAAGTTGCAAAAAAGGTAGGCTAATAACAGCAGTGTCAGATTAAATAATGTAATGAGCGGATAAAAAAACACATGTGCATGCGCAGCGGAGGAGAAACAGTGTGTGAAAGCCCAGAGCGTGTAACTCTCACACCGTGTCTACAACGGACGCAACAGGCGCCATGCAACATGACAACCCGCTTGTTCTTAATTGGTTTGTCGCACCGTGCTGCCGCATCCGGTGCGGACAAAATGTGAAATTATAATGCGTTCTAATATGTTTCTATTGTCGTGTCGCCTGTCGCGCCCGGTGTAGACACGGTGTCATGCTGGAATCATTCTCAGTTCGCCTCACCAGCCACTTGGAGTTGATTTGTGTCGGACCGGTTATAATTAATAGCATAAATACAAGAACATAAGTGCATTAAGAGTAAAACCAGCTTCGGTGTTGCCTTCAGTAGTTTGGATAATGAAACCAACAGATGGACCAGAAGGACGCTTTACAGACGTGTGTTTTTATGTCATCTTATGCATTTCTGCTTTGACATGGCGGCTGCAGCACTAAAGCTACGCCTTCAGCTTTTCATGTGCATTTGGGTGTCGTCATGCAAACTTTACCACATACTGACGTAGAGATGTGGGGGGGTGATTGATTGAGGTGTTTTTGACAGATCTGGATCAGACAAATCTTTGAATTAGAGTAAATCATCATGTGAAAAACTTTGAGTTTTGACATTTTAAATGTCTTGTCCATGCACAAATGGTTATATAACACACTAAATCAAAACATGACATTCCGCCATATGACTCCTTTAATATGAGATTGGCAGAAGCTGCGTGTGTTACATCCACTTTAAAGTGTTTAAATTGTATTTTGCAATTTTCAGACCATTTTGCAAAATGTAAATACCTCTGGTCCAAGAAGCACTTCCTGTTTCAGTTGTTTTTACATTACACAGTCCACAGAACATTTAGAACGGAATCGAAATGCCAAATAAACATTTCAACTTTAAGACTTAATTATATACTGTATGTGAAATAAAATAATAATAATAAATAACCAAACAAGATTTGGACAAGCAAATAGTGGTCTATATGTCAATGCTTTTTAAAGCCCTTAGAGAGCTTAATGTTAAAATAAGGAAGACACAGAAAATGTCAACTCACCTGAATGCTGTGAGATACTCTACATCACCCATAGGTGGCTCCACTCCGCCTGTCCAGGCAATGTTGACATTAAAGCCAACTCCTGGGCCCGCACCCACCTACAGAATCCCCCACAAGAGGAACGGTTAAAAATTGAGAATTTGACATTTTTCAAGATGTCTAGAAATTATCCTATTGAGAGTGTTACCTCCTCAGGAGCGCCGCTGCCTGGGAAAAAGTTGCCATCGTCGTAGCGATGTAGTGAAATGTATAGCACATTAGGGTCATTATAGAAAGCCTGTTGAGTCCCGTTTCCATGGTGAATATCCTAAAAAAACAGGAAATATGTGAAACAGAAACATACTGAGAACAGGTAAGATCAAACAAATAGTTATTGTCAAATTATTTAGTATTCAAAATGAAATCTAGAAAATATTTTCCTTTACAGCCCCATGAATCAGAACCTTGTTTAGCGTAAAGAATACAATTATCTTAATATAGCTTTTTAGAATGATCCAACTACAAGACTTTTTTACTTCATTTCTTCAGTATGTAATGCTAAGGAACATTTCATAGTGTTATTGCAAATTTCCTACATTCCTTGTGTTATTTTCTCTTCTTTTTAAGGACCCTTTCCAGTTTACATGGAAGTGACCCTTAAAAAGATGTCTAGATTATGACACGTCAGCTATCATATCAATTGACTAAATGTAAAAACTGTTTTATAAAAATGTAAAAGTATAGACCGTTTTATGAGATTACAATCTATTTATAAGGACAATACAAATTTTGCAATAATACCATGTACAGTATTTTATTGTAAATATATGCTAAATATAACAAATAACTATTTTCTGTTTCATGTAAAGCTGCTTTGAAGAAATGCAAAATTGTAAAAAAAAGCAAAATAAGCACATTTGAATAGATTTTATTTATTTATTACAGAACTCACCCAGTCTACAATAAGGATCTTGCCCACTCCAAGTTTCTGCTGTAGGAGTTTGGCAGTGATGGCCACGGAGTTAAAGAAGCAGAAACCCCTGCAGAAAGAGGGTACCATCATGGTGAACATCAGAACAATAATAGAGCATCATTGTTGCTAGATTTTGCAAGAGATTTTCATATCAACACTATTTAACAGACACTAAAATGATTTGCATAAAAGTTAACATTTAAAATGTTCAACTGACAACTAAGCTGGTAAGTTCTAAGACTCCAGAACAGCTGAACTTACATGGCGGTGGATTCTTCAGCATGGTGACCAGGAGGACGGACCACTGCAAAACCGTTCTGTCAATCAAACAAAGACAGCATAAGAAATTCCGATCAAATCGAAGAAATGAATGTATTTAAAATCAAAAAAACACGAAGCATCAAAAAAACCAGCGCATCAAAAAAACACGAAGACAAAATATCTGAACCTTCAGCTCTCCAGAAGCGACTTTAAACGCCAGCTCGATGACGCAGCCCACAGCCATTCGCACGGCACCAGACGAGTGCATCTCATTCCACACTGTGTCACTATCCACCTACAGGACACATTTTCACAACATGATATTACTGTATCACTATCTGATGCTATGATGACACGACACAAATGGATTCAAATTCACCCCATGTACTTCCTTAATAAATGTCCTTTGTTTAAATGTTCACAATAAAAAAAGAATCATAATTTATATTGGTACAATAATACTTAGATATCACACATACTGATCTCACATAAAAGTTATAATGCAAAATTATTGTTTCATAATCTACTAATTAAATAATATCACAGCCCATTTTTTACAATCGAATCAAATGCAAATAGATAAATAGTCCCGCCTACATTACTTCACACCGAATATACTTTCATTTAGTTAATGTATGTCATATTATATAAGCTACAGTCTGTCAAGTCACTGTGAATGCCAATTCATATTTGTTTGTAAGTAAGAGGTGTGATGGATGGACAGATGAACGGTTAAAACTCACCCCGATGCCTCCGCACGGCAGCACCGCATACATTTTCTGACTTATTGGACCTGGTTGAGAAAAAAAGGGGAAATTAAAAGTCTGTGGGTGTTAAATTTACATAGCGTTATGTTAAGGCTCACATCTGTTGTTTGCGCCTTATCTATTCAGGTAATTACATAATTGGCTATATTAATTCAGTCTTGATGGTGACACAACCATCCTCTGTCTCGCTGCTAAACAAAGAGCGTCCAAGGTCAAACATTCTGCACATCCTCAAAGTGAGTCTCGAATAAAAGTGGAGGTGGTAGAATGATGGCGAGCGACAACTCTGTCCGCGGCTGAACCCCCTCACCTTCACGCGCACACACACTAACACGCTCATATATATACACACTCTGGTGACTCAGAAGCGAGGGTGGGCAAACGTCTAAGACCTAAAAAAAAGCCCAGCTGTCTGTCAGAGGAGGTTTGCTTGAGCGACGCATGAAATGTGCGATGGAAGTTTTCTGTGGAGAAACGAAATAAAGACACCTTAAGGAGAGCTTTCAAACACACCTAAAAGCTTCTTGCTGTCCAGCTTTTGTCTGTTCAGGGGGCTGGTGCCGTAGAGAAGCGTATGGTACTCAGAATGCACTGTTTGGATTTCATCTAGCGTGGCCTTTCTTCCGCGGATCCTCTGCGCACAAACAACATTAACAACGTTAAAGGAACAGTTGATCAAAAAAAGAAAATTCTGGCAAGGTTAACTCACCCTCAAGCTGTTAAAAATCTGTGTAAATTTACTTTGTTTTCAAACAGGGGAAGATATTTAGAAGAATGCTTGTAACCAAACAGTTGTTGGCCACTACTGACTACCATAGTAGGAAAAGATGATTTATACATTTCTTTGTTCTGTTGAAAACAAAAGAAGATATTTTGAAGGAAAGCAAACAGTTCTGGGACACTTCTGAATACCATTTTCCTACTATGGTTGCAATTATTTTTTCAAATATCTTTCTCTGTGTTCATCGGAACAAAGACATTTATACAGATTTGGAACAACCCGAGGGTGAGAAAGTGATGACAGAATTTTTATTTTTTACTTTCATAATAATGCATGTTATGTAATAAAAAGGTGTTAACTTTGTTTTCTGAATTTAATCTGAATTGTCTTTCACCCTACCAGCAGGTGGCGCACTCACCTCACAGCGACCCAGCAGGCCTGTTTCCTGTAGCCTGGACCAAACGCTCTGAATGCGCCCAGCGTGCTCGGGGTGGATATGTGTGTTCCCACACATGCACTGATGCTTGAGCATGAATGTATCATATACCAGACCTGCAAATAAAAACACAAGCCCATAAATAAAATATTTTATACCAGATTCTACAGTCCTTTTGGACTGGTTGACAGCTGCCTGGTGTACCTGTCGTGAAGAGATGTTTGATGGGCGGCTCGGTAAGGGGCGCTCCTTTAAGACTAGAAGTGACAGGGGATGACTGTGCCCTTCCTAGGGGTCTGTGGGGCATTCCTGTGATCGACAGAGATGCCTGGAACACATTCAGTTGCTGCACATGCTGGTCCAAATACTGCGGAAGAAAGATTTCGGTTTCAGTTTAGTTCTGGTTCAGATCGCTAGTTCAAATCAGTTTAGTTCAGTTCAGATGAACTAATGGGATTCAGTCAATCTGAAGTAATATTTCATGCAGTTCATGAACCTTTACACTGGAGTCAAATAGGTTACACACTTTTTAAAGGGACAGTTCACCCAAAAAATAAGAATTCTGCATCATTTACTCAACCTCGAGTTTCTTTGTTCTGATGAGAAAGATATATGTACGAATGCTTGTTACCAAACAGTTTTGCCCACCATTGACTACCATAGTTGCAAAAATTACAATGGTAGTCAAAAGTGCCCTACATTCTTCAAAACATCTTCTTTTGTGTTCAACAGTACAAAGAAATTAAAAAACAATCCCCACTATGGTAGGTGAAGGTGGCCAAGATCTGTTTGGTTTCAAGCATTCATCCAAATATCTTTCTCTGTGTTCATCGGAACATAGAAATTCATACAGATTTGATACAACTTGAGGGTGAGCAAATGGAGGCAGCATTTTCGTTTATGGGCGAACTGTCCCTTTAAGGTTTCAGTCAGATCAACCAAATCAGAAATGCAGATCACATGACTTTAGAAAGAGTGCAAACTAGCGTCATTTAATGAAGAAAGGACACATTTTGACAGGCTAACTTTAAACCAAGCAAATGCACATCAGACTTGCGCCACGACCAGCGAACAACGTGCAAGTGTTTTATAATAATAACAATCTGAACATCAATCGTCGCACATGGTCTGGAGCATCTCACCCAAACCCAGCGAAGCTTTGCCAAAAATCTACTCAAGAGTCCCCTGCAGTAAACAGCCTCCGAGTCTGCTTTACATCAAACGAGCCAAAGAGGCTACAGAGAGTATGCGAGCGAGCGCGCATGCACGGAGACAGCCGCTGATGCGGTGCAATGTGCAACGGAAACACATGCGGCAGAAGATTTCTTTCACTAGACTGTATTTGCACAAGACCTTGAAGGTGTGCCAACTCTCGAAATTACCCACAATTCCCAAATCCTGCCAACTCGCTCATATTCATTCAAGTCACTAGAGCCATGCCGCATTTCTGTCTCTCTCTCACTATGGCGTGTGATGGGAGCTCAATTTGTATTCAAGACACCAGGGCAGTCAAGCAAAGACCAAGAGTGGGGGTGTTTTCATAAGGAATGAGCTGCGAGGCCCAAAAACTGTTTCGGATATCACCGGTTCACCGGCTACGTGTCACTTCATCACACAGAAATACATAAACACACTGCAGTGTGTCACGTCACCCCGGTGGGCTGCGATTGGGTATGAAGTGCATGGCAGCGAAGGCGGGCGGGGTCTGAAGGAGGGGATGAATCACCAAGGAGAGATGACTCAGAGACGGTCCATTCACGGGGGAGTATATGTGTCGATGTGCGCGTGTGCGTGCTGCGGCGTGGGTCGGATGCTGTCTGAATTCTAATGCCGTGCTCTTTTGAATTTTTTTTCTCAATGATTGCAGGCAGAGAGAGCTCGAGGAGGAGGAGGCTGTTGATTCTCTCTCTCATTCACTCTCGTTTTCCTTCCTCCCTTTCTCACAGATGTGTGTTTGTGAGAGCTTTTTTTAAAATCAAAACGAATGAATCTGCCTGGAATGCAAATGAAGGGTTTTGAATGCGCAACGGCATGAATCATTACAGTGGCGGTATCATCACGTACGTGTTCACATGCACTGGAAACAAACTGACAAGAACGTAGTCTACAAAAAATGGGGTGCACACAAAACCATTACCGACATGTTACTACGGTACAATGATAGTATCACATGACAATACTATGGTATTTTTAAACCTTTTGGTACTGTATGTGTACCATATTCATAAAGCATAAAGTCATCATTAAATCAATACAATTCAGTATTCAATTAGTATTTAGTTCTTCCAAAAAAATACAATGTCAGTCATCATTTATTCACACTCATGTCATTCAAAACCTTCTGCAGAACAGAAAAAGATAACCTGAGAAATTATCTGTGGTTTTATCTATACACTGAAAGTCAATGGGGGTCGAAGTTGTTTGGCCACCAACATTCTTCAAAATATCATCATTGTGTCTTACAGGTTTAAAATAACGTGTAGCGAACTGTCCCTTTAAGAACGACTAATGCAGTGATGGTCATAAAAAAACCCTAAATGAGCTGCACAAGTAACATCCAGCCATGCAAGTCGAATGTATACATTGCAATTCAGGATTCATTTATATCTTTCTTCCCCCTTCAGCATCCAGTGGTGAGTCACTCGTGGGAGGCAGAGAAGAGAGCAATCTTCCTCTTTAATCCCTCCTTTTCAGGGGGTGAAAAAGCTGCAATCGCTCTCATTGAGAGGGAAACCCTCGATCTCCCGTCACCGAGCCCCCGCATATGCGTCCCAACACTCGTCGTATACTTGCCCACACACTTAAGCTACCGAGAAGAGCGGAGACAGTGAAGACTTCGAATGAATCTGAAAGTGGCCGAACATTGCGGCAGAGGCCACCGCAGCAGCTTTTAGTTTGACGAGGATTTAAAGAATAAAAACAATATTGTTGGGTTATTCCCGTGCATAGGTTTTGGCGTATGACTCGTGCACACTGCGCAGTCACTTTTAATTTGCTGACTGAAACTCGCTAGACAATGAAGTGCAAAATAGAATGCGGCTGACGATAAATATGGAACGCTACATGTACTGGTCTTCAATGTAAAGAAAGCCCCCCAAAAAAGAACAGTAGATGACAAAATAATAAAAGAAAACAGCAACATTCTTCTCACCTGGCCATAGGGGGCGCCCTCTTCATCGCATTCCCTTAGTTCAATTGCTTCGTCTTCATCGTCATCTTCCTCTAAATCACTTTCTGTGCTTTCTCCCTTTAACGGGACCAGTCTTTCCGAAGGGGGCGTGCTCTCACCGGAGCTTTCGTTTTGTAGCCCCTCCCTAACGTGATCGGGCCCCTCCCCGCGCTCCTCCTGCATCTCTGCAGTTTCTGTGAGCTCCTCCTCCGTCTCTTCTGGGTGAGTGGGAGGCTGTCGTGGAAGCTCCACCCCTTTGGAGAGGATCTGAAGGAAGTTAACAAATCTTAATAAACAGACAAACGGAATTGAACAGTTAGCTGATGGTCAAATGTCTCATTATAGCGCCCTCTACCTTATTGAGCTGGTAGTGCTTCTGTTTCTCTAGGAAGTGCTGGTGTTGCTGTTGCATGACGAGGTGTTGCAGGGCCTGCGGAGTTTGCGGTAGAGGCGCCGACTGCGTGCGGCTCAGTGGCCGGTGCCTAGGCAGCTTATTAACTGTGCGCATGCTGTTGGAAACCCGCTCGCCGGTCACCAGCGGAGACTGTCCGTACATGGGAACTATAAAAATACAGTAAGAAGGACAAAAGGTGTGAACTATGCAAAATCATAGAGGGGTACAGGAAAAACGTAGTAGCTTCGTTCAAGTGTGTACCAGCGAGAAGCGCGCTTTGTTGGCGAGCCTGCTCCAAAAGCAGAACATGCTGGAGCAGCGAGGAATGGCTACTGTGGCTGTTAGGGGCCGAAGGAGCTTCGGAATCGTGGGGCGCACCCGCGGGCGGAAGGCACGCCGGCAGGGACGATGTGCTGATGAACTTGCCGGTCAATGCCACACTTTGACGCAAGCTCTGGATGGTCTGCCGCTCTGCTTCCTGCTGGCCACTGAACTTCTGAGGAGCCTGAAATGAAGGAGAACCATTCAGTTTGAAATGTTTCAGGTTGTTAAACTTGACCTGCTTCTTGTGACATCGTAATTTAATCGGAGTTAAAATAAATCTAAAGCAAAACAAAGAACTCAAGAGAGAGGAAACCCACTGTGATGTGTGCGTTGGCAGGAAGTCCCAGAGAGATGTTGGGCAGAGATGGGGAGGTGTAGAGGCTCAGGGGGCTCGGTGTCCCATCTCCAGTCAAAGACTGATGGAGAGAACGCAACTGCTGTCAGAAGACACAGAGGAAAAGAAGTGAATCCCACAGGACAAACACGAATGCTTAAGATAACAAAACTTAAAGAAAGGAAGTGTTCTCTAGGGAAGACTTCACAAACACAGATTCAAAATATAACTTGAAGTACTTAAATGTCTGTTTATCTGTTTAATGTAATGTTTATCATGCAACTCCAGGACAGCTGTGAATCCAAAATACACTTTTGATTGTATATGTTCTAAGACATTCATTCAACCAAACCTCATTCACAGTCAGCAAGATATAAAGGGGTCATATGGCACGAATACGTGTTTTTCTGTGTCTTTGGCATGTTATAAGTTGCCCATGCATGAATTAGAATTAGAATTAAATTGCAAAAATGTAATTGTCGGAACAAAAGATGCAATCTATCTAAAAGCGAATGCTCACCAAGTCCTGCCTAAAACGCCGGAACCCCACAAATCTACGTCAGTTCGTGGTATGATTTGACTAAGAGCGCCCAAATGTGTACTTAAGTAAGGTGGGCGTACCTGTCAGTACAATTGTTTAGGAACCTGATGTTCCAAACATGGTAATAGGCGTTACATTTCCGTCACACGCTTGCTGAATTCGACCATTCACTGCGCATTGGGTTAACTGGCCAATCATAGCACACCTCGCTTACAGAGGGATGAGCTTTGTAAAAAATCCAAGCATTTTAGAAAGAAGGGGCAAAGAGGATACATACTTGAAAATACAGCGTTTTTGAACCTTAAATCGTGTATACACATTGCATTACATCTAAAACAACAATAATATTCAAGCAAAAGCAAGCAATGTTAAATACATCATAGAAAGTTTGCAATGTATAAAAACAAACGTACATAATCCAATCATGTAAAATTTTCGACAACACGGCACTGGACCAACAGGGCGAGAAAAAATAGGTTGTGCGTCTGTGTGCTGGAAAAGCCATCCTCTGACCCCAGACTCGAAACGCAGCCATCACAACAGCCAATGAACAACAACCAATGGATCTGTTTTACCAGGCAACCTTTATACATCATCAAAGACCCAATTTAAGTTTCTCTGTAAAAGTTGTTCATTGAGCCACGTCATTCTCGCTCGGATTCAAAGGTTATGCTAAGAAAAGACATAACAATAATAAGAAAAGCAACATTTGGAGAAAATTACCTGCAGCGGCAATGATGTCAGCACACTGTTCTCGCATTTATCCATCACTTCTCCTGTGGTTGTATTGCTAGGCTACGGAGGCTTTGGAATAATGATCTAAGGTTATTTGCGGGGAGTGGTACATGTTGGACTTAACTAATGAGACCTTTCTTAGATCATCATCCCCGTCACCCATTCAATGGCAGAATGGCAGCAGTCTGGGATTTTTCATTGAGGAACTCAACGGACGCTTTTTTCTTTTTTCATCTCTTTTATGTAAATTTCTGCTTGACAGTTCACAGCGGAAGCAACATTTTGTTAAAGAATGAATGTGAACTTTAACCCCCTTGCTCAGCCCTCCACCCCAATAATTAATCCTAAAACAAAAAAATGAAATGAAAATGATTTGCATCGCATTTACTTTTTTCTATTTGCTTTTTATTTAAACGCAAACCAAAATAAAATAAAATGAATACCATGCTATAACCGATGCATTTTTAATCAAATTTTCTCACTCTCTAGCAAGACCCCCAAGCAGCTCTGCGCTGTCCATCCGAGCTCTAGCATCTTACAACACAGTCTAAACCATTCCCTCAGACAGCAAACCACCCAAACCCTTAAAACTTGTTATTAAGGATTAGCATGTCAATCTTAGCCAAGGCCACTGAAAGGCATCATCGGTAGATTGTTTCCATAGAAACAGTGTCATTATCTAGGTGACGCCAATTCATTGTCTTTTTTCATCCCTGCCTATTGAGAAGCAAGGGGAGAGTGAGAACAGCGGACGAGGGAATGTGTGTATGTGTGTGTGTGGGTTGCGTCTCTCACCTCAGCGTGGATGTTTGGGACAGAGCCACTCGAACCGTTCTCAGCGATGGCACTGTTAGAGCTGTTTGGAGAACTGGGTCCCGAGCCAGGAGCGCTGCTGCACATCGAGGACACTAAAACACACACACAAGCACATTTTAGCTGCATCATTGCAACATTTTTTAGTATAATAAATTGCACCGTGCCTCAAGTGGAAAAAAAAGTGTAACATATACCTATAGCGTGGTAACAGGGTTGACATCTTTAGAGTTTTATTTAACAAGCCGTACACTTAAGATTGTAAAACTGTTAGATTTTTAATTTTGAAGAGAATATAATGCTGATATTTCTACAAGTATCTTTTTTAAAACATCAATTGTTTACTATATAATGACGGTAACAGGATTGACATTGTGTGATTTTCTACCACCAAAGTTGGCATCAGCTGTTTCGGATGTTTAACCTGTATAGATCTTTTAAATAAAACCGAGACCAGCTGTTGCATGGTCTAAACTTCTTCTATCTTCTTTCCTCCCCATGTGCCAAGGAGATATTTTGAGTTACTTTAACTGAGGGAATGCGATGAAGAGGGCGCCCCTATGGCCAGGTGAGAAGAACTTTGCTTCTCATCTGTTCTTTCTATTTTAACCTTACCAGAAAGACACTGAATAATATGCCTGAGGGTTTCCTTCACACAAACTGTTTACCTGAGATGTCGATCGCTCTTTTTTTGAAGGTGCTGATCACGGTCCCATCTTTCCGCCTGAGCAGTGGACTGCTTCTCCTCTCGGCCACTTTCTGTTTTAACCGTGAACGTACCTTCAGATTGGGCTCAGAAGCTAAGGGACAAAGAGAGAGACAGAGAAAATATATTTACTAAATGTTAAGTTAACGCGAATCGGATGTTGCTGCCACTTTACTAGGGTGCTGTTGGTGGTTTTTAGGGCGTTGCTATGTTGTTGCTCAGTGGCACAAGAGGCTACTTCCAACTCTCTAGATATTTTGTTTAATATATGGCTCTGGATCTCCTTCAATGCAACTTTATGGGATTTTCCATCTGTCCATCAGGTAAAAAACTGTAGATCTTTTCTTTCCTAAATGTGAAACATCTCAATAAGTCGCACAATTTTAAGCATTGTATTATGCTCGTATTCTGTGCCATAACACTAACGGTCAAGTGTTTGTTTTAATTACTGTATAAAAATACGAGCAACAGTAATAGTGACACATGACATATCAAACACCATGATGAGGCCTTGGAACATTTCTGTGCCTCAGCACCATGGACAGCGGCTGCTCATCTCTCACTCTCTCTTGCTCATATACACACGCACACAGAGATTAAGATACAAGCTATATTTACAGCCTGACAATTTGATTCCGGTGATGACGGACCAAATTAACCTAATTGAACTAAAATGGGATTTGCCAGTTTAAAAAATGCAGTCTAACCGAGACACGTTTGTTTTTTTGGGCCGGTTTGTGCGTCATTGCCGCAGTAGACATGTAAAGCAGATAAGGGCTTTTAATCCTAATGCTATCAGTGTCGTTAGTGTGGCTTTAATAAGATTTAAAACAAAAGTGTGAGACGCGTGGGGTGGAGATACAGCATCTAGGGACACACACAGACTGAGGTCACATTATGTAAGAAGTGACTGCTGTCGAGTTTTACCACAACTGTGTTAATATGGAGTAAAGGTTTTAACAATTACCAGAGTGCATGAGACGGCATACATCGCGTTATCTGTGCAGTGAAGTCTCTGTTGAAAGCCTGTGTGTGTGTGTGTGTCTATTTACAGACTGTCACTTCTATTAAGGAGAACTTTATACAGCAGTGTAGGTGTGACAGTGTAAGACAGCCGTTTGTAAAAGGCAGATAGCAAATGTTTGTGTGTGTGGGAACACAGACTGGCTGAAACAGTGTGGGTGTATTAGAGTATGGCTGATGGCTATGAGAGTGAAGAGCAGATGACCACAGTGTGTGTGTAGGTCCGCTCTACCGATGACTCATTATGACTCACACCTGCAGACTTCTCACTGAAAAGTCTCTATCCCCCACACACACCTTACACTGCACTCTGTAAAACCAGCGCATCGTGCATTGTTATACACGGTCATTCATGAACAAAAATAATTACCTCAGATTTAAACACAATCTACTACCGTATGTGAATGTTATAATTAAATCCATTAACACTTGACAATGCAGTGACAATTTTAGTCATTAATATAATTGGTTAAAAAAAAATGTGTGAATATAAAAGTAAATGATGCAGAAAAGGAAAAGAAAGCCAGAGGGAATGGGAGATGGAGAAAAGGGAGACCCAGCTGATGCATGCAGACCATTATGACAGCAGTTAGTCTGACATTTGTCTTCATCTGCCAGTGTTACCGTAACCTGGTCTATTTGGCCAAATGACGACTGGCTGGCGGACGTCACCATCTTTTGTGCCACAAGCCAGTTGGGAATTCATCCAACTGAGCTCAGTGCAGCTTTATCCACAGGCTGCCTCAACAAATAAAGTACATTTCTGTCTTGAATTTTACAGTATTGTGAATTTTTCTCCAAGCAATCATTTATTCAACGCTGTATGCCTTTCTTTCTTCTGCAGATTTCAAGAGAAGATATTTTGAAAAACGTTGGCAACCAAACAACGTTTGACCCTCATTGATGTCCATTGTGTGGACACAAAACCGCTGAGACATTTCTCCAAATATCTTCTTTTGTGTTCCACAGAAGAAAGTGTAATATACAGGTATTTAGGGGGAATACATTTATTACAGAATTTATTTGGTGGGAATTATCGCTTTAAAAAGTCTACCTTCAAATTCCTGACCAGTTTATCATCACAGTAAACCGCTGAAATGACAACATTTCTTGCATAAACACACCTGCACATAAATACCCACACTATCAAAGGTAGCAGCATGTGTACTCACCGGTCTTACGCAGAGGAAAGTCATCCTTGCCCTCGTAGGCTCCCAGCAGTGAGGGGAGTTTGTAGGAGGGGGGTGTTCCTGGTGTGTTGCTCTGCGGAGGAGAGCTCTGCTCCAGGGACGTATGGTGAGCCCCCCTACAAACACATACACACACACGCTCAGCCATCGCAATTTCATAACCCGAGTACCAACGAGGCCCATTAACAGCTTAATGTGGCGTGATGTAATATAAGCGCGCTCATAACAGCAGCAGATTCACATTATGCAGCAGAAACCTACTTTCTTGAGTCTGGTAACTTAATTTAAAACAAGTTTTGAAAATGGAGCACTGTGAATTCAGGTCTAAGGGTGAGAATGTGTAAGATTCAGGCTCTCACCAGCACTTCTGAGGAAAGGAATGGTTGAGTCCACCAGGACCGGGTTCCTTTTTGCTCAGCAGGAACTCTTGCAGCTTCAGTTTGACCTCAGTGCTGGCTATGGCGCCTGAGAGGGAAGAACGCAGTGAGCAAACAGGATGGATTTGTGTTTGGAGAAAAAAGTAGAATCTTCATCTCTGGTTTTGTTGGAGTAGGGTGGCGGAATAAAAAATACTTAATTTGTGGCTGCACAATATATTAAAATAATCGGAATATCACGAGTGCAAAAATGCAATAGAAGCATTATAATATTGCATAATGTTTGATGCATTATGTGGCAAGTTTTCACATTATTATTAAAAAAAAATAGCAGCCCTGTTTCTTTGTCACATTGAGTCATGTTTGTTTTAAAGTTATCTATAATAATCACACTGTTAATTTTTGTAAAAAGTACCAAGTTGACATGAAAAAACATGTTTTTTATGTGCTCACTCTCTATCACACCCCAATTCTCGTTGCTATGCAGTCGCTAGGGCGTGTTAAGTGGATGTTTACTAGTTCAGGCCAAAACAGCACTAAGTCTGGCTAACGATTTTGTTTTGTTTTTTGCCAATTTTTAAATACAATTAGTTAAAAAACACTTCACGTCAATAAGCCATGGGCTGCACATTTACAAAATAATGAGGGTAAAACGTTCATAGCAGGTTCTCCTGTGGTTTGACATGGATGTTTATCAAGCTTTTGTGTCAATTTACAGTTTAAAATGATGATTATTAACTTTAAACTCCCCATTTCAAGTAATTGTAATAATTAAAATGCATTTGACCAAAAAAATTTGAGTGGATTTCTTGCTTTTTTATCATTCATAGCTATAGCACAAACAAATCAAGACTAGACAGTGTGTTCAGAGGTTTGTTCCAATCCAAATCTCTAGTATTACCAAAAATAGTGACTTGATGCTCACGTGACGTGATAACAGAATATCTTCGTGTTCATAAAACGCCAGTTTTATGTGGTATGGCTGTTGTAATGAGGTGTTTGCATGCTGTGACTTAAAAAATGCATCTGGCATTTAGTAGAAAGGGTCCCGTGGAGAGCACTGGACATTTTCTAGCTTGCTTAAAGTATGTTCGTTTTGTGATTTAAAAAAGCCTAGTTGTGCATAACAGATAACGCTGTTTGTAAAGATAAATAACAAAGGATATAAATCAGAGAGCATAATAATATCCATTGGGTGATAAAAAGTGCTTTGTTAACGCGAGTTAAAAGGAAATGAGGTCATGGTGACTACATGTGTATAAATAACTAATAAACTGAAGAGGTGGGACACATACTCTCTTTGCCCTTTTCCTTGTTTCGTAGCATTATGAGCTGCTGTTCCAATCTCTGTTTCTCCAACTCTTCGTGACGCTGCAGCTCCAGCTTCCTCTTCTGCTCCAGCTCCTGTTGACGCTTGGCTGCGAGGATCTCCTGCTGCTGCTGCCCGAGAACACATCAGAGGAGGTCAAGGGTCAAAGTTTAAGGTGTGTACAGAGACGTGGAGTTCCACACAAATAAACATCACGGGTCCTACCTTCAGATGTTCCTGTAGCTGCACTTCATGTTGGCGCGTCAAAACCTCATGCTGTTTCTGGAACTCTGCGAACAGTAGCTGTTTCTGGAGCTCCTGCTGCTGTTTGAGCAAGAGGAGCTCGTGTTGAAGCTGTTTTTCCCTCAGCGTCGGGTCCACCGTGCTCAGAGCGTTCAGACGAGGGTCCGTACGCAGGTCCACCGGTCCTCCGCTACCTCCGCTCTGATCTCCACCACCTCCTACCGGGCTCTGCATCCCAGAGGGCAGCAAGGTCTTCACATCCACGGCTGAAGAGAGAGATGTCAGAAGTTTAGAGAACTTGATAAGCTCTTAAAATCTTAAGGGTATAGTTGAGCAAAACATTGTAATGTTGTCATGATTTATCACACTCATGTTATTCACAACTTGTGCGTGACTTTTGCTTCTGTGTAACAAAAAGAGGATATTTTGAGAAATGTCTCAGTGGTTTTGTGTTCATACAATGGAAGTCAATGGGGTGAACCGTCCCTTTAATAGTGAGTGTACTTTCAGGACTGCACAGATGATAATAATAGTTTCCCAAAAACATCAATCATCCCGTGAACCTAGTTTCCTGTCTTTCAGGATTTGTTTGGAAAAACAGGTAGTCACACCCTAAAGGCACACCACTGCTTAAGGTAGAAGTTAAATCGCTTAAACAAACCGAACAATGTTTTGGAAACGAAAACAATGTTTACAAGTCTTTAACACGGTTGAAATATTACCATCGCTCCCTGATCCCATCCTACTTTAAAATGGAAGGCCAAACTTGACAAACTATAGTTACTTCTTGATCCATTGTAACTTGAACACTTCAAACAAACCAAAGCAGAAAACAACCTGCAGCAGAAACACTCCTAGAGCACACAACGGTCAGAGGTTTCTGTTGTTGTTTGCAGAGGGTCACCTCAAACCTGTTCCCAGTCTCTTGCCCTACTAATATCCTCAAAATAGTATGTTGACACATGAATTTACAACTTGTTTAGAGCAGCTGGTTACATAAGCGAAGGCTTGGGTGTTTCATTCTGACAGGGTGCACCAATGACGTGCCCAGAAACGTTAGGTTGGCATTTGTCTTTGCCCATCCATGTAGCTTGCTTTGCGTGCACAAATGTCGACTGCCACCATGTTTTATATCACAAGCCAGATGGGAATTCATCCAACTGAGCTCGAACCAGTTTTATCCATCAAGGTCAACCTGAAAAAATGCTAAAACTGTCTTGCAGTTTACAGGTTGGCCTTGCAAAAAGCACCCATGGCTGACTGACAGAAGGCATTGTTAAAAGTTTATAGTTACAGTATATAACCCAAAGGAGGTCAAGGTAATGCCCTGGATTATCAAGATCCTAAAAGCAGCCAGACAGCTTTCTCTCACTTTCTCTTTTCAAAGAGTATCCCTGATAATAACAATATTACCACTGGATAGAAGACAATGGTTTTGGTTTTTCAGCAAGTATTTGGGATGCTTTAAAAAGAAAGAGAACACTTATCTGGGTTTCTGCTATACGAAAAACTATACATTCAACATCATCTGGATAATACCATGACGTAATACTTCATCTTTTAAGTATGCGCTGTTGTGTACGCCACGATGCAGGAGGTCGCTGAGAATACATTAACCCACATGTCACTCAGCTTCTGTTGTCGCCCCGGCTCGCCCTCCCCGCGACGGCTAAAGTTTACCAACACGCTAACGATCCGGTTTCTTTGCTGGATGCCTGACCGAAGCGTTCGGCTTACATGAAAATCAGATTACTCACCCTTTATCAGTCAGGAGCTAAATATAGCCTTCCTCACGCCCTTAGGCCGATTGACTGTGTCAAGCCTTTGACGTCAGTGCTTGGCCAACCGAGGTCGCCCAGGCGACTGCTCCTGTTACTGACCACATGAGCTTAGCAGATTTCCCTAGATATCTCATAGCCAGAAGTTGAGGGTGCTTCTCATATAGTACAAATTAGTGGATTTTGTTGATCAAGTGGCCCAGAAGGTCCCATTAGAGTTATTCAAGCACCCTGTCGAAATTTATGAGAATACGGGTGAATTCTACTTGAAAGAGGGCATTACTATATAAGCCTACTCACTTTGAAAGATAGAGCACTTGAAGTGATAGAACTATAAAGGTTTCAGGGAATGCGTTGGTTTGGAACAATCCCTAGCGAAGAACATCCCACCAATTTATTGTGTTCGTTTGACACAATGTTTAGAAAGACAAGGATGTGAAGCATAACTCTTATAGCACCTTGTGGAGTTCACCAGTCTTTTCCATTCTTGTCATTGAAATTTCTGAAGTTGTGTGTGTGTATATACAAGTACCTATATGTTATATGATTTTCATATTTTAATACTTTTATGTTGATATATGATTTTATATATCCCCCCTTTGATGCTTTCTGTAGAGCTGTTTTGCAAAAATGCACATTGTGAAAAGACGTTGTCATAAAATGAATCAATTGAAAATTAATTCGAATACTATCTTGATTATGTATGATTTTCAGAGGAGTATAATACTTGAGTATTTTTCTCTCGGGGATCAAGTATCTTTACTTCTTGTTTACTAGTGTTTTTACTTTGGAAATTGTATACTTCCATACATTATAAAGTGTGGCATATATCATACTTTTTACTCAACTACATTTGAAAACTGGATCGCAATTTGTACATTTAAAAAATTACATTATTACAGTTCTTTCTTACTTTTACTCAAGTAATTTACTCAACAATCATTTTGCTTGAGTAAAAGTAAGATAGTAGTGGAGATCTTTGATGTAGTTAAGTATTTAAGGTAAAAAACATGAAAAAAAATGTTTATGAAATGTGGTGAATTAAACTAAATATGTATACGCTTTATAATGTGGTGATGTAAAATTTACCAAAAGGAAAAACACTAAAATATATAAAGATACTCAAAAAATGTACTTGAGTAAAATACTTGAGTACTAAACACCTCTGACAAAAACAAGATTTTGGGGAAGTTAAAATGATTGCAATAAATATAGCATCTGCAATTCAAATTGAATTATATTTGCATAATGTTTGTTTTTTACAACCAAGAAAACTAAGTGACCAAGAAAATCTAAGGAAGGATTTTACTGATAATTCTCGTGTACATAGAGGCATCTGAGGAATTTAAATTATGTACATTTTGAAGAGTTCATTTGCAAAAACGAATAACTCTTTCAAAAATGTTCAAATATCTTTTTATTGATTGTGCATTTCGATTAATATCAATCAAACTGCAGTTGGGTTGTTTTGATTAAGTAATAACAACAATATTCATTTTTTAACCAAGTTTTTGCACATAAACTATATTAAATCATGTCAAGTAGTTCCCATGACATAAAAGAATGAAACAAAACTATTCAATAGCCAGTGAATGGTTTGTATTGCATGTTATTCGGTAGTGTCCTTTGCACACAGCACCTCATCACATCAGTCCAAACACAACATCTGTAGTGACAGACTCCTACATCCCAAAGGAACTCCTCTGAGGTGTTAATTAGCAAGCATAGGGACCATTAAAGACAGCCTTCCTATTAACTCCCAAAAAGACAACAGCAATTCTATCACATCTTACGCCTTTCCTTTTTTCAAACATCGCGTCCAGTTTAATTACATTCCTCCCTCAAATTACTGGTTATTCGTGAAGAAGCTTTTTTAAGCTGAAAGGTGGAGATGAAAAACACATTAAGTACAAGAAAGGAAAAAGGGAGGTTCTCTCGGATGAGAGGCTTTGAGGAAGTCCTCAGTGTGGAGGTGGGGGAGAGACTGAGGGGGTTTCCAGGCAATTTCCTTTGGGGAGACTCGACTGATTATTGCATTGCTCACGCACACACACACACACACACACACACACACACACACACACACGTGTGCACAAAATGGTATGAGAATCAAGCATCCAAAGACATTGTACTGTAAAACACACACACTGCAAAAAGTATTTCCTAAATCTGTACTTTTGTTGCTATTTTTGTGATAATAATTAAACATTCACGAAACAAGGTAGAACTATAACTTTAGAAAATATACTTTGCAATAATTTTACATCTAAAAATAGCCCCAAATATTTATCAATAGAGTAAGCAAATACATTTTGAGATCCTTTTCGCTGAGATATTGTTTGAAAACAAGCCTAATAATGACATGTGTACACACAACAATGGACTTAAAACAGAAAGGAATGTTCTTCAAACATTTTGTTTACAGATGACATGTTGTCACAACAACCCTGTTAACATGGATCTGCGAAAACAAATAAAACATAGCATTGTGCTGCATTAGGCATGCCAGGCCAATAGTTGGCGATGTTACTAAAGTATATTGAAAAACGTAATGCGTTTGCAAAACAATGTTGTGCTTAACACAGAGAAAACAACAGTCTTTTTTTAAATACCGTTTTCAGGTTCGCAAAATGTGGCATAAATGCTATAAATGTTTTTTAAGTTTTAAAAATGTTGATATTTCTATGAGAAACAAGAAAAACACCACACAAACGTTTTTTCGGTGCATTTTCCTTGGTGCCAGAATGCTGATATGTAAATGAGGACAATGGCTAAAACAGTAAGAACATCTCTTCAGAGGTACTAAAAGTGTATAAAAAAAGAGGTTAAAGCATTGTAACCTGAAAGGGTGAAAATAAAAGCGAGAAAGAGAGAGTGAGAGAGCAGTAGCTCCTCATCAAAATTAAAAGAAGTTGTTGAATATTGGTTGAGGCCGGACGATAAAGAGACGAGTGTAAGACGGAGCAGGTAAAATAAAGTAAATGGTTTTTGGAGAAATACGCAGGACTAATCAATGAAGTGTCTGGATGGAGTCCACCGTATGCTTCAGTAGCCAGATTTACAGCTCTCATCAGATTATATCGTACTCAGTGGATTACACTAATCGCCTGCAGGAATGGCCAGAAATAGCTCCCTATAGCGCTCCGTGCCACAGGTTTTACAAACTGGTGCCTGTGTGTGTTTATCTACACTTGATCCACTTATACAGTATTTATCTTATATTTGTTTGTAAGCAGTTGGGTAAGAACAATTCCTAGCATAACTATACTGTAAGCGTTAAATCAGGTCTGGTTTAAACACAACAAGGGTTAACAATGAAATAATTTTGTGAAACTGATAATCTTTTTTATAAATCAACATACATGTACATATTTAATGTAAAATAATAATAATCTTCACACACACATATATGAAGAGTTAGGTTTCAAATGAGATACAAATAAAAAATCATGTTTTTTATGATGGTATTATGTTTTTCTTGTGTTTTCTTGTGTCAGTTATACCCAGTCTTCTGTCTGGACATGCAAGAAAGTCTGTGCCAGTCTACAGATTTTTTCAGTTGTGTTTCTATCTGACACTTTGATAAAGTCTCCAAGTGTATGATGTCTGGTTTTAAAAAATATCTGTTCAGATTTTAAAAGTCTAGTAGTGTATTCCAGCCATTAGCTGTATTTTTTTTAGTTATTATGAATATAAATCAAAACAAAACAACTGCAGTTTGATTGATATGAATAGGAATGTATAGTAATTTTTTTTTTTTTTTTTTTTTTTTTCTCTCTCTCTTTCATTTTCGAACCAAACTCTTTATATATATATATGTATATATATATATAATTACACTAACACCAGCACACACGGTCTACCTTTGTAGTTCATTTAAAAAACTTTTACATTTTTAAAGAAAAGAAATAGCATAAAACTGACAATGATATTGTCTTCTGCATTTAGTGCACTTGGTAGTCCATCTGTCAAACTATAGAGAAATTATATTGACATTCTCTAGATGTTGCAGTGCACAAGCTTTATTTATTTGAACGAGATTTGTTTTTTTGAGAATATTTATTTACCCCTTTAAACAATGTTATTTCTACCATAAGCAACATTATTGTTTTTTAGTATAAAGCAAAACCTCCAAATAAAAATGATTATTATTAGGTTTATGAACCACTATTATGTGCCAAAGTAGTCTCTGTACTAGTAAAATCTCCTGTAAAATATGTCCATCATTTCCAGCTTAGAGCTTCACAATCTCCTCTGAACACTTCCCTGCACCTCTACGTACAACTGTGTACTAACAAAACCACAGCAGTCCATCTCCTACTGAAACCCTATCTTTATATAGCTGGCTCATGTGTAGACGTCTATCACATTAAACCACTCATATGGCATTTGCCGTTCTGTTTGATATTTGGGTCAAGAGCGACAAATAAACCCATTGTTTCCTCTTGTCTTCTGAGCTGTGTAGTGAAATGGCTGCCGTGTTTTCACTGAAGCAATGGGTCTTTCCTGGTTTCCCACTCTTCCTCTCCTTCCTCTACACCTTCTCCTCTTCATCCACCCCCACCCCGTCTTCCCCTTCACTCCCAGAAGAGATTAAACACAAGCAGCAACAGAACACAGTCTGCCTGCGAAAAGCGCAGTTATAAATAGCGCTGGATTAATAATGCTCTGGGGGGAGCGGAGCGGGAGGGGTGGGGATGGGGGGGCATGCTGCGCTTTTAAAAGTGAGCGAATCTATTTTAGGATTCGCTACATTTCCAGGCTGCTCTCTGCGCGTCTCCCTTGTTCCCTTTTCTTCATCGTGCCGTTCCCTTCACTCCCATCTTAAAACGACGTTACATATAACGCAGTGGCATTTCTTTTGCAGAGATGACCTCCTTTGACCAGAGGAGCATCAGGCACGGCAACGGCCTGTCAATAATATGTGATGAAAGCCCCGCCCCTTTTGGAGCAGACAGTTCAGGTTCAGTTCAAGGACGTCAAATGATGTAAACAGCATCAAACTAAATCACAATAAACTACAGAATCCTGCCAAAGTGCTGCTGTTTAGGTCAAAGTAGAAAAGAGAATACAGAAGCTCCTAGTCAGAAAAAATACTTGACATCTAACTGAGAAATCCTGCGGGAGCTTGTCCCTCATGGCAGTGAGAACTTCCTGCCCCCCTCTTCTCGCTCCTGAAGGGCTGCCCTTTTGTTTTCAGAACTATGTTGAAAGAGAAACTTACAGCTGACACAATTTGCTGACACCATTTCCCCCTTTCATCCCAGCCACGGGAGCTTTATTTGAGCAGAAAGTGTGTGGTGCAGTGACAAAGAGAGACGGCGACAAAGATGAACAGACATGTAGAAAGTTTGTATACGTTTGATATTAGGGATAACGTACACAAAAAAAACTCAAACAAGGTCATCATGTCCAAATGAACCAACTATGCATGAAATAAGAAAAATAAAACAAATTGAAAGTTAACGACAGGAATTTTCCATCTTAAATTACAATTTTATGAAGATATCTGATTTACAATGTGTTGATATTGTGAAACTAAAATATCAGCTTTTTTATTCTACATACATATTTTATACAAAAAAAAAAGATCAAGAAGTAATTTCGCTAAATCATCCAAGTAAATCCGCAAATAAAAAGTGCTTTAGGTCAAAAATGTACTAATAAACTTTAGCATTGCAATTTGATAGAACTTTCAAATCCTTAAATTAATAAATGTAATAATTACATAAGAAATATTTATATAATAAATTATATAAAAAGAATATCCTAAAGAACATATAAGAATATTGTCATAGTGTTTTATTCATAATAAATGTTTATGTATTATATTTTGGATATTTTCTTTTTTTATTCATATGTATATTAGATGATTAAAAGTTCTAGATAACATTTAGGCATTTTGGCAGACGCTTTTATCCAGAGATAAATATGTGCATTCCTATAAGAGGAAAAAGAGAAAGTATAAAGCGCATGTGCATATGAGAGAGAAAAAGAAAGAAAGACAGCGAGTGAGGCTAAGGACGCAAATGTGGAACCTCAAGGACAGTCATTAATAAATGTGCTCGCGCTCCCTTCTGTTCCACAGAAGCTCCTCTGTTGATCGCTTTGGGACACGGCTGTGAATCATGGGACGTGTTTCCCCTTACGCAGATACAAACTGCTGCATGAGATCTTGCAGGCTTGAGATATATTAAAGCAATGGAGCGTGCACATAGCCAGCCAAATTTGTACTATAAATCGACATTCTCTGAGGCCGATTATCAAATCTCGTTTTAAAAAACAAATTGCATTACAACCCCACAGTGGTTTGACTTCAAATAAAAGCTGTCAGTGGAAACTCCACTACAATGAGGAAATAATCACTTTGAGACAGAAGCGGCATCAATCAGTTAGGACTTTAGTGCACGGCTGACGTTTTTTTTTCTGAACGTGGTCATTACTTTTCCTTCGAACGTGCTCCTTTTTTATACTTTGTGGTGGACATTGATTTTTCTGCCTTTTTGATGGAAACGGGCTCCTGCGTCCGCAGCCTGCAATCTATTATTTGAGTTCTACGGGTTTCTTCAACCATCCCCTGTTTGAAAGACTATTTTGCAGCGAGCCCGGCTTACGTCATGGTTATTTTCTTCGGCAAGGGTACACCAGCGACGCTTTAGAGAAACGAGGGAGATGGAAAGGGAGAGAGAGAAAGAGAGAAAAAAACATGAATATTGCTTTCCAGAAATAGCACACGACGGCGTGCGATAGGCTGCCCTGTCAAATCTGGTCTGCATCCTCTCCTTGTTAACAGCACATAGATGAGCGAGAGTGAGATAGAGAACAGGGGGTGGTTGGGCGGGATAAAGAGAGAGTGTATCAAATAAAGTCGATCAGATCCAGCCGATGGGTTGGCAACATTGGGATTGTGGAGACCAAAGGAGTGCTGGTATATCTTTTGTGCCAGTTTTGAAGTGGTATAAGAAGTCGCAAAAAGCCAGTGTGATTTATTACCCCCAGGAAGCTCCTATGCCTTGGCAGGCCTGAAAAAGGGGTAGGTCCCCACGTCCTGGGAAAACGAGAAACCAGCAGCAGATCTTTGGTAGGAGCCCAAAAAGAACAAACTGCAAAGAAGTGAGAGGGTGAGGGGGGTTTGTGGTACTGCCTTGGCTTTTGCACCACATGATTTAAGTTTATTCTGCCTCTTGATTCATAAGACGATGACGTCAATAAAAGTGGATAATTACGCTGATGTAAGTTAACATTTGCCGGTTAATTGTCGATTCGTTCACGTCACAAATGCTGAATGGTGCTTTTTCAATTCCAGCAAGAGGACATAAAACCCAGAGGCTCATTTTCTATTTTTATCCTTTTATATGTAGAGCGCAGACAAACGGGGAAAAAAGTACTTTTGAGGCACATTTTTTATTTTGGAGGTTACACGTAACTAATATTTCACAAACAAAGTTGTGCAAAAACCGACTAAAGAACTACCTTAACTACTAACTTAAGTCTGCCGGGTGGGTAAGACACGAACGTGTTTTGTCATAAACTAAAAATTTCATCTGGGTTCAATACACTGTGAATTAAAGGGATAGTTCATCCAAAAAAGAAAAATCTGTCATTTACTCACCCTCTTGTCATTTTAAACCACAAAAGAAGATGTTTTGAAGAATGTTAGTAACCAGACAATGGCGGTACCCATTGACATGCATTGGTTTTGTTTCCATACAATTGAAGTAATTGGGTCCATTGTTGGGTTACCAACATTCTTCAAATGATCTTATTTTGTGTTCTGCAGGAAAGCAAGTAATTTAGGTTCGTGTAAATGATGACAGAATTTTTATTTTTGGGTGCTTTAATTCCTTTAATCACTTTAATTCCAAATGTATTTGGCCATTTCAGTTTGTTTCACAAAGTTAATGACACGAAGCTGCCCTGGAATGCAGTTTGTAAACACCGGGGAATATTCCTTCTGACATCCCCATATAGAAATCGTGCAACTAGCATTCAATCGGCAGTTGCACTTTTTCTATATCGCAACTGCCAAGGGAAAATTCCTAAACTGATCGACGCAAAAGCCAAACGCACCAAACACAGCTCTTCCTAGTGAACACATGGCAGTGAACTTGGGCGGCAAACTCCATTTCCCATCACCCCCCTTCTTTGCCCACTAGTCCAAAACAGTGTCCCATTCACCAGCGAAACCTCCACCAATCATACCCTGAGCTGCATGTGCCTAACCGCCGTTCCTTAGGGCTCTGGTTCAAATGGGACAACCTTTCATGAGCTGGAAAAAAGCGAAGAAGAAGAAGAAGCCACATGCAAAGCATAAACATTCAGACGATGAAATGTCATCGCTAAGTAGCAGGCTGAGTGCCGGCCACTGTTTACAGGTTCTATAAATGCACCAGCATTGACGTCAAACGCTTGCATGAGAGGAATGTTGTTTTCTGGGTAAACTTCAATGTGTGGTGCGGAATTCATCTCGCGCTGCTTTTTGGAAAGAGGCAGAGGGGGTCGATTAGTACAGTGCAGCAGAAAGATTTCGTCCTCAGAAGAAGAGACTACATCACAAGATAAGGACTGACGAATGGTTATATGCTTTTTAAAGTTAGCATCCTCCCAGTTCCACATATTTCAAAGCACTGCTTTATTACCAGTTTTCTACAAAGCGTGGAGAAAGATAAGAGAATGTATGCCAGAACATTCAAACAGGATATTAAAACATAATTAAAACATTACTTGATATATTAAGATCTCAGAAAGAGTAACATGCGGCCGACAAAGAGATCCATCCAAGATAATGCCACCTCCACAATCTTGACAAACAAAGACACCGTTTTAATAAGGAGGACTTCAATGATATTGTTTCTGGAGGTTACATTAGATTCCTGTGGCAAAGAACAATCAACCAAAACATAACACAAATCCTAACAATTCCTTTTGTCTATTTCCAGCAATGAATCTTACAAGATATCAAGAATTTAATGTCATGGGCTACCTGGCAAGCAAACAACGACAAAACCAATTTTCAAAGAAAAATATTTTAAGGTATATAGAAAAATGAAGATGAGAAAGAAACCAATGACGTAGAAGAAAATAACGAAAAATACATGAATACCAAATAAAAGTGGGCAGTGCTAAAGACACCAAAAGCTTTTGCAGAAAGGCTTTCTTATCACCAAGGTGCACCTATATAGAACTGGTTCAGCCATAAGATATTTCTTATTACATAAAAACCAGAGACTTAAAAATGGCAAAATCTTGAAGAAGTCTTTAATGGTCTATAAGCTGTGTGTAATGTTCAGACTCAGAGAGTATAGAATCGACAACGAATAGAATGCAACGGTGCTCTTTTAATGTTAAAAGATACTTGTAATGTTTTAATGCTTTTAAAGCATAGTCACATTAATATTACTCAATATTATTGTAAATATTACTCATTATCTCAGTAAATCCAGATGTTACTTCCAGGATTAGTGTTGGAAAATATCCACTTCCGAAGTGTCTTGAATGCAGCATAAAAACGACGTTATGACGTCACAAATATGTAAATTAACCCAACCATTACACAAACAGGCAAATAAAATAAAACAAAATAAATGTATGTGAAGGATTAATACTCTTTTTAATGGTATATTCTTTTAGTATATGGTCTGCATGTGAATATTACATGTATAATGAAGTGCACCCAAATTTCATTGTATGTGTCAGTCAATGACAATAAACAAATCTGATCTAATCTAAAAGCATAGACTTACATTCAAAGACACACTATACCTAGAAGGAAGTTGGTTTTATGACAATTTGTGGGGTGGGCATGTAAACAACAAGCTAGCAACCACCCAAAATACTAAGTAGCATTAAAACATTACAAGTATCTTTTAACACCGAAACCTCAAGCATTACTAATTTAAACAGACATATTGTTGTCTACGATTAACTCTCACCTCCAGAAATATCCTTGACAGCCATAACAGAACTACACTCTACGAAAACCCAATAATAGACGACAGGAAAATGATACCGGTCAGATATTATTAGCTCATGTGTAGGGTACAAACAGAACTGGCTGGAGTATATACAATTTCATTTTCACTCCAATGCCAACTATTATAGAAACTGAACTAAATCCCTCCAATATCTGAAATCCAAGTTTTCAGTCTCTTTGTCATGTGAAAATCTAACAGTTGAGCAACATAGCATTCTACATTTCTTTGACTTCCATGTCTGAATCTGATCCATTTTCGAGTTTGGATTGATTTATAACCTTTGCGTCATCCTGCCTTAATTGTTGATGAGGGAGTATTATCCTGTCCATTGAACACCTACACAATGTAACATTGATAACTGCTTAGCAAAGAGAGAGACGGATAAACAACCGATTATGTGAATCATCCACTGAATCAACCATTGAATCACTGATTGACTGACTCATGTTTGTTTCAATTAAATCGCCTGTCAAACACGACAGCAAGTGCGCTGCACTTTGAGAATAGACTTGAGATTAAGTGCTGTGAGTGAACCGGGTGTATTGGGCTAATGCATTCCCATAGTGCGCCACAAAATCCTGTTGCCATTCAAGACACAGGGTGCATATATGTACCCGTAAACAGGCGTGACATGCCCAGGGCTTATTTTAGCAAAGGGACATCGTTGGGCAGAAATAGTCGACTAGCCATGGTTGGTTTGGTACAGCTAAATTTAGAGGAGCTCTTTGCCAAGATTGATTTAGCAACAAATAAAAAAAACAAGGGTTCAAGACTGAAACCCAATGGATAACGTTCACTTGGCCACTTAATAGTATTGTTTGGCAAACCACATTAGATAGTTTTGGCACAGAACTTGGATGACACATGCACAAGATCTACTGACACTGCTACACTGCAATTCTGGGAATTTGTCAAAAATATGAATGTGCATCATGAACGGGACGTAAATGATATCATGGCTGAAAAATCTAGAGCGTGTAGGTGAGCCAGAGGGACGGAGACGGCCAGCGGCTGGGCATGACATCTTAATGTCAAAGCAAAACTGTTGTATGCCAAGCCATTGATTTTCAAATAAGCAATTCAAGGCATTTATGCAATGTGGACTTTTAGCGTCAGCTTCTGTTTCTAATTTTAACAATATCTGTTGAGTGTTTTCATTGTTCTGTGACTGACGTGCTCCGTTACGAAGGTCGAATTGCTAAAACGCACATGAATCAAAGTCTGCAGAACAAAAAAACGGTTCAATTGTCAGTATATTCTTTTAACTTTCCAATCAAATGATAAATCTCTACAGGGTTTTCCTGAAAACACTGTTCAAAGTAAAATTCACGCCCGTTTCTAAGGCTATTACACAGTCACACATTTCCAGTCTGATGAAGGCTCAGACAGGCACCTAGTTACACATCAAATCTGTCTAATCCATACCGATTCAGCGTGATGTTGCAATGCTTTTTCCATTACATAACGTAGGTACAATTAATTAAAAACCTCCTCGGGGAATATCGACTTACGATTCCATCCTAGTTTAACAAGTTTATGGGATCAGTTCAGCTTAACAGGTAAATCTGCTTTTGCAAGCTGGAAAATCTGCAAAGAAATGTTCCAACACTGCCCAGCAGCTTGGGTACAGTTAGCATTTTTGAAACAATGTCAGAACCTTTTTGCCATATTTTCATGACAATCGAAACTAACATATTTTTTGGGAAAAATCAACAAAACGTCAACGCATATTTCCAAATGTAAACAAAAGAAGTAGATGGTGCAGAAGAGACAGATGTCCAGACGACTACAATTACTGTGCACACCCGCTACTACCTATACATTGTGTTACATAAGCAGAAGGCATGCTGTACATGATATGTGAAGTGTGTCAGGTTTCCTCTAGACCAATTACAGATGTCAACACTCAGTTGTTTCCCAGTGCTGATGAGAAGTAAATAACTGTAGTGTATGCTAAAGTGCCCAGAATGTTTTGTTAAAGAAGAAGTTCACCCAAACATGAACATTCTCTCATCATTTGCATGTGACTTCTATTCTTTACTTGAACAGTTTCGTTAAATAAGCAAAAAATATGTTTTTTTTCTTTCACGTGTCATTCCTCTTTCAAAGACATGTGTAAAGCCATTGGAGACATTTAGATTAGTTTAATGATGGATGGATGTGCTTTTCTGGAGTGTCTTCATTTTGAGTACCATATAATAAGATATTGTGAAATTTTCAAATGAAATAATTGGTCTGTGTTTAACTAAAGATAGGAAGTCATATGCATCTCAGATACTTCATTCAAGAATAAAGGCAATGGAAGAAACATCTTTACCATGCTCAATATCTGCTTGACATTTTTCGGTCAAAAATCATACAGAATTTAAAAGGACTTTTAATCATTACATTACTATCAAGTATCTCCCATAAGCGTCAGTATTAAATACCAAAAATGAATCAGATTTACTCCAGAAATTGGGATTTTGTGATTGTGCTTCCAGGATGCTCACTACATAATATGGCACTACATGTGTCATTTGGCAACAACAGCCTATTTTTACAAGAGCTGTTGGAAAAGAGGAGGTGCAGAATTTTCTTTCTCACTTTGTTTCAGTATAAGGACATATGGTTGGAATATAAAATAAACATAGCAATACACAAAAAAATATCATTTTATAAGTCTTTATTCATTCATAAAATAAAAAAGGCAATTATATACCAATTATATACTTAAACCAATATGTAGCCACGTGTTTAATGATAAAAAAAATCAATAAAAATGTTTAAAAAAGAAGAAATACGCCAGCGAAGCTGAAGTGAACCTGAACCTTTTTAAATCAACAAAGATTCACCTTAATGAATTTCAGACCAGTAAAAATAAATCCCTTCTACGAACGGAGTACTAAATGAAATTATGCAACATCACATCTATCTATTTGAACAGGTGTGAGATAAACAGGCCCAGAGCGAGGCAGAAGAAACGGCCACACACCCACACGCTGTGACACAGTCGCTCCTCTCTGTTGATTCAAGCGCAGGTGAGAGAAGGCCGAACCTCGCAGGGCTCTGACGGGAATGTTGACGTCACATTTGACAAGGACGAGGCACAAGTTTGCTCTATCAATATGAATCTGAGTGTCTCTCTAAATCCACAAAACTAAATGACAACATTTCGACTTCTTACAAGTTCATTTTAAGCCACTAAGCACACATTTGTATTCACCAGGTTGAGTGCTTTCAAAAGAATTTCATGGCACGTGGTTGGACGTATTAGCTTCACAAAATTAACCTAATATTTTTAACGTGAAGCGACATTGATGGTACCGGAGAAAAGAAAGCCAGCCAAATTTGTTTATAGATTCCAGGTTAACATCATGACTCTCTTGATTTTGTCCAAACAGAGTTTGACCAGACAAAACAAAGTCAAGATGTAGCCACAGCACAACTGTTGTTCTATCAAACAAACATCAACAACCCTTGACTTCAAAGTATCTTCAATTGAAGCAATGCAAACACCCTCGTACCACCCTTTTCGCCTTTTCTCTCTTGATGCATGCAATGCATTGCATTTCTACATCTATATCTACATCTCTACTCTTTACTCTTTCTCCAGAACTCACCGGTACTAGGCATGCTGGTGCTTCTGGACTGAGGTAGCAGCTCCACGGGTTGCTCTCGGCTGGACGTGGTGTCTGAAGAGAAGCAGGATTCTGTCTCATAGATCGTCTGCAACATCGCGCACAGTCCCGGTACGGTTGGCTTCAAAAGCATGCCAGTCTCAAAATATCACCCCACATTTAACGCCAAAAAAGTCAAAAAAGATAAAACATAGAGAACCTACTCTCAGTCATCAGCGCTGCTCAAAAAACATGAACACATTAAGGGATGTTTTTTTCTATCCTGGGAAAGAGCTGCGGAAAAGACGTATCCTCTTTTTTTTAAATCAAGAGGAACAAGCGTTGAGAAAACAAACAAGACTCTTGCCTGTTAGTTCCATGTTCAAAACAAACATGCACGAGCAAAACAGAACCGGTCTCCGTGGAAGAAGTGCCGTAGACGAATCCTTAAATTGTTCGCTCAGACTATCAGCGCGTCCACCGTACAAACGTCTCTATTCATAAACCAACATCACCTTCTTGTCTAATCGTCTGTTACAGAAACAAACAGCTAATTCACACCGAAAACTCCAAGCGTGGCTCGTATCCAAGTCCCCCGGCTGAGCGTGCCTGTATCCAGTCTGAAGTTATGCATGTGGAATTAGCGGACTCCAAAAAAGCGGCTTCCCCATGACGAAAAGCAACGAAGAAGAGAAAGCGATCAAAGAGAGATGCCATACAACAGACAGATAGAGAGGAACACACAGTACATCCCTGGGAGACTTTTATCGGCAAGGAGTTAGCTGCCTGTCCCCTTCTTCCTTCCTTCCCCTCCTTATCCTCGCCTCTCCGAGTCTGCTGATCCGCGTAATACGGCCGCAGATCCACAAAGCTCGACCTTCTGATGAATGGGCTTAAAGTGAACCATCTAACGTTGCCGCTGTGTTTTCTTTTGCATTTCAGCTTGAATTGTTTGAAGCTGTATCTCCACACCCTCCCCAGCTGCACATAGCGAACGCGAGAGCAGAGGTGTAGAGACGCAGAGTTTACAAACAGACTGTAGCTGCTTCGGGCTGCTGGAAATAGCTGCCGAGCGACAGGGGAGGGGCGGGACCGTGCTATAAATAGAGTCGGGAGCTGAGAGAACGAGCGAGCGAAAGAGAGAGAGAGAGGAGGGGGTTGAGAGAGACAGGCAGTGAGTGAGAGAGAGACAGAAAGGTAGAGACAAAAAGATAAAAGGGAGCGGATGGTGGACTGTCTGTCATGGAGGTGGCGAAAACAATCAGTCGATCTGATACAGTATTAGACCGCAGAAGTGTGACCCAAACAACAAAGCTTCATTCGGAGTGAGAGTAAATAATACAAAGATCAACATCCGCATGGCCCCAAAAGCACACCGCAGGAAAAGAACGCTGCATATCATTTACATGTTAACCAGCGCAGGATATAATGAATGAGACGAACCACGTAGCCGATACGCCACCGCTTAAATCCAAGCGTTCTGCACAAACAACCGTTTTAATTCTTACACAAGGAATCTGCGTCAGCACTATTGACACAGAGAACACAAGGGTCACCGTTTCACAAGCGCATGTGGGCCAAAAGACTTGGACGGCAAGTATTATCAAACCAGTGACGTGCTGATGTCTGACAGGTCACCCATCTTACCCTACAAATCAACAGTAGCCACTTGCAAGGCACGTAAATATTAATCAATATTATACAAGTAAATATGAATGATAATGATATTAATCAAATATAATTTATAACTTTCATTACATTATTAAAAGATTTTCATCAATTATTAACATAATAGTATTATTAATAATAATATCTATGCTAATAATTAGGCTGTTTTAGCAATTAGTAATAAATGATTATCTTTAAACGATTAATATTAATATTATTATTATTATATCAAAGACCTTTTAAAGTTGCTTTTGAAATGCACATTTTGCATTGGATAATGGAGACCTTCGTTCAATTTCTTAAATTCAGAGACAAGAATGATGTCTGGAGGTGAAACCAAATCACACTGCAAGTCTAAAAGCACTAAATCTTTCTGACAGTAGGCGTGAAGCAATCATAACGTATCCAATGCATCCATTGTAAACTGAACCATCGATTTCATACCCTCCTGTCTGACAAGATTATGCAGCATCTTTATTCTGCCCTTCTGCAACATCCACCGCCTCCTAATGCATGCATCGCATTTATTATCCGAGATGGGAATTATGAGAAAAAAGTAACTGACCTGTTGCACAAACCTCCGACGGAGATGCATCAAGCCTGAGGGAAAGAAACAAATCTGAGCCCAGTTTCGCAGTTTTCTTACGATGGCTAAACATTTGTTTCATGCGAGGAAAGTTGGTCCCAGACCAATATTAAAGGGTAAGATTTATCCAGAGTGCCTAAATTAGCCCACTGACGTGTTTTCATAGAGCAGCCTGTAACCATGACCACTGGAGTGCTTGAGAGTTAAAATGGATTTGGCTCAAGAGCAGGCAAAGATCAAAGAAAGGCTTTGTTAAGTACTTGTTCGAAAAAAAGACGTGTTTAAAACAACACGGAACAGATGTGTGTGTACCCAGCGGCTCCTATCATTGCCTGGTTATAAGACGTGCCCTAAAGAGTGCAAAAACAGCTGTATGCAGGAAAAATCTAAGCATGGTCATCTAATATTTACTGTATTATAATATTTTTGGGCACTCATTGCGGTTTTTATGTTTTGGCACGTTCATTGCATATTAAGTTTTGAAACATTTGTCTTCAAAGGGGTAGTTCACTCCAATGTTATCATTTACTCACCCTCATGTCATTAGAAACCAGTATGATTTTTTTCTGCAGATCAAAAGAAGATATTTTGAAGAACGTAGAAGTCAAACAAAACAGGGCCCCATTGACTTCCATTGTATTGACTCAAAACCCCAGAGATTTCTCAAAATAACTTCTTTTGTGATGCGTCTGTCCCTTTAAGACTGACTAGTCGACTATTCATTCATAAACCCGAGGACTAGTCGTTTTAAATGTTTTTTTACTTTTGCACACCCCTAATCTAAACACCTCTGCAGCAGAATGAAAGACTAAGCAGATTTTGAGACAGAGCAACAAGTCCCAAGTTTACGTTTATACACGGCCCCTAAACTAAGGTCTTGTCTGTTGGCTTTAGTTTCAAACCGCCCATGTTATTTATAGGTGGATGTACCTTTTGGGCTTTATGACGTTAGTTGGGCTTATATTTAGCCATAGGAAGGTTGGGGGAGTAAACCACTTGTTTTTTAAGCCCTTTTTTCGCGAGTGATGAACTCATGTTGGTAATGTCAAGGACTTTGGCAGCAGACTCTGTTTGACAGCTAGTCTCTCACTCTCTTTCTATGCCTTTAGCGAGTCCTGACCCAATTATAGGAGAACCCAAAGTGAGCCGTAACCTCCCGTCTTTGGGTTTGGAGGAACCGCGGATTGTGGAGAGTAATGGTGACGTTGGGAAGAAGGTTGTGGACAGTCAGAGTAAATGTCTGAAGATTCGGAGCATGTGAACTTTCTCTGACCACAGACTTTATTAGCTCACACTTCGAGTGCCACAAAAATAGCCTCAGTTTGAATGAGATTAATTAAAACAAAGCCAAGAGAAACAAATTGGTTTCCCACACAGATAACTTACCCGGTTACAGCTGGAGTCTGTCGTGTGACCACTGCCATCATAAGAAAACACATCTTAAGTATGTTGACTATTAGAGTTGTTTTCTACGAAATGCATTAAAACAAAAAATTGGTCTAATAAACCATAGACTTGAACCACATCATATCTAGGGACCAAATTTTGAATATAGGGCCACTATAAAAAAAACACCCCAAAAACCCTCGAAACACCACAGCAACACTCATTGGACACATCATCACCCGAACCAGACCTTCAAAGAACTCGACCGGCGCCGTCGGATCATTTCACTGCAAGTCGATCCAGACATGGCACATACTAGCCCAGAGCCTGTCAATACTGCCTGAATAACAAACGGCCAATCGATGAGCAATCTGTTACCTGTCTCGATTATGAGCCCAGAAAAATTCTCAGGTTCACAAAATCCATTCCGCAAGCGCTATTGTGTACGAAAACAAACCCGACAAACCAAATTAAACCGAATCAGCGGGACGAAATGAGAAATAAGCACCCGGTTGCAAAATTGTTTCTTAAACGTCCCTGTTTTGAGCAACTGCCAGATATTCCTTTGAGGGAATGAGAAAGAGGACCTGCCGTGGGTTTGTGCACACGTACACACTAAAACTCCTCTCGAGCGCACGCATAAGTAAATACGCTCGGAGACATCAAAGTCTGATACGGTAGCCATATACATTAAGAGCTGGAAAAACAACCTTTTTTGGATCATCATTTGGTGACTCATATCAAGGCATAGACAGATGCACTTCCACCGAAAGTGAGGATTCACACACATACACACACAAGCGCAGCGCAGGGGCCGCATACAGATTCTTTCTCCTCAAATAGAACATTGCGATGACTCATTCTCCGCACAGCCTCAACTGCAATGCTCCTCCCTGCCACAACACACACGCATTCACATACAGACCTCTGTGTATTTATTTTCCTGATTCAAATATTAACACATGCATATTATGACAAGATCCAGCATTCCAGAAAATCAATGGTTGATACGGGTTGAATTACTTAAACCTGAGTTTATTGACTAGTACAGACCTTTTTTCAGGTAATGTACTATTTATGATTGAGCTGAATATGTAAAAATGGAGGTATGGGTAGAACTAAGGCCTGGACTTTTCAAGAGTGCCCTGGTACCACACACACAATTTTCTGCGAAAGGCTATTTGATGTGTGTATTTTAATGAATTGTTCATTTAGGGGTACTGTAGAAACAACATGGCGAATTCCATGTAAGGAAACCCGCGGTGTATGTAGATAGAAAAAGCTCAGGGTTTTTCCTGGCTCAAAATGAGGCGGAGGTGGTGCCAACCTGAACTTGTACACACACACGCACTTGTAGGCCCACTGTACCTTTAAGTGGCTTAGCCAACCACTTAACATATTAAAAAATTAAACGTTCAAATAATAAGATGAAAATGACAGTTATTTAGTTATATAAAATATAACTTTGATTCAACCAAACACAAATGTTTTTAAATCAAATAAAGCTTTTTATGCATTTCAACTAACTATTCAGCCCACAATAACTAAATTAACCAGTCTTACTAAATAAGCAAAGCTCATTCACATCCTCCTTTCTCTTGTGGTTAGCTGAGCTTTAAATTTTTCACTGATCTTTTATATTTGCTAGTGACTTTGCTAGTGACTGATTTGCTAGTTTCAAAAGTTTAAACGAATCGGTTCCGATGAGTCATTCTGATCGTAATGTGCGTTCGTTCATACTGACGCCCTCGCTGTAATCTATAAAACCTAGAATCAATTACCTTGGCAGATGGTAACGCATTGCAACTCATTTAAAAACGTATGTTTAACATGTTATTTTGGACCTGACCAACCGCAGCGACGATACACGGGAAGCTGCAATCGATTCTATATTAGGAACTTTTTAGAGACATTTTTTTCATATTAATGCGTTAAATATTTTTTACGCAGAATCCTTTTGTTTCGTCATCCTTTGTCTAGCGTTACGTTATATAATCATGCTCTTATTCATGTAAAGGCTTTTAAACCACTCACGCCCGATTTGAAATGCGTTCAGTGTAGATAGACAGCTTCTAGCTGTGACGCAGCAAAATGCAACGCGACAGCGGTCCAGCCTGGTGTATGCAGTAACGGGCTAAAGCCTGCGTCAGTTGATCTCTATCAGAATCTGTCAGACAGCGCACCATTCAATTCATTCATTCAATTTCAGTATATTTCCTACCTGTTAAGACATGAGAGCTCTCAGTTATACAGTTGAATGGCTATAATTAAAGGTAGAACAGGTGATCCTGTCCAGAATTTTTTTTGTCACGCTGGTTGGAAATCTCTTTTCATTCGGCTGTCAATCAATAAGTGATCCAATGTTCATTTTTATAATTATATAATTACTACATATTTGACATATTTTAAATTGAGATTCATACTTTTCTACTTTAACGATAAGTTCACCCATATGTTAAAATTCTCTTATAATTTTCCCATCGTCATGCCATCCCAGATGTTTGTTTACATCTCAATTTCGTTAAATAAGCTAAAAATTTTAATGCCACAATAATGGACTGGAACTTTATGTATTACATCATTACCCAGTGTCTAACAGGAACTTTGCTGCATCTAAGCCTATTTTAAAGTTGTTGCTTACATTAGCTGTTTTCACGCGATTAATCACTGAAAACATCTGTTTTTTTTATAGAATGCGCTACTTTTTACTTAACTTTTATATACTGTAACAAGGGAAAGAACATGTAATTAAAATAAAAAAGTTACCTTCTCTAATGTGTTGCAATGTCGCGTCGCGTCTGTCACGGTAGTACACGCTTAGTTCCAGTTTTATCTCAGAAATGTGTGTTCATTTACCTGGCAAATGTAAAACCGGATTTACAACACACTTTCTTACTACAAAAACTAAAGTAAGGTAGGAAAACACTGGTTTTGAATGACATGAACATGCATTTAAATGCCTGTGCCATTAAAAATCGTGTGCCTACCCATTAAAGGAACCAACAACCCCAAAAGAACACAGAAGCAAAGAAAAATGCAACATTTGACACACTTATCCTTGAACTTGCACAGCGCCTACAAATGTAGAGCCCATTATTGATGAAGGGCTTGTGCAGATGGAATGACCTTTCATTGGAGGAACAGAACTGTACGACATGTCCCCAGCAGAACAAAAGGCCCTGCCGCATGGTTGAATGGATTGACACTCGTTTCTTTGATGGGTCTGGATACATTGGATCACATAGAGCTTCAGGCTCACTGGACATGCAAACGATGGTTTCCCATTACAACACTACAACTGACGTTTCAGGAGATGTGTATATTCTGGCATCTGGAATTGGAAAACTTTTCCTCACTAAGCATTTTTGTTTTTGTTACATCTAAAAAACTAAATAGAAAGTTTATTTTATAACCCCATTGACAGATTGTTTTGGTTGTTTCAAACAATAACATTATATTTTGATTCATAAAACAGGCCACTTTCCATGTCAAATAAATCTTAATTTGAGAATTTGTAGACAATGTTTCTTCTAGTTTTCATTTTAGAAAAAAGATCTGTTGGTATCTGGTTTCATTGTATCTCATATTACTCAAAAATGTCAAAGCCATTCTTATACACACAGCACACAGATGCAGCAGAGACAAAAATCAAAGAACCAATCAACTTGCATTAAAGCAAATCAAACGGACCAACCAGCAAAGACCCCTCCGAGCAGTGTTGATGTGGGGTGCAGTATAAAAGGTTGCCACGGCATCCAGTGACATTCAAAGACGTCATGAAGGGGGACAGAGGGTTAATAGAGGTTGTTACCGGTTCTAATTATAAACGGCAGAGAGCCAGGAACAGATGAGGGGTGGAGAGGAGAGAGAGGGGGCGGGAGCAGGGCTGAAGGTTTGAACTACAGAAGCAAAAACCAGGTAGAGGGATGGTGGGATGAAGGGGTGAGGGTGAAACGATGAGGTTTCAGCAGATACAAGCAAAAACTACAGTAAATGTTGAGAGGCAAGGTTGCTATTGTGAGCCATGAGACATGGAACACTATGAGCTGAAAAAGTCTTTGACACATGATTTGTTATTGCTACAGTTATACTATATTGCTACCATAACAAACGGATTCAAATAATGCCACAATAATAGCCTGTCTGCAAATTGATGGTTCAATTGACTTCAACTGACCATTTGCAGTATGGAAGTCAAAATCTCTTTAAAGGAACAGTTCCCCAAAAATGAAAATTCTTTCATCATTTTCTATACTAACCCCCATGGCATTTCAAATATTTTGAAGAACATTGGCAACCAAACACTGGACCTCATTGACTTCCATTAATGGACAAAAACCCATTTCTCTAAATATCTTTTGACTTCCAAAGAAGAAAGAGTCGCATACAGGTTTTGTACCACGAGTGACGAACCATGAGTATGAATAAATGATGACAGAATATTTACTGTGTAATGTAAACTATACCTTCAAAGAATGAAATAGAATTTGAATTTGAAGATTTAATACAGCTTTAAACAAGAGAATAAATCCTGACTAAGCGCCTTTTCCAACACTTTCCAGCTACAAAGGCAGCTTCCTTAAACAAGAAACCTCAAGTCCCAAATCTAGAATGCACTACCCAGACAGCAACTCAAATATTCATACCAACATTGTATGGCATGAGCCTATTGTAAATACTAATACTATAGCAGCTAGTTTTTGGAAACCAATGAACTATATTGATAATTGGGGCAATGCATTCTGGGACTGCCATTTTCCCCAAGCGTATCGTCCTGCCTTATAGTTTGGTCAAATCAAAGTGTGTTAGGAGCCACAAGGATTATGCTTCCTCTTAAGGCATCTCACTAATAAAAAAACGTTGTTACTTTTGCAGGAAACACTTTATAATACCGTTTCATACTTAATAGGTGGGTAATGCAGAACAAATGGTTAGTGATGCATTAACATTGTAGTCATTACTGATAACTAATAAGGAAGAAAGATGAACCAATCAGTAGGTAACAGCATCCAGATGTTTAAGGTTAGAAACAATTAGTTACTTATTACTTATTTAAAGGTCCAGTCAGTGAAATCTAGCGGCAAGGTTGCGAATTGCAACCAACCGCTCACTCCACCCCTCTCTTTCAAAACACTACGACTGCTCACAGACCATGGCGAATTACATGTAAGTGGACCCGTGTAGATAAAAATAGCTCATTCTAAGGTGATAAAAACATAACATTTCATTGTATAAGCTCTTTATACACCTCTGAAGGCATATCTTTGTATATTATATTGTATTTCTATCAATAGAACATCCCAAAAATTACACACTGGACCTATGATAGTCATATAACAGCTAAATGCTTTATGTTGAAACCAGTAACTTTGTATTGGGACCTATATGACATATCACTTATTGCTCTCTAAACTCTTTTTAAGACGCTAAATGATTAAATGTAAATGTTATGTCACATACAGAACCATACAATAACTAAGACTCATTTAAAATAAGTATCTGTTATCTACCTCTTAACAGCTGCTAAAAATAACTGTGTCAATAAACTGGTTAAATATAATCTTGTGACTATTAAAAATAAAAAAAAATTACCTATTTTGTTTACTTTCAGTGAACTTCATAATGTTATTTCACCAAACTACTGTCCAATATTGTCCTGATTAAGATTTTTATTTTTAATATCAATCATATCATGAAATAAATGTATTATTCTTTATCCTTTTTTCTATTTCATTTATTTAAAAGGAAAAAAAATAGAGAAATAAACCTCCTAATCACTGCATCACTAGCCAACTTACCTCACAAACCTATCGGTTATATCTCTCCTTGTTGCTTATTATGAGTGTGGTGGGCAATAGCTCAAGAGTTGTGTTTTCGTTATTAACTATTAAGAAATTTTTGGTAACCCATTAGTTATTATAAAAAAATATATATTTCTATGTTCTTAATTAATTATTCTTGAAAATCATAGTAACCTTTTAGTAATTACTCAGGTCTTAATACATCAGTATTAAGTAATTACTCATGATCCGGAACAGTATTATAAAGTGAAAAACGTCGTAACTTTTTAATAATTAGGATTAAGTAATTACTTATGATCCGGAATTAAAAGACGGATAATAACAATTATAAAGTGAAATTCATGATAACCTGTTAATAAAAATGTAATTCTCGGGTATAGGAAATAAAAAGAAATCCCAAGTATCCCAATAAATAAAACAGTTCTATTAAAACAAAAGCTTGTAGTAGCTACTTTACAATCCACACACACCTGAATAGAGCTGACTTTTAATGGACACAATAGATGAATTGTTAATAACTATTTGGTACTTACCTTAAACATCTGGATGCTGTTGATTAGTTAATCTTTTTCCTTATAAGTTATCAGAATTGACTACAGTGTTAATGCAGCTCTAAACATTTGTTCTGCATTAGTTCCTGCATAACTACCTATTAAGTATGAAACAGTATTATAAAGTGTAACTCTTTTGCAAAAAGATAAACAAAAAATTGAGAAAAGAAATTGTCGTACAGAATTCAACATGCCAGAGCAAAGAGATTCTCTGCTTTTATCATCAAAAGTCCCGAAAAAAAATGAAAGAAGGGGAGGAATGTAAAGTATTTTCTCTGATGCTGGATGATGAGCAATTGAAAAATATTCTTCTTTTTCAGTTCACATTGCCTTGATTATAACCACACTTATCAGATTTTTTGTAACCTCACTTATCTGGGGAAAAAACAACGTTTCCTTAAAGGTGAAGTTTGTAATTTCTCCACCATGTGCGTCACCAAACAGAATCGCAATAACAGCCATTTTAATCTCCCCCATCTGCAAACAGGTTGTTTCATTACAAAGCCATCGCACTGCCTGCCTGAACCAATGAAAATCAGTAGAAATTACACACCTAACCTTTCAATCAGAAACGTCACTATCAGAAGTCAGCATCAATTTCATATTTTTTTTCCACATAGCTCTTCCTGTGGTCTACAGAAAGAATCTGCAAAAAATTTTGCATTTACGGTGCCAATCTTCAGAAACACAGCAAAACGCGTTAAACAGAGTGGAGGCTGCTTAAATGTCACACATTTTGTCTGAACTTCCTGTGAAGCAATCAACATCCAGAATGAGTGATGGTACGTATGACTCTTTACCTGGTGTATTGGGTGAATTCATGGGTGATGTGACTGGTCGCCTCTGAGTTTGAAGTTCTATAAGACGTTGGGAGAATATTGGGGATAAGAGTACTTGTTCTATTTCGCCCGGTTATAGAGGCAAGGTGCCGTGGGACGCAGAGCTCTAAAGGGGGTCCTCAGTATCAGCCATGACCGTAGACCCCACGGGGAGGGCTGTGATGGCAGGCAGGGCACCTTCACTGCAACAGACACAAACAATGGAGATGTGATTAATGTTTGGATGTGTGTCAATCTGCTCCAATATGAGTACACCACCCAAAAGGTGAACAATTTTTAGCCTTACAAATTCCCAGAATGCACCAGTTTGCATCGACTGCACACCATATTTACTTTCCATAAACCACCTTAGTCTTAAACATGTTTCACTTTGAAATGAACTACCACATCAATGAAGATGCATCTTAAAAGTAAATAATATTCATAGGGAACCTTCATAGGGAACCCACTGTGTGGAACAAGAAACACCCTTCCTTCCGAACAGAAACAAATGTGCAAGAGCAAAAACAGCTGTTGTCTACAGTCTCATTGCCGATTATAAACGGGTTTGTAAAGAGTCATCGCTGCCAGCGTCAGAAAGTTATTATGTTTCGCCTATAAGGGGGGTCGTACGGTTGCCACTTCCAAAACAGATCCAGAAGGCTATTAATGGGTGAATCACGCTGCCTGTAAGCAAAGATATACATATTAAGAAGATACGTCATTGCAATTTAAAGGAATGGGAAGGAACGCAACGCTCAATATGGCCGACCCTAGTGAAGCCTTGCGCATGCGAAGTGTCTAAGGCATCATAAAAAGTTTTTCTTTTAAAGCCATACTTCAACCATGAAAATTTTCCCATGTTTTACTCACCCTCAAGACATCCTAAGTGAATATGACTTTCTTCTTGAAGAATGAAGCAGTCTTAGTTATAATCCACGTATCCTTTTATTTCCAAGTGGTAGAATGGGAGTGAATGGGGGCCAATTTTTTGAAGCTCCAAAAAGTGCATCCATCGATTAAAGAATGGCTCTACACGGCTCGGTTGTCTTAACAAAGGTTTTCTGAAGTGAATCACGATGTCTGATATTAACAATGTCTAACATCAGTTATCCCTTAGCTGCAGGCGAACGAGAGGCTAGTTTTTCCGGCAAATGACGCAGGCTGTGACGAACAAAGCCTTTTTCGTTTCAGCCAATAGGATACCGCCTCCTCTGGGCGGGAGTTTTTGTCACCATCATTTAGCAGAAAAACAAGCCTCCCGTTCGCCTGCAGCTGAGGGATATAGGATTTCAGACATCGTCACTAATAGCGTTGTAAATATGGATATTTCTCTTAAACAAACGCATCGATTTGCTTCAGAAGACCTTTGTTAAGTAGCCCTGAAGAGCCGTTCTTTGATCGATGGATGCTCTTTTTGGAGCTTCAAAATATTGCCCCTTGTTCATTCCCATTCTACAGCTTTGAAGTAAAAGGATACATTGTATTATAAATCTGACTGCAATTTCCTTAAGAAGAAGTCATATTCATTTAGGATGCCTTGAGGATGAGTAAAAAGATGGGTAAACTTTGAATGATGTCTGAAGTATCGCTTTAAGCATAATTTGATCATAGGAAACAAACGGTATGGTACAGTTTACGTCATTTTTAAATGTTGTTTTTAAATATGTTGATTATTTGGGATTTTAGTCAGCGATGGTAGAAATATTAGTATTACCCGTTCACACTTGTCTGAAATATGTAATAACTGCCCTAAATGGCCGGAGGAGCATTGCAAACATGGACGCCGGGTGGCACGACTTCCCTACACAAACTTTGTTGCAAGTAAACGGAGTACCCACGCCTCCTAGCAGCGACTGGATATGCAGCGGGTAGCACCTTACCCACGCTGCACTGTGATTCTACCATCAGCCCTGCACAAATAAAGAGAATCTGGACTGTCTGGATTGAGCGGTGGTAAAGAAACTGGACCACACTGTATAAGTGTACGATGTAAGATATAGCATTCAGAGCACATTTGGGGATTCTTACATCGTGAATCTGGCATCTTGCATAATACTGTAAAGGAACATTTCACAGCAAATATTAATATACAAGATTGTTTGTTAAAGAAAAACTTCCCGGAGAAATCCCCAGAAATATTTGGAAGGATGGAGCATCTGCCAGACACTTTCAAAGACTATGCAAAGCCTTATTGTCAAGTTTCTTCTAAAGCAGCTTTGAATCATGGGTAAAACTGGCAGTACTGCACAGGGGAGAGGACAAGGTTGCATGCACAGGGACAGCGTACTCTGGCCTCACCTGCTGGTCGACTCATGCAACTGCAGCAGGAGAAGAATAGGGCATATGTAAAAGACTGACAAAATGACAAGACACGTGAAGACTGTAATAAATACATATAGGAATATTACTTTTATATTGCTAAAAAGTGAATATGAACTTGTTTCTTTGCAGTATTTGAGGTCTGAAAAAATACAGAGCATCTGTTCTGTTATTTTGACCTGTTTCTGTCGGTTTCATTTTCTGCAAATAGATGCGCATAAAAACAATATTATTATATAAATATTAGTAATAATATTGTTTGTAATCCACAGAATGAAACAAAAATGATAATTTTAACTAAACTCATACCTATAAATTGTAAATCTACAATGATCTCTTAATGTTTTCCTCGGCTGTATATCTAGTCCGTTATATAGTTTTAGTATTTTCTAGCTTGGTCACACGGATCAAACAGTTCGAGAAGTTGTACCTTTATATATTTTTTTCCATGTTATGCAAAAGGCTCACTCTATTCTCTAGTCACAGCCGGCTCTGACATGTCCCATGGCCTTGTGGGGCGCTGACATGCTGGCACACTTTCCGGAAAGCCATGTATTCACCAAAGTAGGCTGAAGCTGCTCTCTGAAGCTCTATCAGTAATTTAATGAAAGTGGTGAAAGTCCCTCCTGTCCAAATCTTTATCACTTCCCTCCCTCTCTATATTCACGCAAGCGTCCAGGCTTCATGCCAAAGTGCTGATCAGTGCTCAATGCTTTTATAAAGAATAGGATATTTGAAGAGTTTACACATTGGTTCAGTCATCAGCACACCTAGTTTGGACAGCCATTCTTCCCAAGGCTCTTCAATGTGTGCAACAAAAAACCTTTACATTATTTAACAACTACTTTTATAGATATGGACTAACTAGTCTATACAACAAATGGACGATAATACAACTAATAGAGAATGATAGATTTATTTGCAGCAATGTGACAGGATTAATTTTAGAGTATCTGCAATTGTGCGTTTTCAAACTTCTGATGATTCAAACATGTTCTTTACAATTTCCTGGTTGTTTCCATAGTAAACTGGTCAGTGTGCACACTATTTCTGTATATTAAAGGGACCCCCCAAAAAATTCTGTTGTTCAAAACCTCTATCAATTCTTTGTTCTTTTGAACACAAAAGAAGATATTTTTAAGATGTGGGAAGCCAAACAATTCTGGGGCAGTTTTGCTACCATTTTTTTTTTCCTACGATAGTAGTCAATAGTGCCCCAGAACTGTTTGGCTACAAACATTCTTCCAAATATTTCGTTTTTTTATAAGAAAAAAAGAAAAATATGTAGCCATGAAACAATAAATGTCATCAAGTTTTTTGTATATGGACATATGCTTTAGAGCACAGAGCTTCTTTAGTTCATATTTCACCAAGGATGCTGTTTCTACTATTGACAAATATTGTTTTAGACAAAAGTTACTAATTGGTAATTTATGTGTCTCTTAAATAACACATGACCTGTGAACAATGATTTAATTCTCCAAATAGATCACATTTCAATCAACACACATATGAAAATAAGAGCTGTGAGGAACAGAAGCTGATGTCAATCTTTCCCCAAATTACCCATGGTAAAAAACATCAGTTGTGAAAACTAGACATGACCTAAAACGTTAAAAATGTAAAACTGTACCTCAAGGCCTAGATTTAATTCGCAGCCGTCTCTCAAGAGATTATGGTAACATAAAGCTGTAAGAATCTATGGTAAAAAGTTGAATAAATCTAGCATGGGTATTTAAAACCACTTCTGACTGCTGGCTGGAGCACTAGGGATGCATTATCCAACTGACGTGTGAGGATTAAAATAGTACAACAGATTCGCTGCCGCACCCCCCTCACTGTTCCCCCCCACGGGACATGCATGCAGACGCAGCGTGCCTGCGGGAATACGTAGGGCGTTTGCTTGCAAGACAACGGGTGAGCTGTTTCTTGTTGACCCAGGAAGCGCTTACCTAGGTGACGACGGAGACAAAAGCCCTTGCCCAAAAATCCATAAAAATAGGGCACAATATACTGCATTATTATGAAGGAATTTTCCATAATCAGTTTTACAGCTGTATTTTACATTGCATTAAATTGCATTTTAGCATTTACGGAAATGTCCGTGAAATATAGGAAGCCGGGTTTTTTTACAGGATTTTGTTTTACAGTGATGCTTCATTCACTTCAGATGAGATCGAGGATACTCGTTTGACTTGATGTGAAGAAGACCCTTCAAAAATATTTATTTATAATATTGTCGACTATGCCACGTCTCACTTTAGATGCTGTTAAACAAAAAAACTTCACTCTATTTAGCCAAAAATGTTCACATGAATGCATTTTATACAAACATTCCCTTATAGAGCATCTCATCCCTGCTGTTATACCTAAATCTCTGTTTAGTTTTAATGCTTCTTTGCATTTAAGTTAGACCATATAAATCGTCAATAAGTCACAACACCACCTGCACCTATGGATCTCTGGATCTGCGCCCTTAAGCATTCAAGGTCTGTTTTATTTATTTTGCCATTTGTAACAGACACACACAGGCAGGTAAGGTTACAGAGTCCTTGCCACTTTAGAGCAGTCAGACTGAAGGCTGAAATCGGTCATTAGCATTCAGCAGAAGCACTACAGGTATGGCAGATGCCCAAGAGGACAGAGAGCGACAATGTCCTCCAGCAGACCTCTCGAGTCTCAGCCTGCTGTGTTCCAGGGTCCTGCACGGCTCACATCCACAGAGAGGACAACCACACTCCCCATAGCTTAAGTGTGACATAATTCATTCATTTTCCCATATCCCCTATTGGATGAGTAAATCTATAAATACAACAGTAGACTCCATAATCTGAGCCTATTAAAAATGGAAAGTTGGTCATTAAGTTTGGCCATGGTTCTATTGTCAGTATAACAGTTTGAGTTAATAATTAATATTGGATATTTTACGTGAATTTCTGTATGTATCTTCTGTTCATGCATTTCTGAATATTATGTTTGGCTGTTCTACATGAACCTGCTTAAGCGCAGATTGGTATAAAATAGGTGTAATGTCCAAAATAGTGAGTTAAACTCTAGAATATTCAATGTTCCCTAAATCAGGTCCAGTGTTTTCTCAATAGTGCACAACATTGAAATAAAACAAAAAGATCTCAGATGCACACAGCTCTGTTGAGCAAAACCCAGAGCATTACTAAAGCATTTCAATTAATCTTGTATAGACTAATTAGACTATTGACCGTTGGCATAATGTCTGGTCCACGCTGCAGCTAAATCCAGCCAAGAATCACCTACTTACACTGAAGCGTAACAGGGACCAGAGGAAGACTGAACAAACTGTTTGAGAGCATTTGTGTGGGAGAATTATAAATGGTTAACACAACAAGACTCTAATTAAATGTTCCCAACGGTTGATCTTACATCACATTTTAACTAACTCCAACCTTCAGTCCAAATGAAAGCAACCGAAATCTCACAAAGCAATTAAAAGACGGGCAGAGTTAGCTTTTTCAGTATGGAAAACCTGGGCTAGGTGCAAGCGTCAGAAATTAGTCAAAGCATATTTCAAATAGCTGGGTAGACAATGCATAACATGTCTACGGTTTTTGTTATGTCATCTGTGATCTTATTTTAGGTGTTGTGCATAGTTGTAGTTATTTTTAAGCAAGCATTTACAAATATAGTTTTAGATGGCTTGACACACCTAAGGACAAGTCAATTTGAGTCGATTTATTTAATAGGGCTGTCGTATGGTTAATACCGATTAATCGCATCCCGAATAAAAGTTTGTGTTGACATGATATATGTCTGTGTACCGTGCATTCTGTAACAAAAATCACGTAAAAAAAGACATTTTATGGCAGATGGAGCGCCAGAAATAAGCTGTAAAAAATAACTGCAAAATAAAATTACATGATTTTCTGTTTTTTGGAAAATTTGCTGTCTTTCAAAGATAGACAAAAAAAATCCAGAAATTTTCCAGCAGCTGGGAGGGCTAGAAATATACAGTAAAAATATACGTTATACCTTAATAATAAAAAAAATATTTTTTTACAATTTCTGTAATTTGACATTTTGACGTATTTAAAAATAAATGAAAAATGTGTTAATAATCTGTTAATTAGTAAAATGACAGTTTTAAATTAAACATAAAAAATCTGTAAAACTATGTAAAGTTAGACTTTGTACAGTGCATACGCATACATGAACACATTTAAGAAAAATATAAACATGAATAAAAATTTGTACATCATTAAAATTATTTGTAAATAAAAATAAAAATTAACATACATTAATAAATATATTCTACGCATATTTTTTTATAAAAACATATATTATGTTAACACAAACTTTATTCTGAATACGACTAATCGCAATTAATCCTTTGACAGCCCTTTTATTTAATGTAAATTTCAAAAACAGAGAGCAAATGAATAAAAATGGCCTGGAGTTAACTAAAGCTACTATCTAAAAAAATTTAAATAACTTTACTGTATCTACTTAGTTGGCCATGGATGCTTTGTACTTGAGCTCCACAACAGAACCAAAGCCATATCATTCACTCGCAGGGAAAGGTAAAAGTCTCTTTTTTGTGCGGTTTGATGAAAAGCTATAAAAAACTGTGGTGACTTTGTAAAGTGTTACATTACTGTTTGCTTCCTGCACTTTTGATCTTTATCGTGTTCAACACCTCATTACACAAACTCTTCACATTTCTGAAACGATCCTATACGGAATCTGTCTTAACAGTCTACTGAGATCCTGACGGAGAGTTTCTGACCGCCTCAACAGAGCAGCTAGCCTTGTAAAACAGAGTACAGGTCATCCATGTAGCGTAGCCAAGGCAACATCTGTTTTCAACACATCAAAATACCTTCAGATTTCCACACTCCTACATTCCACACTCACCTTCTGGCCCAGAGGGGTTAGACTTGTATTGTTAAGCGACTGAAGAGTCTGGCGTGGCTGTGGGTGGTGCAGAGGTTTGGATATTTTCTCCATCATTCTACACCCAGCGACTATTCATCACAGAACTCCATGTGCCCTTAATATAGGGTGCAAAATAGACCAACATTCTGCATTCCTTTCCGACAAACCATGTCATAAAGATCAGGGTGTGAACGTGTGAAAAGCAAGTCGACAAAAGAAGTCTGACAAGTTTTTACGATATACAGTAAATATGCATAAATGTAAAACTAAAGATGTTGGATGGAAAAAGTGATAAGAAGCTGCAAAAGCACTTGTTAAATGTTTCGGTCACGTGTCATTTCCACCTCAACAAAACTGAATGAGCACCCAACAATATGAGTTTATTGAAAGTACAATTACTGAACACTTACTACAAACATTTGCAACTCAGCTTCTTTGAATGACCGGATCAAAGTCCAATCACCTGTCAGACCAGAGACAGCCAATCACAGCAAACCACAAACACAGAGTTTAAAAATAGACCCTTATATATAATCATAACCCTAATGCAAATATTATAAGCAAAATGCAAATGAATAATGGTAGAACTGAACATCCATTTAGAAGTATTCTTTCATTTAACGCTAGGAATACAGGAGAGGGTGATGTTGATGAATGTCTTTAAACATATTTAAGTGGAAATAACTCAACCAATTTTTATGTTGCAAGAAGTTAATGTTGATATTAGACGATGTATAAATCTAATGCACATTATTGTGAAGTTGTAACATCATAGCAAGGGTGATGCATTTATGAGAAAAGAAGGAAATCATCAATCCTTTGCTAAAAGATCACAACTGTAACACCTGGTTTCCGAAAATTAGCCAAACATTTCAAGATCCCACAACCTTTAAGTACATAGAAGAACTGGAATCATAGCAAATTATAACATTTGGATGAAAAATCAATACTGAGAGAATATAACCAATTTATAACTTTCAAAATCTGTACATACAGACCCTCAAGTGTCTCAATCCCTAAACTGATTCAGGTAAAAATTGTTTTTTTTATTATGGATCTATAGACAATTCATTTTACAGAGGGTACTAATAATATACAAACTTATGAAGCTTCAGTTTCATCAATGTACTCTGTGTTTGCCAGAGGGGAACTGGAATCCCCTGGTTGGGCCTGGGTTCCCCTGAGGTTTTTTTTCTCTATGGGAGTTTTGGGTTCCTCAGCACCGTTTGCATATTGTTTTGCATCTGCCTGGCCGGGGGGCTGCTTTCGAATTCATACTTGGATTCAATGTGTCTCATGTACAGCTGCTTTGTAACAATGAAAATTGTAAAAAGTGCTATATAAATAAAGTTGAGTTGTGAGTATTCTGTCTTAAAGTCTTTATTTTTATAACTACATCTCTAATACAGTATATACTGCCTTAGTGTATATCGGCTGGTCTGCAAACAATGCAAAAATGTGAAAAGGAATATAGGATAATCTGAATCGAATATGTGGCCGCTGTCACCGTCGGCACCCAAAAATGTAAATACTGTCATGAATTACTCGCTCTCTAGTTGTTCCAAATCTGTATTAACGTCTTTGTTCTGATGAACACAGAGAAATATATTCAGACAAATTCTTGTAACCAAACAGTTCTTAGGCCCCAATTGAATACCATAGTAGGAAAGTTTAAAATGGTAGTCAAAAGTGTCTCAGAACGGCTTGCTTTCCAAAATCCTTCAAAATATCTTCTTTAGTGTTCAGAACCAAATAAATATGAAGGGATTTTCCTACTATGGTAGACAATGGTGGTCAAGAACTGCCTGGTTAAAAGCATTCTTCCAAAAATCTTTCCCTGTATTCATCAGAACAAAGACATTTATACAGGAACAACTCGAAAGTGAGTAAGAGAACGGAACTACAGCATGAGCACACAACACATCATCGATTAATCCCTTCGTAGTTTTTTTACATTATGCACCAGAGGTGGGGACAAGTCACATATGGTCAAGTCCAAGCAAGTCTCAAGTCTTAACCATCAAGTTTCGAGTCAAATCTCAAGTCACAGTTTAGACAAATAAAGCAAGTCAAGTCAAGGGTTCACCCTTAGCAAGTCAATTCGAGTCCTGATAAGTTTCAAGTCGCAATACTAAAATAAACAGGTTAATTTTTTCGATACATGTTTATTTTTGCACAGAAAAGATGAACTTATATACACATGTTAAGGAAAATAAAAAATAATTTTAAGTGATGAACACTTGCCTATGTATGAGCATAAGGTTTGGTTCCAGCAATCATACATTTTCATATGTTTACAAAGACACAGAAATTGAAATACTTTGAGAATGTAAGACTTAAGCATTTATACAGCCTTATAAACTAAGTATTGTGACTGAAAATCTGCCTATTATATGTTTTATTTATATGATGCTGTAATACTTGTGCTGTCCATTATAGGGCACAGTAGGCCGATAATTTAAATCTAATTATGGGAATCTCGGATCATCTTATTGACTTCAATCTTGAATCTCGTTAAACAAAATGAATGGATTTGACCTGGTTTCATTATTTTACACTACAAAACGTTTTGTTGTTATTGTGAGTGTCCACAAAAAATCTAGATACTTAACAGATTCGAACGATGAAATTATTATGGTCAGTATGACCAAAACGTTTTTAAATAGTTTTTCAAGTGCAAGTGATCGCAACAGCGCGTCGATCAGCCTGTCATGCAGTATAAGCAAGCTGCTATTCAGCTTCCACATGCAGTCCACACAAACACTTGAAAATGCGCACATTTAATATAGACATTAGCCTAAATGTAATATAGAGAAGCTCCTTCATTTTAAGATGACCCCCAACATTAAAATTCGATCTACGCCACTGTTATATCCAAATTCCCCAATACATCTACTTATGAGATGAGACGTAGGCCTATCAGTGATGATCAATGATCATATTTCTTATAATAAAGAAACAACCAAGGCCAAATTATGACAAACAGAAACGATTAATTCATTACATTAGTAATCGTTTTATGACATTGACTATAAAGAAATTACTTTCTTACGTTTCCTTGTAGTTCTTGAAATGTCGGATGAAATTTGACTTTGTGGTTGTCGTGTCAGATATTCTTGTGTTAATCTTTTTTTATTGGCACGGTCCAGTCCAGACCAAAATATGAATATTTGTGGAACTCAACTTTTATCTGCCATGTTTGGCGCAGTTTAAGTTGTGCAGCGTAAACCGCTGATTATAGTGCTGCTGAGTCGCAATACTTATTTTAAAAAAAAAAATAGTACTTTATTTTTCTTTATTAAAAGTGCAAGTCATTGTCGAGTCTTCCACTATAAGTCAAGTCTCAAGTCAAGTCTCAAGTCACATGCTCTCAAGTCAAGTTGAGTCATTTTCTTACTTCAGTCGCAATACCTGAAAATTGTGACTCGAGTTCCCCCACCTCTCCTATGCACGTACACGCCGCTTGCCAACAAAGAACAAACATCACTTAGTTTGACTTACCGCGTGCAGTTCATGTCCGGCATCTTTTAGCCATGGGACTGTGCAATCTATCATTTTCAAACTATCTCCATATCCAGCGTTATATCCACCGTTTACATAACAACATCCATCATTGACATGCCGTGAACAAACAGACACACCTAAACGTCACTATCCCAATAGTAACAAGCTGCAGCTGCAGGCCCACAGCGCAGCCAATCTTGACGCAGCGCAGCAAATCTTGATGTCAATCATCGGTTTGCACGTGTGCAGGCTTTTTTGCCGTGCTTTTCCGGGAGAATTGCCCAATGAAAGGAATAGGATCCCTGTTACCAAACTTTCTGAAACAAGTTGGAGTGCTGGGGGAGTGTATCAAGCACAACAAATACTACGACTACCTCATACGTCCAACTAGTTTTTTAACTACGTTCAACAGTGTAAAGACGTCAGAATGCATGACATAGCATGTTATCCCGCCTTTAAAAGAGAAATCAAAATAAATGTTGTAACCTGCTGTTGCATCAAGTGTTTCTTGTTGGCATAACTACAACAATATTGTTACATAAATAAACCTAACCTACCAAAGGCACAACAGTTACTACAATGGTACACCCATTTGAACACGTAACGGAACAATGACAACACAATGGCTTCATCGTTCATTCACACAAATGATAACAAGTGAGACACATCTTCAGATTTTAGTTTTAGAAGGAAAACATCAATTTTGGTACTCCGGCCTATTCTTGGGTGAACTAATGACAACTCAGGACTTCTTTAGATGAGATAATCAGGAGGAAAAAGAAAAAAGAAATGATTTAGAAATGATTTGATTACTTGTCCTCACCCAACCCAATTTACAGGAGAGGTGGAAACACTGAACGGACAGCCTTGCTTTTACCTCAGATAATAATCCATTAAATCTTAACGATAGCAAATGTTACTGTGGCGAAATATAAAAGATATCACATAATAAGTACTGTATGTATTATGTTAGGGAGACTCATACAAGCATACATATATACATACAAGAGATAAATGAATACACAGAAGATAGGAAGATAGATAGATAGATAGATAGATAGATAGATAGATAGATAGATAGATAGATAGATAGATAGATAGATAGATAGATAGATAGATAGATAGATAGATAGAGCTGTGAAATGTCATCTTAACCTTGCGGTAGTTGTGCAGTGTCAATGTGACAAAACGGCAATCGCGATACACAATTTTTTTGATACAGCGTTGCGTAATAAAAGAAGATCGTGTGTCCATGATTAAACAGCCTGTCCTCTAGTTCAGGTGAACATCTTCAGTACTGTACTACAGTTCTAGGAGATCGTACTGTACAAACTGCTCAGACATGACACGGGGAGTCTTAGGATCGTAAAAACATTAAACCCATCCCGTCCGGACTACCATCACCTCCCTTCCCCAAGAAATGGCGATAGTTAGCAGTAACGCCATAAAACTCGCACTAAATGGCACAAACTCCTGATGTTTGTTTAAGCCAAAGCGTCTGTCCAGGGAGCGAAACAATGTGTAAAACTGTCGAAATGCGGACAAATCCATCAGCTGTCATACTGTGCTATGCTGCGGCTAAGCTCGCTGTCTGTCGGCGGGTGTCAAGCTCAAGAGGAATAAGTCAGAAAATAAAACCATCACTCTCGGACGATTTAAATGTCTTTTACTTTACCTGGTACTTGTTGTCCTTTCGCAACACCGCGCGCCGTCCCCCTGCGTCTTATCTCGGCGCCTGTCGCGCACTTTATCACTTTTGCAAGGCCGTTTCCCTCCTTTTCACGAAAAGTGCCAATTTTCCTGTTTCAACTCTCTTTCCTCCATATTTGCAGCTTCTCCACCAACAACAACATTAATGACGCGCTCGCGATGTCACGTGATCGCGGCTGTTGGTTCTAAAAATAGCACGAGACCAGTGGGTAACTCGGCGCGCGGCACGACGGATTACAACCCCCAGAGTGCAGCGCATGGGTGTCATAGATGGCGATATATATAAAGATGTAACTTGTGATGATGTGTTCCGGGTTGTCAGGGTTTGGTGTAAGCTTGACCTCAGCTTGCCAGTTTTTTTTAAAGAAACGAACTAATCGGGTTTGTGGAGAACTGCGCCTCCTTTCTGTTGGTTGCGGAATAGCGTGATGCGTGGGGAGAATGAAGTGGGCGAGGGAGGATGTGTGTGTGTGTGTGTGTGTGTGCGCCTCCTTCTTTCACTGCATTTTCTCTATTAAATATGTTGTATACTATAAAATGAGATTAAATTGTCAACAATTTAAGATATTTAGATTCAGATTCGAGACAAACGTGTGTCTTTCAATGGTAAAATTTCATCAAAATGCCGTTTTAAAAACAATAAGTATTTTGGACTATTATTACTATGATAAAACTATTCTTTTTTATGAGTCTATTAATATTTACAGTATATCGATTATTAAGTGTTCCTGTAGCTCCAACGGTAATGTTTGCAATGCAAAGATTGGCTCGATTCTGAAGAAATGCATCTTGATCCAATGTATTGCTTGAATGCAATGCTGACATCATTTATTCCCTCCCAGCATTCAAAATTTGGGTATTTATGTTCTGTAGAACAACAAAGAAGATATTTTGAGAAATTTTGTAGTGGTTTTGTGTCCACAAAGAGGTCCAGTGTAATTTGGTTACATGCTTTCTTCGAAATATCTTCTTTTGTGTTCTGCAGAAAAAGTAATAGCCTACAGGTTAGGAATGACATGAGTGTGAGTGATGTTTTTTTTATTTTTGGGAGAACTATCTATTTAATAACTGCTTATTCTTTCTTATGATGCAATCATCCACCAATTTTAAATCTCTGCTTTCATCTAAATTCAGTCAAAGAGTTGTGTATGGTGATGAGGAAATCTTTGCATGGGTGTTGCATCCTACTCAAGGCTTGAAATATTGAGCCTACCGCAACCTGCATTCATTCAGGTAGCATCTCACTCAAATTATTTTTTTAATGCCTTTGACATTTTAAAAGTCTGTTCTCGGTAGTGGAAAGATTGCTTTAGCTTTATGTTGGGTTTATGTTTATGTGGTGCATCTGAACAATTCTTTTTAAGTGGTTCAGTATCTTGTTCTCCGGCGCATAATTATCACTTACATCAATGACGCATTTCCTTGGTGGTCTCATAGTCTATCTCTCTCTCACACACACACACACACACACACAATCCATAGTGGTTGTTTGCTCTCCTCTGCACACTCACCGGGTTGCCATGGATGCATCTGGCTGCTGCCTGCATGCCTCATTCTAGTCCACAGGTCATTGCATGCCTGGTCTTAAACATAAACACACGTTCATGCACGTCTGCATACATACATTCACTATGTCTTATACACATAAACAGCTTTGACCCGAGTCGTGTCTGTCCATTGAGCATGGAGCAGAGCATTTGAGTCTATTAAAATTTCAGGCAAAGGGGGAAACGGATCTGTCTCTCTTCCCAGCATGCAGCAGATAGCTTGCTCTTTTACGTCAAAGGCTCATTCATGTGAAGGTGGTGTGGAGCGATCGATGTGCACATGTTGACAGATAAGAAACGCAGCTAAAAATAAATAATCCAAACCAAACTCTCCACCACCGGAGGGACAAACGAATGAATTTTTGTTCTCTTCCTGGTACAACAGTCAGAAAAACAAAATAACAAGAGAATGAACAAAGAAGAGAAAGACTAAGGAAATGTCACAGAAACCAGTCCGCTCTGCAAGTGGCAACAGGTTTGATAAATCCAAAGGTTTGAAGGTTTTAGGTGTGAACTGATTTGATAAATACAGAAAGAAAGACTTTTGAAAAATCTTTAACGCCTTGTAACTTCCCATGGAATTCCTTGAGTCAGAATCTGATAACATAGTCCATTGGGTATAACGTTAATGGTACTTTGAGTATAAAAACATGCTATTACATTGAAGTCAAAACTTAACAGTGATCTAAAGGAATATTTAAACTGGGACTATACAACTCATCTAATCAATTTAAAATTCAATCCATTTTCTGGCTATATTGATCAGTTGAGTGGCACAGCGACAGAGAGCTTTACTGATTTCTAAAATGTACCATGTATGGCTGAATTGATAAAGATATGACTACACTTTAGTTGTCATCAACACTAATATGAAATATGACCTGGGAGATGCCAAATGTGGCTGTAAATTGTGTCAATTTTGCCAAACTAACCTGCAGGACGATGCTGAAATCAACCTCATGTCTCCACGGAGAGCTATCTCCAGTCTCAACAGTTATGACTCATCATTAGAGCATGAAATAAAAGCATGAAAACCTCAGCGGTCAGTCCTGCCGAAAGCATCTATGACGTCCTCACAACGCTTATGATCCAAGCATTGTTTAGCAGCCTCTCTCACTATAATAAAACACATTGACGTCGGTACCCTAATTCACAACCTGTTCCCATGATTTTATGCTTTACGTGCATACCCCCATAATGCAATGCAATTTATACAAAAACTAATGAATATGCACACATGTAAACTATATTGGTTATAGTTTCTAGCCAATTGTTGTTTTGGACCCATAAATGTCAAAATTAAAATATTTAAATAGACAGGAATCAAAATAATAAAAGTCTGCATGGACAGCTAAAGTGACATTGTTTTATTTATTTTGCCCCTACAGTATATGGGATAAATGTTGTGTATCGTACACTAAAGCAACGTGAATTTAAACAATACACCATAAAATCCCTACGCACCACGTACTGTAGGTCCATTAGTAGTATGTTGCACTTTTATGTTGGAATTAAAACAAGGAAGAAATTCTTTCAGCTCCAGTTGAGCCTGTTTTACATTTGCGATTTTGCATTTTATTTATAGAAGTTTCCTGTTTGCAGTCGTCTCACTCTCCTTTTCCCCCTCTCTGGTGTGCTCTTGGCTGGTGTTGGAGACTGACAGCCAAGCCAGCAGCAGTGTGGAGAGCCGGCCGTTGTCATGGAGACATGACACGTCGCCGTACAGCGGGCTAGCAGTTAGCATTAATGGCGTGCTTTGGAAGCAAATCAAAACATTGCATCGGCCTCTACCAGTTTCTTGGTATCTTTCTCTCTCTATCTCCCACTCTCTCTCTCTCTTTCTTTCACACAGAGCCCAGTTGCTCAGTGTGAGCGGTCCTGTGGGGTCATGACAGGAAAGGTAACGTTATCTATAGATAGACAATCTGCTACAACCTCTGTAAACATATGATGTAACTATGATTGATGACTTTTCCTAATGTCGCAGTATGATCCACAAACTCGAAAGCCGCTGTTACTGCATCTCTCCACCTGACAGGAAACACACGGAGGAGGATGTCGATCTGTGGCCCAAGAGGACACGAAAAATGAAAGAGAGAGGGAGATAGAGTGGTTCTATATTTGTAAGCGCAAAACAATGAATCAATTGTGAGTCATTGCTTTGTGAAGTCATCTTCAAAATGTCATCTCCCATCACTCATTCCCTTCCACCCCAAGCAGAAAGGCAGGAAGTGAAGGACAGTGAGGGTGGAATAGTGTTGAACATCGGGATTAGAGCGCTAAAGATAAAGACAGAGCGACACGTGCATATTGTGTCAACATCCGCATTAATATAGATGACGGCAGACGTTACTTGACCAGCACAAATCTGGAAAATTGGAGGAAATATTCATGAAAAGTTGAGCCTGTTATATCCACAGCTCATTGTGTCCCTCTTGTGGTTAATATTTGACAGAACCTGGTTCAGTTGATTCCCCCAATAAAGTGAATGCAGTTTTTTGTAATGCTCGAATCTTTGCGTTAAAGACCCAGGATATCAGGATTAAACAATATTTAAAAAACATTTAAAATGAATATGGGAGCTTGTACATGTTTAATTGAAAGACATTTAGCATGCTACAAAAAGGTTGATTTAATACGTAGGAATATCGTAACATCATGCATGTTATAGAATTATGATAATCATTAAGTAGGCCCTATGGTATATTTTAAATGACCATGGTATCACATGACATCACTCTACCATGGCACAACAACAGATTCTGAAGGCACAAATTAATGCTTTTTAATGAGATACACAACTGTAGACACAATCTATAGATGCGGGCAATTGATGTTAAATAGACATCAAATTGATGTGAAACATAGTAATAAAAGAATTGGTCAAAAATGTAAGTCAAATCGATGTCAAAACTTGACATCAAATTTAGGTCAAGTTTTGACGTTAATTTAATTTGATTTGCATTTTCTTTTACACATTGATGTCCTATTGTAGACCACAAAAATAATGACACAACAGTCTTAATGTAAGACATGTTTTATTAAATCCAATCAGCTACAATTCAAGAAATTATTCAAGGATTCTTTATTGATTAGTGGTTTAAGAACATTAAAATCAAAGATTAACATTTAAATCAATCTATAAACGTGAAGTGATCTGGAAACACCCATCACATGACAAAATTATACATATTACAGATTTTGATATTATATGAATGCTCTCAAGTCCTTTCCATAGCAAATATTTAATCAGGTAAATAAATCTGAGAATTTTCACACTATGTAGTACTTTTCAGTTTTAAGGAATACTATAACAGGTTGTCTAAATTATTCAATAATGATATTTTGAACCGAATGAATTAATAAATACAATACATACACAAACATACAAATCAAAACACAAAACAGACCAATCAATGGAAAAAAAAAACAATAATTGAACTAACATGTATTTATAATATATATAATATATATAAACACATACGTAAATGTTTTCTCTATCATTAAAAATCACAAAATTTGAGGAAAACAAGAAAGGTATAAATAGGTCACCTTTTTATAACTAAGATTTTTGTTTGGGATAATAATCCGATGATTAAACCAACCTTAATCGCCCGTGCGTCGCCAGGGCAACAGATCATGCAGCAGTGGTTGCATCCCCCTATTCTCTGCGTCATAACGACGACTCCGCCCTCCTTCCAATAAACTGCCAATAAAGAGGGTATGGGATCGTGCCCAGACTCTGCCCGTCAACCTCCAAGTGCGTCACAGCATAAGCTTCACCCATAATATAAGAAGTTGGTTTGTAAAACATCAGACGGCGCGTGGATCCTGAGTACACGTCATCATCCATCGGTCGAGAACGGTATAGCGATTCTATCAGGTGCGCCCAGATGATTTGAAAAGGATGGGTTTGTCAAAGTAGGTAAAATATACTCTTAAGTACAAAATAATTACGCCCTTTTCTCTGGCTGCCCTGCTCTGCTCTGGAATAAACTGCACAGGTGAGTTTATTCATTCTGCTACAGCACCTATAGTGTCAAACGTTATTTTAAAACGTATAATTTTAGGATCATGGTTTGCGTTTTTAAGAGTCTTTCATATCTATTATTCCCAAAGTTTTAGTTGATAGCTTGTAATTACCACGAGGTTAGCTGTTCTATTCATTAGACTGTAAAACATGTCCAGATTGGTGTTTACGTGCTTTTTAATTTTTGTTTTTATCCTCATGCACTGAGTTAACAGATTGTTTTTACACCAGTAAAAATATGCTGTCATGAGGCTGGCAAAGAGCACATGACGTTTACACACAACGACTGAATAATTTCTGCATGCGTTTACTAAAACAACTCGTGATTATCAAGCACTGGAACTTTTTAAGACTTGTATGTGATTCACAATATATATTTCACAGTATATGTTGAATCTATTTTTGATTCAATGATAATTTATTATTATAATATTTTCATTATTAATGTAAATGCATTACATCAAATCTAATATTCATTCATTTTTAGTTTTAGGTAAATTATTCACATATTTTGCACTGATTTTTGCTTGTAATGCAATGATCAAAAAATGACTAAAACAAATCTACAGCGACAGGTACAAAGTAAGAACCTGCCATAAGAATGCCACCCGCACCGTCTTTGTGTTTGACTATCAAATATTTAACTTTCCAAGAGGTGGAGTCATATATATACCCGTCCTCTAAAGGTTTTTATGTATTTCTGCTATTTTACTGAGGCCATGGAGAGAATCCCTTTGAGTATGGGCAGCCTGCGGGCGCTGCCGTGGTACGTTGGGGCTTCACAGGTGCTCGGGATGGCATGTGTGGTGATCACAGGTGTGTGGATGGGACATTATCATGGAGGTTACGCTTGGGACGGCTCAGCACAAGAGTTTAATGTCCATCCTCTCTGCATGGTCCTCGGCTTGGTCTTCCTCTATGGAGATGGTAAGCAGTAGTGTTAATATATTTTTAGTTCTTATGACTATGATAAATGGTTTTTCATGTGTAGACGGTTTCAAAGCAACAACATAAACAAACGTTACTGCGCATGCACGCTTTTGTGGTCCAATTTTAACTACTGGCACACAGATTATGTCTGAAAACAATCAAAAGTATTGACAAGTAAGTTACACAAAGCATTCTACAAATTGTTTATTAAATAAAATGTACATACAGAACAATAAAATTCAACACATTGTTAATAATAAAGTCCCGTTGAACGAGCAGTTTCTTATGCCAATCTCATTTTAATCTTCAGTAACTATAGGCTCGGTTTCACAGACAAGGTTTAAGGCTAGACCCTGGAACAAAATCACAATACATTATCGCATTGATTAACTATAAGTTTGTGTTGCAAATTGTTATGCACGATTGCCAGCAAAACACAGACATATGACTTAGTGTCACTTACCGCGTGCGGTTTATGTCTTTAAGGCATCTTTTAGTGGTGGGACCGCTCCATCTATCAGTTTCAAACGATCTGCAAATCCAGCGTAACATCCACCGTTTATATAACATCCATCACTGAAATGCCTTGAACAAACAAATACAACCTCCACTTCTCTCAATATCGCAAGAGGAACGAGCTGCAGCTGCAGGCCCACTGAGCAGCCAATCTTGACACAGCGCAGCCAATCTCGATGGTAGGGCGGGTCTCTATCGCTCGAAGAAAACTTGTTACGAAACAGATTTTCATGTTCGAACAAAACCTATACGAACCTTAGGCGAGTATATAAGGCACAGAAATACTACGTCATGCGTCCAACTCGTACGTATAAGCACGTATAAGTGGGAATGCATGAAACACCATTAAATCACCCCTTTAATTCGTTTATATGTAAAATATGAATATAATGTATATTACTGTAATATAAATTGATAAAAATAGCTATATTATTTGCCACTAGCCAGAACGATAAACAAACCCAGACTGGAAGTTAACTTCGGGCCAGGTGTGTGCATCCGATGATAGCTTAAAATAAAAATAGCGTAAACTGGTGGTCTATAGCGTAAACTGCAGCTCTTAGAGACCAAGAGATTTGTCATCTAATAGGAGGTCTGTGTATTTTCTGCCCTAAGGGTGTGTGCGTGACCCATGTCACGTATCAAGCCCTCAAAACAGGCACACTAGACTGAACAGGACAGATTTTAATGACATAAAAATCTATTTTGCTGTCTTTTTTGTGTTTGTGTGTCTGTAGATATTGGGTTTTTAAACAGAAATCAGATCCAGAGATGCTGTAGTAGTATTGTGTGTTTTGTCATATATCTGTAGGTTTGCAGTCCTAATCATCCATTTATTTGTTACATTTCCCAGATTGTCCATCATTAATGGTTAAACGTGGTCAATACATGTTTTTCCATCTGGCTGTTAAATGAAACCTCAACAGAGACAGATACTGATTCAGTGGCTAATATCTTTAACTGTGGTCCTCATTCAAAGCTATCGCCATGGCAATTCGATTAGGACCATATACCTGAAAGGTCATTGGCCTATTGGGTTTAACTGTCCAAACCAGCGCCGGGTAAAAACAGCCTCAAGGGATCTGTGTGCTTTTAGAAAGGCCAGATGGACTGCCAAGATACTTGCATCCCTGCGTTTCAATTGTACTGGGAGTAAATGTTAAGAGATAAAATAAAGATGCTTTCCACGAGTGTTGAGACTGACATAAAGCGTGCAAGGAAAAGATGCAAAACAAACAGTATGTTCATTTTAATCTTTGGTGATATTTATCATTTGCTTCATTCTCTGCTGCAGCTGTTCTGGTTTATCGTGTCTTCAGAAATGAGAGTAAACGCTCTGTGAAGATTCTTCACGCTCTTCTGCACATGATGGCCCTCATCATCAGTATTGTGGGTAAGTCTGTGTGCATGTCAACTGGTGCATGTAAAGATTTTTGTGCAAATTGGTCGGTAGTGACGTCAGGTTGTTTTTGGAAGTTTAACGGTAAAGCTGAGCCACAGTCACTTCCCTTCTCTATATGAGCTTTACTATGAGCTATTTAAACCATAATGTACAAGGATACATAAATACATTATAAGGTGCAAAAGTCTAGTTCCAGTTGAGATCATTATTATTCATTTTAACAATTATGTATTTGACAAAGATAATGTTATCATATTGTATTTATCAATGCTACGAGATGCCATGTGTCTCCCTCTGCAGGTCTAGTGGCTGTATTTGACTTCCATGCGAAGGCGAAGATTTCTAACATGTACTCGCTACACAGCTGGTGTGGCATGCTGACCTTCGTTCTGTTTATACTACAAGTAAACGTCTTCTTTACCTGTGCTCAGAAATAGCTTTTAAACGCCCTTCTTCTTTTTGTTTAATTTACCGAGCTGTTGGTAAGCACTTTAGTAAATCTCCTATTGATGGTCACATTCATTACACCAGAACATTAACAAGAAATTTGTCTTGGGTGTTTGCAGAAGATTTTATAGACAAAACAAAACCAGCTTTTATTGACTTTAATTGGATTAAACATGATAAAAGAGGAACATTTTGTGGCTGTCTCTGTGGCTTTTAAAATGAAAAAAAATTTGTATATAGAGTTAAAAACCTTTATGTTTCGACATGATCATGATCTTGAAGCAGTTTTATTGGACTATGGAGCAGGTCAACTTATCTTCTCATTATCTTCTTAGTGGTTCCTGGGTTTGGGCTTGTTCCTGTTCCCCTGGGCATCTGCTCAGTTGAGGAGCTGGTATCTCCCCCTGCATGTCTTTTTTGGTCTCTTGCTGCTGGCCATGTCTATAGGAACCTGTCTGTTGGGCATCACAGAGAAACTGCTCTTCAATATCATGTGAGTGTCATTCAACAAAGGAAAAGTTACTTATATAGTTGATCTTGAAGGGTGCTAGTTGGTAATATTCACATCACTATTTGAGCAGCATCATAAGATTTTTAGCATTACAATATGCCTCTGAAGTCACTTCCAGATGAGGTAAGAATGTTGAAGAGAAGAAATGAGTCACCCTGTGAACTAGTCACTGTGGAAAGAATTTTCCAATTAATTTTAATGAATATTTAGCTTCCATTTTGTCGCTCACAGTTGCATCATTCCTTCTGTACTACATTATGTAAATTAGAATTCTTTGCAATTTCATTTGGTGGAATTTCAAGCGTCATCTCTGTTTTTGATGATCATGTCATTTTGGCAGGTCGACCTACTCGGAGTTTGCGGCAGAGGGGGTTTTAGCAAACACCTTAGGCTTGTTGCTGGTGTGCTTTGGGGTAGTGGTGGGTTACGTGGCGACGAGAGAGGATTTCAGACGACCACCAAATCCAGAGGAAGAAGCTCTGTCTGTGCACTTTAAGACACTGTCAGAAGGAGAAATCCCCAGCTCGCCTTAATTTTATAACATAACCACTGCCTTTGTGCTCTAAAATGGCCTTCCTACCGTTGTCCTTATAAACCAGTATGCCAGTTTTTCTGTTTAAATTCTACCTTCCCATTTGTATTAACTGTTGTATTTATCAGTGTTATTGAGTGAAGAGGAAGAAAGTTGTAAAATTCTTTGTATTGGACATCTTCTTGTGCTATAGCCTAGAAGACATTTATAGTAGGATTAAGCCACAACCTACTTATTTTTTTTCTGCTGTGACACCGTGTACGAAAAGTACAAGGACACGGCGTGACAAAAGACATTAGAATGCATTAGAATCCATTAGAATTTTACATTTTGTCCACACCTTATGCACCACGTCCGGTGTAGACACAGTGTAAATATTTACAATTAGACTAACATAAATATATAATACTCTTGCTGAACGAGTTCAAACTGTGCAAAGCCAGACCAAGCTGACATTAAAGAAATGTTTGTGTTTTCTATTTTGATAATTTTTTTCCTTAAAATGTATACGATTATTTAGAATATCAGAAAAAATTTCTTGTGCCTTAGTTACTTTTTCTTACAAGATAGTACTGAATAAATCCCCCCAAAATGGCTATATATGAGAAATAAAATATAAAATGCATACAGAATACTATAATTGACAGTCAGATAGTTTAGAATGGAAGGAAATGCAATTATTTTGACTTCCCATTTTATAATTTTATCCAGAGAATATCCATGATAAATATTTTTTAGCTCTGCCAAGTTAACTTACAACCTTCTTAAAATAAAACTGCAGATTGTACTTTGCATATTTGAAATGGCAAGTCAAGGTCCTACATGTGATCACAAAATAAAGTATTGGCAGTCTTAACTGTAATGAAAAGCAAGCAGTTCAGTGCTTAAGAGAAGAGTGATATTGACTGTTAAATGAGATTCTATGGAGACTGTCACTGTAATCTTGTCTTTCCAGCTGAATGAGTTTGCATTTGTTTTGCATGTTTGTTTGTACTGTGTATTTGTCTATTGCATGTATCATAATGCGCATATGTGACTGCAATGTACTTAACAGCAGTAAGTGTTTGTATGTATTTGTAATGCAGGCTCAATTCATTCAGTTGCGATTAATGTACAGCAGGTCTTACATTTTGTCGACTGCAATAAATAGATTCACTCGGTTTTATCTTTGAAGTATTATTCATTTTTAAATAACGTCATTATCTCCCCTCATACATACATATGATTGTACAGTTTACAATCGCGAAACCGGATAAAAATTTCTCATTCACGTTTCGTATTTTCCTTCCCGGCGAAACATCACATCTCACATTTACAAACAATTTACAGAGAATCCTCCTTCGCAAGGCCAGTTTCAAACAAAATAAAATAAAATAAAAATGCAAAACCCAAACTTGATCTATATTTTTTTCTTATAAGGGAAAAAATGAAATATATTGTGCCACAGTCTTTTCCCTTAATGTATGTTCACACACAAAACCACACACATACACCCATGTTTGTAATAGCAGAGAGCATGCTTTCTAGTTAAGCACATATGTACAGCCATTTACATGTTTGTCATACAAAAAGAAAACCAAGTTAAATACAAACACTGTTGTACAGTAAAGCAGTATTCCAGGTCAACCTGCACCTCTTTTTTCTTAAAGAGAAAGTAATTCAAACACTGCAAAATAAACTGCTCTTTTTTACAGCAGTTGAAAAAAAACTTGTATGGTGAAGCCATATTCAGTGAATTCATCTTGCTGTCTTCATCCCATTAAATACGGCCATAAAAAAGTACCTGGCCTTTGTAAGTTCAATGGTTATTTAACGGAGGTTTTGAAATCATGTATTTGAAGTACTCACAGTTTTAAACAAAACGGAAAATTTCCTGAAGGCCAACAGCTTTGCAATGTAATGCGTTTCAGTGCACAGAGAAACTCTTAATACTTGAGATGAATGTGGCTTTAAAATAAAAAGACGTTTTCAACACACCATGAGAAATGTTTCTTTGGAAAAGTTTCCGGTTTTATGGTGTGACAAGTGATCCATAAAGAGCAGGTAAGTTAGAGGTTCACCACCTGAATGCTACCTTCAACCATCACTAATGTTTATTTGCACTGCGCAAAAAGTAGTGATCCATTATAACCTGTTGACAAAAACTTAAATATTTCACATTGCTGACTGTGCGTCAACTTAACGAAAGGCAAACCAAAAACACAACTGCATTGAGATTTATACATACATTTGTACAAACATAACTTAAAATGATAAATATCACTTTTTTGCTTTAGCAATATGGATCTGGAATATTTTAGGTACATCTTTAGCTCTTGACCCAACAGGAGAGGGGTTATTATGAGTCTGAGCGGGGACCCTGCGGGGACACTGTTTTGGGGTCCCGGGGCCAAGCGCAAGGCTTCTAAATGTGTCCAGGGTTGGTTCCTGGCGGTCACCTTTTCATGAAGGTACAGAGAAGTATGCGGTTGGTGTACAGCAGTTACACAGGTCTACTAGATTTCCAAAGGGTCTTAATTTTGTGTGTCCAGATCCGCTTTTTTGTATTCCCTTAATTTCAGTGGAATTACCTCTGACAAGTCATCGTCGAGACACGGAGACATAAAATCTGAGTTTGTACATGTTGGATATCGCTCAACAAGTCTTAATAAATCTCTCACACTGACTGAATCTTTACACATTGGACTCCACAAAGGGTCTCTTTGGTTTGATGGGTGAGGTTGGGCCTTGCCTTTCACTACGAGAAATTTGCCTAAACTCGTTGTCTTGGTACGCCTGGGAGACTGGGAGAGTCCGTGCCACTTTCACATCAGGGTACGTGGGAACCTGGCTAATTCGGCCCATAGCATCCGTCCGGTCCCGTGTTATACCTGGAGGGTTGACATAGAAATCATCATCCATGAGGTGGCCGTTGTGAGCATTGTTGGTGCGGTTGTAATACGCGATATGGCTGAGGGGTGCCGCCTGCTGCCCGTACCCTATGTTACTTGGGGAAGTGGCTGGACTGTTCACCACCGTATCCAGAGAAGAAACAGTCCAGGGTCGTGAAGCTGAGGAGGAGGATGCAAGCGAAGGCTGCTGTGGAAGGAACTGTTGAGTCCGTGCCGTTTTGTCGATGATACCCATGAATGGCGTGGCACGAGAGCGAAGAGCCTCACCTGGGTACGTCCCGCCCACCACCCGGAATTCAGTGCCTTGTGGGGGTGACATGGGTGAAAGGTCATCGTGGTAGCTGCCTTCGTAGGAAATCGTTAGCGGGATCTCCATTTGCTGTGTTGATGCTCTGAAACTCTGGGGTAGATTTGCAGCGGAACCGGCCCCTAAACTGTTGCCTGATGGTGAGAAGCGCAAACCCGTACTGTGGGAATGAATAAGTGGACGTGGGGCTGAAGGATGCTGTTTGGGTTCAGAGGTATTGGCACTGACTGGACGTCTTTGTGCATGAGTGTTCTCGGGTGAACCCATTGTCACCTGTCGCTCCATCTCATGGGGCGAGACGGGATAGTAGGCGGTCGATTGACTGCGACTGATCTGCGGCACCTGATTGTAGCGGACACCTCCAGGACTGGGTCTGTATGCGGAGGAGGGCCTCTGAGGAAGCTCGTCTTCCATGATGCCAGGGTCCATGCTCATGGCACGCTGGTACAAGGCTCCTGCGCTCAGTATGCCTTGAGGTTGAAGCGACGTAGAGTATCCTCCATCCCCAAGTTCATCCATGTCTCCCGGGCAGCGGGCACTCATGGAGTGAGCGATCTGACTGTAGGCGCTGCTGCCCAATACGGCACTGGAGTGTACGGCGCTGCTGGGCTGGTTGGTGCGAATGATCTGTGCCTTGGCTGGCTGCAACCACTGGCCCTGTTGTGACTGATGGGAAGTCTGTTGGGGAACCTGAAAAGAACGTTGGCTGCTCATCTTGGAGAGAGGGGACTTGGGTCGACCAGACAGCTGGTCCGGTTGGTATCGCCCAACAGAAGCAGACTGGGGACGGTACATGGCAACTCCTTCAGAAGTAGGGCTGGCACGGTACTGTGGTCCGAGTCGTAAAGGTGAAGGTGGTGGGCTGAAGTGGTAGGAGGCTTGATGGGGTGGACTGGGCCTATAGTGAGAGACCTGGTGCGTCGGAGAGAGTGATGGAGAGGTGGATTGGTAGCCTTGTCGGGTAGGAGATGAAATTGAAGGTGGGCTGGGTCGAAGGTCGAAGGCTTGAGCCAGGTAGGGGGACTCATGATGGCTGGGGGATGGGGGCATGTTTTGAATGACTGGAAGCCCAGATGGAGTAGCGTGGGTCTCGGAAGGAACACATAGCGGTAGGCCATCCATATCCCTCTCGAGATAATCGTCTTCCTCAAACAGATCCTGGACGGGCTCCATGTCTGAAAAACGGGGCTCTATTGATGGAAGCGGGACCATGGGTGGGCCTTGATTGTTGGGAGGGGAAGGGGGCTGATCCAGCTCCTGTTGCTGCGCATCTTGATGACACTCTTCTTCAACACGCTGCAGCAGACGCTGGATCTCCCGGTTGTTGGGACACAGACACATGGCTTCACTCAGGTCCTCCAGTGCTTCGTGGAATTGCCTGGAAAGAGACAGACAGAGAATGAGAAACAGCAGGGAGTGAGAGAAAGTAAGAAACATCTTGTATTCTATTATAAAGCGACCAAAGGTGTACATTTTATATCTGTGTTTGTTGGGTAACAAACCCACAACCTTTACAATGCTTTGGGAACATTATGCGTGTTATGTTTGAGCATTTGTTCTTTTAAACAGGGAATGTCATCCCTCCTAGATGTCCAAAGTATCAACTGAGCCCGGAACATTCCTTTAATCAACCAATCAAAAGCGTAGACCCAAAAAACAGATCTTCCAAAACAAAACATGCAGATTAAAGTACATTGTGGGAAAAAAAGAATAAAATATGAATGATGGGCATTCTGAGGAAAAGGAATCTGATCGGTCAACATAACATGAAGTATGAAGAAGAAATCTTATCCATGTCTGATGGCACTGCTTCAACCAATCAAAACATCATCAACTGGTCTTGGTCATGAACACTCACATGGCGCGTTATGTGCGCGAGACAAAATGTGTTTTTTTAAAGCACTATCCTTTCTGTTGGTTGCTACGGTTACCTGCTGCTTCGCTTGGCACGGGCTCGTGCGTAATAGGCTTCATAGGATTTGGGTTTCAACTCTAGTGCCTTGGAGGCAAACTCCTCTGCCATCCCAAAGTCCTGCAAGCAACAACAGGACCAACAGTCATACACTGAGCCATACATGAGATCAGAGCGAGGACAAACACACTCACACGTGGACTTGCGCAATTACACACACGTATACATACATACATATGTAACATTTATGAACACAGACATTCTTACAATCAACATTAAATGAGGACAAAACAATGAGCCGAAAACATTTGAGCAAACATGATAAACGGACATTAAATTGTGAAAACGATCGTACAGACGCACACACACATATATATACTCTATGAGGACAGTGGGAAATGCAATGCAACAGCTCTTCAAGACTGAGCCAAACTACTTTCTGTACTAACCCTCACAAATCGATAAACCTACAAACCAAAATGAAACAGATGAAAGCGAGATGGGAAAAAATGGGTGTCGTCCTAAGTCACCATCAACTTAAAGTTACAGCATGGTCTAAATGGAAGGAGAGCTTTCAAGAAGTTTCCTCAAGGGTACTGGAGGCTTGAAATTCAAAACGTAAAATGTTTTTACGGGTGGGATTAAATGAGAAATAAAGAACTATTAAAACGAAATGGGAAGATCAAAATACTTCCTAGTACGTCAATAAACCCATCCTGTTGACATCCTGAAGTCTTTAAAGGTAATGGATATTTTTTCTGTATTGGAAGTCTCTTCACATCTTAGCCATCAAGAAGTCAACCAATGTATGTTACTTCACACACCCTGTTGCTCATAAACAATGAGCTTACAAAACCTCTATAAGTTCTAACAAAAACACAAAAAGTTGCTTACATTCTTTATTACTGTAATGTACTCTACTTTTTTGTATTGTAATGTCCAACCAGACAAAGTGAGTCATTGACAAGAGTAAGTGTGACTTTGGATCGAGTTCTAAAGGAAGAGCGAGTGTCTTCCCAATTATATCTAGCTTGCAAACGCTACCCTTTACGAAACTGCCTCCACTGGCTTTAAAAAAACAAATAAGAACACACAGACTTGACTTAAAACTAATATGTGCACATATGCAATTTTCCATCAAGTTGCTGTTTTGTGTGTTTATACAAAAAAGACATTTACAGTATACTTATGTCATGAGTCATGAGACATGCCAAAACAAACCCACTAGGGTTGCCCGACGATTAATCGGATAACATGTCTCTGTTCTGTGGATATTAATTAAAACATAAAGATACATGCATATATTTAAAATATAAAAAATATAAAACCATAAACATATGTAAATAATTTAAATGATTGGTAAAAATAAATAAATTAGGGAGGTCAAACGATTCATCTCATCCATAATAAATAAATATGCATTTATTAACACAAAAACATACACACACGTGTGTTTACATTTAGGAAATATTTAGATGTATTTATTTATATTTACAAATAATTTAAATGATCCACAAACGTTTATAAAAAAAATCTTAAATGTTTGCATGTATGATTTTGTGTTTATAAATACAAAAATAATATGCACAGTACATAGACATATATTATATAAACACAAACTTTTATTCTGGATGCGATTAATCGTGATTCATCAGTTGACGACCCTAACTGAACCTATGTAAATTCTTAGATCACAGAAGATTCACTCAACTTCTAATAAAAGATTCCAGGAGAATGTACAAAATCGGAGTTTTATTATATAATAATAAATTGTCCATGATGATAATGATCAAACTGTCTATGATGAAGTTTTTTAAATGACTACAAGTGAGTTTTAAATATTTGCAACGTCTGAAATATTCTGTAAAAGAGTAAAGGAGGGACAGGATAGAGCACTAAAATTAGATTTGAGCTTTTAAGACTCACGTTCATCTTCCTTCGGCAGCGGGAGAGATTGAGCAACAGAGAGACTTTGAGTTCACGGAAGGTCTTCAGGTCTTCTGTGAAACCCTCTCGTGGGAACTTCTTTAGGGCGTACTGGTACCGCTGAGCCGCTTCCTTCACTTTTCCTTTCTGGACCAGTGAAACAAGAGAAATTTAGTGTATATAATAATCAGCATTGTGATTCTGATGATAAATATACACATTTCCTTTTTGCTGATCTATACTATAAAAATAATGAGTACAACTGATATGAGCATGAAAACAAACATGATTTATCCATATGTTATGTATTTTTGATCTGCCACCAGGGGGAACCAATATAGAATATTTTCTTATTATATAGTCGTGACTTAAACTAGGCAACCAAGTACTTAATATGATTCTTTATATTTATATTTAACCTTTCAGAGTAATATTAAACTTAACAAATCTAATGAATAACACAAATTCACCTTTAATAAAAAAAAATCCAAAATAAATCATAACTGTTAAATTTTGGCACTCTCATTATAGTCACCCATTACTTAAAATTTGCAGAAATGTTCTTAGTATTTTAGAAACCAGGCATTTCTCTCATCCAGAGATGTTTTTTAATCAATATTGAAGGTGTTCCCATCCATGTGTGGGCTTTTATTGCCTTCTTTATTCTTTAGTCATCCATTTCAAAAACATTTTTTTGTATATTTTTAGTTTAGCAATAAAATGATAGCATAGATGAAACCACTGACCTTGTAGAATCCATCTCCCTCCTCCATTAGTTTGCTCAGCAGAACGATCATAATATCAGGTTTGGATGTCGCCATTGCCCATGTCGCTGGACCTGAAAGCAACACGGTATGAAAAAGAAGGACAATTTTAGAGTCCGCAGAGACTGATGGTCTGTTTGTGCACAAGACTTGTTTTTTGTAATCTCTTAGGACCACAAAGGATTGAGTTGACCTGGCAGGATATCTTGCTTGTGGAGGCAAAGTCTAACAAACAAAAATTTTATATCGCAAAAAGCCACAGCAACACACACGAAGATAAATAAAACAAATTAAAAACACTTTGTTGCTTATACCTTGCTGGATTCAAATCTTTAAAATACAATCTATATAACAATAAAACTCTGATTCCAACTGTGACTAAACTTGCGGTCATGTTGGAGTCTGAACATGTCAGGTGTGTGAACTGGTTTTATCTGAATGAACAGTGAAGGGAGGGTTGAAACAGTATAGTCAGGGTCTATAAGAGCTTTAGGCCACATCCACACAAAGCCAAAGCTTTGCCTGTCGAACCTTTTATCCTTTTCACTGCGTCGTCTCAAGAAATATCTGCATTCTGTGTACACAATAAACCGACTCAAAACGATGTAGTATACATGCCAAATCAGTAACTCATGTGTCTCTGTAATTCTGCCACAATGATGCACTAAAAACTGAGAAGACTTGGAGCTGGGGTGATGACATCATCGTATATATATTTTTATGTTTTATTTTATGCATTTGGCAGCGACTTACATTGCATTATCCTATACATTTATAATTAGGTATCTACAATCCCTTGGAATTGAACCTACAACCTTGTAAACACAATGCTCTTACCACTGGGCAACAGAAAAGCATATTATATACATATATAAGGATCGGGTGTACACATAGAAAAGCAAGGGTGGCGTTTTCAGATTTATCCACTCTGAGACCTGGTTTAGAAAAATAGCGAGATTTCAGGATCCCAAAATGCTAGATCCCTACGGACGAAACGCAGACATGATACAAAATCTTCACATATATAGCTAAACGCGTCTCCGTGTGGATGGCCTCTTAGACAGGAAGTGATTTAGTGCAGTTCATGCAAGATGCAGCTGAAGAATGCACAAGATGTACAGTATTACTAAACTGGGAAACAACTTGAAATAAGGCCAAATGACAGATAAAACTGAGAGAAAAAATGTTTACATAGGATGCATTCTTGCCCTAAGTAGCTATTCTTTGCAAAACAGTTTTGAGGGTTGCAAAGTTTGAAAATGGCCAAGGTCATGTCCTTTACAAGTGAATTAAAAAAAGCACAGAGCAATGCAAGAGCAGATCCAGTTTGAATGCTGCCTTAAGTCCGGTTCACACATAACATGATAAATATTTAGTATAACCAAAAGCTATATAAGCATTAATTTAATCAAACAAAAATGCTGTTTCACATTTTGGCAGGCTGTCAATGTTTTATAGTTATACTTAAAGCAGATAAACCTTGTGAACAGGTCTTAAGTTTGCATCAAATTCAATATGTGGCAATTCCGCAGCACCATGCAAAATGCAGCTCACTTTATTTTGTTTACATGCAGCCATGTGACTGAACAAACAAACAAAATGAACACGGACAATCCACGTCTACCCTCAGAGCAGGACTTCACAAATTCATTTTGTGTGTTTATTTTCATTTTTTTGTAAAAGCAGGCGATACAACACAAGTCGATCAATGAACAATAGACCACACCGGTGACGAGATGATGGGACACAGTCAAAAAATGGCAGGTTGGACGCACAAAGGTCTGTTTTACCTCGGGCACGAGTGGGGAGTGTCTGACATCCTGGTTACGGAGACAGAGGAGGTGGGAGGGGTCATGAGTGAAAGGGTGAGAGGTTATTGGGGCATGGGAGGGGCATCCGTTTCAGACAGAGAGCAAAGGTTTATGGGAACAGAAAACAGGGAATGATAGGTAGAGAGTGACACGAGAGGAAGAACAAGGAAGATCAGGCGTGAGAAGCCGCGGCAAGCAGCAACATTAGCAAAAGCAACAAGCCCATCCTGATCAGCTAGAGATCAGTGCAGTTCTGGAGTTTGGTGGGGAACACGAGGAAGAGGAGGAGGTTTGATCAGGATGAGGTTACAGGGAGGGGAATGAAGAAGATACTGAGATGGACCAAGCTGGTCCTAATTTTAGTGACTTTTAGTTTATATGAAGAGTTCGATTCCAAAATGAGATATCTCCGTAAAAAAAAAAAAAAATTATTATTATTATGTATTCCGATTAATATCAATAAAACTGCAGTTGGTTAGTTTTGATTTAAGCTATTACAACTAAAAAAATACAGCTAACTAACATGATTACATAATAAAACAACAAGATTTTTGAAAATTATCTCAAGTTATCACATTTTGGAACCAAACTCTTCATATATTCAGTACATGTGTCTACTGTATTCTGACTTTTTAGAATGATAGGCAGTATGAAAACCCAGAATAATATACATTTCAAATATATAAACTGGTGTGTGCAAACATCTGCCTGCAGGCGTTGCAACAGGTTCGTAATGAAATATCAACTTCAACATTATTTATTCACATGTGCTGTTTATAAATGCAACTACACTTCTACACAAAGACACTTCAACTATGCACTGTATTTATCTTTTTGAGCCCTACCTATCTTGGCACCCTTCTTTAACAGTGCAACCACCACTGACGTGTTCCTGCAGCCAACGGCTCGGTCCAGAGGACGCATGCCGCTGTAATCCACATGCTCGATCATAGCTCCATGATCCACCAGATACTGCACCTGAAACCATATAAAGACAATCTTGTAAAATTTAGAGGCATCTTGGAGTGAGGTTGCGACTTGCAACCAACCGACTGCACCTCTCCCCACTCCTTTACAGTGCATTACAGTGGCTAAGATGTTCTCACATTTTCGCTTCTTTGCCGAAGGAGATAACGAAAATTTACAAAACGTGCTCTCTGGAGCAGTTTGTCAGTTTAGGGCTACTGTAGAAACAACAGGGTGAATTCCATTCAAGGGGGCCCTTGGTGTATGTAGATAGAAATAGCTCTTTCTAAGGTAATAAGAACATAACGCTTCATCATGAGAGGTCTTTATACACCTCCGAAGACATAGTTAGGTATATTATTGCATGTCTGACCCTCTATAAAATTACAAACCGGTCCTTTAAGTCACCAAAACTATTAAAGGAAGCTCACATTTATTTCAAATTATTTTAGGAAAGACTGAAGTGTAAAAATGTTTTTAAAGATGCATATCTATAAAAGTAACATAACAGTAAACAGTAGGACATGGTTGTCTATCATAGCTGAGCAGCCAACAAAAATTGCTAAAGCTAACAGGGCAACCAACCACTTCAGAGTCTCCGTAGAAGGCGGCGAGATCCAAGGGTGTTCGGCCGCTCTTGTCCGCGTGGGCGGTTGCCGCGCCCCTCTCAACCAAGGCACGGACCAATGGGAGGTGACCTTTAAGACACGCCCAGCTCAGTGCTGTAAGCCCCTCCTTGTCCATTAGCGACAATGAGGCACCTATGAAATGCATTTTTGAGATAAGAAAGTCAGAAAAAAGACACTGATTTATGTAGCTGCAGTAAGTAAACTTAATCTGTTTATCACGAATATAAACTTTAAAGGGGTCATATAGCGCGAATACGTGTTTTTCTGTGTCTGGGGTGTAATAAGTTGCCCATGCATGTTCTAGACACATAAAAATGTTAAAAATGAAAGTGTCGGAACAAAAGATGCACTCTATCTAAAAGCGAATGCTCACCCAGACCTGCCTGAAACGCCTTGTGTAACCAGCCCCCCACATATCTACGTCAGTTTGTGGTATGATTTGACTTAGACCGCCCAAATGTAAGGTGGGGGTACCTGTCAGTACAAATGCTTTGGAACCTGATGTTCCAAATATGGTAAGAGGCGCTACATTTCTGTCACAATCTTGCAGTATTCAACCAATCACTACGCACTGGTTAACTGGCCAATCATAGCACACCTCGCTTTTCAGAGCGATGAGCTTTGTAAAAAATGCAGCGTTTTTTTAACCTTAAATCGTGTATACACATTGCATTACATTTAAAACAAACATTAATATTCGTTTCGGCTGAGTCATATCACTCCGTTAATCATATGATGTATAATTTTAAAGGCATACGCAACATAAACAACTAACTAAAGAGTTCCTTTAGATGCATTTCTAATCTATACGATTACGAAAGCTGTACCTTGAGCCAGCAGGAACTCAGCAGTGCCCAGATGTCCCTCAGACGCTGCCATCATGAGAGGAGTGCGGCCCTGTTTATCAGCCATGTTCACATCGGCACCGTGATTCAGCAGCAGATCCACAATCTGCACAACCACACACATAACACGCATCGTCTAAAGAGCTTAATAACAATGAACAGCATTGTTTATTAGTGATTTTTTGGTGTGTATATGGTGGATATGAGGTATGGCTTGAGTAATCCGCACCTGCCAGTGTCCCTGTCGCACAGCGCTGAAGAGAGGCACAATGCCCCTCCGGTTGGGCTGTGCCACGGCCGCTCCCTGTTCCAACAACAGACGACACACATCCAGCTTCCCTCGACCCGCTGCAGCCGTCAGTGCTGAGCAAACCAGAGAGTTTCAATCAAAACATATACAGTGTACACACACACACACAGGGTTTCCTTGTTATAGGGGCTTTCCATAGACATAATGATTTTGATTCTGTACAAACTGTAAATTCTATCTTCTAAAGCTAACCAGCACACAAACCATTCTGCATTTTTACATCATTTAGTTTGACTTTTTGTTTTCCTCATTAGGACCAAAAAAGGTGTCCAGAAGGACAAAACACAAACACAAAACATCTGTTGTACCTGTTTCTCCCCACAGTGTATCAAAGTTGTTTATTTGGGCTCTCTCCTCCTCTTCCTCATCTTTCTCAGGCAGATCCAGTAGATACGATACAGTCTGTGAATAAAGTTTTACATTTTATTGATCAAGATTTAATTATTTTAATTTATAATTTGTCATCGTTTTTTATTTTCATTTGTTTAGTTTTACATTTATACATTTTTATTATGTTTAGTTTTTTAACTGGCGGTCTTGAGGCCTACCCATGTTTCATGTGTTCACTAAGATACAGTTTTGTTTTTATTTCAGTTTACCATTTATTTGTATCTTTTATTTAAACTTGTTTTATTATATTTTATATTTCCAGGGTTGTTTGTACATTCAGGTAAATGTTTTTTTTTTTTTATATTTAATAAAAATGTGTATACCTCTGTATATCCCATGCTAGCTGCTGCAATAAGTGCCTGCTGAACTGCGTGGCTTTTGCTAAAAGATCCAGATTGCTGTCCATCAATATTCCATTCACACTGAACCAGATACTTCACCACCTCCAGATGACCCCGGAGGGCAGCGTGGACCAGAGCGCACTGACTGTTTTTATCCAGGTGTTCCACCTATTCAGAGGAACACATCAGACATGGTTAACAAACGCACAAAAAAAACTTCAGGCAAGATGCCATGTTACCTCCAGACCCCAATCTACCTCCATACATTTTGATTGTAATCTATTCACGTCAATGGCTGACCTTGGCTTTCCTGCTGCAGAGAGTGGTGACAATGGAAAGGTGGCCCGCGGAAGATGCGTAGCCTAGCGGGGTGAGTCCGTTCTCTGATACGCCCTCCACATCCGCCCCGAACTCCAACAGCAGAGCAACCGTCTCCAGGTAGCCCAGGTGGGCGTGCACGCATAGAATGGGGGCGTTGTTCAACACCTCTGTGCGATAGTTTACGTTGGCGCCGCCCAGAATCAGCAGTCGGGATACCTTGAGAAAGACAGGGGAGGGTGTGAACATTTATGATTCAAACAACTGCAGATTGAGAATACGTCCACATACACTTGGTTTAACGGGGTCAAATGACACGGCTAAAATGGCCTCTTTGCCCCGGCACTCTGAAACGTGCAGATTTTACAAAGCTCTTCACTCTGAAAAGCGAGGTGTGCTATGATTGGCCAGTTAACCTCTGCGTAGTGATTGGTTGAATATTGCAAGCGTGTGACGAAAATGTAACGCCTCAAAAAATGTTGTTGACAATTTGATGACAGAAACAACAGCTGATACCTTGATGTTAGGTGTGTAGAGGTTTCTCAGCGAAGCCAGCGCAGCAGAAAGACCTTCTGAACTGTAGGAAACCCACAACCCCTGCAAAACCGAGGAGGAAACCCCAACCTTCTTACTCAAGCCCTGCAAATATGACAATGCGGTTTGTTAAAACTCAGGTATTCCACCAGCATTTGTATGTTTGTGAATGTTGTGTGCCCACCTTAAAGATGTGAGCTTTGAGAATGTGGTGACCGAGTTCAAGGGTCTGTTGTCGATTGAGTTTTCCTTCTTGTCTTGAAAACCAGAACGCGAGGAGTGTGTGTCCACTCCTAAAAAATCCAGAAACGTTTAGTATCAGTATGGTTGACATCTAATGAGCTTCGACAATCACGGCTCACAAAAAAATTCCCTTAGCATTCGGGATCTCCTTACCTGGGGTCGCACAGGAACTTGGTTTTCTCTCCTTCATCTCTCCAGATGAGCCACTCTCTAAAGGAGGGGTGGACGAACATGCGCGTCCCGTCGCGTCTCTTCACCAGGAAAGGCGACAGGAGTTCTGATCTCTGCAGGAAATCATCCCAGTCGAGAGCCGCGCCTCGCACCACGCTGGAGTTGACGGCGCTGTACGCCTGCTCGTCGGTTAGGGGGTGCAGCGAGGCCACGGCCACGTTAAGCAGCGGAAGAACACGCTCGAATGAGGACTGCGTGGGGAAACGCATGTTCAGATGCAGCAAGTAGACCTCAGCCAGATTTACAGGAACCACCTGAACACAAAACATTCCAGGTTATTAAATGGTGTGCATTTAATAAAAAAACAAAATCCTTCTTTTAGTTTTCATCACATGAAAGTTCAACTTCAATATAAATGTCATAGCGTGAATTTACAAATAGAGCACTGATGAGATGCAGTATTTTTGTATGAAAACCCCAGAAGCGAGTTAGCATTTTAGCACTTCCGATTCCATTAACATTGGGTTTTTATGAACATGTTTTTGGTAAATTGCCTGAAATAAGATCTGTGGTTAACAAAACCTTGAAATATTTTCATGTTTTTATCTATGACATAAAACAGACCCGTTATAACCCGTCTTGACTTTTAAAAGCTTTATCGTGTCTTAAAAAAGAAGGTTGTTAACAAGTTGCTAAAGCCAACTACATCCACGTCATCGGACATACAAATATCACAAATAATGTAACATCGGCACTGATCTCTAAAAACTTAGATAAAGATTCACTCACGGAGTAATTATTTACCAGGGAACACCATTTTAATAAAGTTTGAGAAAGTTGTTTGAAATTTGGTGGTGATAACGTTGCTATAGATCGACCGTAGTGTTTAGTCTGTTTATAGCCTCATGTTAGCTTTAACTTCTGCCGATTGTATTAAGGCTTTAAGGGGTGGTTTTCCAGAAAGGGATTCGCTTTAACCAGGACTAGGTCCAAGTTAAATTAGGACATTTAAGTAGTTTTTTTATTAAGATGTCTTACAAAAAGCATCACAGCATTTTGAGACAACACAATGTCATTGATGTATTTTAATATATGTCAGTGCAAGTTGATTTCAGTTTGGACAGCTCTAACATTTATTTTAGTCTAGGACTAGTATTAGTCCCTGTCTGTGAACTGCCCCTAAAAATAACAAATGTTGTGTTTATGAATTTGTAAAGATTATCTTGATAGACAAAACATGTAAACGTCACCGTCCTTCTGTTGAGACGTTAAACCGAGGTCCTGACTCTCTGTGGTCTTTAAAAATACCAGGATGTCTTTCAAATAAGAGTAGGGTTGTAACCCCGGCATCCTGGCCATATTCACCTCTATATCATGGTAATCATCCCCCTATTGGCTTCGTAACTCTGTCTCCTCTCCACCAATAAGATGGTGTGTGGTTGGTGTTCTGGTGTAATGTGGTTGCCATCGCATAATCCAGGTGGATGATACACATTGGTGCTGGTTGAGGAGATTCCCCCCTTCGATGTAAAACGCTGAAAAATGTGCTATATATATATATTAGTGGTGGGCATAGATTAATTTTTTTAATCTAGATTAATCTAGATTAATTCCAAAATTAATCTAGATTAATCTAGATTAAAATGGCTCATTTGAATTCTGCCGAAGGCACTCAGAATATGTGTGCTACCCAAATAATGACTAAAAGTAAGTATTTGAGAACGGGTTTCTCAAGCCAGGTGGCGCATTAGACCAGGGGCTCATCTCCTGTTTCCAAAATGCACCACAAACTGCTTGAGAAAGCTGTTCTACTATGATAATTGGTGATGAAAATTAAATTATGTTCAATAAGATGAACTTGTGTTTACTTCCGCATTAGCTAAGGGATGATTTCCATTTAGGTGGTACTTGAGACTGGAAGAGCTCCTACAGTACATTTACATTTAGTCATTTAGCAGACGCTTTTATCCAAAGCGACTTACAAAGAGTTAGGGAGCAACAAGCGATATGTCATACAGGAGCCATAATACATTAGATCTCAATACAAAGTTACTGGTTTCAACTAAAGATAGACCGCTACCTGTTGAGAGAAAGTGTTTTTTTTAAACCAATTCCGCATTGCACAAGGTGCAAACAACATTAGTCTTGTCGATGTTTCTATTGGGAAGCTTCTTAAAAATTAATATTCCCTGAAGCAAACCCGGCGGCTTCATAGCTGCATCCATGTTAGCACGTCACGTTTGATGCGGTAATTTCACAGTAACGTTATGTTGTGTTCAGACCAAACGCGAATGGCGCGTCAAGCGCGAGTGATTTATATGTTAATGAAAAGAGCCAATAGACCTACTTGCGGCGCGAATCGCGCGAATGAAGCCCTGGTTATGAGATGATGAGGCGGCGCTAAGGACGCGAATGAAGCCCTGGTCATGAGATGATGAGGCTGCTTCTGCTTCCGCGAATGACGCGAATCACGCGAGTTGAAAAATCTCGTTCTCGCCCCGTACAGTGCAGTTAAGCTGGTATACATCCGCGCTAAAATATCAAGGTGAAAATCATCATAGCTTGCGTAGTATAGACCCAGCTCCCAACCCAACTTTGAGAATAGATTAACGGCGACAATTTTTTTAACGCGCGATAATAGTCTCACTGCGTTAACGGCGTTAACCCACCACTAATATATATATATATGAAATTAATTATTTTTATTTTTATTAACCTATTTTTTGCGATCTTCCAAAAGTCTATAGGAAAAAATTACACATTTTTGGTCGAGGGAACCAGTGCTATGCAAACTTCCGGGTTGCCCTACAAAAATGTGTGAGGTACTCCATTTACATCACAGCTTAAATGAAATCAAAGGTCACTACATTTTTTGTTCCTAATGCAGTATGATTGTTTTAGAAAAACAAATACAATCTACACATGGTAACGCAGTAGATGTGCAAGCTGAATGAACCCTAACCTTATAGCTGGAGCTTTTAAGCACGAGGTAGCCCTTCTCAATGAGGTCCAGCGTCAGCTTCAGGTACAGATATGAGCCTCGGCTCAGACTCTTCAGATGAGTGCTGAGTTTGGTGAAAGCTGCGTTGTCCAGCTTGCCATTAAGTGCCACATTGCTCTGGATCTCTGGGCTGGAGTGCAAGCGGTGCAGGATGTAGCCCTGCAGGTCAGAGTCGATGGCATCGCTCTCCTCCAGCCGATCCAGAGAGATACGATGGAATGGCAACGGGCGAGTCACATCCTGAGACACAGGAACAAAAAGAGAAATACATGTGACACTTTGTTTTATAACTAAAAAACAAAGACAGACAGAATCTCAAACGGTAGAATTTGTCAGAAAGACCGCAGACAGACCTGTAATGTCGTTCTGACAGTAACCACCAGTTTAAGCCAAGGAGGAAATCGTTCGATGGTTTTACACAGGAAAGAAACGATGGTTTCCCCGTAATCCGGTTTATGGAACTCTGCCTCATTCAACCCGTCAATCAAGATGATGAGATTCTCCTCGCAGGCGATCTTCCTCTCTACAAACATCGCAAGTTTGAGGTGTTTTGTGCGCAGCTGGATTATCGCTTATCTTGGTTGTGCATAAATATATGTTTACCCACCTCTGTGCAGGATTTCCAGTGGTTCCAACAGACCCCTGCGGAATGCGTTAAAAGGGTCCTGCACGCAGGCACGCAGGCTGAGCGTGCTCTGGAGGTGAGGCTGACGGAGCAGAAGTTCTCGGTAGGCCTGCATCTGGGGTGCCCTGCATAACAGAGCTGCCACGTTATGAACGAACTCGGGGACCAGGCAGGTGTAAGCATTATCTGCCTGACAGTAATGATACGCCACCACCTAAAGGATGGGAGGAGAGTGAGATGAAGAATAAGATGAGTTAAAGCACAAAAAGAAGGAACCTAAACCAGCTTGAGAAGTAAAACATTAAGTGAACCTTAGATGATCAACTGTACAATAGACCACAAAAGATATTTTGAAGAATTTTGGTACCCGAAAACTGTTGGCCCCCATTGACTTTTTCACATTGCTTTTTGAATGGGGGCCAATGGTTTTAGTTTATGAACATTCTTCAAAGTATCTTATTTTGCAACACTGGACCCCATTCACTTCTTTTGTAGGGACACAAATCCAATGCAATTGAATGAGGGCCAGTTAACATTCTTCAAAATATCTTCTTTCGTGTTCCGCAGAAGAGAGAAACTCGTACAAATTCGATATAACAAGAGTGTGAGTAAATAATCACAGAATTATAATTTTTGGGTGAACTATCACTTTAAATGTTGATTTAATTTCTAGTCTTTAGGACCCAGCACAGGAACCGCTCTAAGCTGAAGAACACAATGAATATCAAAACGGGAGAAAGACTGAAAGCTTAGAAACTTTGAGAGGATGGAGGGGTTTCATAATGCATAAATCATTACAGAGTTTGAGTGCATCAATGGCCTTATTCCAATATTCGCCACTTCCCAAACTTCACATCATCATGCAGTGTGTGTGTGTCTTCAAGAGCATGTGATCATTAACCATGCGGAGCACTCAGTATATCTAATAGCTGTGCTGGGAGCCTCTGTGGATATAAATATTTGATAAGGCAACAGAGCTGCAATAAACCTTTGTGCCTAATAGAAGAGAAAGAAACGAGAGAGCGAATGAAAAATAATGAGAGCAGGAGTAAATTCATAAATAAGAGAGAACCGGTGGTCATGAATGAATGAAAGAAGATAGAGACTGATAGAATGTTGGTTAGGGTGTGTTGGCACCTGTGACGCCAGCCTCCTGAGCGCCTCTTCCTGCCGTCTTCGCATTTCTGGCGTGCCGGGACAGCTGCTCCCCCCAACCAGTGTGCCGTGAGCGGATTGAGGCTGACCAAGGGGCAGGGTGTCACCATCTGAAATAAATTGACAGGGAAAAAATGAGACGTGTGCATGTAAAATCGCTTTCGATAAGTAACATATCGAATTATTTTTTCAAAATGAAATGCCTTTACAGTTGCTGTCAAATATCCTCTTGTTTTTTTCATGCCCTCCTCTCTATTCATGTATGTGACATCTACTTCTCACAGTCCCATCAATTCTCGATTAATAAAATCACGCCTCATCCATTTTTTTCTTACTGAATATCTTGTTTCGCTTGGAAACACATTCATTAGGCGAGTAAAACTGTCATCTTATCTAATAAGCATCTCTCAGACACAATTTACCAATTCACTCACGTTTTGGGGAGGCGTGTGGGCTGTCGGAGGTGATCTGTCTCATGCGGTTGCCGTGGCAGCTCAGTGCCACCAAGCGAGAGATGATGGCAGTTTTGCCAAATCCCACGTTGCCGGCGATAACGACACCTTGATTGGCGATGGGTTCGCTGCTGCGAAGACACGCCTCCACTTCCTGGAAGAGCCAATCTCGGCCGATGAAGACCGTCTCGGGCGTGAGGCTGGGAACCTCGAAGAGAAGCGGCTTTAGGGCGATGTCCGGGGGTCGGTATGGAGCAAAGCGCACTGCATCATGGGCAACAAAAGACCAGGTTTTACTTACTGTACATATTCTTTTTACATATCCCTCCTTTTTAATGTGAATATATTGACTTTACATCTAAGAAAAATGTTGACTTCATTTGAGACTTCAAAAGCCATTCTCAAACAACTGACATTTGAAAGAATTCAGAATTATCAAAGACCTCAAGAAATGCAGGATTTCAGATTTCATCCTAACCAGCAGGGGGAGATGTTTTGTCTGCAATGGTCACATAAGCACGTCTTACGCACGTTGTTGCTGCGGCGGTGTGAAACATCATGAATCAACGGAAGGCAATGGGGTGTCTTGACCCGTTAATGTACGACAGAAAATACTGCTGAAATAACAGATCAGCTGCCACGCCGGCGCAAAGCCATCACTGAGCTGTTGCTATGGTTACAGAAACCCACCCCTGAAAAAACCTTGCTTGTTGCTTTTATGAATAGATTATCCGTCAAAAACGTTGCAAGTGTGCGTATGGAGAAATTTATATTCATCTTGTTAATCCACCGCATATGCCTGCCATCTATCACACCGTAAGCCTCATTGTAAAGACCCTTAATATTCATTAAAACAATCCTCATCTAAAATTCATACAATCTCCATTATCCTCATATTTATCATCAAACCGACTGAAGCATAACTACACAAACGCTTTATCCTGATTATTGATCATACTCATAGCAATCACAACTGTACGTGTCATTTCAAAGCAGGTTGAGAAAACTAATCTTCAATTATTTCTATTAATTATTCTAGAAGGCTTTATAATGGAATCATTCCTTACACTGATCCTATAGGCTTATTCAGCAACAAGTATCATGGGATGTACTGTATTATTTCCGCGTTATTAATCATTAAATCAGCATGTGGGCTATTAATTCATAGTGTGTGGATTCATTATCTGTGCACTAGCATATGGAGGTGGGCGGGGTTACGCAAGGGGGAGGGGACCTTTGAGAATGCTAGCGAAAAAAACACGAAGAACTATAAATGATGGGAAAGGTTGCAATGATGCATCAACAGTAAAAAACAGGTTTAAATACAACAAAGACCCATTCAAACAAGGTACTGCCTGGGCTTGTTCACTTTGCTCCCAAAAAGAACATGCTTGTAACTAGTAAAAGTACAGCATTAGTGGCTTTTAAAGGCATTTACAAGCCTTTTTTTGTCTTTTTGGGGGATTTTTTACAAATTTTATTTACAGTGACATACAAAATCCATTTTCTGCCAAGAAACCCGCAGATCCAAGATTTACTGAAAATACAGATTACAGATAGCTCTGTGTGGTTGATTTAGGATGCGTGGAGTCTTGACTATGAGCTCTGACAGATGCCATTAACCAGAGCTGCTGCTAATAGAAAGTCAATACATGGATCTGGACAGGAGACAGATTATGGCGCTGCAGCCCGAAGGGGAAACACGAAACAGCAGGTTGCGGGGGGATCTGTGGAAGAGCTGTGGTGTGTGTTGAGGGTTATAATGGGATTGTGTGATGGAGGGAATGAAAGCAAGAGAAGCAAAGCAATGGGGATGTGCATCGGTGTTTCATGCATTCTGACTTCTTAATGTTAAACGTGCTGTCTTCTCATGCTTGACATGGTCAACCTAAAAAAAAAAAACGAGTTGGAAGTATGACGTCGTTTTTCTGTGCTCGATACACTCTCCCAGCGTTTGTATAGGTTTCAGAAAAAAAAGATCGAACATGAAAATCTGTTGCGTAACAACTTTTCTTAGTCCCTTGTTGTTCAATTCTCTCGGAAAAGCATGCCCACGCATCACCCTGCCAGAGCGAGAAGAATTAGCACGCCCACGCGTCAACCAAGGAGAGCGGGAGAAGGAGCATGCGCACACGTCAACCAGCTGGAGCAGGAGAGCACTGCGTTTGCGAAGTTCAGCTGTGTTTGTTTGTTCACTGCATTTCGATGCAGAATGTTATATAAATGGTAGATTTAACGCTGGATTTGGAGATCGTTTGAAACTGATTGATGAAACGGTATGCCGGACATGAACCGCACACAGTGAGTGAAACTGAGTCATATATCTATGTTTTGTTGGCAATGGGTGCACACGCCTTAGTTCCACCAATAAAGAATGCATGACTATTATTCTTAAATGTTGAAAGCATGAAGTAGGTGGATTCATACTTTTGAATGGTGGAGAAACAGCCAAGCACACGTGGGCGACAATCTGTTACTGTGCTCATGGTTCTGAGTCAATATGTTAATACCATAACCATTTCTGAATGACCTGTTGTGCACGTTATGTGAAAGGGAAAAGGTTCATATGATTACACAGATGAACTAAAAAGAAAAGCTAGCAAGTACACACACCTCTCATATCCGCCTGTCCAGAGCGACTGGAACCAGAGTTCTGCCGTGGCATACGTAGCGATGTGCGCAGTGGAGCCTGTCGCTGCTCATCCAGGTACGCAAGATCATCCAAGTGTGCTGAACTAGTGGCTGAAAGAAAGGAAGAGTGTAAGAATTACATCATTTCATAAACTCTTATTTAAAACTCCAGGTGACCTACATTCTCATTCAACAGAAATACACAACATAATAAAAATGAAGATACAGTTTACGCTCATTAATTATTTCCTTATTCCTCCAGCCATTTAAATAAGATTAAAAAGAAAAATATGATAAAGCCAAAATATTCTAGCAGTTTTTATTTGGAGCAGTAAAATGAATTTGCACTTTTGTTTCCCAGCAGTTCTCACTGAGTTTTAAATACCAACACATTTTTCAATCTGCCGTGCCCTCCGTACTCTCAGATGACAACAGAACATGTCGTTGTGTTCTAACATTTTAAATGGCTTGAAGTGAACGAACATTTATTTGGGTCAAGTTTACATAAAACTTCTAAACTGAACCTTTTGTTTTTTGTAGTAATCCAAAAAGACAACTGATCATATGAATTTAACACAAAAAGGATTACAAGATGTTGACAAACTATACTCCGTTTCTGTGACAACACTATGTTAAAATAATAGTATCATAGTATACATTATAATCTATATTGTGGATAGAAACGATAACAATATATGATATTTACATGATTCTCTCTGTGGTTCTTTTAAGGAATATAAATGTATTTGAAAAAAAATATACCATTGTACATTTCTATTTGTGATGTGACGGACCCTTTTATGTGTGTGTGTAAATCATATCTAATATGTGTGTGAGAGTTTGTGTTGAGGTTATGAGCTTTCAGGAGCATGTAGGCATGAATTTTAATGTTTCTTTTCCTTTGCTAATGAGGAGAAAGTGGAAGACCATGAGAGGAAAGTTCACAGCAGTTTGCTACATGAAATATCAAGAACACAGTGGGTGGCCAGTGAATTTATCTCGCTTCAAAGCAGCTTTGAAACCTGCACAATGACAGCATTAGCTAACACCAGTGTGTCCACGTTAGCATGAATGCTGAGGCTGAATGGACATCAGCAAATTGCCCAGTTGGTGACGTGTATTAGGTTAAAAAACTAATATTTGGGAACGTTTCTTCTTTGATCTTAAGAATTTAATCTAAAACAGATTCTAAACACGCCCATTGTCTCATGATACACGTGTAAACAACACAACTGTCTGTGTTGAGCATCTGTGGAACAACCACCCAATAATATAAATCCAGATTTCAGACAAAGCCCCATGATGAGAGACAATTTGTAAAATGAGTCTTTTGTTATTCTGCTTAATATCTATGTCTTGAGACCAGAGTCAAACAGGATTTCGAAAAAATATCAATAGTTATCTTAAAGTTATTGTTTTTGGTGTGAATGGGCCTTTAGTTCAATAGGGATTGGTTCCAATCCAGCTTTTAGGAGATGCAACAGGGATTCATTATACAATTTTTTTTAAAACAACATTTATTCTTTTTATTCGCATTATTATTTATAACTGTTTGGTATTTTGACAAAAACTACGGCTATAGTAGTAATGTTTTACAAGTGCTATTAAACAAAAGCATCCACACAAAATGTTAAAATTGTCCCAGTATTTCTCTTCCACACCCAACATCTGCACTGCAGACAGTGTGACTAGCATCAGTGTCGCTAAATTTATGGACGCTCAAACTGCGTCACAAGGACTTCGATTTTACAGCCCACTGTGGCTCTGGACCAGGAAGCCTTCATGCATTTTACATTGATGGTGGAAAGAAAATGTGCGTTTGCATTCTCTAAACTCAAAACCTCAAATACTATTGATGATGAAATTTCGTGTTATTGTTGTTATTTGTTTAGGCAATAATTCCTTCTCAAAGGAGAAGAATTTCAAGTCCACATTGAAATAATTTGTCAATTCAGACTGGTTTTTAAAGGGATAATAGTAATAAAAGATAAACTGAAGAATAGAAAAATACAAAAGAGAGGAGGTGAGGGTTTAAGTGGGTGGGAAAGGCCGATGCAAACTAATGTGTGAGGAAAGATAGAAGTGGGCATGAGAAATAGAGAGATGACGGAAGAAAGATCATGTCACTCACTCAACTCCCCAACATTCAGTTAGAATGTATAATGTAGACTGTATGTGTGGTAAGACAGTTTTGGACATGGTGTCTGTCTCCGCAGGGAACCTGACCTTTCTGACTCCCTACAGGTTTATGTGAGAGCACTAAATGAACGCTTCAATCACAGAGCTCTTTAACCAGTACCAGCAAACCTGCCGTCTGAACCAGCGACCAGCACGACTGCAAAACTGCTGCCGTTCTGCAGAAAGGAGGTACTGGAGGATTGCTTTAAATGTTTCAAATTTATATTCTGGATCGTCTAATAGAAACTTAACAGCATTTTCTATGTTATTCAGAAGATGAACCAGCACTAAAAAGCAATATGACCCCAGATGAATAAGATTAACTTAAAGGGCGCAGGCAAACAGAAAACTACTTCAATTTGATTCATAGCTCTACTCACACACGCACACACACACACACACACACGCACACGCACACACACACACACACACACACACACACACACACACACACACACAGGAAGACAGGATGTATGTCACAGTATTAACCTTCATAAAACCCACAAACGGTAAGCCAGAGATATAGGATCAAGTAAAGCATTAGTGACATAAGTGCACCATGGTTCATCCTTACTCTTCTCATTTTCATTAATATTTTTTAATAGCGTTGAGGATTTATTTATATCAATGGTAACACTTGACGATAAGGTTATTTTTGTTAACATTAGTTTACACTAACTAACAATAAAAATACTTTTACAGCATTTATTAATGTTAGTTCAGTTTTGGAATTTACGGATAAAATTTATAAGTCAAGTTTTAACAGTAAACTTGGTACACGGTGAACATTAATAACAAAAAATGTTTATAACAATAACATTTTACTGGTATTGACTACTATAGTATATTTTAAAAAATGAAGATGCTTTGAAGAATGTAGGAAAGCCATCAGTCCTGGGGCACTTTTGACTACCATTGTGATTTTTCCTACTTTGTGTTCATCAGAACAAAGAAATGAACACAAATTTGGAACAACTCGAGGGCGAGTAAACCTCAACAGATTTTTTTTAATTTATTAAAATATTTTATACATGTGATTATATATTAATATAAATTATATGCAAAGTTTTATTATCCTGATTCAAATAACATGGATTTTCTAATACTATAAAAGAGGTTTTAACTGTGAACACTATTACTTTGTACTTCCATCACTTGGTATCCAAGACCATGAAGCTAACACCATTGCTTAAAGTGATTACCAAAATTACAAATCTGCTATGAGTCATCCACATGTCTTTCAAAACCTGTGTATGACTCTTTCTTCGGTGCAACACAAAAGAAGATATTCTGAGAAATGTTTCAGTGGTTTTGCGTTCATACAATGGAAGTCAATGGAGGCTAATGTGGTAAGCTCACTAGCATTTTTCTAAATGCCGTCCTCTCTATTCAGAAGAAAGAAAGTCATACAGGTTTGAAGGAGAACTAATGTAATTTTGAGGAGAACTATCCCTTTAAATAGTTTCATCTTTCTGCAGGGAGCACTTTAAAAAGTGATTTGCTGTTTTAACAACCATATTGTATCATTTTAACTCTTTCACCGCCATTGACGAGTTATCTCGTCATTAAAAAAAAACGGTTCCCCTCCAAAGACAAGCTTTTACGGCAATCAGTGTTAGTACTGTTTTACAGCAGGTGGTGTAAATCAAGTGAACTGATATATTTGTGTAAACGCAAAAAAGATTATCTTGTTATTTTTACTTAAAATCTCATTAAGTTGAATTTCCTTAAAAACCATGAAGCAAAAATGGTGCACATATATTTTAAGTAAAGTCAACACCCTTATTTACAGTGAGAGACCGAGCTCCACATTTAGCTCAAACCAGGATCCAAAACCAGGAGCTGAAACGGATCATAAAACCTGGAGAAGAATGACACAGATGTCCTTGCTTTGCAGTAACGGGGCTAGATGTGGAGCCCGGACCCGCTCCAGTGCTCAAATGGCCCGTAAAGCTCAGAAGAGGGGCACTTCCCTCACTCTCGGAGTAATCACTGGCCGCCTTTAGTGACCTTGACATTTTGAAGCCGAGTGGAAACACGTGTCCGTTGACTTTTAGGGTCTGGATTATGTGGGATAGTTCCTGTCTCTGGAGTTCAGTTTACAGACGTGTTCAAAGACCCTCAGCTAAACGGGCTTCACACAGAGCCGAGTGCAAACATTAACACGCATGAATGTAAGAGCTTGTGCTGGAAAAGATTTGACACTGCTGGTCTCGACCAGCTCAGCAAAAACCTGCTCCAGTAAATCAGTTTTCTGTCATTTTACTGTAAAACTTGGATAAATAACATAAATGTTAAAGATGTACTGAGCCATGCACTTCTACCATTCGAAGTAACAAAACTGGTGCATCCTTTTTAATCTGTAATCTGTGAGAGACTTACCAGCCACAGAATTGGGACGGGGCATGAGGTAGAGCGGGATGGAGTGGGCGGAGTGAGAGACGGTGTGTTCCAAGCTCCTCTCTGGGATTTTATTGAGGCTGTATGTCGAGGCGGCCATGTTTTCGTCCACACGGTACAGAAAAGAGTCTGCGACCATTGATTTCTGTGCATGCCAGAGTTTCAGACTGCCCCGTGAGCTTTCATTGTATTTACCATGTTCAGCATTCTCAGAGTAACTTGTGAGTGTTGCTGGAAGACAGAGAAATGAGAGATATTTAATAGATACACAACCATTTGTCATTATGTGAAAGCTAAATGTGTCAGTATACAATTTTGTACAAAGGCTCTGCCCAAAAGCTCTCAATTTGCAAGCTCTTCACTCCAACTTACAAAATTTTGTACGTAGATTTGCAATATACTAAAATACTTTTGTGCAGCAAGGAATGTTACTAATAAAAGTCTCTAACATAAAAGGTTACCTATAATGCCGCTGTCTCGGCTCTCTAGAGTGGAGGTGGGGCTTGTGATAGATCCGTAAGCACAGTCGCGGTTGCCTATGTTACCCGGGGCTCCGGCAGGCAGCGTGGAGCAGGGACTGCCAGGAGGAGGAGATGCTGTGCTACTAGCCAAACTAGAGCATGGGCTTATTCTCTGGGTCATGGAGATGGCCTGAAAAACAGAAAATGAGACAATGACAAACAGACAGATGAACAAGAGAAAATCAAGCCCTTATCGCTATTGGCACACTTTTTTTTATTTTTCCATTAGTATAATACTTGTTGGATTGAATCTGTCGGGATGGTGTGGAGAAGATGGGATGGGTGCTACAAATAACAAGTTAAAAGCAGAAAACCTTGATATTAAAAAACATTATTATAAATATGGTGTAAATTCTACACATTATAATATTGCAAATAATTCCCCCATGAACATTTTTGTCACAATTGGTATAAACTCTTTCTCTATGCCTACCTACATTACTATTTGAGGTGTCATTTATTCACCAAAAAGAAAAAATGTAAATTAAACGAAATTAAGGATGACTTTGAATGATAGCATTATTTTTTTTAAAGCTATTGTTGTCATCTTGAATTCTTTTGGACACAATAACTGTGTAGAGAAAATCTGTTTTTGTGACAGTCCTAGCAGATACTGTAGTTTTTCTGACCCCAGTGCTACTCGTGAGGAATTGTCTCTGCTTTAAATAAAAGCAGGTTGTTTTTAACACAAAAACATCTGCTGATCAACTTTGTAGTTGTCTTTTAAGAAGAGGTCAAACAATTGTATTTATTTGTGTGGTTAATTTTGTGATACACATTGTTCCAAATCCCCATACAGAAAATGAAAATAATAATAATAATGTAAAAAATATCTTTACTAAAATGTGTTTATTTATACACACACGCTGTGCACGACCTTGTTTGTACACTGAGAAATGTTTACTGGATAAATCCAGGCTTAAGTTTCAAATTCTAAATATGAGATCATCAAAGTTTAACATAAATTCCACTACGATTTCAATCTTTGACATGGCCGTACAAAGTCGATATTAAAGATATATTTCCACAGAGTGTTTTTTACATTATGTAGAAAACTGTAAATCACATAAAAATGACCTATTTATATAAAACTGATAGCTGGGTTTTTACAGGCCCGGTCACATGTAAATATTTCTGCATGGTCAGTTTAACACTGCATATTTGAGTTCCAGTAGAGCAACGCCACTGAATGACTTTCACACACAAAAATGTCCACAGAATCTGCTCACTGCTATATAATGATACACTGCAGCTCCATGTTTCTGCTGAGTACTGCATACTCATGTAGAAATTATCTCTTTTTATGGCTTGAGCTGACAACTTTTCCACTGTGATTCAGTATTATGTAATTCAATACATTGCTATTGACTTATAAATGACAGAACATTACATTTGAACTCGCAACCAAATGGAAAAGGAATGAAGGCGGTATGTTATTTTGGGTTAGGAGTTTGGTGTGGTGTGGTCGACTACATTCTACAAAAAACGACCGGGGTGGCATTTCATTTAACTTCAAGGACCAAAGAAGTGGGAAACAAAGAAACAGAAAGAATGATGAAAGAGTTGCTATAAGGGTAAATGGGAATAAAGATAAAAACAGAACTGGAATAAAAAAATAGATTCAGGCCTGGATCTTACATACTGTAGTAGAGTAGAGGATGGGCACCCATGTCTACAGCGAGCGCCATTGATGACATCGTAATACTGGATATGAACTTTATTTTATTCAATGTTTTCTATCTAGAATCTGTTTTAGGCAAAACATTGATTTATAACAAATCGTTTTATATCAAAATTTGAACACAAGGGTTCTTGGGTTTGGAATGACTTGAGTGTAATACATTTTCATTTTGGGGTTGAACTTTTCTTTTGTGGGCAGACAAAAAAACTAACTTCACATTTGAAAGAGGAACTGATGTTAACCAGATCTTGGACTCCAGAACTTTCCATATATGTCTACTAAGCTCAATCCACGACTTTTGTCTTATTTAGGGTTCGATGTGCGTGGGAGAGACTGGAGATTCCTCCTGTGCTGGAGAAGACGTGGCCTTTTGGTGACCATGCTCGCTTTGCAGGAGCCATGCACTAAAATAGCTCAGTGGAGGTCTCTCAGTCGCTCCAGCAAGATGTGAATGGCATGAAGCCTTGTGTTTTGCAATACATTCTTGAGCTTAGCTATGTGCCAGATCGATGAGAACACCTACTTCTGATTTTTAACCAGTGGAATGCTGGAAAGCCTTTTGATAGACTTCAGGAGATGTACAATTATGTGCTTAATATTACATGTCAATGTTACTTATATTTTACTGTACTAAAGTCCCAGTCAAAAATGTGAAAACACTCATTCATATTTAGATTTTCCACCTTTTAGAATTATAGTTAACTGATCAAAACTTTAGATAAGGAAAATTGTAGCTTTTTGTAACGGTTTTGACTAGCAGCATCTAAAACAGGGGTTCTCAACCTGTTTGACTCCAAAGGCCCCCCACTGTTTTCAACAATATTCAAAGGCCCCCCTGCCGCTCACAAAAACTTAAAATTCCTACCCAATTAAATATTTCAGAGCTTGATATTAATTGGAAAAGTGTTTATTCAATATAAAAACGAACAAATAAGAGATATCATGGTTTTTAGTTGTTTTAAAATTAAATTTAAAGTCATCCTGAGGCCCTCTTGGAAGTCAGATGGGGCCCCTTTGTGGGCCAAGGCCCCCCTGTTGAGGACCGATAAATTCAAACTGTTATATTTTACCCTTTGTTTAGAATTAGCTAAATTGTTCTCTTGGCGTTTTATAAACCAGCTTCTTGAGGTCTCATCCTGGGAAGCTTTTAAAACCATTTTGAAGGAGTTCCCAATCTATTTAGGGCTTTTATTGGCTGCCAAGTCAGTTTTTAATATATGAAATTTGAATACTTGTTTTTCTAATGCAAGAATTGATATGTTGGCACAATTATATTTGGCTCTCAAAGATATTTAAAGGGCTCATATGTGTCTTAGGTATGTTATAAGTTGCCCATGCATCTATTAGACGTGTAAAATTGCACATTTTTAAGTGTTGCAACGAAAGATGCATTCTATCTAAAAGTGAACGCTCACCCAGACCTGCCTGAAACGCCTCGTGTAACCACACCCCCACAAATCTACGTCAGTTTGTGGTATGATTTGACAAAGACCGCCCAAATGTATACGCAAGTAAGGTGGGCGTACCTGTCGGAACAAATGCTTTGGGTCCTGATGTTCCAAATATGGAAAGAGGCGTTACATTTCTGTCACAGGCTTGCAGTATTCGACCGATCACTACGCACTAGTTAACTGGCCAATCTTAGCACAACTCGCATTTTTCGCGTGTTTCAGAGAGGCGGGCAAAGAGAAGATATAAACATGCACGGTATTTGGAAATTACAGCGTTTTTAACCTTAAATCGTGTATATACATTACATTACATCGAAAACAAACGATAATATTCGTTTTATCCATGTCATATGCCCCTTTTAAGCTCAAAAGAAACATTCAGTGTTTCCAAACTTTTGACTGGTCCTGTGTATATAGACAAGCTACATTCAATTCTGGCTTGAAAAATTTCTAAGCACTCTGAGGCTAAAAGCAGATGTTCACAGGGGAATTCTGGGTAAGATCAGTGCGGACTGTAAATATAGTAGCAGCAGGGGTTCAGGCTCTTTAACATTCAGCGTCTGCCTGCTGGGACGCGCCTAGTTAGTCCCAAAGACATTGGTGCAAACTGCTCGTGTTAATCTGAAACACTATACATCTGTCACGTTTAAAGATCAGGAATATTTGAAAAGCCGAGTCCCCCCATCAGCAAATTTGAAATAAATGTGAATTGAGGAAGCAAATTCTCATTTAACTGAATGTGGAATTAAAAAAGATCAATCAAAGTAATTCATATAACAATTTGAATTTAAAAATGAGATAAGAATAAATGTTAATTACGCTTTGCTAGAGACAGAGACTGGACAAAGAGGGCAGCTGAGAGCATTAAATAAGATTTGTGTGTGTTTGGAGTGTTAGTGTGTGGGTTCCAACCTGGGGGTCATCTTGTTCCTCCATACCGTACTGAGCACCAGCAGGCCCTTCGCTCACTTTGTCCCCGAGCAGGAAGCCCAGCCGCGTCATCAGTGTGTTGGCTGCCTCGTCCACAGATGGAGGAGGACCCAGCTCCTGGCCTTCCTCTCCTGTAAGAATACAACAGAGATGGGTAGAAAGCACCAACTTGAGGCAATAAAGGTTTTGTTTTGGTCTATCTGTCAAGTTGTTTCTGTCTCTCTGTCTGTCTGCATACAGAACAAAGTCACGCAAAATTCTACATCACGTTCAACCAATTCGTTGAATTTTTTGGGCAGGAATATTGCATTCACAGAAGCAGCATTCCATGACTCCATAATTTCATAATTCTTGGAATTTCACATCTTTACAGTGCATATGACTAAACCATGACAGCCAGTAGCACATCCAGACTCAGCACCGCATACCTGTGGTTTATTTTGAACTGCTGTCTCCAAATGGCCCGAATGAAAGCATGCTGGCCATGGCAGCAACCAAAGCATCCAGTTCATTTGCATGGGTGTCAAACATCTACCTCAAACATATTATCAAAACCAACAGATAAGGAAGCCTGAACTAGCCCAAACCGCCAAACATACTGCTGTGAATTAGCCTAAAGCCTCAAACACGTAGAACTTCAAAACCACTTGCAATTCCCTATCGCTGCAGGATGTCTGGGTGTCAGAGAGTTTCTGGAACCACATGTGTAGATGAGGTGTCTGAGCCCCCAGAATCCATGCGTTCGCACACACACACAAAGACAGACAAAACAGGGCAGACTGCTCATATCAGGCAGACTTCAAAGACAAGAGGTGTCTCACGGTGGCTAAATCCATAGTGAGAAGAGCTTTTTAGGGATTAGGCTTTTTTATCCACGCATTTCATTTTTCACAAGCATAACAGAAACGATCAGACTGTTTAAAAGAAACAGACGGAGCAGAACAGCCTTTCCCAGAAATGCCGAGCAAGCCACGGCACCTTTGCGGCACAGACCTGGCTTACTGTCAATCCCCTGTCCTCTGAGACCCCAAATTCTTCTCGGATAAACAAAACACCTCAGGCAGAAGGAGCATTACCTTTAGAAATCTATCGTAACTATAGTTAAACCACGGTTATTTTCGTATGGGTACAATTCAGTTTCAGAAAAATGTACCATAAAGAAACTTTGCAGACTGTCTGACAAAACAAAAATGTTAAAAAGCTTAAATTTCAGAACAGACATCTGATATGACCAAATGAACCCAGAACAAGACCACCGCCACTTAAACATGAATGAAATGATGCAATGCAACTGAAATATGCTAATCATGCTAACAGAAAGTTGCTAGCCTCGACATCAAAGGTGAGGAAAGGCAACTGTGGAAGAGATGAATGTAAATGATTATGCTAACTTTTTCATTAAGTTCAATATTCTAAAGGTTTGTTATATGTTGGAGCTTTTCAACGAATGTTATATTTGCAATATGCTGTACATACACAATAGTACAGTATGTGCATGACATGTCGTTATTATTTGTTCTTTTGTCTACCTTCAAATTATGTCGTAGTGAAAAGTATTAAAAAAAGCATCTCTGAAAAACAATATTAATTTTCTATTTAAAATGACCAAAACTACAAACTGGTTGCATGCAGATGTAGATGTGAAATATTCGCTCACTTAACAGAGCATTAACAACCTTTTTTTCGTTTTCACTTTCTTTCCATAAAACAACGCAGGGAACAATGTTGTCATGGTAACTAAACAGTTTGCAAAAGATTGTGCTGGAGAATCCGTCCCTCTCTTTCATTTTCTAACCAAGCATTCCTCGCTCATTCCCTGTACCTTAGGGAGAATGTTTGTCAGTTGTGACAGCGTGTAATAAGTTCAGAATACCACTAATGACACCAGCAGACGCTAAAATAGAACCACGGTGGAAAATTCTATGCATTACAAGCAGAGAGTCTACGAGGTTTGTTTGTCTTTCGCTTGCTTTTTACTCCTTTGACCCAAAAACTCTGTGCCTCTTCAAAAACGTTCTCGTCTGCAGATGGTAAAACAAGAACTCTGTATGGTTTTGTGAGTGTGATGTGGTTGCAGAAATATGCTCATTCTGAACTGGTGATTCACTATAAAGCCAACATGCCAGTGATGGAGACTTACAAGTGTGCCGGAGGATGTAGGCACAACAAAACACTCAAAGGCATCGCATACCTGTGGACCAGACACACGCACACCTGATGACACACACGCACACCTGATGGCACAACTGTTAACACTGGAATTCATTCAAATCCACTCATATAAGCATGACATATAAGGGCAGCCAGCATGTATCAGTGCATGTCTATAGGAGAGATGATCACTTGGCTGATGTCAGGGAGACCACAGGGATTGGACACGTGTGTGTGCTACATGTGTGTGGGTGTGAACAATGCTTTTTTTGCTCATTTTCTCTTTGGAATAAAATGCCTGCTAAATGACTAAATGTAAATGTATGTGTTGTGTGTGTGAACAAGTAAGCTTGTGTGTTTGTGTATACTGCACGTTTATATGTGTGTCTTTGTACAGTATATATATATATATATATACACACACACGTATGTATGTATGTATGTACTGTCTTTATATGTGTGTGTTTGTGTTTGTATGTAAATGTATGTATGCATGTATAAAGAGGCGTGTGTGTACATGTATGTGTCTCGCTATATGTTGTACATATGTATATGGACTGAATGTGTATGAACATATGAATGTGTGTGTGTGTGTGTGTGTGTGTGTGAATTTATTTGTGTGTGTATACATATATGTGTATTTTGTATTCATGTGGCTGTTGTTCGTAGGCATCAGCAGGGAGATATATGGAAAAACATTAACGATGAACGGATTTCTACAGCTGATATCAAACAGGTACAAATCCTTTCACTTTTCTTGTAAAGTTATAGGGTTCACAAAGCATTAGTAAATACACACACAAAAAAAGTAACATGAATGAGTATACTGGCCTGCGGGGAAAAATCACTGCAGTACCCGAGTTTTGTCTATTATTCAAAAAACAACAACAATGACGTCACAAAAAACATCAGATGTTTATGTTACACATCTCGCCTGTAAAGGTCCCACGGGAACTGTTTAAAGTTCCGCTCTTTAACCCCCACAAAAATTGGCTCCGCTTCCTGTTTATGACCCCCATGGGGAGACCGGTCCCACGAGAAAACATGCTGTTTGCATTTAACAAAAGCCAAAACATAATTACAGCATGGGTTAAACCTCATTGCCATTCCTCATGTTGCTGCTCTGTATAAAGTCAGAAGAGAAGTGTAAGAGGTTCAAGAAGTAAACGTGCCGATTGGTTCTGTGTCAAACGTGTGACTTATAGCCCCCTGGTATGCACTGCTAGACCATTCAAATTTGAGCAGAAATCACTGCGGCATAAAGGCAAGCGGTGACACACAGCCTGTTACAAACCGCACATGCAAAAAGCTGCTTGCGAAGCAGAGACTATAAAACTCAGCAAAAAGGAGGAAAAATTGAATCGTTCAACGTCTAATAGCAGGGTTGCAATGAAAGAGGCAGGCAGTTTAATCTAATAATTCAGATATCATTCCATTGCCTTTGGCATAGAGACACTAAACTGCAGGGTTGGGTTGCATACAGTGACCGAGTTCTGTCGTGGGCACACATTTCAGTCCCTCCAGGACCGCAACTGTCCAACAAAATATGAGTGCCAATTATACAAAATGTTTGTTCTACTTGTGCATATACACTCACCTAAAGGATTATTAGGAACACCTGTTCAATTTCTCATTAATGCAATTATGGTGGTGGTGTAATGGTGTGGGGGATGTTTTCTTGGCACACTTTAGGCCACTTAGTGCCAATTGGGCATCGTTTAAATGCCACGGCCTACCTGAGCATTGTTTCTGACCATGTCCATGCCTTTATGACCACCATGTACCCATCCTCTGATGGCTACTTCCAGCAGGATAATGCACCATGTCACGAAACTCGAATCATTTCAAATTGGTTTCTTGAACATGACAATGAGTTCACTGTAATAAAATGGCCCCCACAGTCACCAGATCTCAACCCAATAGAGCATCTTTGGGATGTGGTGGAACGGGAGCTTCGTGCATCCCACAAATCTCCATCAACTGCAAGATGCTATCCTATCAATATGGGCCAACATTTCTAAAGAATGCTTTCAGCACCTTGTTGAGTCAATGCCACGTAGAATTAAGGCAGTTCTGAAGGCGAAAGGGGGTAAAACACAGTATTAGTATGGTGTTCCTTATAATCCTTTAGGTGAGTGTATATGAATATGTACATACATATAGTATATACATTAATATTTGAACATCAAATATATGAATAACATGGATTGTATGTACTGTATATAATATAAAATAGAGAGAGAGAGAGAGAGAGAGAGCGAGAGAGAGAGTGATAGAGATATTAATGGGGGAAAGCAGGCACCAAGTACAATCGGATGGGCTACATTATAATAACCCTCAAGCACTCAAAAAAAATTCCATGTCCGAAAATAACAACCAGAAGCTGTTTTGTGTTAAGCGAGCTCACAGGGAGGAGAGGACGGCTGTACGATGACAGGGTGGCTGTCTAAACTGGGCGGCACATCTAACAAGCCAAGATCCAAGCTGCAGACCGGCTGTGCTGGCAGTTTAGAAATAGAGGGCGGGAGGAAATAAAAAAAGAGCAACAAAGGGGCTCACAAACAAATCTTGGCTAAACAAACAGGCCAGAGCAAGTCTGTCATTGTGAAACATTTTAAGCATACCAAACCAAACTGCAGTGTGATAAACTCGAGTCTCTATTTTGGAATTTAAGAGCGAGTTAACCAAAACTGGAACTACTATGATGATGCAATCTACCAGATGTTGCTTTACTTAGCATTCAACCATAAACCTGTTTGAACAATTTCATGTTTTTTAAAGGTATTGTTCACAAACACATTCACATTCTTTCATCATTTATTTACTCTTTTTTTCTGTAAAACACAAAAGAAGATGTTTTGAGAAATGTGTGTCCATACAATGGAAGTCAATGGGGGTCAATGTTGGTTGGTTACCACAATCCTTCAAAATATCTTCTTTTGTGTTCTGCAGAAGAAAGAAGGTCATCCAGGTTTGAAATGACATAAATGTGAGTAAAAGATGAAAGAAGTTTCATTTTGAGATGAACAGACCATTTCAGTTTACTCAAAGATCACACCAACAATGCCCATTTTAAACAATGGATGTTCTAAAAAATATCCCAAATATGTACCACGTCAAAATTGTAAAGTGATCTTCGGTAACGACACCTTGGTACCAGTGATGGTTTTCCTCTTTTAGTGGATGACTAGGAGAACTGGCCTTCGGAAGGTCATGCCGCCAGCCATCGATCAAATCCTGATCACCCCATCTCTCCTTTCTAGCATCTCACACCATTTACACCCCAGCCATGCATACATCTCATTTACTTTCAAATCTCGCCTAATCGAGATATATTACACCTCAGGTAGGCCTCCATCATTCTAGTTGACACTAAGCCCATGTGGGAGTGTCACGTTTCCATCCATCAAAGGTGAGGAGTTGACACACGCTTTATTGAGGAAACGAATGAGCCATTAGCATTTCACAAATCTTGTTTGTTCAAAGGAAACATGCTGGTCTGCTTCATCTCGACAAATTTTTTCTTTCTGCATTGATAAATTCAGCCATCATTGCTGTTGTCCACCACTTCAAATCAATTTCTTCAACCCTGTTCTTCCACACCCGTCTATTATCTTCAAATAAGACCTGGATCAAATCTAAATAGACTTGATATACATTCGCATCTTTGCATTTGGGCCTCACCTTTCTCCTCTTCGCCATCTTCCTTTTCTTCTCCTTCTTCATCCTCCTCAACATCATCATCTTCCTCATCTTCTTCGTCGTTCCCTACCTCTCCCTCCCAAACATCCTCCCCATACACTTCTCTCTGTCCATCTCTTCCATCTCCAACGATACCCTGTGCGCCTCTGGGACTGGTGCAGCATCCCGACTGCAAAAGGGATTGATCCGACAAGCTCAGGCTGGAGGCGCAGGCCCGAGATGTACAGCAAAAGTGAGACATCCACTGCCTGAAGAGCGAAGAGGTCCGACTCGAGCGCTTCGCACCTAGGCCGACTCGTCCTGTCCGGTCGTACGGCCGGGATCGCATCCTCCTCTGCCACGTGCACCTGGCCCTGGTCCCGGCACATGCCCGCCTAACCGTTGAAGCAAAATCCATAATCCAAACAGGCGAGTTAGCCCACCAACAGCTGGGACCCAGTACCACTGAGAAAGGGCGAGAGAGGAGAGCTCGATCCAGCCGTTGCAGGGTCCATGCGATCGCAACGACTAAGCAGAAAATGAGCCCTGCTTATTTTCTTCTTCAGAGTAGTTTGTGGCTGTCAGTGAACGGGGAGGAGAGGACTTAGACGGCGGTTTGGTTGCACTGCTGAGCTTCAGAGAAACCGCTGGCTCGAGTTTTAACAGGAACCATGAGGAGTCTGCAAAGTCAGAGTCCAAACACCACAGAAGGAGGGAGGGAGGAATGGAGAGCGGCAAGAAACCACTACACCAATTGTTCTCTGGTAAACGCAGTTAAAAATGTTGGAAGGACATGTGTCGCACACAAACACGCGAACCCAAACAGAGTTTTAAAAAGGTTAAACAAGAGGGCCAGAATGGTGCAAATTGTTAGCCTTACCAGCCGAGAGCATTTCCAGGTCAAGAATCTCAGCCAAGCCGGGAGCGACTGAGGAAACTCAGCTACTGGAGTGTAATGGAAAGGTTCTCCAAAACCGATATCTTTCCTCAAGAGTGCATGTACAGACTGTAACATCATCAAGACACAGACGGAGCCAGAGATACGAGAGCCGGTCAGGACGACCCCAAAACAAACAGAGAGTAAAAGAGAGTGACATGCAGGAGTGAAAGAGAAAAACAGATGGTAATGCTTAATGAAGTGTGCGAGGCTGGGGGTCGGATCACGTTGTTGTTGGTCAGAGGCACGGGCCGGTTAAACTAAAGGGGCTTAGGTCATTCCTCTCTGAACCCTATGGCACCAAGAGACGTATTGTATTGGGGGAAGAGTTTTTGAGATGGTCACGTTTTAACACTATACCAAGATGCACAATCCGTCATTTGTCTTACGTGGACACCACTCCAAATAATGTAGTCCGTAAATAAAATACAATAAAACAAAATCGAATCATTGCTTCCATTGTTTACCTCACTTTGGATAAAAGCGTCTGCTTGATGACTAAATTTAAATGTAAATGTAAGAAGCATTACTAAAATAAAATAAAAGCCAAATAAAAATAAAATAAAATTAAATAAAAATCCGAGAAGCATTACTAAAATAAAATAAAAAAGCCAAAGAAGCATCTAGTGAAATGAAATAAAAGAAAAAGCCCAAGAAGCATAAAATAGATAAGATAAAATAAAAAAGACCAAGAACCATTACATTTAAATTAAATAATATAAAATAAAAAGAAGCATAAAAAAAATGAAAATAACATATATACATATAGACATCTACACACTTTTTCATATTTTATGTCTTAATTACAAAAAAAACTAAAGAATTAATTCTTAAAACAATTGTAACTAATAGAAAAGGGAATCTGGGTCTACTAGTGAAATAAAGGTTTTACATAAACCAGATTTAACATTCATGGCTAACTTTTAAAGGAAAACCACACCGCTGCATTGCAGACACAATAGACGCAGAGATCAAAACACCACAGCATGTTTAAATGGAGAAAAGTGGATGAGGTCAAAATGAGGTTTTGTTCTCTGCCACGTCTCCCAAACTCAACTCAAAACGTGTTGGTTGAGGCAAAACAAGGCAAGAAATCTGTAAGGACAAATACCAAACATGTTGTATCTTTGTTTGTGAAAGTAACCGGTGAAACAATGCAATAACTGCACACCTGAGGAATCTGGTGGATATCCTGATTTGTCCACACGTAACATCTAAATTTAGTGCACAATTAAACAATAAAGACACTTTAGCCTAAATAACACAACTGATACACTTCCTACAGACTTCCTGTGACAAAACCAAATGAGAACACTGAAAGATAGCATGTGGTACAGAGAGATAGACGGACCTCCCACAGCCCAAAAATCACATTGTGGCAAAGATGCACTAGATTTGAGCATCCCTAGTGAAACTATCTTACCAAATCAAAAGGGAATCTGTGCAATGACAAGCAATTTGAGAAAGACAAACTTACAAAAAAAAAACCCAAAAAGAGAAAAAAATCAACATAACATTTTACTTAGTCATGCATTAACTTATTATTTACAAATGCCATATAATTGTAAATTGTTACCAATTACTTCAGGGACTACTTTTTATATGAATATCCAATGACCTTTTGATGTATTTGCATATGACAAAAACAAAATGCTTTTTTAAATTTAGCTATACTGAGGTAAACACAGAGACTCAATGCAATGTACTCAAACATGCTAACATTATGCTTCCTGTAACCATACACAAAATGAGTATTTTTAATACATCCGTTGCTTTGCTATCCCAGAATGCGTCAGGAAAGTCCTGGCACACAAAAATAAACAACCCACGTCACAGAAGGTGTGAAATGTTTAGTGGCAGCTCCAGATTTTTGTATAAAGACATTACTACGTTTAACAAACAGTCTCCACGTGGGCAGGTTTCACTGTGACAGATCTGCTCCTGCTGTCTGCTACAAATACATTAACAGGGTTTCTCAAAAATCCTGCTTATACTCTTACACAAGTTCTCATTCTCCAACATTAAAAGTGCCAGGGAACAGGCTTATAAAGAAAACCGAACACTAACTTTCAGAGATACATAGTTAAAGCAGTGATTTCCAACCGGAGGCACAGTAGTGGCTAAACGTAACATCCAACCTCGGAAATGTATATCTTTCCTCTTTTTCAAACATATTATTAAAGACGTTGTAGGTAGTTTTGTTGTCTAGTTAAAAACCTACACCTCAGTTTGGGAAGAATTTAAGGATGCTTGGAAAAATTCTCACAACACGTGCACTGTCAACATGGAGGAGAATGGATAGCAAAACAAAAGAAATCAACAAAAAAATAACTGTTTGCATCAGTTTCACTGAACTTTTGTTTTTCTAAGCATTCTTTATATACTAGAATAAAACTCATAGTATACACTGCTGTTAGTTTTTTTAAATGCACCAACTTAACTGCAAAATTTGAAGTGGGAACCAGTTTTTACTTTTCTGTCCAGCCATCTAATGATCAATGTATTATTTATTTTTAACTCTAAGTTGTATCATGTACTTATGCATTTTCTGTAGTAAGTGATAAATAAAATAAAATAAAAATAATATAAAAATAACGTTATCCATTTTGTTACTCATAACTTCTTAATAAAACTTGGATTTTTTTTGTCTAAATGGTTCCCTAAAGAACCTTTGACATCCGAAGAACCTTTCTATCTTACAAAGGTTTCATTGTGGTGAAAAAAGTTTCTTCAGATTATACAGATTATACTTTAAAGAACCTTTGACTGAATGGCTCTTTGTGAAACCAAAGATTGTTCTTTTATGGCATTGCTGGGAAGAACCTTTTAAGCACCTTTATTTTTAAGAGTGAACTGTACCTGCACCCCAGTGCCACCTTAAGCAGATTCTGCAGGTACTGGACTTAAAAGGTTACATATAATTACATATAATTAGATGATAAATAACCAGTTATATAATAAATGTGGATGTCAGTATAGATGCTATATAAGTCTACATAGAATTCAGACTGTGTGATATAACATGTCGCCACAGACAAACATCAAAGACCGACTTCGCTGGAAAGACGTCCAATAACAGTCAGACTGTACACCTATCCTATTGAACTGTTGGTTGACGGATGCTTGGTTATGATTTAAAGGGCTCAGCGAGGTAAGAATTAATAATAAAGTATGATGAGAAATAAGAGAGATTTTCAAAAAGATTTTGGGGACAGATCCAGACTGTTAGCTCAGAGCTCAGCAGACTAAACTGAGAAAGACAGAGGTGACAGATCCCTTGGCTTTTCTGCTCAGCAGCTGTCATAACTTGCGAAGACGTAACCAATGTAAGTCACCTATGTATTTACCACATCCAACTTTAAAAATGACAGGCAGAATAAACAACTAGTCATAACTGAACAATCGTTGTTATTCTTAAACCAAACAACCAGCTAACCAACTAATAACCAGCGAGAAGAGATTCCCACCTGCTCACCACCACACTTACATTGCACAGCATGTTAACAGCATGTTAAAAATAAAAAAACATCTCCCATGCTTACTAAGAGAACACTTCAAACTTGTTTCTCCGTTCTGGACACAACAGCTGGTCGGTCCACGCACTCATCACCCGTCAGAACTGATAAATCACAATTCGTGCACTGTGATTTCTTCCTAATGAGGACTGACGGCTCATTTATGTCCCCGGTGACAAGATCTCACCCGGGACCGGATGGCAGCTGTCAACAGGCGTCTTTATATGATGCAGCCATGTTATGTAAAGGGTTGCCCTGGAGACCAGGCATCTTAAATGATGCCGTCCACCGTTGGCATGATTAGATCTAGGGTGATGTCAGATTTCCATCCCAAGGGGAAGACCACAAATACATCATGTGTATTGTATATTAAATGTATAATTAGCTTTTCATATACTTAATAAACTTCAATTAAATAACGGCAGTGTGAAAAAATCTGTCAATAATTTAGTACCCGGGGAAGAATTCATGGTGATGCTCATATCAAACTCACCCACATGATGCTATCGTTGTAGGTGGTTGCTAGGCTGTTGCTAAGGAGTTTAGTGTAGTGGCTAGGGTACTGCTACATATGGTACATACATGGTTGCTGGACAAAGTGAAAAGAACCCACTCCCAAGCGACATCATCACTATGCAAAGTGTCCCGTTGCATATTATACCTCTCCTCAAGAACCGAAATGATTTTGGATTCCATTCATGTCCATATCACAAATTACGAATCAAGTTTAAACCCCATAAGAAATATCTGTTTCTTAGTAAACACTTACATAACAAATAAAAAGTTGGAAACATGCGAGTCTGTAAAGATGCAGAGCGAGTGATAATCTGACACAAGGTGCTCACCGCTTTCATCCTGACATCTCTTCCTTCCTTGTAAACAGATAAATCCAAAATTGACAACTCGTCCTGGGAATACAGAAACTCACTGGCATGTTCTCTGAATTTTAAGTAAACTCCTGCTGAGATGAGGGATCTTTTGGAGTGATGCTGAGAAACTGATGCTCAAGATGAGAGAAGAGGCGCGAGGAGTTTTTTTCAAGAAGGAGGAGCAAGAGTCAGAAAGAAATAGAGAGAGAGAACTTAGATCATAGCACATATGGAAGTCAAAGTGTCACCTGGGACCGGAAACGAGGAGGTGTCGTGCTACCAATTATATCCCACTTCTGCGGCCCCCGAGCCGCAAAAACACAGGGCTATTTTCAGCCTGCAGAGGAGAGGCAACAAAAAGAGTGAGAGGGTGAGAAGGACGAGCGAGAGAATCAGTGAGAGAGATGGAGTAAATTATGCTGTAAGAGCCCAGGAAGACACGATGTCACTCATTCAAAGGTGCTGCTGTCATGATGAGAGGGGTTAGTTAATGGGATACTTCACCCAAAAGTGAAAATTCTGCCATCATTTAATCACTTTCCATTTGTTATAAATCTGTATAAATTTCTTTGTTCTGATGAACACAGAGAAAGATATTTGAAAGAATTCTTATAACCAACGGGGGGCAAAATCTATCTGGTTACAAGCATTCTTCCAAATATCGTTCTCTGTGTTCACCAGAACAAATAAATGTATGCAGATCTAGAACAACTCGAAGGTGAGTAATTGATGACAGAATTTTCATTAATGGGTGAAGTATCCCTTTAAAGCAAAGGAGGCGGAGTCACACCATGTGATATACTGACACCCATATGGACACTCACAGCCCATATGTTCAACTGTGAGAGATTAATATATCTAAACATGACACGTTATTTAAAGCTGCCATAACACGCAGTTTCTGCCATCCTCATATTAATCTTTAGTACCTATAGAATAGTATTGCATACTTTGTATCTAAGAGTATTTGGTTTTATCACATTTACAGAAGATAGATAAAGCTGTACAGTTATTTCCGGAAAAATATGACGTCCATATTTAAATCACGTCAAAATATGACGTGATTTAGTTTCTCCCTCCCCGGAGGGAGAAACTAAATCACGAGTGCACAATAGCCAGCCCTACATCATCCAATTGTATAAGTTCGTTTGGTGTACCTTATGCACGTACCTGCACGATTGCCAAGAAAACACATACATGACTTAGTTTCACTTACTGCATGCTGTTCATGTCCGACATATTTTAGCGCTGAGATGGCTCCATCTATCGGTTTCAAAGGATCTGCAAATCCAGCGTTATATCCAATGTTTATATAACATCCATCCCTGAAATGCCGTGAACAAACAAACACATCTCAACTTCTCCATCACAAGAGTAATGGGGCCCACACCACAGCCAATCTTAACAAAGCGCAGACAATCTTGATGGTAAGCGGGTCTCGCTCATCAGTTGGCGCGTGGGCGGGCTCTTTCTTTCGCCTTGTCGTGCTTTTCTGGGAGAATTGCCCAATAAAAGGGATAAGATCCCCGTTACGAAACAGGATCCAGACTTATAAAAAACTTTCTGAAACAAGTTGGAGTGCTGGGGGAGTGCATCAACCACAGAAATACTACACCATACTTCCAACTCGTTTTAGACAAGTTGACCATGTTAAGCATGAGAAGCCTGCATGTTTAATATTGTAAATAAGTCGGAATGCTTAAACACGGTTGCATCCCTCCTTTAAAAAATGAAAAATGTTTGTTGTCATGAATAAAATAATTAATACAATTATGATATAATATATAAATAAAATAAAATACATTTAAAGGCTTCTCAAGTGTGCTTTGAGTTAACCTGTATCCAATTAAAAACCTTCAGAATGTTAACTATTAGTGTAATTACGCCGGTTAAAACAACTGCGAGGTCAAAGGTCACGGATCAGTCACCGGAACGGAAGCAGTCACTCGGCAATGATTGCCATCATTAGTGTAGAAGCCTCCAGTTCTTGCCTCCAGCTCCAGAACTCATTCTGGCCAAAAAAAATTAGGGGGAAAATGTTTCATTTGGAGAAGAACTCCGGAGCGGGTTACCGAGAACATCCATCTGGACTGCCATGAGATGATGTGAGCCAAGATTTCCCTTTAGTCCCATCAGTAATTGGAGCTTCAGTCATTTAACACAAAGACACTTGATTTTATCTTAAGCCCATTAAAGTGTACAGTAGAAGTGTGGTGTGGGGGAAAAAGACTCGAGGCTCAGCGTGACTAATAAAGCATAGGCCTATGTAAGATTAGAACGGCTGTGAAAACACGCAGACACACATGCGCACGCAGGCTGCACACACAAGCATGTTGTACGGTATAAAATAAGACAGAACCTATTTCAGCAGTGCATATCTAACGGACATGAATTTAGTTTAACTTTGGCTGATATGGTTCTCTGAAGACACAATCAAGCTGTATTTAAATATAGCTAGTGGCCAAGTGGAACACATCTAGTGCTTTTCGGAAGATGAAATCAAATATTTAAGTAATAGTTCACCCAAAAAGTTGAACTCGGGTTGAACTCAAGAACCAGGTCAGTTCAATTTGTGAATGAAGTATTTAAAGGGTCGGTTCACTCAAAAAGGAACATTCTTTCATCATTTATTCATCACCTTGATATTCAAAACCTAGATGACTTTCTCTGTGGACAACCAAAAATATTTTGCAGAATGTTGGTAACCAAACAACAACAGCGCCACTTGACTGCCATTTTACGGACACAAAATCACCAAGACATTTCTCAAAATATCTTCTTTTATGTTTTGCAGTAGAATTTAAATTAAAGGTTTGTGTACTGAATCAACCACAAAAATTTGTTGTAGGGTTGAGATAAAAAAGCAAGTCACACAAACCAGTTTTGTGATAGTTTTACAAATCTCTTTTTTAAAGCTTGACAGTACCAGCCAAGGCCATATATGCTTTTATTCTATAGAAAAAAGACAAGAGCCAGGATTCTCTTCCAAATTAACTCTCTGCATTTTACTGAAAAAAAGAAGATTTGGAACAAGGTGAGGCGAATAAATAACAGAATTTTCATTTTTGGATGAACTATTCCTTTAAATGAATATTACTGGCAGAGGAAATGGAACCCTGAGCCAGGGTTCATTTTAGCACCGGGTTGGAAGAACAATACAGGACATGGAAAGAAAAGGAAATCACACTCTCTGTGCTGTCCCTCTTCCAGGAGAAAGAGTGAAAACAGGTCATTGTGTTGGGAAGGGGCTTCCGTGGACAGGCCGGACTGGACGCGCTCAGTGGAACAACTCGGAAATGATAAGAGTAAGAAAAACAATGCGTGGATGGAAACACAGATGGCAGAGCTCCAAGTTTGAGAGGGGGAGAGAAAAGCAGAGGAGGTGAAAGAGAGGCTACAACCAGAGAATGTGATGTCAGTACATTGATGGATATAAGAGGGAGAATTTTAGGTCTTATGCCACTTTTACTATAGAGAAATATAGGAGGATAGTGGATCGAGAGAAGCATTATTTTCCTGCAAAAGCACCACTTTGAATCTGTACCTTGCTAATAATCTAAATATGTTCAATCATTATAAGAAACAAATCAAAACTCTTCAGCACAAAGTAACTACAATGAAATGAATTTGTCATATCAGATTTGTTAGTCAGCTGTGACATTTATAGCATGCAAAAAAGCTCAGCCTCTATCTATGCAAACAGAATGACAGGGAGAATGAAGCAAAGAAACTACAATGAGAGAATCAAACCGGCACACCCTTGTGGCTGCTGAGAGAACTGCAGTCTCTCAGAACAGCAAGTGACAATGCACAAATACAATTGATGCATTTGTTTCTCATCTTTTCCTCAAACTTTTCCTTAAATGCTTCCAAGTCATTTTGTAAACAAATACACAGCTCATTCATTTTTGCTTCCACAAAAAAAATTGTAGTTTCCTACTATGGTGGTCAATAGTGTACCAATAGTGTATTTTATGGAAATGTGTGTACTGTATATTGTGTACAATTGTCTTTTATTTATTGTATATTGGGTAAATGTATGTATATAGTGTAAAGTGTGTATATTGTCGATTATGTATTGTACATTTTCATATCTTGTTGCTTGCTTGTTATTATTTTTATTTTATTTTTATTAAGTCATTTAGCAGACGCTTTTATCCAAAGCGAATTATGTCATACAGGAGCAATAATACAATAGGTGCTAATACAAAGTTACTAGTTTTAACCAAAGCCTTTAATTTTTTTAAGCAGTACCAGTTCAGACCCTGTCAAGATTTTTGTTATTTCAATACGTCCTAAGATTCTCAAACAGCCCCAAACTTTCTCGGAAAGAAGCTTATTTTCCACACTCAACACATCCATCGGTGTAACATGTACACAATGTTTCCTCTCACACAAAAAAACTCGTTCACGCTCTCCCCAGTGTGTAAGGTGGATGCGTTTGTGCTCTCAGCAGGAGTTTTGGCATTCAGCGTGAGCTCTCAAGAGGAGAACAGGAGGTGGCACTCACCGATCGCATCACAACCCACAGTACACATGCATCCCACACACACCCAAACAAATTTCACAAACGTTAAACCACATAGCAGCACACATGCGCATTGTGTGTCTGCATTACCTGGTAGTCTCTTGAGGGGCTGGAGGCGCATGTTGAGGGCCTGGTGGGAGAGCAGGGGTGAGGAGGGGAGAGAGCGCGACACACCCTCCATGATGCGAATGTGTTGCATGTTTTCGGTCACTGGGAGAGGAGGGACGGCGTAATCCCCCTCAAACACACACTCGCCCTCTGTGGAGTCACTGCCTGGAGGGGTAAAGAAAGAGAGGTTTTAGAAACCTCAAACACACAGAAAAACATGCACAGATAAATCCCAGAATGAACTGCACATGCGCTGGTAAGATTCACAGCCTATCGGAGCAGCTCAAAATATGTGAGGACTCAGAAACACGAACTCTCGCAGTTCATCTTAATAACACGCTGCTATCACTGTTCCTCAAGATACAAAGCTCCAGATATAGAAATACACAGACTGAGACACTTCAAACATGTTGTCTAGCGCTTGTAGCTGTCACGCTTGTCAGATATACTTTCTGTTTTGAATGTGGACTGACACGTTAAGACTCCTCAGAAACGTTTTAGCACGCTAAATATTGTACAAATATTTCTCATAATGTTATGAATATAAAACGATTCATATACAAATACAGCCACATTTGAAATCTTTCTGGGTTTTATACATCTTGTGATGAAATCCAGTCATACAGTAAGAAGAACCGGCATATTCACATTCAGCACTTGGATCTGCTTGTTTGCATTTCAATACGGTAGTTGCACAATATGGCGCCAGGATTGGCAGGTTAATTTCTGGTCGTCTATCACCATCTTGTTGTTTTGGCTTAATGAAGTGCTCCGCAATGTAAAGAGGATCTGTAATATCGCTGATATATATTTGATCTAAAAAAACACCCATATTTGTCAGCCAAAAATCCTCATTTTTCCATACATTGTTATACGACCTGAAACTAATCTGCCGAGTAGCTTCCCAAAAGCTCACCGGCGCCATCATGTGCAACTAGCGAATTTTATGAAATCAGCTTCAAATCTTAAACAATGTATCGGTTCGCTTTGGAATATATTTTATTAACACACTGGAGTCATTTGGATTACTTTAATAAAAGACAAACATACTTTTTGGAGCTTGGACATTTTGATTCCCATATAAAATTATTTGTATGCTTTCAGCTTAAAAAAGTTTGTCATTGTGACAAGAAGAGCGGGACAAGGGTAGCGAGGGAAGGTCGCAAGGATCAAACGGAGCGTCAGAGTTAATGCTTGACTGAGGGCGTGTCTGAAGCGTGGCCAATTTTTTTCCTGGTTGTATATTTATATTTACATATTAACACATTCTGATCAATACGCAGATATCAAGACCAGAGTTCTCACACTGGACGCCAAAATCTTTGCACATCTCTGTCAGTCAACGGCAAAGAACCGTGTCAATACAGGCAGGTGTGTACAGTATTTGCGCGACATCAAAATGCCACCGTGGATCTTTCATTAACTACCAATTAAACTCCAAATTTCATTCGTGGCAGCAGCAGGGTGCTGGAAGACATTTAATCACTTGCATGTGACTGTTATCAGACCTGAGAGATCAGATCCCAGTTTACTACTTGCATTTACTGTTCAGAGAGCTTGTGTAAATCATCAGTGTGTGTGTGTGTGTGTGTGTCTGTTGTGTGTGTTTGCATTGGGTGCGGTTCTGGACTGATGTCAAGCCATCGCTTTTACGCTCTTAACAGTCTCTCTCTCCCTCTCTTCCACTGCAGATTCTTCCTTTCATTTTCATCTCCATCCATCAGCCCCACCCTACATTCATCTCACGGCCAGACGGTTCTTATCTAATCGCTGCCCACTTCTTCTCTCCCCACTCTACATCAAACTAAAGCAGATAGCGGCGTTTTGGAACAATTGCAGTCGGTTAGTTATTCGCTAGAGCTAGGAGACAATAAATAAAAAATGGCTTTTTGCCCGTTTTAAACATAGCCAGCTATCTACCTAGACAGCATTTAAACAGCATTTCACTCATGAAATGAGGCAGTTGTCATGGTTCAAGCCACCTTTAAGCTGACTCTTTAAACACTCTCACAAGTAGAAAGAATTAAACATATTTAAAAGAGACGTAAAGCTGTCGTGTCTTGCATCTTTATAAACACAGCGTCAAACTCGGCTACTGCAATGCAGAATGGACACCGAATGGTTATTTTACGCACACAGTCTGCAGGAAAGCTGAAGGGTACTCAGCTAAATAAGTAGTCATGCTAAAAAAAATTACCTTTATTGTCGCCTGTAACGAGGAAGGCGGGACGAGAGCCGTGAGGCGGGGCCGGTGGCGTGAGTGATTGCATCCGTGTGCACATGGGTCCATCATATATCACGGAGGAGATCGGGAGCATAAGAGGACGAGCGACAGGACTACGGACGAGAGAGGACCAGGCCTGGACATGTGTTAAGTTTGTGTTTATGTTCTTGGAGGCTGCTGGCCTTTTACTTCAATGTTATTGTTTGTTTATTTTCATTAAAAGTTTGTTTAACGTTCGCCGGTTCCCGCCTCCTTCCTTCCCAACTATGTACTGTGTTACATCGCCATATAGATTTTTTTACAGTAGTGAGATGCCAAAACTTTTTTCACGGCACCCACCAACACAATTTAGGGAGTGACTCTTGTAACAGGTGGCAATACTGCTTTCATTTTTGTAGGAGTACATTAAATAATCTTTGATTGTATGAGTGTGAGATCTGGACTGAAGACTTCGCAGCATGTCCACTCGGCTGCGTCATAGGATGGCGTCAGACAGGAAGAGCCCATGTTGCGGCCAGTCTGGCCACAGCGACAGATGGCACAGACAGGAAGAGAGAAATGGAGAGGAAATACTGATGAATGAAGCACCCACCTGCTAACAACCACACGTACACAGTCAGTGTTGGGTAAGTAACTCTGAAAAAGTAATTTATTACTAGTTACTAATTACTCTCTCTAAAAAGTATTTAATTACTCTGTATATCCTATCCAACCTTGCTTAGTTAAGTGATTCAACATGAAACGGCTCTTTTAATTCTTTCAAATATGTAATATAAAACTACATAAAGTAGTATTTTACTTATCTAAGTATAACGAATTTGAAAATTAAACATTAAAGCACAGATTTTAAAGTTAGACTTTGAATGTTGATGTCAATTCCACTATTGCACACACTCATATAACACACAGTATTTAGTTTAATTACATCAGAAGTAACAGTTATTAAATGACAAAAAAAATAAGAATAACCCCTTACTTTACCTTTTATTAAGGGATTATTAAGTTATTAAGTTACATAAACCAGTTACTAAGTAGTTACTGACACAATCTCTTTATTTTGTCTCTTGTAATTTGTTTTTGAAAAGACGTTCTGAAAGACAAATCGGGGACTAAATAAATATGTTTAGCAGACAGAATCCTTGCTTGTTTCTTTTACATGATATTTTTCTCCATAAATAATCACTCTTGGTCCCACTTTCTGTTTGTCTCTGGGTTTTTCAAAGTATTTAACCACTTAAAAGTATTAAAAATAGCTTGTCAATCTTATTGAAAAATTCATTTTTTCATTTCATGTTAAGTGGCACTCTTGGAGATACAAGATTTTAGTCTGAAAGCAATGAACAGTCCCTTAAAGCCAATGGTTTTAAATCGTTGGTGGGGAGGAGGGGGTTGTTGTTAGAATAATGTCATGACTACCATTGCAATGAATGATGTGGTACACACAAATCATATATATTGAGGTCTGAGGTCTTGTCATAAAACTTTCACTAGTTATGATTTATCTGTATAAAATGAGAAGATGTTTTAAAGGAGTAATTTACTTTAAAATAAGCCCTCATTGACTTTCCATAGTAGGAATAAAAATGACTATGGAAAGTGAATGGGGGCATATTTTGAAGCACACCACTACTTTAATGAAATTACATACGTAACCAAAGGATACCTGCTTTCAGGAGAACCTTAGGAGTTTGCCCATCACATGACATTGAGAGCTGTTGGCGGATGTTGTGTCACTGTGACGACACACAAAAATAGCATTTGCATCTTTGATAAGAAAACGACGCAAGCCATGGACAAATCAGAAAAGCGGATTTATTGCCGTTAGAGGGGAGAGATGCAAAACACTGCCAACCACTTCCCCAAGGAGATGAAAGTACACTCATTGGAAGAAATGTGAATGAGGTATAAACTGGGATGTGTGCGTGTGTGAGAGAGAGAAAGGCAATCCCAGAATGCAATGTGCTAACATCAGACAAAAAATGTATGGTCTCTTTCCCTTAAGTAGCCCCTATTGTGCCACATTAAACCAATCTGTTGGCAATGAACAACGTTTCATAATGAATTACAATATTCCATCAATTGCTGCCTAGGTAAGCCAAAACATGAATATGTTCCTATTTTGTTTGTTGGATTAAGCACCCCATTCTACACTCAATCTGCTTCAAGACGTCTGGTTGAAAAGTGCAATGCGCAAATGGAAAGGTGACTCGGAGGTGCAGAGTTTATCTGTCCTGTTTTAACACCCAGCGACAAACCCCCTTATCAGAGAACACACATTGAGGGTAAATGACCAACAACGACCGGGAGCTAATCACCGCATACTTCGGATCCTCTTGTACTTTATTACAAACGTATTTTACGGTGTCTCAGCACACGCACACACACACCGGTTATGAGCCGATACAAGCCCGGTGGGAGGATTGAGTGTGATTCAGAAAGCTGCTCTCTAATTTATGTAGGCTGATAGCAGAACCTGCTCGCCTAATCAAAACACCCCACTAAATCTGAGCCTGGATCGGCCCAGTGCCCTTGAGCCTGGAAAGGAACCATCACTCGTCACACAAGCCCACACTGACAGTGCCGGGAAATAGAGCCAGAGAGAGAGAGAAAGAGAAAAAGAGAGAGAACAATATAATTTTCCATACATCCCCACAGAGACCTTTGTTGTTCTGTATGAAATGAATAGCATCAAGAGATTCAATTAAAGTCTTGAAGATCAGATGTCATGTGGTATGACAAGAGCATGCGTGCACCGATGTCATATCACACAGCATGTTCTGTCATAAGTATGACCTACACTCTTAAACAAGTTGCTTCGAAAGGTTCTTCCATGCCATAAAATAACCTTTAACATCTGAAGAACTTTTCTGTTTCACAAAAGATTCTTTGTGGCGAAAAAAGGTTCTTTAGATTATAAAAAGGTAAGAAAGACATTTCTTCGTTCTTTGACTGAATGGTTCTTTGTGGAACCCAAAGTGGTTCTCCTACGGCATCGTTGTGAAGAACTTTTTGAGCACCTTTAAGAGCGTATGGAAGTCAATGGTGCCCAAAAACAGTTTGTTCACAAACATTCTTCCCAAAAACAATTTCTGTGTTCATCAAACAAAGTAATGTTTACAGATTTGGAACAACTCGAGGGTGAGTAAATGACAGCAGAATTTTTATTTATGGGAGAACTGTCCCTTTAAAATGCCACAAACAAACCCTGTGTGCCAGCGCATCTAATCCGAAACAGGCCCAACATCTATTCCCATGCTATATCTACACAGTTTCGCCTGCAGATAGCATGTGTCCCACCTGCAGGCCCTTTCCACTCGACATGGCATTCAACCAATCAGGTCAGAGACTGATATGAGGTTTCTCTAGCTAGAGGCAGGAAATTTGCCAACATTATTGGTGTGTTCTACCATCTTCAAACTCAAGCTCTAAAATGCTCTGTGACCCGGGGACAAGGATTTCAAATGACCTAAACTGACACGCTCTGTAGAATCCATGTTCCCGTAGCCACCCAGCGACTGCACTTGTGCTGCTACACGCAACTGCGGATGATTGCGTGTGTTGTGGTTTCGTGGAATAGAGCCATTGCTCCATATGGTGGCCCAGTTCTACAGCAACACTGCGTATTCGGAGATCTTCGGCAATTCCCAGAGATACTACCTTCATTAATAAATTCACAGATCGACATTCAGATTATCATTTCATGACACTCTGGTTGATCACGTCTTGGAGAAATCTGGAAAGATCTGACTGAAGTGAGTCGAAATGAGTAATCAGAAATTCCCATGTACAGAAGTTTAATGCACATTTAAAACGACTTATGCTGGGTTCAGTCCAAACGTAAATTAAGCGATTTGTGCAAGTAAATTACATACAAAGTCAATGCAAAAGAGAACTTGCAGCTAGGGGTGTGCGATATGACGATATTAGATCGCGAACGATTAAAATGACTGCACGATCCACTTTTTCTGGAAAATCGTTAAATCGTCCTATATAGTAGTGTTCTATAGAATTCGTCAACATACTTGCGATAGATTGCGCCATGTTAACAAGCTCGTATACGTTGCTTGTGAATTCAGTAAGATTAAGTGACGCGGTCAGTGAAGATGGAGGGAAAAACGGAGGACTTGGTCCCTAAAAAAAGTTCTCCATCAGTAATAATGAAATGGTTTGGGTTTTCCCCAACTGACACGGCCCAAACAACAGTTATTTGCAAATGTGGCAATGATAAGATTCGAGCGTCGTAAGGCAACACAACGAACCTTTTTAACCACCTCAAAATAAAAGGGACTGAAAGAGTATGCCGACAGTCAAATTATAAAGGGATCCCAAGCGAGTAAATCAGGTACAACCAAGCATACGGAAACTAAAAGGCCTAAACAACGACTTTACCGAAAGAACCATTTGAGAAAAAAAACCACGTATCCGTAAGACAGAACGAGCAAGCGCTGGAAAGATGTCACTGACGCGGTCGCATTTTACCTGGCCAAAGACATGATTCCCATAAAGACTGTGGTAAATGAGGGCTTTAAAAAACTGCTCAAAGTCGTAGATCCACGTTACGAAATACCCAGCCAAAAATATTTATCCTCCACGTCCATTCCACAGCTTCACTCCGAGTGCCGCAACAAGATGAAAAACAAAATTCAAAATGTAAAGTTTTTTGCTAACAGCTGATTTATGGTCTTGCACTTGCATTAAATATTAACTTGATTAAAATATTCTTCATAATATAAATGGTAAAGAGTATATTTTTATATGGGGACTTAGTTTGGCTGTATTGAAGCCCCTTTAATTTGCAAAATAGTCTTAAAACCAACTTGAAGAAGAACCGCGATAAAATCGTGAATCGTGATCTATCTGGAAAAAATCGTGATTTGAATTTTTTTTCTAGATCGCCCACCCCTACTTGCAGCCTTCGATGCGAATGTCTTCCATAGAAGTTGAAAAATTTCAACTTGAGCGAGAAAATCACACTAAGAGCTCATTGACACCTATTGTTTGACGGATCTGGACGCGTTAAGACAGTCCCCAGTCGTGTGATGTTTTTCGCTCCCCTCACACACAAAAAATGTTTCCCGTAAGTAATAAAGAGCACACCCACTACATTACTCAACATATACAACATAATAATACACGATAATGGGTTCAAGATACAACTGGATCACAATATTTTAAACAATAATTGAAAAATGAACAGATTTTTTCCAAAATATAACTTTCCAGATTAAAGGGGTGCTGGAATGATGAGTCGTGTATTCTGACTTCTTTACAAGTTAAAAGAGCTGTCTTCTAATGCTTAACACGGTCAACTTGCCAAGAGTTTGCCAAGAGTTTTGTTTCAAGAGTGAAACTGATGTCTGCGTTTTGTTTTACAATGTCTTTTAGTTCAGCCTACCCCTCCCCCCCGCACGCGCCGTATGATTTCGATAGTAATCGTACAGCTATATCAATCTTTTATAAATGTGATCGAACTAAATACTCTTCGAAGATACAAAGTATGCAATACAACTCTATAGATACTCAAGATTAATATGAGATTGGCAGAAACCCTGCTTGTTAGGGCCACTGTAAGAGAGAAAGACAAATACATTCAGCCCTGTGCGACTAAACTGCAAGATAAACAGAGGATGGTCGTTCTCCGCATCTGCTCTGAATTGTGAGTGGCAGGGAGAAACAGCGCATTTAATTTACTATATCGCAGCTGACTTGATAGTTAGTGCAAATACACTCATATTGGTAAAATAAATGCTCTTTCAATGTATATGTATGATGATCGTGTCATACGATGTGGAAATGGGTGGAAGTGACTGTCGTTTAACATACAGCACTTATGAGTCGCGTATATTACTATTATGTATTTTTTTGCAATGTCTTACAGCAGAGTACGTAAATAAAAAATGGCTTTCCTGGGCAGTGGGAACTCATAGAGTAGGGGCCAAAGTACAAACACTAGTCTGACTCTGAGCGCAAACGTGACACAATGACATCTTAAATATGCTAATTAGTACAACAAGGATAGATTCTGAATCGAATCGCGACCCTAAGAATTCCCAAACGATTCCCGCCCCTTTATGTCCATTAATCAGATTTCTGTATTGACAGGTCTTATGTTGCCATTGCCAACCATAGGATACAAACAGACATAAATAAAATAATGCCATATCTCTAGATATCATATTGTTATTTTTTTGTACCGCAATGTATTGTACCAAAAATGCATAAAGAAGAGCAAAGGCTCTGTGGATTGTTGCCTATGCCATTATGGTAACAACTGCGTACAGTGTCACAAAACTCAGTCTAGCAAGATGTCAGTGAAAACCTGCTTCAAAAGAAATATAGTTAGTGTTTATTATATGACTCCAGAGAAACACTCTCTATTCTTTTCTTGGATATTGTGTAACACGCTCTTCAAAAATTTCAGGAAAAGGCGAACGGCTTTGTTTCTACACTATTCCCCCCAGAATTGTACAACGCTTGACCGGACACACTTGCTTGAATTGGTTGACGTTCGCTCAACATTGAAAGGGAGCCTATTATCGAGCACTGGTTCAGGCATCCACAGAGGACACACACACAGATGTACTGCAGAAGCGAGTGTGTGTGCATCTAGAAATGTGATCCGTGGGTGTAGTCTGCCACTGCTAAATAATTTAGTCTTTTTGCTGGTCACATAGAGACTTCTGCAGGAGAGATATTGGAACAGTGAGATGGTGTTCACTTTCATTTCACGAGACATGAGGCCGTTTTCATCTAAACTGAGCCATCACAAGTCTAGCTCAGCTGCCTGATGATGCGCATCACGGTTAGTTCAACAACCAACAAATAACAGTAAATCCTCCCTACCGTGAAGTATTTTTTAAAACTAATCTAGATGTCAAATTAATACAGGTAACCATACCAAGTTGCCAGTTCAATCCCTACAGGGTTGCCAGTTAATTCCCGCCAAACTATAGCCTGCACAATTGTGCAATTTGGCAAGGTGCACTGAATCTATTCATAAATATTGATGTCACATCAATTTAGGTAACCGTATGGGTTGCCAGTTCACCAGTTACAGCTTTGGCAAGGCGCAATGATTATTTAGCCAAATAATACTAATGAATTTAAAAGTAACATACTGTGTGTAACCATATGGGTTCCCAGTTCATTCCCAACAGGGTTGCCAGTTCACTCCCTACCAGCTCCTGTTTAAGCCTGCAAAACTGTGGCCCTTGGCTATTTTTTTATAAATATTGGTTTATTTAGCCATATAATTTCAATAAACTAAGATGTCACATCAATTTAGGCAAGCAAAGGGGTTGCCAGTTCATTCCCCACAGGGTTGCCAGTTCACCCCCTACAAGCTATTGTAGAAGCCTGCAAAACTGTGGCCTTTGGCTATTCTGTTTATAATTATAGATTTATTTAGCGCATTAATACCAATAAATTTAGATGTCACATAAATGTAGGTAACCATATGGGTTGCCAGTTCATTCCCTACAGGGTTGCCAGTTTATTGAGTTCAATGAATCTATTCATAAATATTGATTCATTTAACCAAATAATAACTTGTAGTGTGATATACACTGACCCACCTTTATAAGATCACTATAATATGACAAAGAGCTCTCAGGTTGCCAAACAACAGCTATATTTAAATAGATTATAGAAGTAAATTGAGGTCTCATAACGTTGCTATATTACATTTCAAGGAGTACTTTAGGGCTCTTATGAGTGAGTTTTATGAGGATGACCTAACTGTGAGCCTCAACTCTGTTTGATCTGACTAGCAACAGCCATGGAATGATAAATCCTGTATATATGCTGTGTCAGCACAATTTAGCTTAACCCAGCCCAGTGAGACAGGGTGGAAAGGGAAGGAGAGAGAGAGAGTAAGCGAGTAGGCACTATATAATCCTACACACGTAAACCAGCTTGCTTATCTCTGTGGGAACGGCGAATGGCGGCAAGGCAGAAATATTATATGACCATATCTTTGGGCCCAAACGGCTAACATTGCCTTTAAAAGCTCTGGTACTGCACAGAATATGTAGTCTCCATCATCTAATTGTAATTCAGCCCTCAAAACATGTTTTAGTGACTCATAACCGAAGATCTAAAGTGTTTGGCACTCTCGCAATCCTGCCAGTCTTAGCCCACGGTCCCACGCTTGGAAAAATCCAACAGCCCACCAAGCTGTTGTTCCCTTTGCACCCCTGTGGACACAGAAGACAGAAGAGCCCTTCAACCAAGAACAAAATGGGTCTGTGCATCTCTTACCCAGCCTGGTCAAAAAAAGCCTTGAACCAGTCTTAGATGGCTTGTTTTTCAGTTTTAAAGGGGTTAGGTCACCTTTTATATCAAAATATATTTGACTAGAAAATGAAACTTCTTCCATCACTTACACACCCTCATGTCATTCAAACCTGTATGTTCCTTATAGAAGACAAATTAGATATTTAGGAGATATAACCAAACAACACCGCTGACATCCACAGAGACATCATTTTCTCAAAATATCTTCAAACCTGTTTTACAGAAGAAAGAGTCATATATACATTTTGAATGACATGATCATGAAAAAAGAAACAGAATTAAAAAAATTGTTGACTGACCCTTTAGCTAACAGGTTTGTAAAAACGATCAAAACAACAGCAATAGCGTAGCTTGATGACGCTGTGAGGGGTGCGGAATGATGGGATCTGTTGTCTTCAACTCCACCGCTGATAGCCATCAATCAGACGGGAATGGGAAATCATGTTAGCGGATAAGGTAAAGTAATGATTTTAAAAATGCTGCGTATAATTGTCGACCATAAATAAGTGACTGCTTGAAACAAGCTAGTGGCCTTGCTAGAAACTACTTCCGCATTTGTCCACGACACTGTCGTCATGCGGTATCTACGTCAGTAAAGGGGGTAACAAATGGTAACATGGATATGACGCCATTGACAGGCGACTGCACAGCCCCATGTCACTGTTTAGAATGGCGATTTTCTCACGATTTACAAGTAGTTGGAAACATTTAAGATATTGTAAGTACTCAGCTGAACAAAATATATAACACTGGCCTAGTGTTTTTTTTGGATATTTTACTGCAAAATTGGTACAAACTGTACCTTTAACACAATAAACCAAACCTTAAAGTGAAAGTTCACCCAATGATTGAAAATTCTGTCATCATTTACACACCCCCATGTCATTTCAAACTATTTTGACTTTCTTTCTCCCGCAGAACACATTAGAAGATATTTTGAGGAATGTTAATAACTGGGACCCATTCACTTTTTTGTGTCCATACAATAACAGTGAATGGGTGCCGGTTACCAACTTTCTTCAAAATATCTTCTTTAGTTTTCAGCGGAAGAAAGAAAGCCATCCAGCTGTTAAATGACAAGACGGTGAGTAAATTATGACAGATTTTCATTTTTGGGTGAACTGTCCCTTTCAACTGGTTTATGACTTCTTTTAGCATTAAAACACTTACACATAAATACAGATTACACTTCCCAGCACGCACACACACAGTGTTTCTAACACTCCACTGACATCACCGAGTGGGCGAGGAATACTGATAAACAGAGATCATGTAGGTAACTCTGTATGTGCGTGTTTGCCCACATTAACGTAGGTGTTAATATTTCCCTCTAGTGACTTTGCATGTTAGCGTATGTTATCGTGTGTGCGACTATTTCAGTAATTTGGCTTTGATATCCCGCCGGATTCTCATTTCAGCTGTTGTAAGGCATGAGAACGGCTTCATTAAGCCCAGTCTGTGATCACTTTACAATAGAGACAACCACATATGAAATGACAAGAGCGTAAAAACGCCACAGAGAGCACGTACTCACGTACCATCAAGGGAGCAACTCGGGTGAGAAAGTCAAACAACTTGGCGAGACCCAAGTCATCGTGTTTGTGCCGTCAATAGCGTTAAGTGTCACTGAAGGTCCCGAGACAGCAAAACCCAACAGGCGATTGTCAAAAACTGGTACAAATCGACCTGCTCCAGTCTGTCCCAAAGATATAAAAATCCTTTAGCCTGTTGCTGATCTCGCCTGTCCCGGGCAAACTCCCAGAATGAATCAGCACCGCCCAGAATCTTTAGGATTTGATAGTTCACCTGTGTATAATGACAGAATCCGTGTCTGAAAACAACCAAATGCCGACCTCATGGTTTAGCTGAGGAGTACAGAAGAGCCTCGGTTAGTTTAAAAAAGAAAAGCATTAGGAAAAAAGAAAGGAGAGGAAAATATGCTTAGACGAGTGATGCTGAGTTATCTGCAGTCTTGAGTGCGACTGCCAGGTACCAGCGCATGCGCCAAGAACATACAACCTCCCCACACATAGGCGCACACACACAAATGTTCAGTCATCAGCAGGGCGGACAGGCGCACCCTCCTCCTCCTCTTTTCTCCCACTCGATAGCAGCTATTCAACTGCATCTCTCTCAAACTTTTTCTCTCTGTACAGATTCTCTTAACCTCTCGTGTTCAATGTTGAAAGGATCTCTACTATCTCTACAAGATATATATATAAATATATATATATATATATATTTAAAAGGACAGTTCACACAAACATTCTGTCATCATATATCCTTGTTTTCGTACAATGGTAGTTTAAGAGATATGCATTCTGGGAAGAATTAATAAATGAATAGAGAGTAAACGATTAAATTAAATGTCTGTCTCTTCACCAAACAAAGCTTTGTTTGTGCTTTAGTGCTTTGGACCATCGCATATAGTCATATGGACTACTTTACTGGCTGTCAAAGTTCCACTACATTTGATAATTTTATCACTTTTAAGCTTAAAATAAGCATATCTAAAAAGTTTTTTCCTGTGATAATAATTTCTTCATGCCTTAAAAGGACTTAAATGTAGTTCTACACCTGAAGAGTTCCTTCGCTTAACACAAAGGAATATATTTGGAAGAAAGTCGGTCACCAAACAGATCTCATCCCCAATTTACTCTTGAGAATTTATTTCTCCTACTATGGCAGTAAATGGAGAATGAGAACTGTTTGGTTACTGACATTCTTCCAGATATCTCTTTGTGTTCATCGGGTCAAAGAAATCTATACAGGTTTGGAAAACCTGAGATTGACTAAACGATGACAGAATTTTAACTTTTTGTCGAACTTTCCCTTTAAACACCCATGTCTCGAACTGCTGAGCCAAGCGGTCAAATGAGTTGACGTGATTGGTTACAGGGTTATGACATCATTCTTTCGTTAACTTCAGTTTTATAGAGAAAATACTCAGCAATGGTTTAAAATGATACATTTGCACACGGTTTGTTGTAAAGCATATTAAAAATATCACATTTACATATTATGAAAAACATAAAAAATAGATTTTCACCACAGGGGTGCTTCAAGGACAAAAAAAGCTTCAAGGACAAAAACAACCCTGCAAGTCACTACAGCTGCTCAATTTGAAGCGAAAATATATATATACATTATACAGATTTGGAAGATAAGGCTGAGGAAATAAAGAAAGAACTTCAATTTTTGGTGAACTATCCCTTGAAGTAAAAAAGAGATAAAATTACTCTCACATATTACATATACACGTAAACATATACAAAATGTAAATATGAGCCGAAAGGCAGTATCATATTTTTGAGGCTGTCAAAAAAAGAACCCACACGTAGACACTTCTTCATACGCTGTGAAAAGCCTATTGTGAATGTGAACTTGAGAGGTGGATTATAAAACACGTTTGCCAGCATTCAAAAGCCCAGAAAACAGATTGAAGAGAAACTGCTGAGCTCTTCCTTCCGCCTAATGTTCCTGTTTCTCTAAACAGACAGAAGTGTTGCAGTCACTACACCACTGATAAGGACAATGTGCTTTCCTTCTGCTGAGTCCAAGAGTAAGAACAACTTTTTGTGAGGATGTCAATATATACAATAAAAATATATGCAATCAAATATAAAAGCAGTAACAATGTTGTGTACGAAACAAAGCACACCTGCTGTTCATTAATATCATTCAAAGCAATTTGTAAATAATCACATCAGCGCAAAGACCGGATGAAATGTAGTGGCATCTAGTGGTGAAGTTGCGAATTGCAACCAACGGCTCAACTCCATCCACTACGGTAGCTAAAACAGCACTTAGATGCAGTCACATTTTCGTTTCTTTGCCGAAGGAGATAACGTTTTACGAAACACGCCCTGTAGAGCAGTTTGTCCCTTTAGGGCTACTGTAGAAACAACTTGTATGTAGATAGAAATAGCTCATTCTAAGGTAATAAAAACATAACGCTTCTTTATGTAAGGTCCTACACCTCTGAAGACAGTTATATACACTTAATTTCTGTCAATAGATCCTCCCAAAAATTACACACCACACCTCACCTTTAAACACCAAGCAAAGATGAACATTTTCAAGTGAACAAACTGTAAATCTATTCACAGGGGAAGGTTGAATTGCTCATATAACTACAGCAACAAATGCCAAAACATTTAAACATACAGTTTCCAGACCAAACAAAGAGTCATTGAGATCTACATACTGAAAAGATTATATAATGAAAGTTGATTACAGCTACAAAAAATACTACAGCTGCACATTTTGCTTATCTTCTCTCCCTAAACTACCTGCATGCGGCTCGAACATCTGCACCTAATATAGTTCGGATAAGAATGACCCTCGACTCTCCTGCAGAGTTCTGTTCCAACCATTAGTAAACAAAAGACCTCAATGAGCTTGTTCAGCATCGTCGTAAAATGATACTGCCATACACAGTGATCTCCGTATGCCATCTGTATTATAAGTTCCACCGGTTCTACTTCGTATGACAGCACCGCATATGTGAAGACAAACCTGGCAACAGAGGGCTGTTCCTGATGGACCATTCTGGACTATTACGGTCGGCATTATGCTTCATGTACTGCATCTGCCAGAACGTAACAATAAATTGGATTATTAAAAGACCATTAGGAGCCGATTAAGTGTCACAGTCTGTCACTACAGGAGGCCGAAAACTCAGCGTTCCACTGGAAGTGCACTGAAGAAGGTCCTATAACACATTTATCTCCTGTTTTGTACAGGTCAGGAAAATACGGCAAGTTTTATCCTGGATAAAAAGAGACACGTGGAATTCCGATCATGAAGTCCAGATATACTTCAGCATTCTTTAGAGGACTGGCCGATTTTATTTTGTTTGAGATGTTGGCCTTGAATTGATGAAGTTTTACATTTTAGAACCACCAGGAGTACTACAGCGAGGCACTATACACACAGAGGAGGACTTAAGTACGTACTGGTCCTACACTCCACCATATTAAAGTACCTCATCTGGCACACAACTCAACCTGGGTTGGGCGGAAAGCCAGACGCTGTCAACAAGCGAGAACGGTGACAGCAGTGGAGAGTTGCCGATGGGAGATAAGGAGGAGCCATTTGAGCTCTGCTGAACAAATTAAAAGAGTTAAAGGGAAAGTTCACCCAAACTGTTCATGAAAATTGCTTCATCATTTACTCATCCTCAATTCTTTCCCAACCTGGATGAATTTCTTTCTTGTTCAGAATTCAAAAGAAGATATTTTAAAGAATCTTGGTAACCAAACAACATTATCCCCCCCACTGACTTCCATTGTTTGGACATGGAACCACGGATACATTTCTCAAAATATCTTCTGTTGTGTGCCATAGAAGAAAAGTCCCGTACATGATTTGAAAAATGTTTGGGCTTTTTCTAGTTCCATCTAGATTCACAAAGCCTAGTTTGTAGTCCCACCACACCATGTTTCCTAAAGCAAAACTGTACAGGATCATCAAAGAACTATCCAAGCATCTATCATAAGAAAAAAGACACACGTGTGTACGTGACATTTCGTACATGGCGAGAAAGCTGAGAAACCAATATTCAAAACCTAAAACCGGCATTCATCAGCACGTATTACAATAAAAGTTGTCACAGCTGGATAGACAGGCTACAGGCAAAGCACCGCCTGCGGTTTCTGCAGAGCCTTACATCATATTCAAACCACAAAGGGCTCACAGGCCAGTGCTGCTATGAGCTTTTTCAGACGGAGAGTATTCCGCTCACAGCGTTTGAGGGGTCTGGAGGCTAACCATCAATCGCCCCGCGACATGTGCTTTTTCTCCAGCGCTGAGCTCTGGGTTATTCTGCAGCGCTCTGGAAGTTGCGGGGTGTGCAGATCTAATTTATGGCAAATATATTCAGCAGAGGGAGACGCATTTGCATCGAGCTGAATGCCAAATGGAAAAGTATGAAAAGAAAACGTTACATAAAGACACCAGCAACTACGCAGGCGCTTCACATACAATGACACGCCATTACTGTACAACAAAATCTTGTGGAAATATTCCGATGTCAAGGTGAGATCAAAGACGTGTACAACAATACAGATGTGATATAAAGCAGACAAAGCCACAGGCATCACATTAAGAAGACTAAGATGCATTGTTTGGGAAACATCTTTGGTGAAAAAGCTTATATGAGGCATGTGATGACAGACAAAATGGACGTTTAATGAAGTTGAGAATTGGTTTGGACTATGTCTGAATCCTTATGGCAACCCTGTTTCTTTCTACCATTCACACAATGACTGCCAAATTGAAACGAATCCGCCTTGAAAGACAAAAGTTATGTCAATATTTATTCACCCTCATGTTGTTCGAAACCTGTACGACTCTTTCTTCTATGGAACAGATAATGGAAGTCAATGTGGGCCAGTGTTGTTTGGTTACCAACATCCTTCAAATTATCTTCATTTTGTGTTCTGCTGAAGAAAGAAAGTCATACAGGTTTGAAATGAAATGAGGGTACAGAAAATGAAATATTAGGTGAACTATCCCTTTTAAACCGGTTAAGTTATATAACTAAAATCTACATTACCACACAACTGCCCACTGTACCATGACATTTGAATCATTTGAAATGAGATCATTAGTTCACCGTGGCAATGAATCATAGCCTCTCAAGTTTCTTATGCCACATGATTCTGTCATTTCTTGAACAGGAAAGTTCAAACGACTTTACATTTATTTAAACCTGTCACAGTAACGGCACCCTAAAGTGCACTGTAACGAAACTAAATTGCCTCCTTTAAAGCTTGCAGGGAAGCCAGAGGCCCAAGAGAGAACATGACTCAGTCGGCCAATAGAGAGGCATGAATTTCACCAAGTGATAAACCTCAGTCATTCTGAGTGAACGCCGACCGAGGGCTATCTGGGAAGTGCGAGCTGCACCTTTGATACAAATCTCACTCTGTCTGTGGTGAATAGCTGGTCTGTAAAGCGAGTCAAACTTGGCACAATTTGAAAAACTTGGACAGTCTCGGACAGAAACTGAGATATTTAGAAGCGTTTGTGTGTGCATGTGGTAAACAGGAGCCCGAGTTACCGCCCGAGTTACCGCAAGCACCCTAATAGTCGCACAGCCACACTCCAGCGAAAAGCAAACACAGCTAACCGGACACACACAACACTCATCCATCAAACACAGCCCTGACTGTACTGTTCAGCTCTGCCACAAAAACGCTGAAGGAATGTTCACAAAGATCTCCACCGCTACAGAAACCCACTGGCATACCTGAGCTTTTAAATGGAGGAGAAAAAAATAAGTCAACAGGCAGAATAAGGAGGTCCTGTACGGTACACAGATTCTCTTAAAACTCTTAACCACAGAAAAAACAAGCCCGCAGCCTTATTTCACTTCAACAGCTGCTTTTGACTATTAAGATCTCTTCAATGAAAGCCTCGCGTCTATGAGCTCAAACGCACACAGAGAACTCGCACAGCAAAGTCGTGGGTGAACTCAATACGCTAGACAAGCTCGCCCCACCCCTAACTTAAGTTTCTCTGATCGTTCAAGTGTATACAATGTATAAAATGAACTCCCTTTTGACCCATCTTAAAAAATGCTACACGGTGTGGGGAGACATTAAATGATGTTCTGATGGATGCGTACATACGAGGACGGTTAAAAGCTCTACAAGGAGCCATGTAAAACACCCTTGTTGGAGAGAAATTCAACTCAACTTACTGCTGTTTCGATTCTTGCGGTTGGATTTGCCGCCGAGCAGCATCTTCAGACTGTTCCTGAACATGGCTGCACAGTTCTGGAGCTATAGAGAAACCTGCGAGAGAGAGAGAACAGAACTGAGTGGGACACAAGCAAACAATACAGCCCTCTCAGGAATCTGGATTCATTTAAAAAAGCAGAAAGACAAAGAGATAATAGACAGACAGACAGGTAGATAAATACAGTAGGAAGACAGACAAGCATATAGAAACAGTAGACAGACATACAGACAGATACAGAAAGATACTACAGACAGAGAGACAGAGAGAAAGACAGATACATCAGTCTAGGTACTGATTACTTACGGACAGAAACAATAGACAAGCAGAAAGATAGAAAGAAACACACAAACAGACACATAGATACAGTAGACAGCCAGGTAGACATAGTAATATGCAACCCTTAAAACAAGATTATTACCAATTCACAAAACCACTCAATTTTTCTCTTTGTCTATCAACCCCAATATCACAAAAACAAAGAAAATGTGTGATGTCTTTGAAAACGCAGCTCATTTTATGACATGCACATCACACACAGAGTTAGTGAGGGGATTTTGGAAGGCTGTGTGATTATATGTTTCAGGTACATAAAGCCTTGAGCCTGTTGGAACGCTGGAGCTGATAATGAGTTTCATTCGTGGGATTCGTCATTCTTCACTGGATTATTTTAAGACTCACTCGACACCCACACTACGCAGGGCTCACACCCCGATGCTGTTAATTACCGCTTCATGTATGAGCAGAGTGTGTGTGTGTGTGTGTTTATATGTGTGAAAGCGTCCATGATACACACTCTTTGATCTACTGTTGCTTAACCAGACATTCATCTCTTTCTGGTATGCGGCGCATTTGTATGAGCTCCACGGATGTCAATGGAATTACATTTTCACCCTTTCCTCTGGTGGGTCTTTGTGCTGGTTGAAGGGAATTTAGATGGAGATCAGGACATCTGCATGTGTGTGTTCATGAATAGAATATTAAATATGTATGAGAGGCAATCCAGGTGTATGAAACATAATTCAGGTGCAGGCGGGTCAGCATCAGTCTGAGGGTCCTTTAAATATAACCTTGAGACAATAAATTGTGAGTGTGAAATATAAAATGACGGAAAATTGATACTATAATAGTTTAGTACACGGACAGACAGACATTTACCATGTACCTTAGTCACAGAAACCTGGATAAATGAAAATTATAGTTAAAATAGATAATTGTTACAAGGCTTTATATATTTAATTTAATAATAATAATAGTATAAATATAATATCCATCCATTTTCTACCGCTTATCCGAACTACCTTGGGTCACGGGGAGCCTGCGCCTATCTCAGGAGTCATCGGGCATCAAGGCAGGATATAAATATAATATAATAAATCTAAAATAAAATAAAACTAAAATAATCTCAAATGAAATGGATCCATTTGAAATAAAATATAATAATCATAAATAAAATAATCTAAAATAAAAAATATTTACCTACAATAATACAATTTACAATCAAATCAAATAATAATCTCAAATAAAATACACCTAAAATAAAATAATAAATTAAAATGTTTGTTTTCCTTTTCAAATGTTGAGGCAGATCTCAAAATAAAAATGGCCCCCAGATTTTATTTTGTACATTATAGTGTTGTGATGCCTAAATTGAACCAAAAATCACACATTCATAAATTTGTTGACATTTCATTTGTCATTTATTCATTCCAGCACAGATTTTCATATACAGTCCCAGAAAATATCAACCATCTTATCAGCATGTACTAGAATTTTAATATTGGTGCAATAAAGACTAAAGCTTTAGATCATTTGGTTAGAAGAACAGATGTAAATGTGACTAAGCAACTCTGGAAAAACTAGCTAAAGTCTCTATGGATTCTGTCGTAGAAAGGCAAGGTTCAAGAGAGGTTAAAAGAAGACAAGAAAAAGATGGATGTAGAGACAGAGGCGTGTTACGGCTCTTGCATAAAGATGAGTGAGGTTCTGCAGGGTGACCTTATCCTGAGGCCGAGCTTCTGCAGATGATGAGTAACAGAGAAGACGTAACTCACTGTAGCGAGATCTACTGCTGTTAAAGCGAACCGTGCTTTACCATGAGAACGAGAAGACTAATGCTATTCCCCGAAGCGGTCTCTCACACTCGGACATACAACATAATGAGAGCCTGATGTCTGTAGAAAAGCTGACACATGAGGTAATGAGAAACCAGGATAGAAAGTTGCGAGGGGTAAAAATGATATCTGCATTGCAGCAATGGAAAAATCTCTTTCATAAGCATCATGAAAATATAAATGAATTTGTTCGAAACAATGTGCTGAGCATAAATAAGAATTGAAAGCTCTAGCAGGTTTTTCGAGTTTAGGAGCTTATGAAGCTATAGTAACAAAGTTTATGGCTTCAGAAGACTAAAACTATTTGAAATTTGCAACCTCACTGCTTGATGCCACTAAAACCTCCACATTGCTCCTTTAAAAGCTGTCATCTTAGACTAACTATACCAAACCAATTGGTTTAAGTATGACTTTATTTCATTAGCAGGGAAAAAAAAGAAGGTATTTTGAAGAATGTTGTTAACCGGCCCCCATTCACTTGCCACGGTTCACAGAGGAACGTGTTTGTCGGTCCGGATGTTTGTTTATTAGTTTATAATGTCTGTGATGACAAATAAGTGTTGGGACCAAGGGGTTTTATCTTATTATTGCTTTCATCTTATAAATGTGGAGTGGGACTATCTAAAAGAACCAAAAAGAACCACAAAATATCACAAAAAAGCCTTTCAAATCGTAGTTTTCTAAAACAAGTAGTGAACGGTTTCTTCCTGTTTTCTGTCCGAGAGCTCTACAATGGCTGAGGGATGGCCGACACACTCCCAAACACATGCCTACTATGTCAAAGCCACATGTTTACCTTCCTCGCGTTTGTTAATCCCACTTAGCCAAGGGGAGGTGCTTGGTATTGTCCAAATAAATAGCATAACTTTAAAGAACAGAACTTCTTACTGAACCACAGAAACAACATTTCTACACCTAAAGTCTGAATATGTCTGATTATAATTTACCCACAAGCAATCAGATCAGCCTTCAGAAACCAAGCTTCCTTATAACTTATGCAAACACATGCCATCCAAATAAAAAGATTAACATGCTCTGTCAACTACAAAATCTTCAAACAGGAGACAGTCGACTCTATCAGATAAGACACGGTTTGTTTCATCAGAATCAAAGCAACCCAAGGCAGAAACCCGGGCTTTAATTCACTGCGAGAAATAAATAAACAAATAAAAACGGCAAAGCACAGACAAGCTCTAAAGGTATCCCGCCACAAGTAATCAAGTTGAATCACGATGATGGAATCTTCCGGACTGATGGGTCACAGCAGGGGGTTTGTCATGTCAGCTGCAAAAATCCATGTCAACTTGGGAGCCGTGGCTTTTAAATCGACAGCCATTTTCTTTCTCCGCACTGAGGGTTGTTTAAAATAGCACTGCCATGATTTATGATGTAGGAGGCGAGCGTTGGGTGCGCTAACCTTGTTTCGGTATGCAAACGGCTACTACATTTTCTTTATCTTTAATTTTAGCTGCGCTCTATTTCAAACGCTAGGTGCATTTAAAACTGTTGTCAGCTATTTGTGTTGTTCGTGGAAATTGCAAAAATAATGACTGGCTCCGAGCGGGTTTCCCGGACGCTTCCCTCCGGCTTCCAATTGGTTTAAACAAACTGGATGTCTCGAATTGAACTCGTCTGAGACAAATTCTGCTTATTAAAGAGCCCAGGGCTGTCACACAGTAAAAACTGTGTGATTTTTCAAGACACCTTCTTCAGTAATATCTGTCAGGTAGGGAAAACATTTTATGCATAATAAGAGCAGTTTTAAAGACAAAATAAAGCACAATTTATTTCATGGACACTTGACTGCACTTTCTAATTAAATGAAGCACAGAAACTCTAAACTTTAAACAACTATTGACCACACTGCTCACAATAAATCGCAGCAACGTTATTATATCACTAGAAATGCAAGAAATGTAAATGAAAAAAAAACGGCATATTTGAAATTAGGGCTGTTCAACTTTTAATCGTGATTAATCGCATCCAGTTTGATTTTCCTTGAGCTGTCAAATGATTAATCGACTCCAGAATAACTGTTGTGTTTACACTTCTGTGTATTGTGCATATTCATTTTGTAATTATAAACGCATACAGATACTTTCATATTTTTGAGAAAAATATCTTGTATAAAAAAGTTTATATGTAATTTAAATTATTGGTAGCCTAAATGTAAATAAATCCATCTCAATATTTCCTAAATATACACGTACAGTGAGGGAAATAAGTATTTGATCTTCTGCTGATTTTGTAAGTTTGCCTGCTTACAAAGAAATGAGGGGTCCATAATTTTAACGGAGGGTTTATTTGAACTGATAGACACAGAATATAAAACAAATCTGGGATTTTTTTTAATATAAAGGTTATAAATTGATTTGCATTTCAGTCAGTGAAATAAGTATTTGATCCCTGAGCAAAAAATAACTTTGTACTTGTAGGAGAAACCTTTGTTGGCAAGCACAGAGGTAAAACATTTCTGATAGTTGGTCACCAGGTTTGCACATGTGTCAGGATACATTTTAGTTCACTCCTCTGTAAATCTTTAAGGTTTGTTGGCTGTAGCTCAGCAAATAGGAGTTTTAGCCTCTTTCACAGATTTTCTATAGGACTAGGGTCTAGAGACTGGCTAGGACATTTAATGTGCTTCTCCTTAAGCTACTCTTTGGTTGTCTTGGCAATATGTTTTGGGTCTCTGTAATTTTATAGGCACATCCACGACCCATCTTCAATGATCTAGTTAAGGGCAGTAGGTTCTCGTCAACATTTTACGGTACACCAGCCACTCCCTCAGCCCCTCAATGCGGTGAAGTCATCCTGTACCCATAGCAGAGCGTCCAAATACTTATTTCCGTCACTGTATGTGTATGTTTATACAGTTGTAGTTAAAAGTTTAGGTTTACACCCACCTGACTTTAAATGAATGGTGTTGACTTTGTGGGCAGCACTGAATGTATCTATTGTAATAGTTGTGTATGAGTCTCTTGATTGTCTTCAATGTAAAATGAGGAATCTCAACATCATACAGTTACTGCTGGACATGAGTCAAATATCCAGAAATGCTGAAAAAGCAAAGATTGTGGAGGACCTGGGTGATTGTTTTGAAGATGGTGGATAGTCTAATGATTCATGACAAACAAGAGACCCTTAAACAACTATGACTAAACAAAAAAACTGTCATTGATTGTTTAGGTAACATCATAGAGTATTAAGAATCAGGGGCATGTTTTTAGAAATTCTGTTATTATTCTTTAGTGTGAACTCAATGTGTTAGTGTTAACATATCTTCAGTGAAATAACTTGCTCAGGGCAGGACTAAATACAAAAATAAACCTTCACTTTCAAAAATCCTCTTATTTTTCCAAATGTTTCAGCTTTTTTTTTTTTTTTTAGTATGTAAACTTTTGAGCACAACTGTAAATACAAAATTAATATGCACAATACACAGACATTTATTATGTACTTTTATTCTGAATGCTTTTTTTCATTTTATATTACAAATAAATATGGCTAAATAAGCAAAAAATATTAATCGGTTTCTCTCACAAACATATTGTTTCACTTCAGAAGACCCACTGGAGTCTAGTTAGATAGATAGACAGACAGACATACAGACAGATAGATACTCAAGGCCAAGTATCTCCAAACAAGTTCTGAACACAAGCTTTCCAAATGTTGCCCCGTGGGCATATAAAGCAGGCTGGCCTGAGCAACAGTTCTTAGATTGATGGATTCAACAGCAACACAATGACTAAGAGCCAACAGGCACATCGCTTTATGTTTAATACAGCCTCCCGTTGACTAATGCCTCCCACAGCGCAAAGTTACAGGAATCGCATGCTGTTTGTGTTCCGCTGCTCTACAAAGCCAATGAACAGAGTGTGTGTGTGTGTGTGTGTGTGTGTGTGTTTGGGGGGGTGACAGTGGGTGCTTTCATGACTACAATGTTCAGGTCGTGTGCACTGAAACAAAACACTCGAACAAGAACAGAGAATAAGAGATGGCTAGGAACCAAAGGAATATGCACACAAACAAACATGTACACTATACACACACAGACACATGCTAAGGGGTCCTTTGTTGGGAAAGCTACTTTGAAAAGTAACCTTAACTTCAAAACAAAAATACAACAGTAATTCAACATGTAAAAAACCCAGAGAGAAGGTCGATCCAGGAAGTTTGACCTGAGATTTTTTTCTGCTTGAGAGAAAATCTCACACTGAGCGAGAAAGAACATACAGCTGACACACATGCGCTGACACAAAGACAGCTACACAGGCTTTCCCTTTGTTCGTGTCACTTCCGGTCCAAATACAACACAGAAGCTCTAAAGTGCTTGCAGAAACTCAGATTCAAACTGGAGAAAAAGATCCTCAAACAAACACGAGTCTCCTTTGTGCAGTTTATAAACACATATGCATTAGATCCACTCTCGGTTCCTGGTTGGCTGCAGTAAGGACTCCTAAAACAAACACGGCATACAAACCCAACAAGTAGTTCTCCTTAAGAAAATGCTCACTGTAGTAGCCCTGTAAACAAACTTCTTTCTCTCCAAAAAGATAAAAATGTTCCACGGAATAAAAGTCGACCAGTTAGAATGTCTGTCTGTCTGGCTAAATAGGCTGTCTGTGTGTTCACAGTCAAAACATCACCTGAGCCATGCAGGTGTGTCATTGTTCATTATTGTCAAAGACATCATAGTTCATCAACGAGGCTGTGAAAACAGTTTACGCAGAGATCCCGCAGGTATAATCAAACAGTGACTCAATTCACTTCAACACCGAAAACATTCAGCAAAACCTCTGCATTTGTAAAAAGAAATAGGTTGTTCAGGGGATGCATAGACAAACCATTTTTGGTTCCACAAAGAATTATTTCCTCAACATATAAGAACTATTTATTTATAATCTAAGAAACCTTTTTCACTACAACCTTTTGCTAAACAGAAGGGTACTTGGGATGTTAATAGTTCTTAATGGAACCATTTAGCCTTCTATGGCATCATAAGAGAACGCATGCCTGAGTAAATGAACGTATGCAGAAGACTAACTTATAAAATACAGATAACATGACCGAACAAAATAACAGAATAGAACAGAACACACACATTACAACACATGCAGACTATCAACATATAAAGTGACTTTTTTCATTTTTTGCTAAAAATTTGGACAACAAATCAGCTTAAGCAAGCATACAGCCTCGAAAAAAACAGAAAGAGTCAAGCAGGTGATGGGAGGTGGTGGTGGTTGGGGGGCATTATGTTTGGCGCAGCTGAGGGTTTAAACAGATTTAATGGAGAGGATGATATCAAAGAGTCCACCCATCTTCAAAAGAAACCCTCGCCTGTTTGTTCTTACTGCTTTACAAAGAAATCCTACTTCACTTCTTTCTTTGTGTGAATCAGTCAAAATAATTGGCCAGTGTCTCCCTGCCTTTCACCCATGATGTGCAGGGTTTAAAGTTTCTGTGACAGTTTTACCAGGGAGTCTGGGAATGCAGGACTAAGGGAGGTCTTTTAAATGGGCCATTCTACAGAATTGGTGCAAAATAAAAATAAACCCAAAATTTCTTTATGTAAATTGTATAATATCAAAGGTACACATTTCTAGTTATTGCAGTTAGTATTCATTTTGTATTCAGAAAGTTTGGAATATTCCTCCTCTCGCCAAATTTTGTCACTACCGAAACATAATAATACATAATTTAATAAATGGGATTATATTTATGTATTAAGATTTTGTTTATATCTACTTTTTGTTGCCATTAAAAAAAAAGAAAAATCTGTTAAATCAACAACAGTTACAATTGTAACAATAATTAAAGAGTAATTTTTGAGATTTGTTGTTTTGAATCCAATCTTTATTTTGTAAAATGCATTAAATTAATCATACTGATTTCAAAGTTAAGGATTCATAAGTTTCTATATACATTGAACCAAACACTATTATAACATCTTAGTTGATCATTTAATACACTTTACTTTTGACCAAACATCCCCTGTTTTGGTCAAGGCGCGCATATTTTCAATATTGGTGGTTTTGACTTTTCAACACATTAACTTCAAAATGATAAAACAGATCTACTTGGCATGTAGATTATTAGAGAGAGGGACACCGTAAAGATTCTTGATCCAAAATGTAGGGGTGTGGCTTAAATCAGTCTCAGCCAATGGACTAAAACATACATGGTTTTGGTAGTGATATGAAAATCCAGGACACCTTTTATTACATAAAGTTTCATAATTTAAAAATAAAGTATAAAATAAATATTCTTTGAACTTCACTTTTATAAAGCATCAAAAAGACATTTTTAAAACAACAACGGAAAAGACACCCATCTCCCAATTGAAAGCACCCAATAAATGATGATTATATAGAGATATTATAAATATTATTGAGGGTTTCAATAGATCATAGAAGGATCTTAGTAAACAACTAAGATTTAAATACTTGAATAGTTTTTTGATGTGGGACAGCAGTTTGCACGAATTCTATAGAATGGCCCAAATACAGAGAAATTTGTGAGTTAGACACACACATTTATAGTTCCATTAAACTATAATTAAAGCATAATAATAAAGAAAAGTTTTCTTAACTCCACCACCGGTAAAACCTTGTGCTCAGAATGCTATCCGAAACAGGATAATTTACTCAATGACTAACACTCAATGTTGATCCGTCTTCCCACATAAGCTTTTCATGTCATTATTTTTTTCTAGAACAACACTGAACTTTCTCATCGAGACTTCAGAATTGCGGTGGTTGTAAATTGTGACATTGCTGGTGCTGAGAGGACGTGAAATTTATGACCCTGCAACTCCACAGCTTCATGTGTTCGGTCTGAAAAGATCACATGGTACATTTCTTAAGATGAATGCATCAATACTGGGTCAGAATTCATTTGCTATTAGTATATTCTAGTAACAGATTCTTTTCTTTGGATAAAGAAAGTGTCATATTCACCATTTCATCTACCCCCTCAGATCTATATAAAGGCAGTCTCGTATGTTCTTGTTGTCTGTGCATTCAATTTCATAATGACAATAAAGGTGAAGGATATAACATTACACAGAAGTACTATTACAATAGTCTTAAATATGCATGTATAATATTTCATTCTTGTAGCTATAATGTGTTTTTGAACATTTGTTGGCCCATTAAACTCTATTGTAAACGATCTGTTGTAACCGTAAACAATTAAAAAAAATATATGATTCATAAACATTTTGCCTAAAAATGAATACAAATGAATTATTGTGCAAGTATTTTAAAAACCAATGTTCAAAACGATCTCCACATAATATCCTGATTCACAATGGTAAGCTTATAATAGTAACTATTTATTACTTGAGCTGTCGGGTAAAATTCCCTAGCAAATATTATTTTACGTAATGTGACTTCAACATACTTAAGAAGTGTGTTAAGTTACCTGCAATTTTATGTTTCAAACAGCGATGACGATTTAGAGGGAAATGTTATAGATGGCCAGTTTTAAACTGACAATGTGGCTGTTTATCATAAGCGCTAACCTTCTGTCTCAAGAGGTTATTCAAGGACACAAATGACAAAAAAAACAAGATTTGGTCTGTCAGGATTATTATTTAAAGAAACGCCACAATGCTCACAGGAAGTATTTAAAACATAGGAAGAGATGTGCGCATGATGCTTCAGGTTAGCGGTCCTGAAATCTCATCCTGCTGGCATCCCCACAGCCGTCTCGCAGCTGCTGAGAGAACAGAGCCCACTTCCTTCCCTAGCTGTCTGGAGAAATATACATTCTGGCAGGACCTTTAGAATACAAATCGCACCCAAAAAAATTGTCGACTGATGACACGTGGAGTCAGATGAAGCTAGCTTTTCTTTTCAAAAACAAAACAAAGGTTTCTTTCGACAAGCTTCCCAATGTGCTTCTGCCAAATTTGTGCATCCGACAGCAACTAACAGTGCATCCTAGGGAACATACATACTCCTACTACATATATTTCATCAGTATGTGTGTTCCCTGGAAATGAAACCCCATAACATAATGCTCTACCAACTGATCAACAGGATTTCATACTGCATTGCCGTAAGCCGTGCTACTGTAGCGGAATCTAAAACTTGTGCAAATACACCGGCCATGGCAATTCAGAGGCGATAACGGCAGTATTCAAATCTAACACTCTAATTAATGCTTCACTAAGCGACAGGAGAACGTTGCATAGCAACAGTCGAACCAGGAGTCTCGTGGAAAACGGTGGGGGGCGAGACTGCCAGCGTTCAAGGGGCTTGGTTAGAATTAACAGAGAGACAGGAAACGAGAATGAGATTCTCCACGTCGTGAACCATTATCGTCTCTTTGTGCATTCATTTGTGACAGTCGGAATCAAGAAGCCATGATTGTCTCTATTGTCCCGGATTCTTTTAAGAAGCAGACTTAAACCAGTCTACAGAGACCAGCCGACCAGTGATGAGTCCTGGAAATTATACTCGCATCACGCTCCTTACCTTTCTGTTCTTCTACTGTTCTGTGATCCTGTTCTTTGAGGGTGAATTTCACAAAACATGTCTAGGTCATATTTAACTGCAAGAAGCAAAATATGAATATGAATTCATCTTTAACTCTGGGGAAAAACACAAAGCATGCTCTAGTACTATTTCGAATTTTTGCACTTAGCAAAATATTATTATTTTTTCATTTAAAATGAAAATAACGACCCGCAGAATTTCTGTACCCGTTTCTTAAAATTCCCTCTTTTATGATCATGGTGGGTAGGTGTTGAGTGAACCCTGGAAACAGGTGAAGGTGAGGACAGAGGGAAAAGTCTCTGGAGGAAGACTGCTGGCAATAGATTGAAACAAGCAGATAAGGTGTTCAGCATAGTAAGCATTTTTAGAGGTTACAACATCTCCCTGGCTTTCTCGTGAACACACAGAGTCACAGAAACACACCAAATTGCGTTGCCTAGGGGTTCGATTTCAGGGCAATGGGCAAAAATAACCAACTCGGGAGTCGGGTCCTGCATTCGATTTCTCATAAATAATGCAGAGACGGACATATAAGAAAGTGGATCACACAAAACACTTAAAACCAAAAGGTATACAGCTTTTTTTATAAAACCCATTTTAAACAAAAGAAATAGAAAGATCAAGATGGTGTTACTGATGTTACCATATTTTAATGTCCAAAGTAAAACTGAAAGTGTTTACCACACTATGGCAACTTACACACCGCAGAGTTTAGGGAGTGACAACCGCATTTAAATGTGGGACATTTGTCATAATTGACACACTGGTAACCATAGCAACATTCTAACATCTCGCAATTCTGAATAAGAATATAACTCGTTTTGTATCTGCTATTTTTCGGCTAAAGACTTATTTTGTCCATCAATTTAAACTAAACCACAGCTGACAGACACACTGTTTTGTTTATGCTCAGAAGGCAGTTTCACAGATCGTTCTTTTGTAGTGTTGTCATGTTAATTAATTTGTAAGCGCTTTTATGCTTGTTGTTTGGCTTTACAGAATAAGAATCAGAAGGAGCTTTATTGCCAAGTATGTTTGCACATACAAGGAATTTGTTTTGGTGACAGGAGCATCCAGTTCACAGAAACAGCACAACAGTACACAGAGACCATAACACTATAGAATAAAGTACACAGATAAATGAAATAAGGGCCTATGGGTATAAAAAATTGAGAAATATATACAGCAGAATGAATGAAATATAATGTAAAGAAAAAGTTGTATAAAAATAGATAGCGTTTTATCTGGAGGATATAATTAATATTGCACCTAATTATTATTGCATAGAGTTATTAATTGTACGGTGGGTATAATATATAGCTCATTACGTCGCATATTTTAAATATTTTGAGTTCGGTTCCGTATACACTGTGTGGAGTATTGGTAAAAGCAGTTGTCCCTTCCTGCATTTTTCGGGATTTAATTCAGTAGTAGAATGCAGATGACAACCAAATTTTTTTGGCGGTTTGTACATGGCCAAGAACAAAAAACGAAAAAAAACACTGAAGCCCCTCCCCTAACCCCACCCCTAAACCTAACGTCACTGGCACGGAAGCAAATTAGATCGAACAAATTAAATTAGCCACAGTATAAAATAGTTACAAATTGCAGTGAGATTGTTCTGGTAAAGGCGATGAAACTACGGGGAGGGGCTATAATTTGGTTGACTAGTTGCACAGAAACGACAAACTTCACCTTTGAGGATAACGTGGCTTTCCCTCTTCCTTCCACAAAAAGACCATTTCTCAAAAAGTGGGAAATGGGAGCAAAGGCCCGGTCTTGTCTCACCGTTGTCTAGACCGACATAACACCAGTTAGTTAATATCTACCGATTTCCTTTATGAATACTAACGACTATTAAAATCTGACCAGAGATCAGTTTGAGATTAACGCACATGGTTGGCATGACATTAAACAACTCACTGGACTTCCTTTACGTCTCTTTGTGAGTCCAGAGCGCAGCTGCTGCTTTAAAAGGGGAAGCATTGGATCCGTCACACAACGGCCGGATATCCTCCTTTGGTCGGGGGAGTCTAAGCTCTAATTCATTTTCCTTTAAGCTTTGGATGGGATGCCCTAAATAACAGCGGACATGACACACATTTGGGCCAAACACCTAAATCAAGGAGGCTTGCTTAGTGGAAAGAAGATGATTCTGATACTAATATCTTAATTCTAGTACATAATGATACAACTAAATAGTTCGCTAATACTTTTGTTGCTTGTCAACTTCCAGTCTGTTGTGATTGGACGGCCAATCCGCGTTCTTACTATGCACCGGTGAAAGGCTACGGCCTCTCGCTTTAAAGCACGCCTGAGGGCAGGAGATCCTCAAAAAACGGCGATCAGTCAGCCAGCCGTTAACAATACAGAGATAAAGAGTGGAGAATGGACACGCATCAGAATCAATGAATCAAAGTAGCCCGGCTGACCTAGATTGCCCGTCTTAACAGCCCTCCTCCTCCTTGTGCTACTTAGGTCAGCCATCAATAACATTGCTGTGCTTCTTCAGTCCTACACAATGAATATTTGGCTCCAAGGAGTACCAGAGGGGGTCTGAAAGAAGGCAGGCAGAAGACACGTGAACTGTTCCTTTCGGTCTGATAATGCAGTCGAGATAATGCACGGCAAGAATCAGGAGGAGATGCAATGGCGCGGGAATGTGCTACGCTATGTAAACAAAACAAAGGATAGAGTTACATCAAGATAAATGTTATTGCTGAGCGCCAGCATGAAAAGTACAACCAGGCTGTGACATCATGCCAGTATATCAGTACATCATCATCAATGTCATCACAGCTGACTGCAGGAATGATACACGCTTATTCTTATCATATTTTGTAAATGAATGAGATGTCTGAAAACGCAGGACTGAAAGCAACGGACCTATTTTTATGTACTTTCAACAAGGGCGCACAATGTAGGATTAAATGATGGGAGTGCATTTCAACCATATTATCATTGGCTGGGGATTTTATTTTCACTACCCACAGAAGAGCGGTAACGCAAACCATATGAATTTAACAAATGCTTTCACCCTAATATGAACTTACACATGCGATTCGTCAGAGTATTTCAGTACAATACGCAATGGAAAAAATGCCTCAAGGGTCCATGGCCAGCGCAAGAGAGTTTCGAGCCGGTTGTCCAGTCGATAAAACGTACATTACTTGATAACGTACATGAGTTTGGTCCCTCACTTGTATTACATAAAAAACAAACAAACAAAACAATTACAGCACAAGATGGAGATTTACTAACATTGCTTTGCTGTTCACCTATTGAATTCCTGGACTATTGTATAAAAAATGCCTATCAAGGCTGTTTTAGAATATGGAAATTTTGCTATATTGATTCCGAATCTGAAAACACCAGACCGTACAACAGATCACCAGACCAGAAGTGATTGTCCAATCAGAAAGCCAGATCAATGCACCCTATTTAAGTCACAATCAAGCTGGAAGACACGATGAGCGTATCCAGGGCGACAGGGCTAGCCGACACTCATCCTATTCATTTACCTCAGCAGGTTTGGGATGGGGCATGGAGGGAGGGGAGGGTCACTGCTGATTTGTAAGTGGGATCTGGCTGCGAATTAGCACCTGACCCCAGGTCAGCTATCAGGTGGCCACACTTGAGCTCTCAAGTGTCTGAAACAGAGACTAAAACCCTACAGAGATGAATGAGAACTGTTCTGTAGTTCTGGATTAGGGCCGACAGGGTATCACAACTCGAATATTGCTGGCAAAATAATTCACAATAACAAGTTTTGCAATATCTATTGAAATAAATCATGCAGACAAATTCATCTACGTTCATGTTCATCTACATTCAAAATATGACTGTATGATTGCATCGTTTAACACAACATTTTAAATAGGTACACACTGTATGGACAGAAGTACTAGGACGCCCCCTTTTAAAGAACAAGGTTGACTACTTTAGTGATTCAAAATAGAAACAAAATGCTTTATTATGGTATTGTATGGTAGCATTAATATTTATTGTTATAAGAATTACTGAAATATATACAGTAAACATGCTTATTAGAAGGTGTGTCCCAATACTTATGTACATAAAGTGTATGTTGAATTCAAGTTATTTCTGTTTGAGGATAATGTTTTAAAATTAAATTAATTTATAAGATATATAGTATGTCACACTAAGACACAAAACATGCATCTAAGAGCTCGTATTCAATATTATCGTTTCTTAGCAACCATAAACATCCTAAAGCAGGGATAATTTCCTATATTACTTAAAATAATTATTTACATTATTATTAATATATCTAAATCCATGCCGTGTCATTTATTTAATTCACTTAATATCATGGAAATGCTGATAGAATCGTCACATCTTTACTACATTAAATGTGGGAGCCATTAAGGCCTAAACATTTTTCTGAGACACACTTGCAATAAAACAAATGCATGTTAGTGCGACAGGGAGACGACTTAATGAATACATATGAGGTCCTTTATGGCTTGTACGTGTGTAATCTCAGGGTTGAACAAATTCCCCCACGTGGCCGTTGACTCCCATGAGGCCGCTTGGTTCTATGAACTGTCAATCAATCAGGCTAGACAACCTATCCCCTAAGGTGCAGACCGACACGGACTCAGAAACACATACAGAAGACAAATAGGAAGTGACTTGAATGAGCAGAAGGGTACAGTGGGACAGAGCTTAGTATCTGAATATACACCAGGTAGTACTGTACATAAATATTGATTATTAATTTAGCAGATGGGTGTTAGTTTGGCTTAATGAACATTAGATTGTGAGAAGAGACTTTCAGATAGGTTAACCATATCAAGTGTACAAAGTCTCATCGATACAACACCATAGGAAATAGAAAAAAGGTCTGAATCCCTATACGGCTGCACAACGAAGAATGAAACGATCCCCTAAAAACAACTTTACAAGCATGCAATGACGTCACCATAGAAGTGCAGTGGAAACCAAAGCAATTCAATGACAAACGAACATACCTCCTGAAACAGGTCAAACCTGGTCAGTCATTTGCTTAACAAATCAAGTTTGTTCCACCTTTGCATAAGAGCTCAATACAAAGACACACTCGCTGGGAAATGCTGAATCTGATGGAGTTACGTGCATATAGGGGATAGAAAGTCACTAGTTGTTCATATGGCAATGCACTGCGTGTCAGAGGTGAAAAAAAATCCTTTTGGACCTTCTGTATTAAATATTTAGTCCCACTGAAAATGTCTCAACCAAACAGGTTTAGGAAACCAGGCACCCGAGCAGTGAATCTGTCAAGAAGATGTCAAGGTCACAATTCACCCCAAAATCAGAAGAAAAATATGAAAAGGAAAATCAAGAGTATCCGAGACCATTCATGCAATGCAAAAAATGGCACATGTAAATATTAATGTATATTCATAGATTATTTTGGTCAATTTAAATAAAACTGGTTCAGAAGCCCTTCTGTTTTAGTTTTTCACAACGAAAAATAAGGAATCAAAGATGTTCGTTTAACATTTTGTCATCCAGTTTTAAATGTTCTGTTGGTTGTATTTTGTTTCATTTCTGTAGTGCTGCTGAAACAGGAAGTGTTTCAGGATCAGTGTTGTTCATGTCCTGCAAAATTGTCTATAATGAATATACTTGTTGTGAAATTAACAATGCTAATTAAAATGAAAAAAAAAATGAATGTAGTAATCCAGTGAACCGAATTAAACCAGGAGTATGATGAGAATAACAATTAAGATAGTAATTAAAAACACATGAAAGAAAAGTCTCATTATGGTTACAGGAATTTAATGGGAAAACATTCTTAATTGCAATAAAATTATAAAAATCCTAATGTTCTAGAAAAGGCAAACATTTCTGCACGTAGAACATAATTCCTATTTTTCTCTCTTTTGCTGTGTGAATGAAATATTATCTGGACCCGTTCTTGACTGGTTTAAGAGTCCCAAAAAGTGCATAAAATCCAATGCCAATAAACTCCGATGTCAATCCAATGTTTTAAATGTCCTCCACAACATCAGAAAACATATCACACAACACAAACATAGAACGAGAATTTAAGAGACCAGCACCACATGTGAGGTTTATCTATTTAACAATTTCAGTTATTTAAATCGTAACGCTACAAAATTGGACAGTGAACATGAAAGTTGACTCCTTACTCTTTTCCAAGGAATATTTTTTTTGTTGATTTTGCTTTGAAAAGCCCACTGAGCGTAATGCTAAACGCTCGGCTCACAATATGGAAAACAGCCTCATTAGCTAGTTAAAGGTTAAGCCGAGCAGCGAGACACACCACATGTGGGTTATGAGGTGTCTGACCATTCTCTCATCAAGCACGAACTCTACTTACTTTTTATTTTGAATAAAAACTAACTGTAACCAGCAGTATTAGAGACAGCTGTGACAGATTTCACACCCTGGAGTCGCCATGGCAATTGCTGCCGAAAAATCCAGACGTGAGAGACCACCGGATAATTAACATCAAACACACGTTTTAAAAACTAGTGAGGTTGTGCTACCTTGATTTATAACTTGTGGGAATAATGTACAATTATCTTTAAAGTGAACAACTTTTTAGTCAGTAAAAAAAGTTATTGTATCTGAATAAGATAAAATCCTCAGAATTTGAGTATGGCTGCCTTCATAACACGACTTTGAAGTTGTCAGTTTTCAGAACTGGGCGCTATGTAGTAGGTATAAAAAAGCAATTAGCGATAGATTAAAAGCTTTAAAAATATCACTTCACCACACAGAGAGAGAAACAGCGAGAGGGAGAGAGATAGAGCGAGAGCGAGAGAGAGAGAGAGAGAGAGCGATAGAGCGAGCGATAGAGATAGAGAGAGAGAGAGATGGAGAGAGATAGACCGATAGAGAGAGCAATAGAGTGAGCAGAAGAGAGATAGAGAGAGAGAGAGCTATAGAGTGAGCAAGAGAGAGATCGAGAGAGAGAGAGAGCGATAGAGAGAGCGATAGAGTGAGCAAGAGACAGAGAGCGATAGAGAGAGCGATAGAGTGAGCAGGAGAGAGATAGAGAGAGAGAGAGCGATAGAGTGAGCAGGAGAGAGATAGAGAAAGAGAGAGCGATAGAGTGAGCAAGAGAGAGATCGAGAGAGAGAGAGAGCGATAAAGAGAGTGATAGAGTGAGCAAGAGACAGAGAGCGATAGAGAGAGCGATAGAGAGTGCGATAGAGAGAGCGATAGAGAGTGCGATAGAGAGAGCGATAGAGAGTGCGATAGAGAGAGCGATAGAGAGTGCGATAGAGAGAGCGATAGAGAGTGCGATAGAGAGAGCGATAGAGAGTGCGATAGAGAGAGCGATAGAGAGTGCGATAGAGAGAGAGCGATAGAGAGTGCGATAGAGAGAGAGCGATAGAGAGTGCGATAGAGAGAGAGCGATACAGTGAGATAGAGAGCGATAGAGATAGCGATAGAGAGAGCGATAGAGTGAGCAAGAGACAGAGAGCGATAGAGAGTGCGATAGAGAGAGCGATAGAGAGAGAGCGATAGAGAGAGCAAGAGATAGAGAAAGCAAGAGATTGAGAAAGCAAGAGATTGAGAAAGCAAGAGATTGAGAAAGCAAGAGATTGAGAGAGAGCGATAGAGTGAGCAAGAGAGAGCGATAGAGTGCGATAGAGAGAGAGCGATAGAGATAGCGACAGAGTGAGCAAGAGATAGAGAGCGATAGAGTGCGATAGAGAGAGCGATAGGGAGAGAGATAGAGAGCAATAGATAGAGCAAGAGATGGAGAGCGATAGAGAGAGCGATACAGTGCGATAGAGAGCGCAAGAGATAGAGAGAGAGCGATAGAGAGTGCGATAGAGAGAGAGAGCAAGAGATAGAGAGAGCAAGAGATAGAGAGAGCAAGAGATAGAGAGAGAGCGATAGAGTGAGCAAGAGAGAGAGCGATAGAGATAGCATAGAGTGAGCAAGAGATAGAGAGCGATAGAGATAGCATAGAGTGAGCAAGAGATAGAGAGCGATAGAGTGCGATAAAGAGAGCGATAGGGAGAGAGATAGAGAGCGATAGATAGAGCAAGTGATTGAGAGCGATCGAGAGAACGATAATGTGCGATAGAGAGCGCAAGAGATAGAGAGAGCAAGAGATAGAGAGAGCGAAAGAGCGATAGAGTGAGCAACAGATAGAGAGCGACAGAGTGCGATAGAGAGAGAGATAGAGAGCGATAGAGAGAGCGATAGAGAGTGCGATAGAGAGCGCAAGAGATTGAGAGAGTGCGATAGAGAGTGCGATAGAGAGAGCGATAGAGAGAGAGAGCAAGAGATAGAGAGAGCAAGAGATAGAGAGAGCAAGAGATAGAGAGAGAGCGATAGAGTGAGCAAGAGAGAGAGCGATAGAGATAGCATAGAGTGAGCAAGAGATAGAGAGCGATAGAGATAGCATAGAGTGAGCAAGAGATAGAGAGCGATAGAGTGCGATAAAGAGAGCGATAGGGAGAGAGATAGAGAGCGATAGATAGAGCAAGTGATTGAGAGCGATCGAGAGAACGATAATGTGCGATAGAGAGCGCAAGAGATAGAGAGAGCAAGAGATAGAGAGAGCGAAAGAGCGATAGAGTGAGCAACAGATAGAGAGTGACAGAGTGCGATAGAGAGAGAGATAGAGAGCGATAGAGAGTGTGATAGAGAGCGCAAGAGATTGAGAGAGTGCGATAGAGAGTGCAATAAAGAGAGCGATAGAGAGTGCGATAGAGAGTGCGATAGAGAGTGCAATAAAGAGAGCGATAGAGAGTGCGATAGAGAGTGCGATAGAGAGTGCGATAGAGAGAGAGCGATAGAGTGCGATAAAGAGAGCGATAGAGAGTGCAATAGACAGAGATAGAGAGAGAGAGGTCAGGGCATAAATTTGACTAAACCGTCCCTATAATGATAATTACAGATGCAGGGATACATTGAACGTTCATGGCCCATTATTCAAGGTCAAAGTTCATTCAAGGTCAAAGGTCAAACCACACAAATGGCGAGTGTTAGGCTATAGTGTACACAAAGACACAGCAAAACACCATTTTAATAACAAATTTTCCTCAACAAACAAGTTATTCCACTGCCATAGGCCCCCATCATGAGAATCAAAGCTGATAATCATTTAACCAACATCAACTTTTTATTAAGCGTGGTCATCACATGAACATCATCTACTATCTGCTATGCTGTTTCTAAAATGTCCTCCATGTGCCCCGCCATGCCTGGCACTTGCGGTATTTTGGGAAAGGTAATATAACCCAAGCAGCGGGTAAGTGCTGTCCCTGTGGAGTAACATACACACACACACTTCTCCGCTCTGTCAGGCAGCTACACAGCAGTTTCTGATGGAGAAGTGTGTGTTGAATTTAAAGGAACAGTTCCCCCAGAAATTACCTTACATGTTTTGCCAAACCACATCATAAAATGACTTTAGTGTCAAAGAAAGATAAATGCACATACAAAAAATAGTTACACTTATTTTACACAAAAGAAAAACGGTGTTTGTTGGAGCAACATGAGGGTGAGCAAATAAGCTAAATTGTATTTTCGGGTGAACTGTCCTTTTGAGGCTACACTGATACTCATCTGAACAAAATCAGATGATGGACGAGAGGAGAAGAAAGTTAATGTGGGGATTACAGCTGCAATCCTTCATTTCCCCAGCTGCTTTACATGAAACCGTAACGCTCCAACGAACATATATTACCTAAGAACAAGACCCTCAGATGACTTCATACATTTCAAATGCTAAGGAATGTAAACACATATTTTAAAGCCTTCCAAGCATCCAACCTTGCTACATTTTCAATTTCAAAGCTTTGATTATGTTTGTGTTGAAGCGGGTGCCTTCATAAAATTTAATCTCAGATCTCTCTCTGACTGACAAGTAGACGTAGCTGAAATATTACTGAGATGAAATTAAGGGAACCAGTCAAAAGCAGAGGATTGTGACTAAGACCCCCACAGAGAGAGCACCCACTCAGAACTCCTCCGTGGGTATAACAAGAGTCCAAAACAATCTGCTTCAATGTAAACAACACGGTTGAATGATTGCTGTTTACAGACAATAATCACAAGAACATACTTTCAGCCCTTCTGCGTTTTCGCTAGTATTGGTGAAGCATCTGCGGTTTGAAGGCAAAGACAAAAATATAAATGAACAAAAAAAAGGAGTCATTGTTATGTTAACATTGTAAATAGATTTTGTTGGTCTTTTGGAGAAGTGTGAACATGACACTTGTTTCTGAGGAGTCAAACTCCAACAGGCAATTTTAGATCATTTAACAATTAAAATTTAATTTAATTATCTGCTCTGAAAGAAAGAAAGAAAGAAAGAAAGAAAGGCTCTGAATGAACATTTCTATTTTGAATACCGTTTCTACACCGGACGTGACGCAACATGACAACCTGCTTATTCTTAATGTGTTTGTCGCATCGCTCCGGGCCTCATCCAGTGTGGACAATTGTTTTAATTATAATGGGTTCTAATGCGTTTCTTATGTCCTTGGTCGTGTCACGTTGCGACACGTGAAATGAGTGAAAATGAGTGAAAGAGTGGTATGGTTGCGCTTGTGAAGCTTTCAGCATCCGCGTTTCACAACGAGGAAGCTTCTGTCAAACACTCCTTTGCGGCAACCCGTCATAATAAAAGTCCTTCTTTCGAATAACAAGTTATAAAATTGTCGTTAATAATTTTGCCACGGAGTATATTGACTTACTTTAGTAAATTGAAGTTAATGTGCTAGTTAAAGTATACAAAATAGTACATATAAATAAATAAATATTACTTGCTTAGAAAATGAACTTCTATCTAGGAAAAAAAATATGGTTTACCAGCCAAATAACCATAGTAAAGTAAATATGTTGAAATACATTATGATGTGCTCCTATGCACATGCTTACTGCCTTAAGTGGTATGCTAAGAAACACACGCACGTTTTGTTATGTGTCATTTTTTGTTTGCTCGGAAGCATTTGTAAACTGCAGTTCTAAAGCTCAGTTGTAATTAAGAAACTTTTGTGAAATGTTTAACAACTTTTCACATCATGTGTTTTTGCATCAAATTATAGAGTGTGGTATCCATAACAGTGTTGATAAGTATCGATATCGATGAAATATTAATGATACCCATCCCTAATGCCAATTGTCGTATTCTATCGCTGTTCTTCAAACACACGTTTAGTTGATAAGAAAGTCTATTTATAATGATGATATTTGACGATTGTTGCCTTTTCAAATGCGTATTATAAACGACTCGATCTCGTAGTGATTTTAGATCAAGCAGCACATCCGACTGATCAAAGAGCAGTAATTAACTGGAGAGCTGTGCATAAAACCCAGAATCGAAGCCTTTGCAATTTCAGAATCGTAGTAGACAGTTATAATTAATGTGTATCGTGACACACATAGTCCGGCCCTACCTTTAACTTTAATTTTTTTTTAGTTTTGGTTTTAATTATGTTGTAGCATTCAACATTAACATTCTATTGACAACTGTATGTGCTGCCTGGCACTTTATAAAAACAATGTGAGGACGTGAGGAAAAACCCGAGCACACTGAATTGTGGAAATTGGATTTAGAGGTTAATCTGAATTTATACGCATTGTGCATCTGAGTGTCCATTAACAGTCCGTGGTGTCTCCTAAGGGGCCAAGACAAACGCTGCATATACAGACAACCAGATATGAGCAACTCTTTGTTACACTACAAAGGCCCTAGACTATCAAATGAAAATGTGTAACATTCTCGTGACATCTTGAAAATATTCATATAATAGAAACATGAAGAGTTTCTGTCCATCAAAGCCCTTCCTTGTCCAGCTGCACAAATAACCCAACACTACACCACCTGAGTGCAAACAGATGAAGCATTCATTCTGTATCTAATGGACCCTCAGTGATACAGATACATCTGAATCTCTGAATAATAAATACAAGAAACACTTTAAAGCTGTTTCACATATTAAACACTTAACAGTGAATACTTTCCAGCATGCAGTCAGCAGCATGCTAATATTTCTTTCAGAACAGGTGAACGTTGGTCATAATCAGATGACAGAAACCACCACCAAAACAATGCCTAATTATATGTCATTACAAGTAAACACAGAAGCGACCTTTTTTTAACACATTAATTCGGAACCTTACTAAAATAAAAATGAATGAAAAACAGCAGACAGCTTAAACAGGTGTCCTGCTTTAAAACATAGCTCAGGAGGTCTTTGTGTTTGGATCGCAGGTGGTGCCTGTCTTGCATGAGCACGAGCGACGTGGGGCTTTCTAAAATGAGACATCGCAAAGCGTCCATGCTGTTTGCTTGAATATGCAACACATGGCACAGATATCTGCATTTACAAACCATGAGGAGCTGATGGATCTCCAGCCACTAAATATTTAAATGCTGGCTTGTGTTGAGCATTTCTCTTTTCATGTAATCCATGTTAGATGTACCATTGTCTCACTGTTTTTGTCTTCATTTTTTCTTACAATAGCCACTGCTTCTAGCTGACACTCACTGTGAGTAACACAAAAAGATAAAAAATTAACCATCAGTGTTACAGTCATCTGTGACATACAAACAAGGGAAAAGGAAAAATGTATTATATTATACTTAACATAAAGACACCGGTTCTTCTCAACTAGACAAATATTGAAAAAATCATATATACTTTTGCTATTTTACTATTTGTTTTCGTTCAAATTTTCCATCATTCTCAATAAAAAATCCCTCTTAACACAATGTTTTCTCTGAACATGAATAACACGAAGAACAGCTAATTCTACTATCAACATACATGTCCTTCCTAAACCTTGGATGTCCAAATTCACAGATTTTCAGGAAATGGAAAAAACATTGTACTTTTTAAATGATTAAATACTGTATTATCTAAGTTGACAAGCCCTTTCATGTTGGATGTTTGCAAAATCCAGTGACAAACATAAAGAGTGACTAATAATAATGATTTATGGCAACAAAGAAAAAAGTTAGAGAGATACGAGATTTTAAAAGATTTCAAAATGTACTTTAAATTTGAAACATTGTTTATGTAAGTTACAGAAAGCTAATAAAAATGGATTAAAATTGGATATTTCTGTTTTAATTTAGGCTGATATATGACCCAGACATTTTCTGACAGTTTTCAAATGTGTCCGGGTGGAATTGTGGTCCCACAACAGAGTCTGTCTGATTCAGATTGCTCATTTGGGAATCTGTGACATTAAAGGGCCCTTGAACAGTGTCCTTGCTCAGAGACACCCTGCAGTTCCTGCTGTATCTTAACCATGAACAATTAATCACCATTGAACAGTATAAATTGAGTGTAGTTTATCATACAGTATATCCCACAGAAATGCTATTCTATAAGATGTTCATGTCTGTTCCTTGGAACAACATCTTAGGGGTTCATTTTCATGCTTTAAACTCATCTCTGCTCTGGTTGCAGCAGTCTACAAATGGTAAACAAGATTTGAAACATGATTCAGTGGAAAATGCACAAATAATCTACTTTGAATCCCTCTCTGCATTCTCTTTGCATCTCTCCTCTTTCAAAAGCAAACAACGTTCCTTTAGCAGTTACTGTATGTTAGAAGAAAAATAAGGAGAAAAAAGCACAAAGAAATAAAGTAGACTTCATTCTAATAACTCCCTGCCCGTCCTGTTTTGGAGCAGATCAAAGGTAATAATCCTCCATAATCCTCTGGTGTTGCCCTTGCTGTTGTTATGGTCATTATAGGCTGCCTCATTGTTGCTAAGCTATCACGGTTGTTCATAGGAAAACCACACTGGCTCAGTTTCACAGGGTAATGCCTATTTCACGGATGGACAGCCACCAGGATAATTAGATGAACCCCGAATGGACACAGAACTGACGTGGCTAGAAAACTAGAAAACTCGCAAACTAGAGTCTACACATCTAAAATGACATATTGTAATAATCTTTATAGGCTTAAGTTTAATAATAACTTTCTTGGTCAATGGTGGCCAAGAATCGTTTGGCTACAAGCACTCTTTAAAGTCTAACCTGAACTTTTAATGTGAAATTTTGATCCTGAATTTCAAAATTCTGGTATAACTGATTCTTTGGTTATCTACTTGATGGTTTGATACTGCAAACAAAACATCACCACAAAATTACAAATGGCGAAGAGTACATTTTGTCGATTGTTTGGTTTCTATTCCTGCGGTGTTGTGCCCAGGTAGCACCGCCCACAGTCAAATCTCATTGGTACAATATGTATTTCACATATAATACCTCAAATGCATTCGGATTGGCTGTTATTGTGTTGGTCTACATGGATATCTAGAATTTGTTTTGATTGATCAATCATTTGAACAAATCTAAAGACTTTCTTTAAGGGGGTGCATATGTTGAAGGACCATTGACAGCATCTTAATATTTTTTGTATGGTTATCCTTTTTGTGATTTCTGTGTCTGCTTTGCAACCTCTCTTTATCATAAGAGATAATAAACTCACCATGAGAAGGGGGTACGGGGCCTCACGGCAAACCGGTCACGGCTACAGGAGAAGCGATTGGAGTTGCTTTGCGGCCAGGAGCCCAAGTCCCATCTCCTTAAGATTTAAACCTCGCTGTAGAAGAGACCAAAATCACAAGATCAACATCAAACCCTTGATTACAAAAACAGTGGGCATCATTTTCCACATCCTACCATGTGCCAAACAGTCTAGAATCAAGCGTCCATATAGACCCACACATCCCAGCGGAACCATCAGCACTATGTTGGCTTATGTTTGTCAGGAGGGGTTGTTAACGTGCAGCCTTTGCAGCAATGAACCAACTGAACACTACACAGGAGGTTTAATTAACACGTAACGTGCACATTTACACGTGTCTGTTCACAAGGGAGTCCAGTTCCTCTCTCGAGACATAGAAAGAGCGAGACAGAAGGAAAGAGAGAAAGAAAAAGGAGAGCGAGAGAGAATACAGGAGCACAACAGCTGCCAACTTCTCGACATAAAAACCATCACATAACAAACAGAGCATCATTTCTATGGCAGAATATTTAATGGGGCTTGCTAAGTCAAGCATTACTTTTACTATCGCTCAGGGTAGGGGATTTAAAAAACGCTCCAAAATCCCTTCGACATGTTTCAGCTTTGAGATATTTTCCAACTTTTCTCCATTCAATTACTGTATCTCAACTTTCTGAATGCACCTTGACCTCCGAGCCTCCAGACGGCTGACAGAGGATCTGGAGAGCAGCAGGCAAACACGGATGTCGTCTTTCAGTGTTTATATACGTCCCTGTTGAGTGTATTGTGCGGGTGATACCTGAACCCCCCACTCTGTAGCGGAGGGATACGGATACCGCGAACCACAGCCCAAAACACGCAGATGAGAAACGCTTTTTGTGTGGGACATCTGTGCATGCCATCAGCACTTCTGTGACTTCAACAATGCATTTGCTTTCTGAACAGGAATCTACAATCCATATGAGAGATTCAATAGGTGCATGGGTTGATATGAAAACAGGGTGTTGCTTACTGCTAGAAATTGTTGAGTGGGTGAGAACTTTGAGTGGGAAAACTGACTGTATTGTTCAGCACAGCCAGATGCTGTCTGAAGAGAAAATGTATGTGTGATAGAACATTATGTTTGTTACTTTCCATCACTTGATGTTTCGTGCTGTTAAAGAACAGGAATGTGCCAAGAGACTCTTGTGTCTGTACATTTTATCCAACATTGTGTAAGCATTGTGACTATTGAAACATCTCGACCAGTCTTCCGATAAACATATGTATGTGCACACAAGAATGAAAACATAAATGTGAGTAATGCATCATGCTCCCATGCTCTCCAAATGAATTCCTGACATTCTTTACACTGCATCCTACCCATAAAGGTGCCCAAAAATAAAACCCCAAAACGTTTTAAAATAAAAAACCCTATAAAAGCAGAAGAAAACATCTACACTGGATGAGCACACCTATGGGTTTCCTTGTTGATATTGGAGGCTGCGTTTCCCTTTCACATTTCATTCACTAAATGGGCTTTAAAAGATAATAACCATTAAACATTCCTGTTACAGAGCATATACTGTACAGGATATAATAACGATCACCATGGAAATAAGACAGACACATTATCGGCGAGGTAAGGAGAGCATTAACGCAGTGTTTTGTGCAACATTCATCAAAGGCTTCTGTTCATTTGTGACCTAACTGTGAATACATGTACTGTTCAACTTTTGGGAGGACACTGTATTATAGACATGAAGACACACCTAGAGAATTAACCATGGTTTTAACTATAATAAAAGTGTAGTAATCATGTTTTGGGTGGTGCTTTGAATGCCATATGTACTAACAGAGGTGTACAACAAATAAAATAGGGAAACTATCTTCGGAAGACGCAAGAACTTGATGTTTCAGTTCCACAACTAACCAATTTAAAATGTTAAATAAATATCTTAAATACTTGATTATTACATAAGATTAAAAAAATATGAATAATAAATAAATAAAAAACTGATATCGGCAGTGCTTCTAGACCATTGTTTACATCTTGAAAAGTTGTCTAAAGTAAATTGACCTTTTTTTTACATTTCCGGGTTTCTCAGCAGCAGAAGTCGTCCTAGTTGGGTAAACTTCTATAGCGGTGAATGGGAGACTACCACAAATATATATTTTTTGCATTCTCATTTGCTCAAATAGCAAAAGAAAAACTAGAGAAGAAAAACTTTTTGAACTAAATAAAAAAATAGAGTCTGATAAAGACAGGTAAAAGAGAGAAGGATGTCAAATTTACAGTGACTTCCATAGACGCGGTTTAAGAAACACCCTCGCATAGCGTTAATGATTTTTTGACATTTGATGCCAAGGTAATATAATACAAAGTATAGTGTTATAAAAGTACATAGAAAAAACATTTAAATATAAAAAAACGTTGGTTTACAATGCTGATGAACTTTGAAAACGTCATCACAGGCTTGTGAAAAGGTCCATTGGAACGTGGTCTGTAGTAAATTGGTTACTATGGTTACCATGGTTCTACTACAAATAAAAAAAACAGTTACTATAGTAATTTTCGTAAGGAGGGACATGAAATAAAAGTCAAAATTTTTTGCTTTTGAATTCATGGGTGTATCACGATCACAAAAAGTCACCAGCAACCCTCAGTCCCTGTGCAGGATAGGAGACCTTGTAGATCGGATAATCAAACTTTTAAATCGTGACTGCTAATAATAGATAATCTATAATCGAATAAGCGTGACAGCTACAACCGTGGTCCTAATCAGGGTTCAAAGACATTTATCTGAGTTTGTCATCAGATACTAAAGGCAGTGTTGTGTGCTGAAGAACAATAAGGCCCTCATACAGCAGGTATCCAGCATCTGGTGTCAGCAGTCCAGAAACAGCATCTGGTGTGCTGCTGTCCCGAATCTGACTTTCTCTCTAGTCGAATGATGAGGGTGGATGTTTAGAGAGATTGTTCACTTTGTCTAAGGGCAGCCGTTCACTCCCACACAGGTGACGTGAGGGACCTCAGTATGTAGGCAGAGAGAATGAGAAATCTGTCACGCATGCAAATTTACTTTGAGAGCTGTGATGGAACAAAACTGCCATTATGTGAAGAGACGACACCCAGTCTGGGTTAACCGGACTTGGGCGGTGAGGAGGGCAGATATTTTGGTGACACAAGGAAATGAGAGAGAGAAGGAGCAACAGAGGGAGAGATAATTTTAGTAGATGTTCTGTAAGAGATCAGCAATATAAAAGAAAAAAATAATCATTTTTACAGATTTTAATCAAAATTTTACTCCACAACTATCAGAGTTAAAAAAGAATGCGATAAAGTTAGGGATGCACCGATACAGATACCAGTATCGGTCCGATACCAAGCTCATGGAGTTCGTACTCATAGTGACACACGGATACCAATGACCGATACCTCACGTGACATACATACCTATGATTTCCGCAATGCGCAAAACGCGGACGGATTCGAGGAATCCAGGCATAAAAACAAAATGTGCTGTTTAACACGGAATTGCACAGAATCTGGCAAATGTATTATTTTCCAACAAACTGAAGTAAATGTGCTAGTAAAATTGTGCTACTTATCATAAAAATAAACTTAATTTACAAATAGTACTTAAATTTTAGTATGCCTTAAAACAAAAGGAAGAAAAAATTACCATCAAGATACTGGTTTGTTAACATAATTGTACAGTATACAGGCATCGGTTATAGGTATCGGCGAGTACCAGGAAAAATAATCGGTAATCTGTCTTTAAAAAATGGTATCAGTGCATCCCTAGTTGAAGTGGAGTTTTAGTTTATATGAAAGTTTATTTTTTTGTCCTATTTTATTTTATTTAATAATGAAATGAAACACAACTTATAATTCGATTTGATGATTTCATATCCACTTCATTATAATTAGACAAACAGATAAAATGTCAAATGTCAAAGAAGAAAGATAAGAGAACAGAGAACAGAGATAAGAAAACAAATAAAGACAGCAGAGAAAAAAATAAATGATTTTATGAAGGGCAGATGGCATCTCCAACAGCCATAGACTTGCAGAATGACTTTGGCCTGCCCATAACACAAACACAGCAGAAAACCCATGTAAACAACTTATGTATGTCTATGACTGTAGTAGAGTAGAGTACGTCAGTAGGCATGACATCATATTATTCCTTCCTTTTAATGAATTGTATTACATTGGTGCCGAAACCCGGGAGGAAGGAGAGACATGCTGTCGGAGAGTCCTCACCGTCGAGGGGCCTCGCGGTGCCGGAGAATTCGGGCAGCGCGGACGAAAGGGGGTCCGCCAGTGGCTGCCCGACGCGGTGGCTCTGGGGAAACGGAAGTGCACAGTGCGGCCACCGTCAAAGCTTCGGTGGATCGGCGACCTTTGCTGCCGCGCCCCTGGGTTGTGGTGGGGTGGCTTTCGTCCAAGCGGGAGCGGGGGAGTTGCCGCCGTCCGCCAGAGGCCGGAGCCTGCGTCCGTCCCCGAGGGGGAGGAGCAGGGGGCGGAAGTGCCGACTGCGGCCACCGCCTGCCAGAGGCCGGAGCCTGCGTCCGTCCGCCCAAGGGGGATGAGCAGGGGACGGGGAATCCGTGCACTTCCGTTTCCCCAGAGCCACCGCGTCAGGGCAGCCACTGGCGGACGCCCTTCGTCCGCGCTGCCCGAATTCTCCGGCACCGCGAGGCCCCTCGGCGGTGAGGACTCTCCGACAGCATGTTTCTCCTTCCTCCCGGGTTTCGGCACCAATGTAATACAATTCATTAAAAGGAAGGAAGGAGGCGGGAACCGGCAAACATTTAAACATTTAATAAAGTAATATAACAGCCGGCGGCCCCTCACAGCCGACCGCCGGCGAACAAAACATAAATACAAAACACTAGAAAATAAATACATATACAAACACTTTGGGCCCGGTCCTCTCTCTTCGACGGTCCGGTCGCTCGTTCCTTTTATATGCTCCCTATCTCCTACGTAATTCGAGCCCGGTGTGTGCACAGCTGGCGCTAATTCACAATTACTCACCGGACTCGAACCACGGTCTCGCCCCGCCTACTCTACTACAATGACATACATCACATGATTTACGATGGACACAATGCAAAGTTCTGATCTTATATCAAATAACGCAGGACAAAATCTTGGTGACATTACTTTTCTCCTTAATATCACGTCATTATCGCATTCAGAAGTTCAATGTGAGAGCAGGTGGATAATGAGATCCTAAGACAGACGGAGGCGCTAACAATTCCCGCACTTCCGAAGTTCTGCCGTTTGTGGTACGAATGCTCCCTTTCACACTGTAGGCTTTGTCAAACGTCCCTGTTGAAGCGAGCCAAAATGAGGTGTAATGGAATTCAACAATGAGGATAATGAGGGCCAGCGAGACACCCCTTCTCAAAGACGGCCTTATGTCCAGCCATGAATGGATCCCGTCCAGAGCTCCCGCTAAACAAAGAGAGGGACACGTGTCTTGCACACGCTACAGCCAAATCGAGAGGCGGCTGATAATGAGACAGCACACCGTGCCTGATCTTCCATTCTTCTTAAGTCTTGTGGTTTAAATTGAACTTTAAATATGGCCTTCTCTCATTACTCCAACTTTCATTGTATAAAAGAGAAGCTTTTTCACAAAGGGCTCGGGAACCCTTGAGGATGCTGACATTGTGTGAACTTGAGAGCGGTTTGGAGGACAAAATTGCTACGCCAGACATTTGAGACTTTGGGGTACAAGCAACCTAAAAAATAAAAGCCCAGAGACACTTGCACACACAAAAAGATATGGTTGCCATGGTGGTTATTTTATGGATTTCTGAGTTCTACCTATTCGACATAAAGTACTACGAAAGACTCGTCCATGTGTTGAGTTACTTTCAACAGTATCAGGGTACTCGAGGAAGGATGGATGACCCTAATTCCTCTGTGACATGATGGGAGGGGCTGTCATTCCTAGATGAGGTGGATAACTCAAGTCTAGACAAACCCATGAACCCAGATCTCAGGATCCAGGAGGGGGGGGGGTTCGGCGGGGGGAACGGCATCCTGGAAAACCATCTGCCCTGGAGCTGATAAATCTTGATTACGCCACGTGGGGAAGAAAGGATGGAAAGATGCTGTGGCAGTTTATGGTTTGTAGGATGTGCAAGACTGAGAGTGCATTCGACAACAGCTGTCATGGATTTTTTAAAGAGGTGATGAAAACACATGAAAAAACATTTCATCATAATCATATTTGAGCCATTATGTGACTCCGAGAACATCTCAACATTTTCCTTAAAACTACAGTCAGTTTCTGAGTAATGAAAACCTTTGGTTAAATTCTATGTTTCAAAATAAATAGTTCACCCAAAAACTAAAATTGTATCATCATTTACTCATCCCCATGTTAATCTAAACCCATTCAACTTGCATTCTCTAAGTGAAACAAAGACTCATGCAGCTAAAAAATGCAAACTTTGATGATTCAATATCAAACCTGAGGTGTATAAAGACCTTTCATAATGAAGCGTTATGTTTTATTACCTTTGAATGAGCTATAACTATCTCCATACATAGCGGGTCCACTAACACGGAATTCGCCATGTTGTTTCTACAGTAGCCTTAAATGGACAAACTGCTCTAGAGATCGCGTTTTGTAAATCAGTTATCTCCTTCAGTAAAGAAGCTAAAACGTGATGACATCTTAATGCTGTGTGAGCCACCGTAGTGCTTCAGAAGGGAGGGGTGAGCGGTGGGGTGTGCCATAGGTTGCAATTCGCAACCTCACTGCTAAACGCTGCTAAATTTCCTGCACTGGACCTATAACATTTCACAGTCATGAAAAGACCTTGTTAGAGTGGTTTCTACGTAAAATAAAAATCCCAATAAAATTCTACAAATCTTTCAGGTTCCGAGCAGACAGAGCCTTTCTGTATTTTGAAAGGTTGGACACTTATTTACAGACCAAGTCATTGTCTTACAGTTCCTCACAAGGTCGCATGTAATCTTACTCCAAACAACAAAATGGCAGTGACAAATTGACTGTCCACTGTGCCCAGTGCCTAACACATTTATCACATACAGAAACATTACATCTGTTGCCCAACGCCACACAAATCACACACACTTTTCCCTGCAATGTCATGACATCATATTAGGAATGCTTTGTCATTTGGCTAGTGAAGCTGACTAGTTTATCTAGTGTTAAAGTGATGGTGATTTATTTAGCATGCAAAAAACAAAGGCTTTATGCAGGTTCTGAGAAAACAAACCAGACTTTCAGACTTTCAGAGTGGGCGACAGACAGGGTTAAGGGGTGCTCGAAAGGACACCCACGAGCCACAACGCCTACACAGAGCCATTTAATCCAGCTCTTTCCCATCGGGGGTCAGATTATTAATTAACAGAGTCAGAGACTTCATCAGATCATCGGTTGGGTAGGACAAACAAAATTGAGCATCAAATCCATCTGGCCTTAAAGGAACAGTCACTCAAAAATAAAATTCTGTCTTTTTACTCACCCTCGAGTTGTTCCAAATCTGTAGAAATACCTGATGAACACAGAGAAATAAATTTGGAGAATGCTTTTAACCAAACAGTTATTGGCCACAATTGACTATCATAGTAGGAGTTTGCTCTGTTGAACGGAAAAAAAAGATATTTTGAAGAATAATAGGACAGCAAACAGTTCTGGGGGATATTTGACAACAATTGTTATTTTTCCTACTATGGTAGTCAATGTTGGCCAAGCATTGTTTGGTTACAAGCATTCTTCTTAATTCCTTTTTCTGTTTTCATCAGAACAAAGACATTTATAAAGATTTGGAACAACTCGAGGGTGAGAAAATGATGACAGAATAGTTTTTTTTGGTAAACTGGCCCTTTAAAGGCTTCACACAAAAATACAGATTCTGTCACTGTTTGCTCACTCTCATGTCGTTGAAAATGAGTTTGATATTATATTTACTAAATTTAATGAATATTTGAGAATTTCTTTGTTTAGAATACACTTAATAATAAGGGTGACTAAATAATAACAGAATTGTAATTTTTTAATGAAAACTATCCTCTTATCTGTTAACTGCCATGACCTGTAAAGCGAGAATAATTCAATGACACTACAGGCCACAAAATGTTGTGCTTGTAACCCAAATCATTTTAACAGAAGCTGTCACTAAACTGTCAAACAGCTTTGGTCTTCTGAATAATACACACACAAAATATGCGGCAAATTTGGCAGCACAGAATGCGAAAATGGGAGAGTTAATTACAGTAAACAAAATGAGTAGAAAACCAACTGGTGTCCAGGTAAATGGCACAAATTACCCCTGTTAGTCGCATTACTGAGGAGGAAAGCGATTATTTACTTGTTTAAAAATGCTTCCGACAGACGCTTCAAATCAAGCATTTGTATTACGCTTTTATGTGTCCTGAAGTCAACTGAAGGTTTTGGTTACGTCAAGACAATCAGGAAAAACGTGTGTCTGTGTGAAAAACATTCCACAGGAAAACAGGGAATTATATAGGTCTAGTTCCCAGGACATGGAGTTACAGTGTGCTTGCCTGAAGCAAAAGAGAACAATGGCATGCAGGGATTTCTAGCCAATAAACATTGAAAGTGTGGCGTCTTACCCCAAACCCCGCCTCCTAAATGCCGTCTCATTACATCAAATACTCATTACTGCACCAACCAGGCATAAAATTGCAATTTCGCACTGGGAATGAACAACAATGTAGGTCAATCTTGTACCTCTTGTATGTGCACTGGGAAGGTTAAAGGTCACATGTCAAGATGAAAGGTTGGTTTCGTCAGGAAGAAATTCCTTATTTACAACAATTTCTCAGATTTTGTTCTCTTGTGTAAAAAATGTTTTTGTTGCAATCATCATTGTTTTTCCTGTTCCTGAGAAAAGAGTTTATATCAAGTTTTCCAGGATGCCCAAACTGTGATCTCTAGAAACAAAAGCTGTGACCACTTATCGTAAACATGACTCTTTACCATCAGTCAGTATAAAATTCCAAACATTTCCAAACAATTTGGGAAGCTTAGTTTCTCGCTCAGAGTCTGGTTTAACTCAAGAAAAGGTTAGTCAACAGAGATCATGTCTTGACGTGTTGAGGATGTGAGAACTTCTAACCGCATGGACCAAAACAAATAGTGATGACACACTGTGGTAATAGGAAACCGCTGATCCATCACTAATTTCATAACAACTCAATCATCTAGTGCTCTTGGCGGTCAGTATTGTGATATCCCATGTCTAGTCTGTATACCACACCTGAACATCTTCATTGTCATGTTCATTTTCTACATCTTCTCTGAAAGGTGATACATCTTCTCCTCCAGGTGTGCAAACGTCACCATGCTACAATCTTCCAAAGCTTGTCTGCTCTCACACACACCGTTTTAAACAAGCAAAATAAAATTATAAATAATTTCTAGAAGGGAAGGAATGGTAAAGACTTGGTAAAAACATCTGTACTGTATGCCTGGTTGATTTTTGGATTTATTTTTATTATTTGCAGACTACTCTCATCCCAAACCTGTATGACTCTCTTTCTTCCGCAAAACACAAAAGTAAAAATATTTTGAAGAATGTTGGTAACCAAACAACAATGGCACCCATCGACTTTCATTGTACAAGTCCACAGAGACATTTCTTAATATATCTTCTTTTGTGTTCCGAAGAAGAAAGAAAGTAATTCATGCGCTTTAAATGACATTGGGGTGAAAAAATGATGGCAGAATCTTCCATTTTTGGAACCATCTCTTTAAGGTTCAACAATTTGGCATTCATTATTACACATCTGTTGATGTTTAAGCGTATGTTTGTGAGCCCCAGAAAATCATTCACCTCATAATCTTTGACAACCAAGAATGCATTACCTAATTCCATAGAAGAGTCAGACTGACCAAGCAAAAATGGGCAACTAAATAAATGATCTGAATCAGGCAGTTGCACAGTTTACATTTATTGTGAAATCGGTAAAGCAGGAGTTTGTTGTCCATAAAGGAAATGAGTCTTGTGACAAAAATACAGATAAGGCGAGATTTGAAAATATGCGAACAACCTCTGAATGACACTCCCCAAAACTCAAGTTGATATAAAAGTGATGAAAGTCATGAGGTTTACATTTAGTTAAATTATTAGTTCACTCAGAAAATTCCAAAACAGTATGACTTTCATTCTTCTGCAGAACACAAATTAAGATAATTTGAAGAACATTGGTAGCCAATGTCATAGACCGGTTTCGAATGACATGAGTGCGAATAAACAATGATTTGGGGGGGGGGGTGAACTATCCCTTTAAAGTTCTGTTATTTAATTAAACAAAGACTTTGGATTTAACCAATTGTATGATACTTGTTTATATTTCACAGTGGTTTTCAATCATTCTTTAACTTGACCGGTGTAACTTGACCAGCCCTCATTCACTTTCAGTACATGTTAAAAAAGGTAAACTACTCCTTTAAAACTTGCCTTAGTTCCTCCTAGTTGCCTTGCAGCCAGATTTGTCCCACAATGATCTGGGAAGTATTTCTCTATGGAACAGTGAGTGCTTGTCTGAGATGTCTTCATTTCTAGGGATAGAGATGTCTCTACAGGACTCAATTACTGTAGGAACTCATTAGCATGGCCATTATCAGCGTCACTCCTCCAGGCTGCCGATTCTCAGTTTTATCAACTCTGACCTTGGACGACATGAAGTCTTCAAAATAATGTTGCATAAAAAATAAGCCTTTCTTGCCAGATGGCAGTAAAAGGTTTCACCATTAGCACAACAGCTCTAGGAAAGGTTGTTTTATTCATTGCAAGGACGAGCCAAAAAGAGCATAAAAATACCTTCATTGAGTAAGATGAAAGAAATCCACATGCGCTCATCCAACCTGCATAATGTTTATCCCATTAAACTGTTTGGAGCAAGAGATGCACCTCAGATTTGTTATTTGTTCATATTTTATAAACCACTTTTGAAACATTTCTAAGGCTAAAGAGAAATTTGAATTAGTATTAAAATTGCACAGTTTTATTACTATCCATCCCCAAGCCCCGCCCACAACAAAATCTTAATGATCTGACATCCATGTACATTAAATATCCTTTCACAGACTGTAATCTTTTCCCTTCACACATAATTTTCCCTTTAAATTTTTTTGAAAAGCTACACCCACTTAAAACTCTGTTAAGATTAAAGTTTTGGCATAACACCATCACGTATTGGTAGAGATCTTACATTCTCCGTCCATAAATTAACCATCGTACCTGAGGTTTGAGAGTCCCAAAGAGAAGAAAAAGGTTCAGTTTGCCCAAACCCCTCCTTCATTGCTAACTCGCCCTCAAACCATTCAGGTCTCCGTCTCACGCTGGGCCACACCGGGCAATAGATGCTGAGCCAAGAGGGTAGAGGGTATTTTTAGCCATCATAGTGTGCTGAAACAGTGGAGAGCGCTGTGTCCTCGCAAGGACAAACCTCACCAACCGGGAGAGAACGACAGAGAGACAAAGCTATGAAAAAAGTGACAATTCTCCACTCCCTACAGACATCGTTTTAGAGGAACGGGAAAGGCTGTCACATCACAGGAACATCAGACATTAAATCAAACACCTCTATCTCTCGTTCTGCTTTATTCATGACTGTATTTCTCAGAGTTTCTGAGGAGGATATCAGCATTCAAAGCGGACTTCAAAAAGTGCTTCTAGACAGATATTAAGGCCAAATTGTGTTTTTCTGCAGAATGGAAATATACTAGTGTCAAATCGATTAATTGTGATTAATAATGTGATAAATGTTTGTGTGCATATAATAAATGGTGTGAATGGGGTATATTTATATGTCTACTTAGATACACAAAGATACATGTACATCTTAAAGAAAAATGTGATGATGTAAAATATATTTAAGTATACATTTCTGTATTCTTAAATAAATATTTGCTATAAATACACATGAAAGTACACCGTATAAAACAACTAGAAAGCTTTAATATTTTTTCGTATTATTTGTGCAAAACATTTTTTTTTAAGTAAAAAAATTCCGCTGTAAAACTTGCAATTAAAAAATTGTCATCAAAACGTCAGTTTCAATTTGGAATGGCATTAGCTCTCGTGTGTCTCGTGACGGGTTACGTCATTGCATTCGCTTACGTTATGAAGCACCATTGGCCGTCATCCTCCGACTGAATCGCACTCTAAACTTGAGCGCATTCCCAACTGCATGCGTTCCTGGAGCACGGTCGTCAATAATTAAAACCTACTATGCTCACACAATCGAACGCCTAGAAAAGATTTGGAATGCAACGTGACATATGTGATGTTTTTATACTGTTTTTGCTGTGTATTGTAATAAATGCCTGTGGCTGACTTCTATTTGCTTGTTGCATGTTTTTAATCGTTGAGAGGTTGGTAGGTTGAGGGTAGGAGTCGGGTTAAGAGCTCTAAGACATATATCAGTTTATATACAAGTACAAAAGTGTAAGTGCAAAGTGCAAGTGCAAAGAACTCCGCGAGTTCCAAATTATTACAACGCAACCAAATTATGAAGAAAATCAGCATTATTTCCCGAATAAATATTTGTATACATATGCTTCACATAACAAAAGTTAAATGCGCCACGAACATTGCGTCTTTTATCTCTCCATGCTCTTATATGAAAAAAAAGTGGGACCCAGAAATGACAGTACTATAGAAGATGTGGAACTGCCCATTGACTTCTTTTAACCACACTAGAGCAGCTAGGGACACAATTACAACTTCAAAAGTGTCTCTCTGGAGCCAAAATGGGGTTCGCCATCATGCTCCACTGTGCTTTGATTCCCTTGTGGTCTTAGATGTTAAATGTTCCCCCCATGGCACAGAGATGAATTCCACAGGCAAGAGTCGGTGCTAGTGGGGGAGGATGGCGATGATTTGAGCCGGTCCAGATGTTATCAGCCCTCGGGGCTCATGCTGGAGAGCCTGCGTAAGAATCTTCAGGTCTGGCACGTAGTTTAAATATACACGCACACACAAACAAACACAAAGGCACAAAGAGGCACGCGTACACACAACACATATACACACACTGCTCTATGAAGCGCATTTAAGCTTTATTAGAACAATGTGTATGAGAGCCTGGAGGTGGCCATTTACAAGAGCGCCTCTAACTCTCTCTCTCTCTCTCACTCTCTCTCTCTGTGTGTTTGTCTTCCTGTATGCCCCTCTTTCCGTTCTCTTTGTTTTTCACTTTCACATGTGCTTTCCTTCCTCCTGCTCTCATCCCTGTGATCCCTATGATCATTCTAGTCTGTAATTAAAGAGACAGTTCAACCAAAAAGAAAAATTCTGTCATCATTTACTCGCCCTGTATAGTCACTGGTCGTCACCGTTAAACCGGTGAGGCAACTTCACAGCAACACTGTCCGACACGGATGAATAAAGATAAACAAAAAGAAGAAAAAATGATGTAAGTGTGTGGTTTAAATACTGTCATCAGCTCACTACACTGTTACAGGAACCCATCATGCTCGATAACATCAGAACAAGAAAAGAAATGTGTTAGTAAGAACAACTGGGTGAAAATGTCTCAACATTTGGCTATCCAATCTGATATGAAAATGCACGGATGAAATAAAGGCATAATACACATACATACATACATACATACATACAATGTACTGCAACAATGAGTTAGGGCTGGATGATCTTCCCAAAAAGGATATCACGATCTTCATAACCGAGAATCTTGATCCACTATCTACTTTGAAAATATTAACTTTTTTGCATATAGCACTGGTGCTACAGAGGTTTAAGTTTTGTAGCACAGGCTAAACAGTTGTACAGGTAGCACAAGTATAAAACATTTATTATCATGTTTAAAAAACAATGGCAGGTCATCGCATAAATAGACAGGTTAACAGCGAAGGACATTAATGTTATATACAAATGGATCAATAAGGGCCATATCATTTTTAGTTTTCCCGTTTTTTTATTCTTCTGTGCAACTGTGCAGTAAACAACAGTATTAACTAGGCCTATAGTAAACTGCCGTACAATTCCTAGTTAATATAGAGTGTTTGAACCTTACTATAGTAAATCTTAAAATTATACTACCGTTTATGAATTTACAACAAGAATACCACAATTTGCTATATCAAATACTCTAGAACACTACAGTGCTTTTTTATTAGAGCGTTCAGGTTAACATGTGTTTTAATTTGACGGGTTGTCGTAAAGACACTCCCACAATACATGCTTTAGTTTTATTACTTGTAGTTCAGTGACGATAGTTTTTCCTCAAACAGGGAAAACCGTTAAATGCACCTGAAATAAATTCAGGGTAACTCTGGACATGAAGCGTTTATGTCCGTATACAGTGAGACGCATACAAATCCATGAGCTTCACTTGTGCACACATTCACGCATACAAGCAACAATCATCTTTTATGATGTAAAATCACTTCAAGTCTTCCTTCTGCTGGAAAAAAATAGTCCCTGATCGACTGTGCACAGTAACAAAATGTTCCGGTACCATTGCTAAGGATATGTAGTTATACAATGAATTGTTAGGTGCAGCAGTCATACCTGTGTTTTTATCATGAATAAAGCCAAAGATAATACACTAACAAGATGCAAAACTGCCATTGGAATGAACGAGGAGGAATGCAACGCTCAATATTGAAAGAAAAAGGGTGAATTTAGCAAAATTTAAGCTTAGCAAACTTTATATCTTTTAATATCATTTAAAGGGATAGTTCACTTATTTCAGTTTCTCACCCTCCTGTCATTTTAAACCTGTATGGCTTTCTTTCTTCCACGGGACACATTACTCATTATCATGAAGGATTTTGATATCCGAAAAATGGCAGTATAGCAAATAAAATTGTCTTGCATTGGTTTTGTCAATGGGTACTGCCATCAATCGGTTACCAACATTCTTCAAAATATCTTCTTTTTGTGTTCCTACAGGTTTACTTAAGAGGGTGAATAAAGGATTTTTATTTTAGGGTGAACTGTCCCTTTTATTTCAATGGGCTTGTTAATTTGATTTAACTTAAAAAATGCAAGGCCTCTTTCAAACAAACGTTATAAGGTTGAAAACGGTGGAAAATTCTTTCTATGTAGTCAATTTTGAAAATGTTTTGCCACATATTTTATACCATAAACATGGAGTTTGAAATAAGTATTTTCATAGCCCTGCAGACGGATCGTACTCGACAATTTTGATGTGATTCTTGAGGGGACTGAATTCAAAAGCATTAATCCACAACAAGAATCTAAACAACTATGTTGTGACATAAATGTTTCAGTTTCATCCATCAGATTAGAGGTTTTCCTTTGTGCAAGTTCAATTTATTGAAGCTTGTGTACACAACGTACAGCCATTTTTTACTCTCCACCACCTCCCAGGCACAGCGACACGCCCTAAAACACACACACACACAACCACACACACAGAGCATGTTTTATCACCAGCTAATTTCCATAGTCACTGTCGTCACCTGCCGCTGCTTAAGGGGCGTTTAAATCGTTGACTATCCAGCATACGCGCTGTGTTCACAGTGAACTATTTTTAGCATATCACCACATACCATTTTATCGGCTTTGCAGCACGTTCAATCATTCTCTTTATCTCTTTCCAATAGCGTTACACTCATTTTTTCCCTTTTCAATCGTTAATTCCAATTCCTCCTCTCTTTATCTCGCACTTGTCTCTTAATGTTTCCTGTACTCTCCGCCACTCCCTTATTTCTCACTGAACGCGTGGTGTGCTCTTGGGGTTGTGTTTTCTTCTTCTCAGCTAGACACTCATTAATAATCCAACGGAGTGCAGGAATCCACCAGTTCCTATGAGGGACACCAAGACTCCAGTAAAACTGCCATTTGAACGTAAAACGATAAAATATACAATTAAATCGGCATCATAAAACAGATAATTCAGCCTAGAAATTAAAATTGGATGAGCTGCATTTTCCTTAGTTGTAAAATTCAGATAAATGTCCACATTTGACCACAAATACAAAATTGTGTGTTCTTTTACAACCGTTCGTTATTCGTTACAAATATGGTTAAAAGCTTTAAAAAATATATTTGCCCCTCGTAAGACATATTGTTAACCACTTTATTCAAATTTTTAGTAACATAAAAATAATGTTAAATATGCATTATAAAAGAAATCATTCAGACCGTACATTTTTAAAGAATGAGATGCATTAACATTTTTTAATAAATGTCCACCTGGGACAACACATATCAAATTAATGTGTGCATTTCTTTAATAAACAGAAAAGTCTTTGTAACAGAGATTGTAAAAAATAATTTCCCCCTTATGGAACATTTGATTTATACCTTTTTAATGATATTTAGTATCTTAAAAACAATGCCTTTGTAACGATCATACGAGCTGTATAATTTGTATAAATTCGTATGTTACGATTAGCTTTCGCTCCAGTGATGTAAGGTTTAGGGGAGGGGCTTCAGTATAGCTTTTTTTATAATAATCGTATGTTTTTGTACGATTCACCACGAATTCATACATATTAGCCACCTCATAAAATAGTTACAAATTAACTAAATTAATTAAGTAAGATCAGATTAATTATTGTTATTTTTAATTATATATTTGCTGAGGCCGATTATATTGCCCGATATTTCAATTTTTTTATTACATGCATCGGTTATCAATCTTCACAGAAGACAACTTTGGGGGTAATAAGGCTTTACTACAAAATATAATAATATTCATAAAATAAATAAACATTAAATGATCTAATTTCAATTTTTCAATTTTTTGACTGTGAATTTCTGACTGTGTTCCAACTTTGTGATGGGGGCTTTATGAGTGCTACTAGAAAAAATGCACTGTAAGAATACAGCTCTGACAAGACTGTCCCACCATGAAAGAGAATCATCATCTAATCTCAACCGCACAAACCATTCGCTAGAGGTATGATGGCCATTCACACAATGGCGTATCACGGAGCACCCTTGTTTATCTCCAGCAGGCCTGTGGATGTGGAGCAGAAGAGGCTGATTAGTCTCTTTCCCAGTGAAGGAGACAGAATGAGGACACGAAGGGCCTGGTTCTTCATTCAGCAGCATAATAAACAGCACAATCTGCTCCAGCACTGCAGGAAGGGGCGGAGCACCGGCACAACCAAGTAAATTAAACATGAGCGGAGCAAAGGCAACGTCCACTTGGGAATATCTTGAGGGTGCGTATTTTGGGGTGAACTATACCTTTAAGACAGCACATTTGAATCCCATGATGTCCATATAACTCAATTCAAACATTTTAATCTGTTGTATCATACATGTCAGAATCATACCATACATGCTCCCATCATAACTTTCAAGCATAACTTCATAATCCAAAGCATTTGGGCTAAAAGAGTTTTGTAAGGCCAAAGATGTCCAACACAACTCTCTGCGTGCAAACAGTGACAACCCTGTTAGCAGATCACCCATTGTTTTACACACAGTGATGATATAAACTAACTCGTCTGGACATTTCCCAACGAAGATGTGTACATGAAAGCCATAAATCAGCCTGTTCACGCTCACACAGTGAAACAGCTGTCCGTTCGAAGATCATGTAAACCTAAGATTATCTTCAGAGGAAACAGATGTCTTACAGTAAAAGAGATAGTCTAACACTTTTGGCTCTTTAATAAAGAAAACTTCTCCCGTGTTGCTAGGAACAGACGTCGAGGCCGTTTCATTTCTCCTTCCACTTTCAAGTGATGTTCCTTCATTGGGCATTAGTTGGACAAGGAAGAGACTGGAAGAGGCGAGGGGGTCTTATTTAAATAACACTCATGACACAGCCTTCTGGGAGAGAATGAAGGTCATGTCTGAAGGTCATGGTGATCACTCCGATAAACATTAAATCAAGCTTTTATTTCTTTTTTTCCAACCACGCAAGAGGCTACAGAGTTAGAATGGCATAATAAGTACTGGAGTTTCACATTCGTTTTTTATGACAAATAATCTTGAAACATGTCATTTAAAATCCCTGATTATTTTTGACACGCATTACACACACAGATTTATGGCGAAAGATTAAACGCAAGTTACCCAAAAGAGAAGCAAGGTGTTTGTCTTTCCAATCTTTCCTCACAACCTCTTGTCATTTCGAATCTGAATGACTTTCTTCTGCAGAACACAAAACCCTCGCAAAAATTGTCTTTAATGTTACAAGATTAAAAACAGGCAACTGTTTGCCAAAAATTGATATTTTTCACTTTGCAACACAAAAACAAACTATTATGATTACAATTACTGGCAATTTTGGAAATATCGGTTCAAATGTTTATTAGTTTAACAGTCACCTCAACAATATTTTATAAAACAGGTTTATGTTTTGTGCAAATATCTCAAATAAGAGGGCATTAACAAATGGCACCCTTTGAGTAGTTTATATAAAAAGCCTACTTTTAATTTTATTAAAATCAGCAATAATTCATTAAGCAATAATTTAACACAAAAAGTCCATACACAGCCACAAGTTGGCGCATCTATGTCATTCATAAAGCGTTTTACCGCATTAGATAAAGGGGTGATTTAACGCTTCTGTGCAGTGTTAAATGTGCTGGCTTGTCTTGCTTAACATGGTCAACTTGTAACAGTTGGCAAATTACATAGTATTTCTTTGATCGATACACTCCCCCAGCGTTCATATAGGTTTCAGATTTTTTTTTTACATAAAAAACAGTAACATACCTTTTTTAGTCCAGACTCACTTATTGGACAATTCTCCCGAGAAAGCACACCCACGGCAAGGCAAAAGAAACAGCCCACCCACACCTCAACCAACGAGCGATAGGAAGACCCAGTCAAGACTGACTGCGCTGTGGGCCTGCAGCTGCAGCTCGTAACTCTTGCGATAGTGAGAGAAGTTGAGGTGTGTTCGTTTGTTTACAGCATTTTAGTGAAGGATGTTATATAAACGGTGGATACAACGCAGGATTTGCAGATCGTTTGAAACTGATAGATGGTGCGATCCCATCACTAAAAGATGCCGGACTTGAACGGTGAAGTGAAAGTCTGAGTCATATGTCTGTGTTTTGTTGGCAATTGGCACATATGCATAATGTAAACAACAAAAATATGGAAAAATCACATCCCTGATCTACCTTTCTGTTCCACTACCTTAGTAGGAACATTATCTTTGTTCTGTTGAACAGAAAAGAAAAGAAGATATTTTAAAGAATATAGAAAAGCAAAAAGTTCTGGGGCACTTTTGACTACCTTTGTAATTTTTCCTACAATGGTAGTCAATGGTGCACAAGAACTAGTTGGTTACACGCATTCTTTTAAATATCTTTCTATGAGTTTATCAGAAGAAATACATTTATACAGATTTGGAACAACTCAAGGGTGTGTAAATGACAGAATTTTCTTTTTTGGGTGAACTGTTCCTTTAAGAATTGACGCTTTATTATTGTACTCTTCCCCTCCAAACACTTGTCAAACAAAGATTTGATGCCGAAAGGATAAAAAAGAAGCTTGCATCTATTTGTTGAATATCCTGTATACCTCAAATGCATAACACTACAACAAAAGCAATTAGGTTGCAAGCTCGATATCATGTCGACTGTGACATTCTGCAGTGCTCTCACACACACACACACAGACACACCCACTCGCACCTCATTCACTGCTGTTACCAGCTGGACCGGGTCTATTATGGTTTATTAACAATAATGAACAGGCCAAAAAAAACGAGCCGCATATTAAAAGGAACACAAACTTAATTTCTAATAGATGTATAGATGCACATACTATTATGGGCACCCTCTATAAATATGAGTAAAGAAGGCTGTAAAAATAAATGTGCACTGTTACTCATTTTGATCTTTTCTTTAAAAATCTACACAATTCCAACATTTCATTCAAGAAAAACAATTTGAAATGGGGGAATATCACATTGTAAAACATTTTTTTCTTTCATACATGTTGGCCACAATTATTTGGTACCCTTGTATTTAATACACTCTGCAACCTCAATTTATAAGAAGAACATCTCAGAGTTTCTTCAGTCTGATGAGGTTTGACAATACATTCAGTCATCCCATTCCTCCATAAAGAATTTCTCTAGATCCTTCATATGTTGGTGCTCCCTCTTCTTCAGTTCATCCCACTCATTTTCTATAGGGTTCAGGTCAGGGATGGGAATGGATTTGGCAGGATCTTGATTTTGTGTTCAGTGACTCAATTTTTGTTGATTTGGATGTTTGTTTAGAACCAATGTGTTGATAGAAGATTTAACCACGACCCCAATATTTATATAAGAGCAAGTCAGTTTTAGATTTGTCTAGTGGTATTTGATATAAAACATGATGCCAGCCAGGTATCTGATCAAGATGTCCAGAACCTCAGGAATAAAACTAGGTTCACAACAACGAAGATCTGGTTGTATATTTAACTGCACAGAACCTATCTTGTGTTATTGCTGCAAAAAAAAAAAACTATTTTTCATTTCATATGGCCATATGTCCTGGACCCCAGTCCTGTTTGAAGTTCCAGTATGGCAGATGAATATGATAAAGTTAGATTTTTCATGAGAACAGATGATTTGTTTCTTGAACAGTGTTTCAAAAAACTTGGTGATGTAGGTGCAGTTTTCCTTTAGTTTAATAAAAAAAAAATTCTGACACTAATTTCTGCAATTCTTCATCTGTGATCTTTGAAAAGTCTTAGGCCACTCAAAATATTCTCTTTGCTGTGTATTAAGACAATATAGATACACAGTCTCTTTCAGGATGATTTGCAAGATCTCCAGTCCATTAAAACATCTTAATTATTGCCCTGATGTTGGAAATGGGAATTGTTATTCTTTAAACCATTTCCTTTTGAATCCTCTGTCTATCTTGTGTAGCCCAACAACCTTTTGCTGAACATCATAACTATATCTTTTGGTTTATCCATTGTGATGAATGGTTAAGGGGGTTTGGGCTTTGTGTTACTTAATATTATTCTCCTGTGCAACAAGAAGTCATGACTGAACAACTTCAAGTTTCTAGTCACCTTGGTATCCTCAGAAAATTATAGGGGTGCCAATAATTGTAGCCAGGGTGTTTTAGAGAAAATGTGATATTCCCCCACTTCAAATTGTTTTACTTGAATGAAATGTTGGAATTTTGTAGACTAATAAAATAAAAAAATAAAACTGAGAAACAATGGAGATTTATTTTTACAGCCTTCTTTGCTCATATTTACCGATCGTGCCAAAATAGTGGAGGGTACTGTATACATACAGAGGACACAGTTTAAGAGGTCGCCATCAGATAAACAAAGGCAAAACTAGTGACTACAATCTGCATATTAACTGAAACAAGCCCACATCACAAAACTCATAAAATGCAAAACAGGCAACGGTTTAACAGCCTCTCTCGGCCGCTTCAGCACAGGGCAGTTACTGTGTCCTCATGAAGAAAGGGTCAAAGGTCACCGGACAGACATCTGCCTCAACAATGACTCAGAGTGTCTGACACAACAGGCCAGCACAGATTTACAGCATACATGTTTGAAAACCCTCCACGTCTCCTTTCTGTTCTGCTTTGTTTACTTCTGGTCTCAATGGCTGATTGTGGAGCCGTTGCCCAAACAAAGAACAAACAGCACTGAACGAGCGGCAATGAATTTTTCATCATCGGATGGACGACGGCCTTTGTTTGACCAACAGCCTGAGTCACACAAGTCAGCAAAAATAAAAGGCACAGTCAGCGAATGCGGGATAGCATTTTTGGAAAATTGTTGGTAATAAGATCACATTGATGTCCATTGTTTGGACACAAAACCACTGAGACATTTCTCATAATCTCTTTTTTGTGTTCTGCAAAAGTAAGAAAGTCATAAAGGTTCAAACTGACATGAATATGTGTACATGATCCTAAAATCTTCAATATTTGGGTGAACTTTCCCTTTGAAGGAATAGTGCACCTTCAAACCGAAAACTCTTTTATTTACTTTTATTCTTTGCCTTTATTAACACGCCCTCTTTTCATTTCAAACCTGTTTGACTTTTCTCTTCATACAATAGAAGTCAATTGGGGAACGTATAATAATAATTAATTAAGTTATCCAACATACAAAATGAGCAAAATAATTGCGTTGTGTACGCAGCACTTATTATATGACTGTGACTGCCTAAAATAAAATATATCCAATTGACCTGCCGATTGACCAGTATTGTAAAGACAATGCAGTTTTGTTTGCAAAATATCACAGCAACTTTCAGTTTATAGGTTAATAAGGTTATAAGCTTTCAGCTACTGTATATCACAAGGGCCACAGTATCGGCTATAAAAATAACTCTCATGCAGAGCAAAAAAACAGCTGGAGCTCTGAGTCGAAGTTATAATAGACTTCACACTGCACAAAGCTTCTTTGGGTGGTTGGTTTCATTCACTGTGAAAGGCTGTCAGATCAGAGGTGAATCCTGCAGCTTTTCCAACACACAGCGCTGATGTGGCGCACGAGAAGCACACAGGCGCACGCTCAACGCAACACCATGCCAAGAGGGAGACGGTGCGTGCAAAACAAAGAGAGGAAACTGAGTCAAAGAGCCATCATATCGAATCAGAGGGCTCTGATCACACCATCCATCGGAGATGACAGTACCGTGGTCCTGGTCTTCACAGGGGCATAACTCTGTCTCAAACATTAGCGGTGAAGTGCGTTTACCATAGCGGATGCTAAATGTTACATACTCTAAGGTGTACATCACGTCTGGATTATTAAAGGTAAAAAGACATAAGGCACTGTGACATTTTTAGAATCGTGCTTGTACATTTGCTGAATAAATTCTTTTGCAACTGTCAAGTGAGAGTTATTGGGATTCAATAATATATAAAAGGGCCAAATTAAGATAAAAAACGAATCGACAATTGCACTCAAGTGCACTCGATAATTAAAAGGTTTTATATGACAGGTAAAATATGTGTGGGAACTGCACGGTGGCGTTTTTGAGGAAACAAAGATAGTCTAGAAATCTGACTCGAAGCAAATATATCAGACAAATAATGTGGCTTCAGTTAAAGGTAGCCTACTTGTATGCACATTAGCTTCCTTGTGAACTAAAAAACAGCTCTTGCTTTCGGGCAACAATTAACTATTAAAGTCAACGTTTTCATTTTTTAGATAAATATGTACTCCTAATGATGAGCGTGTCGCAAAAAGGTTTGAAAATGGAAACCTTTTAGAGCAACACGCTGCTATTGCATTTTACTCCGAACCAAAGCTATTTATCTTCAGTCAAATGGGCAATGAAAGCATTCGAGTCACTTTGGCTTAAATTAACACATTGCTTCTGTTTTCCTGCCACAATTTTTATGGGTTTGGATGGTGCCTATGGCTGCAAACGGAGGTGCGAAAAGCTCCACCGTTAAGCAAGAAACCCATTACACAAAGAGCTCATTCTATCATATGGATTTTTACAAATCAAGGCCAGATTCAAACCCAAGACGCCCTGAAATCTCAACAATAGCAACGCACTGGGGTTTATCTTCCACCGACAACGCTTGGGATGTCAATGAGTTGAGCAACAGACCGTACATACGTCATCCTCAGCGGTGAGCTTTCTTCTATAGCTCTTATACAAACACCCGCTCGGGGAGATAGCAGGAAGTGCCTTGGGTATGATATGGGAACAAAATAATCGAGGTGTTTCCTTAATGAAAACTCCCTTGTGCCCGGTCTCCATGGAACACATTCGCCAAGGCCGGCCTGAATGCTGGGATAAACCGACGAAGGACAATGGCACGGCGGAGTGCCAAAACAAATGAGTTAAATAAGAAAATAGAAAAGAAATAAGAAAAGTCAGACAGGCCAACTTTGACAGTAATGGGGTTTGGGGATCACTCTAAATGAACCACGGTTTAACTTAACACTATGGAACACTATGGTTATACAAATAGGAACCAACCTGCCAAAACACATGGTTACAACACTTTTATAATAATTAAACCAAGGTTAATTTTCACAAGGGACTGTTCTGGACAAGTCCTCAGAAAAGAGATTTCTGGTATCAGACAGGTCTATTTTCAGCATCGTTTGTCTGGCTTAGACAGAAATGATCGAAAATCCTGATAAGAGTGACGACCGAAACATTTTAAGCATCAAAATGTATTTTTTATGATTAAATCCCACTTTGAAAGTGCAAAAATTAACACGTCATTGAGGCGCTGAACTATGGAGCGTGGCGGTAGATGAGGCAAGGCGATGTGTTTAAATCACTGTGGGTCTCCGCAGCTGCACGCCACACTAAGCTGCCCTACATCTGCTGCCTCCCGCATAATTAAGATGACCCCGGTCTGAAGAGAACAAACTCAGCCCCTTCGTCTAAGTTTCCGCCTACTTTTTCACAGACTCCGCCTGGCTAATTGATAAAATACACAGAGGGCATTAGCAGTCGGCACACAAACAGTGACTGACCCGCACCCAACCAACAATCTGGCTATGCTCATATGGCAAGCAGAGACGGACAATGTGGGCCTGGGCGAGCCCAACGGAAAGGAAGAAAACAGACCCTATAAAAGATCCCCATAGGGGTGCGGAAGCTTCAAAGGGACAAATGTTAAAAAGCAACACCTGGCATGCTCGGGTTTGTGGCGACCTGTTGCCTTGGCGACGGGCCCTCAAGTCCGATACTCAAATAACCAGTGGATGATGCTGGATGCATTTATTAGATTATGCAAATGAGATCAATAGATATGTGACGCGTTGATGAAATTATCCAATTTATTGCTTGGAGCCACATTCAACGTAAACAGGAATTCCAGATCAAACTCAGCGAGTCCTGTTTCGACGGTTGCAAGGTTGCCAGAACTTCACAGAATCCTTCAGCACCGTAGAAGAAAGCAGGTTTAAAAATAGACAGAGCTCTGAGACTTCTGAAGAGAGCGATGCGATTTCACATTCGGGGTCAAAGCAACACCTTGAAAAATTTACTTTGGGAAAACCAATTTAAACGGTGTCAAATCTATTAGTCCTCGCAGGCCCTGTGACCGTCCTTAATCCTGAATTGAATTTCACATGTTTTGCGGTTGAAATGAAATAAGAAAATACACCCATGTCAAGTACTTCTCCTCTTAAAACAAGAGCACAAGAGCAGAAGTTCTCCTACTTTACTGGTGTTTGGTTAAGCACCCCCGGGTCCATTCATCTTTCTCATACACACGCCATAATAGCCAGCCGTTGAATCAATTTGCAGCGTTTAATTACGATCGGGTGATTTTCTCACTGATGCCCCCCAGACCAGAGAGGAAATGTCTCAAGTGTGCTCAGCGGAGATGATTTCTCCGAAAGGTCTCCCAAAACCCAGACGGAGCGGGGAAATCCCTAATCACTTCTCCACGGCTGCTATTATGGACGGTCAATCATGTTGAAATTAACATTAGGAATAGCCTACTAATCACTCCTGAGAACATGACCATAAGCCTGACCACACTTGTTTTTATTCAAATGGGAAAAAAACGCCAATCCTGAACCAAATTAATAATCTAGCGCGTTGGTACATCCAGAAAATGACATTTGGAGAAGTGATAGCTGCTTGGGAAACAAAACATCCATGGAGCTCACATGGCTACTACATAAAAATCTTACCAAACCACACATCCCATCTGGGCTAATAGTAATTTTAAGCAAATTCGATGGCAAAAGTTCAAAGGTTAGCTACCTATAGTCACACCTGCTGAAAGTGGGTGGTAACAAACCAGGTGATCTAAAAGACATGGCAATGCCAACATGCTCCTCGTGCAGAGTTCCATGCTCCGCAGTCTGATACAGAGAGGTCTGGTTACCCGCATAGATTATGCATGCGTACGCAATAACTGCATGAATGCATGCAATAATAATGGATTGCACATAAGGACAGTTTCCCATACCCAGGTGCAAGCCACCGTTGTCTCAACAAACCGAACATCATTTCAGGAAATGATGAAGCCGGCGAACTTGAAAGGTCACTTAGATGTTTGCACTACATTCCCAAATAATAGCAATGATGCGCAAAGTGTAACGCACCATACGTGCCATGCGTCTGATCTATAAACACTGCACGCGCTACATTATCAACAAACACAATAGCGTTTCCGATTAGATAACCAGACAGAGAGATAAACAGACAGAGAACGTTGATTTAAGAGGGAGACTCTCTTGTTTTGGACCAGCGGATGATATTCATTACAGTATAAATACGTATCCGCGTGGTGATGTTCTGGTTCATTGATTCCCGGGGATCGAAAACGTCAAAAACGACGCGCGGTTTTCCGCGAATACGGAGCATATAACGCTCTCTAATAATCATTTTAAGATCAGACCTACCCGTCGTTTCCTCTCGGATCTGCTGCGGTGATGTCCGTATAACCGCTGGCGATAGGAACACCAAGCGTAAGCCCCGTCGTCCTTTTCTGTTTTCTCGTCTTATCAAACAGACCGATACTCGTAACTCCTGGTTATCAGTGTAACGAATGATATTGATTTGTTTTGTGTGGTTCGCGAACGAGGTCCTGTCGCGTCCGGGGACAGATGGACCTGTATGTACAAACTGTGGCAACGCGGTTGTGATATTAGTTGAAGAAGCCGTGAGCGTTCTTATGGCGCCCTGGAACAGTCTCTGCGCATGGTGGGCGGGGCTACATTGGAATATTCATGAGGGGGAGAGACCGCGTCTGCCTTGTGGAAAGCCAAAGTCTGCCAAAGTGACCTAAACCTTTTGTGAAGTCTAAATTATATTCTCTCTGTGATATCACACGTTTATTTTAATCCGAGCTTCACTTTATTATTTTACAGTTCTAAATGGCTTTTAATTGAATTTCTATATAAATAATAATGAGGATTTGGTATCTTTTACAAAAATGTGCTGTTTTGTCTGTGTTTTGTGTTGCAATCTATTAAATGAGCGATCTCATCCTGTTTAGTTCAAACTAGCTAACCTTATACAAATCTCTGAATCATCTATACTCTCCGCTGTATTTGTTATACTTTTTTAAGTAGGAAAATAATGTCATGCAACCCAAAAATAAAAATTCTCCCATCATTTATTCACCCTCACGCCATTTAAACCCTGTGTGTGACTCTTTCTTCTGTAATACGAATGAAGATATTTCATAAATGTAGCATGGAAGTCGATGAAGGCCAGTGATTTTTGGTTAGCCTCCTTGTTCCTTAAAATATCTTCTTTTGTGTTCTGCAGAAGGTTTAGAATGACAAGAACACAAGTAAATGAGGAGATACATCTCTTTAAGAGCTGAGAGTCAAGCGTGTAATTTACAGCACTTTCTTAAAATCTAAGAGCTTTGAATGAAAGGACTTGGCGTTTCTTTGACGTTTTTGAAGTTTTCATTTCAATGATTCCTTTCAGTATGTGATGAGATATAAAAGAATACAGTAGAACATGAAATGGGTCTTTGTGTGCTTTCAGAGAGAAGACAACTTCTGGCAATTATCTTGATCACAGCTTTAAACGCCACAGAAAGTTCTCGGTCACTAACAGAAGAAACTGCCTCTGGAAAGACTATGAACACAGGGTCATGTACGTTTTTTTTAATAAACAAAACATTACCAAAAATGCACACATCTGTCATGGATGTTAAAACATCTTCACAGGATTTTAACTCATTAACTCATGTTCTATTTGTATCCCATTTTCCATTGCTTTCCTGAAATATCTTCCGTGCGAGTGATCCACTGCTGGCACACTTGTCATATCTGAGATCACAATAAAACCATTCATTCTGAATATGCTCCCACAGAGAGGGTTAACTTTACTACATTCTTCTGAAAGCCCCTATTTAGAACACAATGAACACGGCAAGCTTCTGCAGTTCTTTAATAATCACTCTAATTTTGGCCTCTGACTCTCAACGTATAAGCACGTGTGCGACGTGTCCTCAGAAAAGAGAACAATTAGAATTTATTAATAGTTTCTGCATTCATCTATCACTGTGATATATAGGAGACTCAAGAGTAAGCACCTTCATAACCTCAATCAATAAACAGAGATGCAGCAGCAAATATGAACAAAGATTTGTAATCTGTAGCGAAAACCAATAAAGCCTGATCCTTCATTAACTGTATGCAGCATAATAACCTATGCAGCATGCGAGTGTTTCTATCTGCTTGTCTATATTTGTGTTCCAATATTGTTCACAAGGAGAAAAAAGCAGGACTTCACTTTGAAGAATATGCAGCTGAAATGAGCACTGGCACGGTAAAGCAAGGCCTGTCGAATACACTGGACAAAGCATTAACAAAGAAACGGCCTAATGCGAAATAGATTAGATTTCCAGTTGCTTAGTGCCAACACTTAATTGAGTAAAAGTCTAACTGCTCTGATTGATATGTCATGTGGATGGGTTTGCTGGCAGACGGCACTGAGACGGTACATGCGGTGGAAGAGCCAGTAAATGGAAGGGAATTTAATGCAGCAAACAAAATGTTTCCGATCATATTTCGGTGTGTTGCCCGTCTCGATATGACAAGGCTTCGGCTGTTGCAGATTTCATGCGGTTAGCTCTTAGACAGGGGTGGGTTTTTAAGAACCAAGGAAATGTTTTATTGTTCAGTGGTTGGTCTTTGTTCATTTTTCAAAGCCACGGTTGTCACATTCAAGCATTATTTCTCCTTAAACTACATTTTAAAAAAATGCATCGCTCTGTAAAAAAGCTTTTTATAAAATAACAATTTGGTCACAAATTAATTACATTTATTGAATTCAAATATTCTGAGCATTTGGTTTTCATTCCTACAGTCTTTTAAACCACCACAAAGGATTCCAAACACCTATGATCTTTAAAAGTTGATCTTCAGATGATACTGAGCTGTGAGGTAGAAAACCAAGCGAACAGGATTTGGTATTAAATATAATTTCTTGTTTCCTTTGGAAAAACTCAAGTGCATTTATAGTTTTTCCAAGAAATTTCCAGCAATTTATATGTTTCTTTGTTCTGTGTCTTTCAACCCTGTTGAAAAAACAGAATCTGATGGTTAGGTAGGTTTTGAAGCATGGTAGCTGGTTTATGCTGGTTTAAGCTGGTCATGTGCTGGTTTAAGATGGTCATGTGCTGGTTTAAGATGGTCATGTGCTGGTCATCTGCTGGTTTAAGCTGGTCCTGAGCTGGTATAAACTGGTTTTGTGCCGGTTTAAAATGGTCATGTGCTGGTTCTTAGCTGGTCATGTGCTGGTTTAAGCTGGTCCTGAGCTGGTTTAAGATGGTCCTAAACCCCTTTTAGGACCATCTTAAATCAGCACATGACCATCTTAAACCTACAGAACAAACCACCAATCATGCCTCATAACCTCCCAAACCAGTTCTTTTCAACAGGGTAGCTATGTGTTGCTATGCGGTTGCTAAGGTGTTCTTGTACTTCCTTATCTGTGCATCCTTATCCTTATTAAACAAGCAGAGAAAATACAACGTAAAAGTTGATAAAACACACAAGGAGCAAAATTCATGAAGATATCAACACTTTCTCAAGAATCCTTTCAGTTTCATATGTGTCTCTCTTTGCCGACCGTTTCTTTATTGAGAAGATGTCAGTAAAGTGGAAGGTCAGTAAAGTATATTATGAAAACAGGAAACCTGATATGTTGCAAATGTATAACTAAATTGCAGTAAAAATCCTTCTGTTGCTATAAATGCGTCTCTGGGCTTTAGAGAACAAACTGTGGGCCAAGTACTGATACGCAGCTCCACCTCACAGACAAATTCTATAAATGCTGGTAAATTGCTTTTACAGCAGATTTTAAAATAAAAGCGAAGCTCAGTTGCACGACGTATTAGCTCCATGATCCACACTTTCCAGAATGTGCAAATGAAACTAAAATCTCCCAGGAGGCCTCATCCAATCAGCCAAAACTATTTGCCAACATCCCAAAGAGAGGTGTTCCATCAGCGTTTGCACAGGTGCATATAAAGAAACAAACAAACTTTTTGACATTATGAGGTCACAATGCTTCACCTCTAACGGTCACCTTCTATTACAATTTATAATGATGGGGGAGCACAAATTTTACCTCATGCATCATTCAGAGGGTTAGAGCATCCCACCTGCAAGTAGAAAGAAGGAGATGCCTGTTGCAATCTGTAAGCCTATGTGCAACTATTTATTTATTTTGTACTTTCCTAGGCATTTCTAGTCTGAACAATCCCAACCAATTTTCACATTTCTCCAAAGACGTCATTTGAGAAATGAGGTTCATAAGGCTCAAACAATTGCTTATCAATAAATGCTCGAGGGTACATTGAAATTAAATCCCACATGTTCAAGCTCCAATGAGCCGCCTGTGCTCCCTGTGTACCATTAAAGAAACAAACAAACACAGGGCGTGTCACCGAATTCTAGCTTTTGATCAGTGGAGAGATTTTACGTTGTAGTCAACCAAGACTGCCATTCTGCAAAGATTATAAAACATGCAAGGGCTGTGATTTGGTGAGGCATTTATTTCCGTGCTTCTCAATCCCATGGGTGCCAAAAGCAGACCGCCCCGGTGCAATAATCTAAATTGAATTTCCTTTACGCAAGATTGCACGTGCCGTGTTGTTTTTCTACCACCCCTGAGAAGGCCTACAATCTCACTGGGTGTCTATCTAATAATCTGACCCCGGGTCGATTGTTGAATTCCAAGAGGAAAGAAACGGGATCTTTTGTGCCAAAACAGAAGTTACAAGAGTGTTAATAGAATATAGACGCATATACAATATAGACGTTTAGTCTACCAACATCCACAGACTGTAAACATTTTCTGAATATTCTGGTAGTGTGTCCTTATCTGACTCCCGATGCCCTGGTATTTAATGAAAAGTGGGATGCTGCTCTTTGTGGGTGTCAGAGATAGAACGCTCTAGTCGCTGCAGGCTGCATTGCTCCCTCCGGCCTGTGACTACACTATGCCATTGACTCCTCCTTAATCGTTTTTTTTCTGGATTCGCCACGTCTGCTTACAGCAGCCTGCTTGACTGCCGTCAGTGAGACCGAAAGATCAATAAAACGTGAGAGATAGTTATTACCAAACGTTATTTTATCTAAGAGCAATGAAATATCATCTGATTTCTTCCGGATGTTAGGAAACTGATGCGCACAGTATCTATAATAGAGTCTGTCAAATATTGGGATTTGATTGACAGGTTCATTTTATATACATGCATACATACACATACACACAGGGCTGTAGGTGGGAATCCTGGGCCACCTAAATTTGTATTGGTGTGTATTGACTGTATTGTGAAAATATTCTTTCATATTTTCACCCTCATGTCGTTCCAGACCCATATGACTTTTTCTACAGAACACAAAAGATGTTTTGAAGATTGTAGGTGACCGAACAACATTAAACCCCATTGACTTCAATTGTAGGCACACAAAACATGAGACATTACTTAAAATATCTTCTTTGGTGTTACACAGAAGACAATCATATACAGGTTTGAATGACACGAGGGTGAATAAATGGTGACAGAATTTTTGATTGAACTATCCCTTAATGAGGGACATATCACAAAGCTACTATAAAAAAATCTGAAATTTAGAAAATGAAGGAATTTGCAACGTACATAAACATTCAACTGGAAACACTATGACCATTTTTCCAGATGAGTGCCAGAAGGAATTGTTTACCTGTTCATTGGAGATGTGACGTTAGTCTCTTAAAGGGTGTTCATACAGTATCTCCAAATGTTTACGGAGGCAATTAGGAAAGGTTCTCACATGATGCTCCCTGCATGGCAACAACACGGCTTAGATACTGGTTGCTAAGGACAAAATCTGAAGCTAGCCCCCCTGAAGAGATTCTGTGCCAAAAACAGGAATTCCCCCCGTGGCAGAGATATAAAATGATGCTGCTGGGTTACCATGGTGACGGCATGGAGTCAATGAAGGAGGGAACAGGGGCACATATGTCTTTAACTGGTGGAGGATTGTCAGATTCAAGATGTTGAGAGGAAGGATGCTGTGAAACATATCCAGCCTGAATTAACACAATGCATTCAGCGTGCAAGCATGGAGCAAAGGTATGATGCAGTTCTGCGTTTTAATATTTAACATTTTATTTGAATGTAATGTATTTCAACAAACATATAAAACAGCAGGTGGGTGAAAAATTGTGTAATGTATGATCAATATAAAATATAATCAGTGACAACATTAAGATTTCATTTACTGTTGTGCAAAGGACTGTGGGCTCCTTCTATTATTATCTGGGATGCAGTAATTCTATTCTCTGGTATTATTTAATATCGTTGTTATGCAAATTGGGAAACAACCATTTTTACAACACCTCAAGTGTATGATTGTTTCTGGAATAACAGGCTTTACTGACCTCTAGTGGCGATGAGGCCAAATTAAACATTTGCCACTGATAGATTTACAAAACACATTTCTGTTAATGCATTTATCCTTAGGAATTCCTTTGTGCTTATTATATAAAATGATAATTCGTCTTCAAGGTTGTTATTTGGCCAGAATTACTTATATAATTATGATGTATTCAAGAAGTTTGAAACCATTAGGCGAAAAACCTCATTTCCAAACATGGACATATTCAAGCCCTTACATAATGGCCGGCATCCAATCATACTGTCAAACTGGGTAATCGTACAAAGACAGAAAAGCACCACTCTTTGAGCCTGATGTTGTTTTAGGACGGCAAGTCAGATTTTTTGTTTAATGCACTTTGGCTGTCCTGTATATAAATATGTATACGCTACACAAAGTGATGATGACCCAAATCCACCTAGTACAGAAACAATATGTGCTAAAAATGTCCTCTCTAGTCACACAATAGGAATGGGGTCAGCACAGATGATGTTTTTGGACTCTGTTAAATTCAGGAATGAGCCCCAGATTTATCTAGGGAATGCACACTGTTATAAATAACAGCTGTTCAATGCCGAGCAGACCCAATACGGCTTTAAGTAAAAAACAGGATGCAGATATATGATAATATATGCATAGGGTGATTTAACTGTCTTTTATTTATTGTAAGACTTTGCGGGTGGTGAAACAGGGAAACTTGTATTGGGGGTTCATAGTAAAATATAGTATGTCTGAGACTACATAAGTTATGAGATAAATTACAAAATAAATACTGCACTATTGTCCATGTTGAGTAAAAAAAGGTGAGTTTTGAGATTCTCAGTTTCAGTGAAGCACACAGGATGCAAATCATGTAGGATAACATGAGAGTAACATATTTACACTTTGAAGACAATGAGAACTTGTGTACTTAACGTTATTCGTTGACTTTGCTGATCATATGCAATAGAGGGTTGTTTCATTGTATGTCCATGTTCACAGTATTAATCTCAGAAAGAAGCTGTATGTTTAGAATAATTATTTATTTGTATATTTACAATGATCATGTTTAAATTATGAATCAGAAAAAAGCCACATATAGGCACAACATTTTTATCACAATATGTAAATTCTCTTTATCTAAATATAGTGAATCTCTTTTGGGTATGCAGAAAAAAAAAACACTTCAGGTGTCCCATCAAACACAGATACTTTAAGGCAATAATTGTTCAAACTTCACAGCTTTTCAGTTGTCAGTATGTTACTGTCTTAACACATTCATGTATGTACCATTGCTGCATAGGCCTTAACGGAGTCTCCACTGGTGTCACACACATTATTGGCAAGAGTTGTTATTTCTATTTTTCTTTGTTTGAATTAGAATTAACAGCTTAATTTCACACTCTATAGGATATACTATAAAAAACAAAAATGAAAATATTAAGACAAAAGAGTTTAAAGAGAGAAAATAAAGCAGACATGAGCCAGCCATGAGCTGAAAGGCATATAAATAATGTGAGATCACATTTAGATTTCCACCGTGAGAGGTAAGAGATCTTTCAAACTTACATCTTTATAAACTAGGAGAATGTATTTTTGGATAAGAACTTAATTTTAATAATTTAGAGCCTAAAAATATACTTGTTTTATGCTGTGGAGACAATCACCAGAAATTCATTACATTAGTTGTGGGAGGCGTTTTGTTTTTAACTGTGCTGTGCATTTTTATATGTGCAAAAATATTTCAACAACAAAGTGCAATTACTCTGCAATCCATAATAAACATTTTATCAGAATATTTACATGATACTGCTTGATGTGAAAGGAAACCTGCAGCATGCCCTAAGAACTGCATGCGTTGCTTTACATTGCAATTTTACAGCAAAATGTACAACTGTTGACAGTAAAAATTCATTTTTAGGTTTTTATGACTTCTGGAAACTCGGAATTTACATAAAAACACTTAAACTATACTTAAAACATTTTGGACAAAACACAACCAAGTGGAGAGCGAAATGCAAAAACTGATTTCCAGTTGAAGTATTCAACCAATATTCAACTCTTGCATAAATGAAAGTACATTTCTCCTTAAATATGTGCAGATATCAGCTAAATCTTATATACATGTGCCATATAAAGCCTTCACTTACGATAACTCTTTTGTAAATGTTCACTTGGTGAGCAAAACGTCCTTAAAATACTGAGCAAAAGTACATGACTGGTTAAAATCTGAACTAATCACCAATAATATTCGCCTGTAAGGAATACACACTCCTCTCTAGAGACTGCACACACCTCATTGGCAGAGATGTAAGTCGTTTCATCTACAAGGATGATGTCACTTCCTTACCATTAGGAGAGCAGGAAGGGGGCCAAAGGATTAGCTAAAGAATTCACTGCAGAAAAAACAAAATGGAAGGTCATTGCAAGCTGAAAAAAACTGAAAAGAGATCAAACCAATAAATAGAAGGTTTGCGATTAAACTCACAATTCTGCTGTAATCGGAGGCAAACGTCACACCTTTATTGGCTCTTTCCTGTGATCCGCTGCTGCTGCCGCTCACAGAGTTCTTACGCATGATACCTGAGGAGCAAATCACCAAACATCACTATTTTTAAACATTTTAATTAAGATATATAAATAAAATGGTAAAATAGCTTTTTAGAACTAATAAATATTAAATCTTAATCCTAATAAATCTTAGAGCAACTAGTAAAGATTCAAAATCAGAACTATGTATTCAATACACTTCCTGCTGGTGTTTTGCATTTAGTGCCAAAGAAAAAGGTTTGCGTTCATAATCTAATCAAAATGAACTTCTTTCTTTTCTCTTGTAATCACTTCTCCAGCCACCTGGTTCTTTCTGATAACATCCAATTTGAGTGATTCAATCAATTCCTTTCCGATTGAATCAATGTATTCATTTTCTTGTTGGCTTTTTATCATTTTACTGAGACAATCCCCCATTTTATAAGTACATTTTACTTTAAAAAGACACAACTTTCAAGTAATCTGAAAATTGAATCTTGAATTAAGCTCACCTGAGGTATTTGAAGAGGGCAGTATATCGAGTCTCTGCAGGCTGTTTCGGCGTGAGGTGGGGTAACCTCCGCTCTTGGACAGGCGGCGCTGGCGGCTTGACAGCATGGCAGCAGGGGACACAATCCCTGGAGGGGGCACTTTACCAACTTGCTGGTAGAGCTCCTCGATTTCTTGCTTCTGAGTGGCCTGCAGAGCTTGAACCTCTGCCAGGTGTCTGAGAAAGACAAAAGTAATGGTAAGAAACACAAGAAGTCACTTTTTTTAAAGGGACAGATCATCCAAAAATGAAGAAAATATTTACTGTGGAACCCTTGAGTTGCTCTGTTGGAGAATGACTTCAAATAAAACCATTCAAACTGAATAACTTGTTTTGTTCTTAAAATCTAAATTTAAAGACGCAATCTGTAACTTTTGGTTTTATCACAATATCACTTACTCTCTCTTTGACGCATAAAACTGCTTGCAGTTGAAGAGTTATTTTCTTTATGAATGATTTTTTTATGAAATTGCTACATTGTTATAAGAAATAAATAAAAAAATCACTTGTGTTGTTAGTAAAATCTATATTTTAAAGCCGCAATCCATAACTTTTGCTTCTATATCCCAATTTCCCTAAGTCTCTCTTTGGCGCATGAAATTGAAAAGCTTTTTTCTTTACGATACATTTTTTATGAAATTGCTCTATTATTATAATAAAATAAAATAAACGTTTCAAAGAGTGCATAAAACAGTTTAGGCTCACCTCTCCCGAAGCTCCTGCAGTTCATCGTACATTTCTTCGCCTTCACTTTCAGTCTCGTCGCTGCTGGCGTACGATGTGCCGCGTGTGTAGCTCATCCACGGCTTATTTAGATTGAACTGAGAACTCCCGGTTGAACAGTCCATCAAACTCAAACTTATTCTTCTCCGCCTCATCTCTGTCTCCTCCACCTCTTCATCTCCACGCCCCTCCTCTGGTTCCTCAGCTTTACCCTCCACAGCTTTAGCACCTCCAGTCCACAAGGAGGCGCTTTCTGAGCTGGCCAAAGACTCACTGGGTGGATTGGTAAGAGGCAATGCGATCAGAGAGCTGGGGCTTCCTTCTGACTCCGCTTGGAGATCTGTGCTGCTGTCTGATTGGCTGCTGTGCTTAATGGGTGTGTCTGCGGGGCAGGTCATAGTGGGTGTAGATGTGGGAGTTGCTGTGGGCGTGAGGCTGGGGGTGGGACTAGGAGATGAGACTGGGATCTTATTGCTGGGACTTACTTGGAATCGTCCAAGAGTGACAATAGACTTTTTCTCTGTAGGAGAAGAAATAAAAAAACATTTACATCAAAATTACTATTTTTTGTGTATTGCATGTCACTATTTCAACTAAATTTGCTCCAAGAATGACATTTTGGTATTACAATACTACAATTTTAAGAACTTGTAGTAAACTCCAATAGTCAATAGATGGCAGATTTGTGCAGAGTATATTATGTGTGTACAAATGCTTGTGTAGGAGTGACAAAGTGAAAATGTGTTATAGTTCATCCCAAAATAAAAATCTGACATCATATTCACCATCATGTCATTTAGAACACAAATGAGATATTTTGAGAAATGTCTCAAGTGGTTTTGTCCATACAATCGAAGTCAATGGGGAGAAATGTTATTTGGTGACTAACATTTTTCAAAATATTGATATCTTTTTATTTCGCAAAAGAAATATTCATTAGTCAGGCTAAGTAAATGATGAAATATTTTGTATTAACTATCCCTTTCTCTTACCTTCAGATATGGGTGAGAGTCTTGATTTCGCCTCGGATGCGACCAAAGACGCTGGCAGACTGGGGGAGGATCTCAGGTTGGAAGAGGACACCTTTGAAAACAAGTCGATAAACGATAATTAATGTCAAGCCCAGACTACTTTTAGAGTCGCTTTAAGACATGTAATGACAGACAACACCCACATTCCACTGTAAACTGTAGGATTCTGTGTCAAATACTGTACATGCTCAAAACAGGTTTGTCCAAGTTCGCTCACAGGAGTGAATAATGTCTGGTGAGTATTCGAGAATAATAAACTGTACTTACAATCTGACTCAACAATATTCATTGGAAAATTGATTTCTGTTTTTTTTGTAATTTACAGCTGTGGAAAAGGAGGACCATTGCAAATATTAATTTAATAAGCATTTTTAGATGTATTTTAGCCATTTTAACAAAATTAAAACTCAACAGTGACAAAGTCATCCAACAGCAATGTGAAAGACTCATGAAAACTGGGATAAAAATCCAGGTTATCACATAATATTTGGTTATTTTTCCAAAATACATGCACAAATATTACTGTTGTAATGCTTAACCATGAACAAGAACTTGTAACGGTTTGTGCAGGGAACACTTGAGAGACGCAGACAATCCAATACCTTTTTAATAATATCCAAGCTGAAGCTGACACTTCAAAAAGCACAACACCATATACAATACCAGACAAACAACAGAACTAAGGGGAAAACCTAAGTAGGACAGAGAACGGGGGATAGACAGTTGATTGTGGTTAACTATAATGTCCAGATGATGGGGATCAGGTGTGACCGGTGAAAAGGATTAAGGATTATAGTCCAGTGGTGAATGAGGGGAGACAACGGGCCTTGACAGAACGGGTATCTTCGGAGAATTTGAAGTATAAATATAGATATATTTTATAAAAAATATAGAGCATCTTTTCTCTTATTTTAACCTGTTTCTCCAGTTTTCACTTTTATCCGATTTTTTTTTTGTATTTCATGTAGTTCACAGAATTAAACAAAAATGACTACACACATACCTATAAATAGTAAATTCAGAAAATTTTAAATGGCCTTGAAAAAAAATCTGCCACTGAATGTATTTAAATATACTGTAGGTGTTTATACTGGATGTATTTACAAACTTTGTATTCATGTTGCATCGTAGTTACATTTGGAGTGTAAACTGAAGTTCAGCTTTGGGAAGAATTTAGGGAGGTCTGGTAAAACAAATGAGACAAAACACATGCACAAAGTTTATAAAGACATTGCCTAGGACAATGACTATAAAATATTACTACTCAAGAGAATCAACAAATATAAATAACAGATAAAAGTGAAGTCAATGCTTTATTTCTTTTTTTTAAGTTATATTTTAGGGGGCTTTAGGAAAGTGATGGGGAATGAAGGGGGAGCGGGTTCGGCAAAGGACTTTAGAGACGTGAATTGAACTCGGGATGCTTTATTTCTTGTGAGCTTTTTTGTAATTTTTTCGTAAATTTTAATTAAAAACATATTGCCATATCCTGTACTTTGCCCTTCGGCAAAAACATTCTGTCCAAAAATGGTGTCAATAAGTGTTGTTTTCCAATTTTTACCATACATCTCATATTTTGATGGTTTAATCTTACCCAAAGGGAGCATTTGTGCCAATATGCTTTGCGGATATAACTTTTTGCCACTACTGTTTATTGACAGACATACTTCGATGAACATGGTTAAGTTTGGCATGAGTCAATAATATTGTCACTCAATTTTGGATTTAGACTGACGAGTTTAGTTTAGGCGCTCACCGTGTTTTGCGGACTGTGTGATGTAGATGACGCTGGTGAACTGGTGCTGGATGTGCTGGTGCTGGATGTGCTGGTGCTGGATGTGCTGGTGCTGGGTATGCTGGTGCTGGGTATGCTGGGTGTGCTGTGTGTGCTTGAAGAAGAGCTGTCCGCCCGCTCTCTTAGCTGCCCTGTGATACCACACTGACTGTCCACCCGGGGTCTCCTTATGGACTCTGGAGAAGAGCTTGAGTTGGTAGAAAGCATCTGTTTAATGTCAGGGTGGTGAGGCTGCGTGCCTGTTCTTGGCTCCCCTGGTAGGAGCAGGTTTTCTGGTGGACTTGCTGTTTGCCCCCACTCTTGAAGATCAGGAACTGGTGTTTGAAATTGAGAATGGGCATCTGGGTATTGGTACATGTCCATATACTGCCCCATCATGGCCCCCTGGTGGTATGAAACATCAGCGTTGCTCATCCCTGCGTGCTGGCCTGGATACATTGGACCATAACCTGGCATTTGGGGGTGGTAACCTTGGTTGGGTGGAATAAAGGACTGTGCAAAATTCATAGCGAGTGAAATAACGTTAGCCAGGGAAATGAGGGGCTGCTGGGAAGGCCACATGCCTGGCGCTTGCTGGCCAGGTGGAATTGCAACGGGAGGCGAAAGAGTGTTGCCGTCTGCCTGAGGAGACATCTCGCCGCCCGGCGAAACAACAGAAGTGGAAGAAGAAGGAGAAGAGATGAAGTTTGGGCTGCCGGGGACATGAGTCAGATGACTTTGGTTGAGGGAGCCGTGGTCTATAGGATACAGGTAGGGAAGGGGGGGGCTGCGAATGTAGGCTGGGTTGGTAAACTGATGGGACATCTGATTTGGAAGTAGATGGGGCATAACATCAGGGTGGGAGTATTGTGGGTAGGTGGGGGCAGGACCATGGTAGGTTTGAGATGACCCTGTGCAGAAAAAAAAGAGAGAATGACATATTAGCTTGTATGGTAACTGTATATTTAAGTGAAAACGAAGCATAAAATAGCTCTCTCTCATTTTCTTTGAACTGTCAATGGGATGCCCAACCTTCAAAAAGCCTCCATTAACACATGAGTGTGGCTTATAAATGAAATCACACATTGGGACATGACCACTTTTCTAAAGAATAACTACATTTAAGCACTTATCAGACTTCCTGAGCCAATCTTGTACTTCCTGTTCAGCTTCGGCGACAAAATGATTCATCGCTACATCTGTTTTTGAAGAAAATAAGAGACCGGTGTTTGGTAATTTCCATAATAAGTATAAATGCAGCATTTAGCGTTCAGAGTTTAGCATCCTGCATTTTGTTCCCTCAGTCCAGTTTGAATCAGCAAATGTCGAACGGGAATCGTGAGACACGTCAACATGTTTTTACGTTGGCGTCACAGTCCGGTCTCCATGGGGATGGGGTTCACAAAGCCGATTAAAGTGGTCTTGGAAGGGTGGACAGAGACACATAAGACATACTATAGAGTTTGTTCCGATAGTTTCACTGCTAATGATGCGTACACATAGAGAAGCAGGTGGCAAAATGTGCACTTAGCACTTAGAGAGAGAAAGTTCATTACGATCCCTAAAGGGGCTGTACTGTGCTTGCTGTGTCCTTGCGAAGATTTTGTTCCAACGCTGAAAGCTGAGTTGTAATATTAAAATGTAAATCATCTGTGCTTTTTCAAAACTGCTATTCGCTGAGGTGAATCTGAGGAGGAAAGACTTCTCCTGTATCCCCCTGTCCCCACAATCTTTGGATCTTTTTAGTGTTCACAAAACCTTCATCATTTCACAGGAATTGTTCGATGAGGTTATGTAAACACATGGACGGGTTATGTGTAAAGTGCTGTAAAAATTCTTTATGATTGATTCAACATTAAGTAACGTAGATCGGTTATTTGTCACGTGGACCGATGGAAGAGAGCAAGTAAGAAATGACGTACCTGTAGTGTGGAAGGATTGTGAGCGCAGCGGCCGGACGGGTGGAACAGCATCGGGGTCGACGTAAAAGTCAGCCCTCAGGGTTGGGGAAGAGCCCCGGGTCACATGACCGAAACTGGCTGCGGCATAATCTGAAGAATACACGCATGTTTTTTTGTAACATGATGGTAACAGTAATGTTATTAAGGCAAACATTTCCTGCCCTTTCAGATGTTAAGAAATGATTCAGTATCTTATCCCGTACGGGCATTTACAGTACAATACATCATTGTGTGGACGTTTGGTATTAAACTAAATCCAGAAGACAAATACATCTGAAAGATCAACAAATAAATAAATCCTATTGTTCGACTCTGTAATGTAACAGAAAATAAACAATACATTTTTAATTTATAAATATTTGTGTGTAATTATGCAACATGTTTATATATGACGAGTTTGGTTCCAAAATGAGATAAGGCTGTTTATTTTTCAAAAATCATATGTTTGTTTTTCTTTAAGCCATAATACACTAAAAACTACAGGTAACTAACACAGTTAAAACATGATAACATTATTAAAAAACGTGATTTTTGGCACCAAATTCACCTGTGCATTTATGTGTGACTTGTGTTGTTACCTGGCAATGAGGAGTAGGAGTGTGTGCGAGCGAGGCCGTTCGTGTAAAGATTGGGCTGTGGGGAAAAACAGAAAACTTGTTGGAAATATCGTCATCAACCGAAGGGACCAAGCTAAAGAGTAGAAGATAAGAGTCATACAGACACTAAACTATGAGGTGTCCTGCTGGCCAGCTGATGTGACACTTTACAGTTTTTCTCAATTGCTAAAACACACTAAATGAAACTAGGATCCACTTGATGGTCATCATCACATTCTTAGCACAGCAGAAGTCTTCTCTTGCAAATGCCTTGTCACTTTTTCATTTGTTTCACACATTTGTACACCCTTGGTCAAAACAGTTACCACAGATCTCATTGAAAGGCCCCTAACTCTATTGAATTCACTGTGTCGAACAAAAGGAAAACATATTTTTACAGCTAATAGAAAGTACTTGCATAATTATGAACATCTAATGCACATGTGTGTAACCCGTTTGCTCAACTCTTCAATCAGTCTTCATCTATCCATAAAAGATGCAACCACTGTGTTGCTAGTAGTTGTAAGCATGGATCAAAGAGGTCAAAGGCGTGGAGGGAGAGTAAAATGTAAATTATAGTCATTCGTAGGACCTACGCCGTAACGTACGTGTACCCTACGCCGTAGCCTTTCCAAAAATGTTACAACGTGTCAACTCAACGCGGGCCCTACGTGGACCGCAAGCGTTGGGATTGGTCTGTTTGAACCCCTCTCTCAGGCAAAAAAAACTCTGCGATAGAGTCATGTTTACTCAAATGCATTTCCGAATGAATTATCTGTGTACAATATTTGTGCTTCTGTATTAAACATCTCAAATCTGTGACAAAAGTGACTGTTTATTTGCTGCTATCAATGCTAATGCTTCTCAAACGAGCTGCCTCTTCTCCGGCTCTTGTCTTGGTTGCACAAGCAACAAGTGCGTGGACACTGACGCATAGTGGTCATTGCCTTTCGATGCGGACAACGACGTAGAAGTTTAAATGAAAACCGACACATAGGCTACGGCATAGAGGCTACGTCGTTGGTCCTACGCTGAACTAAAAATCGGGCTTAAGAGGGAATGACAGAGAGGCCCGAAGGAAGAGGAGTGTACATGTGTGGTGGGGGAACTGCATCAATATACAATAACTACTTTTTCTTAGAGAATCATGGAATTGAAGCTAAGGGGGCACCTCACAAATTTATGACTCTGTATGTCATCATTTGGGACAACGTTGCCTTCCACCACTCTCGCATTGTGAATGAATGGTTTGCAGCACAGCCTTGTATGATACATTAATGCAATTCCTTCGTGCATACTCTCCTTTTCTGAGGAGTTCTTCTCTGCTTGGAGATGGAAGGTGTATGATCACTGGCCATATGAGCAGATGTCCCTGCTGGAGGCAATGAATACTGGTTGCCTGGCAATAAGTGCAGAGGACTGCCAGGGATGGATATGCCATGCTATGAGGTATTTCCCTCGCTGCATTGCAAGGGAAAACCTTCAATGCGATGTCGATGAGAACCTGTGGCATAATCGTCAGGAATGAATCTATCAAATTAGAAGTTCTGATTATCTAAACATATTTTATGTGAGATAGTTTTACCCATAAATTTCCCTTTGTTTGCTTTATTCCAGCATTTGAGCTTGAAAAGTATTAGTTCATATTGATAGCTGGGATCTCGTATTTTGTTGTCCATTGTGTAATGAATGATTGAAAGAATCAATTCAATTGACTACAAGTTGTGGAGTTTGTTGGAAATATTTGATTATGTTGCATGTTTGTAATGTTTTGTGAGTGTTTGAGCATTTTGCCAAAAAAAGGAGTCATTTTGGCCATTGAGGTTCAGTTTTGGTCTTTGTATTAAATGTTTTGAAAATGTGATGTCAGAGTGGTCAAATGTGTTTAAGCAATCGAGAAAAACTGTAATACCTCACATCAACCACTAAGGCTTAAAACCAGCGATGTGAGTTCTGACTCACCTAAACTGTGTGTTATTTTTAGCAGTGCCACATATCTAATCTACCTTCATGTCCTTCAACATGCTCTCTTGTATGGCAACTAAGGACATGAAAGGAGTAAGAGTGATTGAGTGTGCGAGTGATTAAGTTAGTAAGTGAGAAAGAGTGAGTGTGTGAGCGAGCGATTTGAAAATGAGAGTGAGTAAGTGAGTGATAAAGTGAGCGATTGAGTGAGTGTCAGTGAGAAAGAGTGAGAGAGTGAGTGATACAGTCAGTGAGAGAGTGAGTGTCAGCGAGAAAGAGTGAGAGAGTGAGTGATACAGTCAGTGAGAGAGTGAGTGTCAGTGAGAGAGAGTGAGTGAGTGAGCAAGCGAGTAAAAATGAGAGCAAGTGTGTGAATAAGTGAGTGATGAGTGAGTGTCAGTGAGAAAGAGTGAGTGAGTGAGCGAGCAAATAAAAATGAGAGCAAGTGTGTGAATAAGTGAGTGAGAAATTGAGTGGTTGAGTGAGTGTCAGTAAGAAAAGAGTGAGAGTGGGTGAGTGAGTGAGTTAGTGAGAGAAAATGAAAGTGAGTGAGTAAGCCAGAGAGAAAGTGAGTGAGACAGTGAGAGAGTCAGTGAAAAAGAGTATGAAAGAGTGAGTAAATAAGTCAGTGAGTGAGTGAGTGAGTAAATGAGTGAGTGATTATAAAAGAGTAAGAAAGTGATTTATTGATGAAGTGAGTGAGTATGCAAGTAAGTGAAAGAGAAAGTGAGTGAGTGAGAGAGAGTCAGTGAGAGAGTCAGTGAGAAAGAGTGAGAGAGTGAGTGATACAGAGAGTGAGTGAGTGAGTGAGTGAGTGAGTGAATGAGTGAGTGAGTGAGTGAATGAGTGACTGAGAAAGTGTAAGTGAGAGAGAAAGTGAGTGAGAGAGAGAGAGTCAGTGAGAAAGAGTGAGAGAGTGAGTGATACAGAGAGTGAGTGATACAGAGAGTGAGTGAGTGATTGAGTGAGTGAGAAAGAGTAAGTGAGTGAGTGAGTGAGTGAGTGATAAGAGTAAGTGAGTGAGAAAGAGTAAGTGAGTAAGTGAGTGAGTGAGTGAGAAAGAGTAAGTGAGTGATTGACCGTGAGAAAGAGAGAAAGAAACGTAAGTAAAAACCAAAGTAAACTAGAATGCTATCGGACCCTAAACAGAAAATAAAATTTGTCAGATTATCTCTACAATGTTGGAGATTTAAAACAGGAACGGATCCTGAGGAAATACAGACTCAGTGATCAAAGTCTGGCCATAGAGAAACGCAGACACAGACAAACATGGCTTTCAAAGGAAGAACGAGTCTGTGCACACTGTGACACTGGTGAGGTCGAAACACTGACACACTCTCTCCTTCATTGTAATCAATTTAAAGATGTGAGAGAGAAACACTTGTCAAAGCTCATACCAGAGTTTATAAGGTGTTTAATAACAGAGCGAATGCAGATGTTACCGGGGGAGAAGAGACACACATCAGCTTCATTCATCTATCTATCAGCTGCCTACCCTCAGAAACATACACAACATACATTGTTGACTTTTATTACATTCTCATGTTTCTGCATGAAATCTACATATGATATTGATATTTTATTGCCATATTTCAGTTGTTTACTTTACTTTATTTTATATTTCCTTCTATATGTATGCCTTACTCAGCACCTTATTTTATTTTACTCTAATCTTTGTACTTATTGTGTATTTTGTTATATGTTCAATGCTTTGCCAATCATGAACATGAAAGAGTAAGAAAGTGATTGATTAACTGTTGAAATGAGTTAGTGAGTGAGTGAGAGAGATAGAGAGAGGGTGACTGAATGAGTGAGAGAGTGAGTGAGGGAGTGAGTGAGAAAGGGAAGGAAAGTGATTGTATGTCAGTGAGTATGTTTGTAATGTAGTAATTTACCAGGGTTGAATATAAATACCAAAAAAGTCTTTGAAGATAAGATTACTTATCCAAGAGCCCTGTCTGTGGAGTTTGAGGACAGCAGACTCACCTGTGAGCCAGACAGTGTGCCGGCTCCGCTCAGGTAAGGCAGCTGCGGTATTTCTCCTGGACTGAAGGGTTCCAAAGGTTCTCTCCTCATCAGGGCCTCGGCCCGACGAATGATGTCTTTCATGCGGTGGATAAATCCCTCTTGTTCCCCAGGTAGAATAAACTCATTATGGACCTAAAAGGCAAAGAAACAATAAACGAATCAGGTCGATTTGATTTGGGGTCGTCTTGCGTGTTTAATAAACTAAGTCTTTAATACAGTAATCCATGGACGGATAGATCAAAACAACTGTTCATTATATACAAAGAAGCAAAAGAGAACATCTAATGAAAGCTATTAACAGTGTCTGAACTGAAAACATTAGATTTTACCTCAACAGACTGGCTCCATCCTAATGTTTAACTGTCTCGACTTATAACACATAACAGAATAAATAGTGGACTTAATGAAGCATCTATAGAATGACCAGAGATGCAAATTTTCCTCTAATGTTGGGTTTCTTTCTAAAAGTCACAAACAGGTTCAGCTGCGGTTAAAGTGTGTCCTAAAAATATATCAGACGCTGACACGTCAGAATGGTGACACTGTTTTTTAGCAGTTATTCTCATAATAAGGGTTGTGCAGGTGCAACAAGAGGTTTTAGATGAACAGATGAGGGAAACGATGCAAACATTTTCCACTGTGTGCTTGAGGTTGTAGAGTTTACGCAAACACAGAAGCTGAAACAGCAACACTTCTCACGCTACATTGCAGATCTCCGTGGCCTTCAATACTTGGTTTACAGACCAGAGAGGACATTGAGGACACCTGCAGTGAACAACTTTTACCGCGACCATAAAAACCAAAGCCGATAGTATCTTGTGCTTGTTTTACCATCACTATGGCGATGTCTTCCGGGTTATCTCCATCCAGATCGAACTTAAACGTCACCATCTTACTGTTGTGGGTCTGTAGCTGACACTCCACCACTCGATCGACCTTATCCGACAGCTGCAGACAAAAAGACAAGCATTTTACAAAAACAGCAGCGATCTAGTTTTATCAACACGTGTTTACACGTACTGTATCAACAGATAGAGGTGAAGAATGATGAATGGAAAGTTAATTAAAACAGATGGTGATTGACAGAAGAGTCACCCCAGTGATGCGTAACCGCGAGCGAGCTCTCTTCCTGAGCAGCTTGGTCCCCGTGCGTTTGCTTTGACCCTTCCCGCCCCTCTCCGATAGTCCTTCGTTTCCGTCACTCAACCCGGAGGTGACATCAGAGGCGTAGCTGTTCGAAGAAGATGGTTCACATGATGATATGCATAAAAACAAGGGGTCAATTCAATAAGCAAGTCAACTTATTTCTGTTTAACTTAGACTCATTGTACTCACAAAACTTTTGCAATTACCAATGCACAATTACAACGTACAGAAAGTAGGCGGCAAATTAAATTAAAATCATAACAGGACATTACAAACTTGAGAGTGTTGCATGCAGCAAACTTCTTTATGCGGCTAACTGAACTGTATAATTCCATCAGTAAATCGGGCACCGAAACAACGCGAACAGCAAAGTCTTTCTAAGAAAATTTCCCCTGTGACAGTTTGTGACATTCCACCTTTATACTTCACAGAACTCTGCTTTAATCAGTTTACCATTAGCACAAAAAGGTCAGCTAATGTAGCATAGATCTTCTAAATAAGTTTGAGTTCATTTTATATAATGAAATTTGACCGTGCGCTGCATTTGCTTTGCTGTTTGTCAAGGTTCCTACAGAAAAGGCCTTCACAGGAAATTGCTCCCCTGAGCTAAATCATTACCATTAATGCATTACCACCGTGCTGTGTGTATGAGTCACATAAATATAAGAGCCACCGTAGAAAACGGAGCATGTAGACGTGGTTCTCAGTTGATCAGCTAAAATCTGATGACGATGTTTATAGCTATACATTTTGTCATTGTGAAATGTTTTTCCTGCCAGTGACTATGTTTTTCTGGACTGGCATAGACCAATTATTCACTAAACAATTCATTAAAAATAATGTATTCATATAAAAAAGACATTTTAGTACATATTCTATCTTAATTAAGTAATTTGATCTATTTTTTAACAACAATTGTTGATAATCTGCTTTTCATAAGAACATACTCATGCAGTTTTTTACTGGATACCTGTCGACAGAAGAGGAAAAACCGCTTCCTGGCTGATTCCTCTCTGGATTTTGGCACACAGCAATGCTCTGTGGGAGGACCAGAGACAGAGAAACGCTTAGTGATGCAAAGCATGATTCAAATGATGTTTAACTTCATTCAACTGAACTGCGCATCTGACAATTAATCTGATAATTTGTGCATAATGGATTTTTAATAACACAATCTCTGCAGTAATGGTCTAAAACTCACAATTTAAATAGTAGCTGCACTTAAGATAATGCATAGAAATCATAACTGTCTATCAGTTTAAGAATGTTACCGCTCTAGTGCACGCAGGCTACCTACAGAGGGGAAACGAAGAGCTGGGATTGGGGGCGCCGGAGTAATGGGGGCTTCTGTGGGAGGAGCTTCAATGGGCGGGGCTTCCATTTGAGGCGTTACACTGGCTGGTTGTGAAGCTGTGGAGGGTTGGTTCACCATCACAGGAGGACGGCTGTCTGACGGGTCTGGATGTCCAGAAGAGCTGAGGTAGCCATCTGTCTCACAATCAGCTGTCATAGTTAACAAAACAAAAAAACGGAAGTGAGACATTGGGTGCGTTTAGATGTGTGTACTACAAAAGCTCCAGATCTGTTAAAAATATTTGACGAATCCAATGTGGCACGCTCCGTGTATGAATATGCCCCCACATACAAACTCACACGTCGCTGAGGAGTGGCTGCTGTGACGTATGTTGAAGTGCTGCTGTTGGTCTGCATCTGCCTCCTCGGGTTCGGTGACAAAACTTGCATTGAATCCAGAATCTAGAGATTTGTTCGCAGGAAGAGAAACAGGGCCGGACACTGTGACGGTGGGCGGAGCTTGAGTCTGGGTCGATACGGGTGTCTCAACAAGAGGTTTAGGAGGGGGTGGGTTGGAAACCGAAGGTTCGGCTTCGGGAGCGGGTTCTGGTTCTGGTTCCTCCTCGATGACCTCCTCCTGACGTCTCCTTTGCACCTCTTCGGCTACACGGCGAAGCTTCTCTCGTTGCCGCTTTATGGTGGTGACGCGGTCACGGATGGCTTTGGCCACGAGCTTGTAGTCGGCTTCACAGACGAAGCCAAGAATAACCTGAATGACATTGATCTTATTAGAATAGACTCTTGGTACCACCTGTTTGATTGTCCAAGGGCATATTGTCAAATTATTGGGAAATTCACTCAAATTCATTTTTTGTGTTTTCTAATCTCACCATCTCTTGTGCAACCTCCTCTGGGACGTCCTTGTAGAGTTCGAAGAGGAACTCGATAGCGTTATTGTCCTTGTATTTGCCATGAAGCTTTTTGGTGTCGTCCATTCGAAGCCACAGTTTAAGACCAGACTTCACCATGTCATCTTCCTCAGCCAACTCAACACGAACGCCATTATTCTCCTGGAAGAAGGTGTGCTCTAACAGGTCCTGTATGGTGTATCTAAACAAGACAACATGGACCGATCAAACATACAATCACGTATACTGTGTAGCAGTTATGAAACACTTTCAGCCATAAGACAGAATAAGGATTAATGAGATATTCTTAACATCATTTGTAATATTTTAAATCTAATTTATAAGTAATGTTAAAAATAGAGATCTATTTATGGGGATCTGCTTCTGGTCTCTTTAAGGTCTTTAATGAGATTTAGAAGCAGAAGGTTAATCCATACTACGGTTAATGAAATCAACACCATTATTCATCAGAATAACCTGATCAGGATCCTATTTACAGGTTATTGACCAAAAAGTTAAATAATGACCAGACTATAATATATAATATTTGTAATATGGTTATTATATACTGTATATACTAGCTTTGTTTGTTTAACTCCAACCATAGCCATTTAGTGACTGTGGTTGACTGGTGATCCATAAGCACTTTGTTGATGCCGGGGTTTCACACCCCACTGAGACTGCAATATCTGAAAAGAGTTTAAATCTGCGTCTCGAACACTGTTGATGTTGTAATCCCATGTCACCTGATTAATGTCAGCCTAAACAGAAATAACAGCCGGTGCAGCTGGGTAAGAAAAACATTGGCGTGCAGGGCTTTCCGCGGAGTCTGTGTGTTTCCGCTTAAACGTCAAAAGGACAAGAATGTGTGCGCATTGTTATTTGAAATCAGCACAATGTAAAACTTGTCTGGCAGGTGCTAGCACACATACACACCCTTCAAGTTATTTGCACACGGATCATCTTTAGATCCCTGCATATCTTTTAGTTACCTTTCGTCTTTGTTCATCCGTATGCAGCCTTCAATGATCTCTTTTAATTCAGGGACCTTCACTTTGTAAAAACTGTCTGGCTTCATCCCCTGACAAGAGAAAGAGAGTGAATGAGAGAGAAATCATTTTAGATGCTGGAAATGTCACAGGTGTCAATCACTTTAATGGACGGCATGGGCAGAAATTCCAGTCTGGAGTGAAGTACAATTTCGTGAGCGCATGACTGCAAAAACACACATCCACCCATCTTCACACAGAAACACTGCAGTTAGACAATACATCATTGAAATAACACAATTGTGATTTTAAAAGCTATACAGAGGAGAAGGCTTTTCAACAGCTCTATGGCGTTTGGATACGGTGCATGAATACTGTATATTTAGTCAACAGAACACATGACGCCAGTGGTACGTTTAGTCCTTGTGGGCTTAACAGGGCATGTTCTCTGTGTTATCTGTGAGGAAGCTAATGACAGGGAACAGACGCTTTATTGTGGAAAAACGTCGATCACTAAAGGACATTCTTTGTGGAAAACATTCACAGTTTTTGACTTTTGTGAATGCAACTTTAGATTACGAAGCTTTTTAGAACGCTGTTGCACAATTGGACTTACATGTAGACTCGCCAACACACATTCCAAGTTTATAAAGGGTATAAAAACAATTCATTTAAAATTATTACAGGTTTTTATTAAACTTAGATGTGAAAAACCCTAGTCTGAAATCCAACATTATGCTCTTTCCAGTCCATCTGGAAAGGGACAGTTCACCCAAAAAGTCATTATTTATTCACCCTCAAGTTGTTCCAAATCTGTATACATTTCTTTGTTCTGATGAAAACAGAGAAATATATTTGAAAGAATGCTTTTTAACAGTTTGACTACCGTAGAGGGAAAAAAATTACAATGTTGGTCAAAAATACCCCAGAACTATTTTGTGTTAAACGGAACAAACAACTATGGTAGTCAATGATGGCCAAGAACTGTTTGGTTACAAAGCATTCTTCCTCTGTCTTCATCAAGAAATTTATACAAATTTTGAACAACTTGAAGACAGAATTTTGGGTGAATTGTCCCTATTAAAAATGTAAAAAAAGTAAAAAGCAAAATAAGTCAAGTTGTAGACACGGAGTAAGCGTACCTTGCTCAAAAATTCAACACATCATCGCTTAAAGTGGTCTGTAATGCTCCTGAGAGAAAGTTCTGACGTAACTTCTGTATTCTCCCAGCCAAGATTGCTCTTTCTACTCACTGCTGAAATGTTTTATGAACTCGATTCATTTTGCTGCTGGACAGAACTACTGCTACCTCCATGTACTAGGCTGCCCAAAAAAACACGGAGAGAAACTTTTTTGAAACGCTTTGGTGCTTCTGCTTCAGATAATAGGCCTATTGAAAAGTTCAGATGGAAAAAAACAGAAAATACTAAACGGAGGTGCAACTGAACGGGGTGGGGTGGGCAAAATTCTCACCCATTAAAAAGGTTTTTGGGCATAGTGATCTTGAAGGCTTTCATCAGCGGTTCAGATGGGGTCAATAACAGGTTACTAAATGGGATTAGCAGGGAATGACATCATATTTTTTATGTGTCCATTATTGGTTAGATGCTTGATGATGACATTCTGTGAAGACCCTTTGAGACCATTCTGTTTTGTGTCTTTTGTTTCTCTCGCTGGTTTTGCTCTCGGTTTCTCACCTTCTTCATCCTCTCCAATGCCTTGAGAAAGGTTGATTACATCACATTTGCACAACAAGCCTACCATTACATCCAGCAAAAATAGACGCAGGCTTTATGTGATGGTCTACTACAGAGATGTCAACAGAATCATGTGCTCATTTTATATAAGACCATCAAACATTTTTCAAGAACCAAATCACGTTGCTAAACATTAGTTTTCAATACCTACACTTATACTGCAGGACAACAACCCCCCCTTTCTTTTTCTTTTGAAGAAATATCTGTGACGATTTAAAAAAAACAGACCATGAGTATATGAAAACCTATCAGAGAGAAACCTGTGAGCCCTTGGTCCCGGCACCTTTTGGGCGTCAACATAAAAATGCCTCACGTGAGCAAACACGCTACGCAATGTTTCAGCTTCACAAACCCGAATAAACAACAAATGTTCTCAAAAACGATCAAGCATTAGATCAAAAACGTGCTATCCAAATAAACACGTAAACATGTGTTAAAGCATAGAGTGGCTCACCTTTAAATGGGTCCGTATGAGAACATAGATTAGTTCGACAAGATCTTCGTTCATTGTGCAGGCAACATTAATTATGAGGTTTACTCTCACGCTGTGTCAATAAATTAAGCTGAAAGCTTTTGATTACAGCCACAAGGCAGGCTCAATTTTCTCCAGCGCTTCGGCTAAGTGACCACAATCATCTTGCCAGGTGCAGACATCACGATAAATGGGAAATCCTTCATCTCTGCTGTGCTTTTACCAGGACAACAGCATGGGGTGAATTAAATGCAAATGCTGATAAGATGGCTCAGATCAACAGATTTGGTCAAAAGACTTAAGGTAAATTTGGAAGGGAAATAACAAGTTAAAACTTCATGATGTTATTGTTTTCCATCAATTAAGCATTTTTTCTATGCAATTTTAAGAAAAATATGTGAGCCGTCTATGAAGAACAATATCAAGGCTTTATTTTTATTCCAAAATTTTTACATGTAGAAGACTTTAAACAGAAGTGATAAACTACTAAATCTCCTAATAAAAAATCAAACCTTGTAAACATCAGCACTGGGCAACACTACTGTAAACAAAAATGATCTCATCCAAGTTAACCAAGACAGCCCCTTAAAACAATGACAATTCATGACATTAATTTTCAGTAATTGAAACTATGGTGTCACATCATACCACTAATGGCAATAACCGTGATATCAACCCCAATGATTATTGATATCACGGTAATTCTACACATATTGTAGTATTGTAAATAATTCAGCACCGGTTCAAATTTCCAACGGTTACAAACTCTCTTTGTATCCCTGCAATTGTGTTTTGAGTGTGATTCACTGACCAAATAAAAGCCAAAACATTAAATAAAAAAACAATCAAATGAATTTGACTTTTAAAAACATATTGCATGAACATTATCAAAAAAAACAGTCCTATCTGAAACAAAAGTGGTGATGATACTGTGTATTTGTACAATTTATGTGTTTGTGTTTTTTTCCATTTACTGTGAGCTGCAGGGAAAAAAACATGCTCCGATGACATCACTTGTTCCACAACGACTCACCGAAATAATCAATGGCTGGGTCAGTCTGTAATCTCTCTGTCCATTGCAAACACACACACACACACGAACACACACATTCTGATGCACATTTAATCACACAATTAATCAGGTACTGGTTCCTCTTCGGTTCTTTGGATAACACAATACTCTATAAATGTTTCATGTGTCGACAGTTCATTAAAATGTGATCTATGCGTAGGACACAGTGTTCATAGCAACGCTGTTATGGTGTAAAAATAGCACTTGTGATTTGCAGGTGATATAAAACCTTTTGCCCTCCCAATAACTTTGCATATGGAAGTTTTGTACTAACGCCTCCACACCCTCAAGAAAAGAAATCTGTCCCCATGGCAATACAGCAGACAGATTTGTGGAAGAGACTAATTGTGTTACTCTTAATTAGATGCAACCGTGACAACAACAGCATCGCATTACTGGAACAACGGAGATCCAGACGAACAGAACGACACAGAGCGTTCTGAAATCGACAGCACGTCATCACTTACGTCAGTGTATTATTTTATGAGCCGCTGTAAAACTGAAGACAAGACAATAAAAACAACACAACGAACCATGTGACACAACGTCACAATAATGGGAGTAAATTCAGCGCACTCTGTTGACACAATGAAAGCCACAAGTTTTTTTAAAGTGACTGAATTATACAACAGATTTTCCAAAGCTGACCGACTGGGGATTTTAAGAGATATTATGTTTGTTTTTTACCTTAAAACATGACTGCCAGCGGTAAGAAGGACTGATGGGTTGAAAACTAAATAAGGGACTGCGTTGCCATGGTAACCACAGGAATGCCTAGAAAAAGCTGTGGCATGACAACACAAGAATTTTAAGTGCAATGAGCCCACAGTGCATAAAGTTTCCCTTGAGGGCCCGGCAGCCATGTGCTATCTGAAAAACAAACACAGCAAAACTGTTTGTTTGGGAGTCAATGCATTTAAGTCTCTAAATATGAAAGTTCAATGTACTGTATGAGGCTTTGTTTTCACAAAATCAAGTCTGTTTTGTGGTACTTGCCCCAAACAAATACACAAATAGAAACAGCTGTCTGGAGGGAGAATGTTGTTTTTAAAATGTTTTTCTGTGCTGATATGCCTTGTCCTTCATGAAAAACCCCTCAGAGAAAGAAATTGTTTTGCAAACTGCTCTTTGAGATAAAATGACCTCATGAGACAAAATGCATTTGTCTAGTATGTTTCACAAATTTTATTGAACACTTATGAAAATTAACCATGGTTTTACTAGAGTAAAAGTGTGGTAACCATGTTTTTTCTCAAATTGATTACCTTTGGTATGACCACAGTTTTACCACAAACACAACGGTTAAACTATGGTTACTGTTACAATACCATGGTCAATTTGTGGTTACCGTCTCTGGAGGAGATAAATGTAAGATTACAATGATATTTTACTAAGGAGAAACAAGTTAGAAGCAGAAATTAGCCAAAAGTTTAGACCAGGGCCAGTTGCATAAACTACTTGGACTATTCTTACAAGTTAGTCATCTAGTTTTTTTCTTCAAGACTGTTCGTAACTTCTATAAGTCAGTTACATAAAAGGGCAGAATGGTCTAATTGAAATCTGAAAAGTAAGACTGATTGGTCTTAAATATTTGTAAGTCAGTGAGAGTAGTTGTTAAGAAGCAGTCTACGTTTATGAAACTGGCCCCAGCGCTCATATGCAGGCTCAACTTGTAAATACAGCACGTGCATGTAACTGTGTTCGTTGAAGTTTTTTTGTTGTGGTTTTACATTTTATTTACATGTTATGTCAATGTTGCAACAGTCGTATCGCCTAAAAATCCATTTATTCTCACTGCACTTTAAGAAACAACTGAAAGATAAAATAGCTCCTGCCCTTGAGCATGTGCTTAATTTTTTTTTGAAACGCTCTTTGTGTTTCCTGAGCCCAGGGAAACAATTCAACACTCCGTTTCCTTTCCTCCTCTTAAAAACTTGTTAAATGTTCATACAGACCATAAAAACCATTCACAGTGTAAACAGAACACAACCATCTACAAACAACAGCCGCATTCTTGTTCATGTAAACATACCAAGTTCAAATGACCCCCCAACCCACACGCTCTCAACCTCCATTGACAAAGAAGATGATTTTCATAGAGAAGTGTAACAGCCTAAAGAAACTGAATATGAATGTGTCTTTCAGATGCGGTTCATGGTCAGCTGATGCTCAGGCTGATGCATTTCTACCCCCTTGAGCTCAACTTTGGCCCTGTGAACTCCTCTGCTCACCACCAATCCTTACCCTACACTCATGCATACATGCATACTTTTCATCTGTGTCTTGTGTGTGTGGAAGACATGGGATGTAAAAGCTCTGAAATCTGAATGAAAAACGTCTTTTCATTGAGCTCATCGCAATGCATTATAGGATTGCCTTACCTAACAAAAAAGATGTTTATTTAAGTGTGCTATAGACTAAAGTATAAGAACATACTTCTTATATACTGTACTTCTAAAAAATAAAGTAAAATTTGAAGTCTATACTTGTACAAAGCCTTCTAATGGAGATGTATTCCATAAAAGTCTGAGGTATTCTAAGTATACTTGGCATGTAGTTATGTTTACACTTTTGATTGAGTAGCCTCATAAATACTTTTTTCCACATACTTTTACATACTGTCGCATAAACTGTCACATAAACTTACATGCTTAGAGAAGATCAAACGCGTGGAACTGAACCTGATTTGCTACAAATCTAAAGTACACTAAAAAGTATATTTAAAGTATAATAACGAATCCCTTAACAGGCACATAGTAGTGTACTTAAAGTGAAAATAAAATGTAAGTAGGTACGATGTTAAGTTTACATAAAGCTTACAAGTATACGTGCAGTATAAAAACTACCAAACAGGTACTTTACCGAGATACACTAAAACTAGAAAATGATCAGTATCTCTACTTGACTAGTTGTAAACTAGTTGTGTCCTCAATTTATATCCCAGTCTACAGTAACACTTAAATATATAAATATAAAAGTTCATCAACTAAAAAGTGTGCCAAGTAGTAATGAAGTATAACATTAAGTACGCTTCAAATAAATTGATATTAGCATACTTAGCTACTGTATGTAAAATGAAAGTTTTATGTATTAGTAAGTACACTTCACTAAAAGTATACTTATTTTCAAGGGTTACTACAAAGCACTTCATACTGCCTTTTAATTAAAATGTGGTACTTTATTATTTACAGCAGCTACTGTTTTTAACAGCCTTTTCTCTGAAGCATACTTATAATCATGTCTAAAAAAGTTGCCTACATAGACAGCTCACTAGGCCTTTAGAATGTCTTAAAATAATGCCTATATAGGCAGCCCGCTACTGGCCTTTAGAAAAGAACTATGTCTGTCTCTCTGGTTATCAAAAAAACAAAGATGTCCTCTCACGCTCACTTCAAAGGCACAGCCACACACGAATCACATCAGGAACAACAGCATGAAAGCTGCCTGTCAGATTGTTATGTCAGACAAACAGATGATTTTCTCTAATTCACGGTTTACTTCCTCTTTCCTTATCCGCTGAATCTGATACGGCCTAACCTTGGCAAAACACTAATGTATGAAGGAAAACAGGAACAAAGGACGTGCTGATTGGTGGTAATGACATAAACACTGGACGGTAATGCAGGACAGGACACTATAATGACCTTGAATGAGCGAGTTTTATGAGGAAATGAACACAAGCCAAAGTGTGAAAAGTCTTCTATCCAGTAGAATAATGAGTTTATGTTTAATAGCGTGTTTAAGAAAAAAAAAAAAAAAATATGAAACATGAATGTTTGATAGGTTTTAGTCTATTTAAAATCTACACTTCTCCATCAACTTCATGAGGATTTTTGGATCATTTTTGCTCATTCGTCCACATTTTCCGAGGTATCCTGACAAAGTCTTTATTATTTCAAACATATCAAAAGTTTCTGTCATTTTGAATATAAAACTGAAAGCTCACAAAAAAAAACCTACTGCACCTTTAAAGGAACAGTTCACCCAAAAATGTCAATTCCTGTCTCATACTCACCCCCAAAGATGTTCCAAATCTGTATAAATTCCTTGGCAGTTCTTGGCCACTATTGACTACCATAGTAGTAAAAAGTGCTTTCAATTTTTTCGTTCTGTTGAACACACAATAAGATATTTAAAGAATGTAGGAAAGCAACCATTTCTGTTGAACTTTTGACTACCATCGTACTTTATCCTACTAAAGTAGCCAAAGGTGGCCAAGAACTATTTGATTATAAGCACTCTTCCAAATTTCTCTCAACAGGTAGGGGTCTAGCTTTTGTTGAAACCAGTAACTTTGTATTGCCACCTATTGTATTACTGATCCTGTATGACATATCGCTTATTACTCCCTAAACTCTTTGCAAGTCGCTTTGGATAAAAGCGTCTGCTAAATGACTAAATGTAAATGTAATATAAACATCTGTCTCCGTGTTTATCAGAACAACCAAATTTATGCAGATTTGGAACAACTTGAGGGTGAGTAAATGATGACAAAACATTTTGAGGGGGTGAACTGTTTCTTTAAGGTAACTGATACACTAGATGGTAACAATCCATATGAGTGGTAGAACAATTTAATTGGAAGTGTTTTCTCAACATGTGCTGGCCATTAAATGTATCATGACTGGGGAAAAAGACTTACAGTCCTTTTATTATGTGAGGTTTTAGGAACATAAAATGGAAAAATCGGCGGGTTTCCCACTAAAATAATAAATCTCCTGTAGGGGATTCTTTGCTAAACAATGCTGCTAGTGTTGTTCTACAATTGTAAAACTGTGTGGATTTTCCTTTATATATTATCCATGTCAACACTCTGATTGGTTGGACTCTTAAACAGTCCTTCCTAGTACGGGAAGAGGCATAATGGAAGAGATTATAATCATGCAACTGGATGCTCACCCAAAATTGTGGTTAAAGTGCATCGCATATATAAGTGCAATGGAAAAAATCACAGATTGCTGTACTGTGATGAGAAATCACACTGAATTCAGGTTGATTCAGGTTTAGGTGATTTATCATAAGTCTGTAATGGAGCTGAAGAGGGATGCAATATTTGTCTCCTTGATATTAAGAGATTCATAGAGACTCTCATAAAGCCCTCAAACATCAATTAGTGGAGTTGTAAATCTAATCTAGATGAAGCTTTAAAATGGGAGAAAGCCAATGAATTGGGTGTGTAGGATTAAAGATAGAACAGAATTAGTGGGCGGATCTTTAAAATGTTCAAACACAAAATTAATGTTTGAAAGCCATACGTGTGGTTAAATAAAAATGTGTGTGAAAAGTGTGATCTAAACATGGCAGAGTTATCTCAGAACAGTAAATGACTTGCACTGAAATGGAAGCCCAGGGCTATGACATCTGTGTCACCGTTGTAATACAAGTGTGAGGACTGACTTACGCTGGTCACTTTGCGATAGATCTGTGCAGCGTTTTGGCACTCTGAGTAAGGATACTCTGACGTGGTCATCTCCAAGATGCACATGCCAAAGGCGTAAACATCCACAGCTTCATCATACTTCTCCTCATACATCTCAGGAGCCATGAACTCTGGGGTTCCTGTGTGGGAATAACGAACAAAGCCAACAGAAAAACGTTTGTTACAGAACACATTAGATCAAACCAGCTGGACTAAACCAGTGAGATATATTTAAAGAATCTATGTGGAGATTTTAGTAGCAACTAGTGGCGAGTTTGCGAATTGCAACCAATGGCTTACTCCACTCCTCCCTTTGGAAGCTCTACGCTGGCTGCACAGAACTAAGATTGTATTTTTGCTTAGCAGAAGGAAATAACGTATTTACGAAACACGTACGCATCGACCGAAGAGCGAGAACCGCTTAACATCAAGATTGTCTGCACTGCTGGATGCTCGTTACTTTTGCGATACTGAAGTTTAGGTGTGTGTATTTGTTCACAACATTTCAGTGATGGATTGTTATATAAAGGTGGATATACCGCTGGATTAGGAGATCATTTGAAACTGATAGATGGAGCGGTCCCAGTGCTAAAAGATGCAGGACATGAACTGCACGCGGTAAGTCAAACTAAGTCATGTGTCTGTATTTTGCTGACAAGCAGCACTTACGTGCATAATTGTGTGCTGGTGCTGTAGTTCCGTCAGCTCGTGTTAGTCCGGAAATAATCGTACACCTGTATCTATTTTTTATCTATAACACTCTTCGAAGATACGACGTATGCAATACTACTGTATAGATACTTAAGATTAATATGAGATCTGATTTAATTGCATTTAAAAAATCTAGTATTTTTCCCACTTCTTAAAAACACTTTCATAAAATACAGATTTGTTTAATGTGCTTGCATGTACCATCCAAGTGTGGTTTCAAGAATGTCTCAAACAGTCTCAGATGTGAAAATCTGCAATAACACTTCACAGATTTCATCCTCAAGTTTTTCTCATCAAATTCTTCCAAAATCATTCGGTCTATCAACATAAATTCTAAATGTCCCTTTTGTGTCTGTACATTAAAATGTAAAATAAGTGAAATAAAAACTCTTAAGTCTGAAACAAAGGAGACAATAAAGTTTTCTTAGCTGAGGAAGAGTGATTACAGTGCAATAAAACGCAAGGTCACAAACAAGGCCCGATCCATAAAGTGTCCGTCTGTTAACTCTTTCCCCGCTAGCCTTTTAAAAAAAAAGTTGCCAGCCCACGCCAGCGTTTTTCAACATTTTCACCAAACTTTAATGGCTCACGGTACAGTTTCTGTAAAGAATATATGGACAAAGAATATGTCCAATGAAAGAACAGAGTCTCTGCTTTTAAACAAAATAAACCGTATTCATCTATCTTCATTTGTCCTTTTTTATCACTCCTTAGATGTGGGTATGTCATGACTCTCCAGGTGAGACATGGCGTGAGAACCCAAGTGCAGGCAGAGACAAGGCGGATGAAGGTGTTAACAAAGATATTTATTAACAATAAATCAAAAAAAAAACCCACGATGGGGTAAAACAGGACAGTGATATATATATATAACTTTAACGATAAACAAGGACACTGACTAACTTAACTAAGAAAACAAACACTTGATATAAACACTACAAAAACTGAACTTACTAAATACGAATGGAACAACAGCATAAGACAAAGTATGGGGAACAGCTCAGACGAGGACCAGGTATCACGTACAGGTACAGGTACAATGCACGAGCACAGGACAATGAAACATGAGGACTCTTTATAGGGGAGACAGACAAAGGATCGTTAACGAGCAACAGGTGCTGGGGATTGGCACTAAGGAGAGGCTGACGAGGGACGAGATGTAGGGAACAATGACGAGACACGAGAAAGATCACTCAATCTCACACAAAACCATAGGTTATGCCATGATTCCACTCAAACAACAAGAAATAAACATGGCATGATAGTGGAATCATGACAGGGTAGGTCTCATCAAAAATGCACCACTTTGAATAAACACAGATAATTAACGCTTTTTGTAAAAGATATCGCCCAGATTACACTCAGAACAATCATTAAAAACCGATAAGAAATATACGTTCTAGGTTCTGGGATTCTTTCCCAAAGGTGTGTAACAGCGCTATCTGCTGTACAACAGTACAAACACTGATTGCCGTAATAACTCGTCTTTGGCGGGGAACCGTTTTTTTAAATGTAAGATAACTCGTCAATGGCGGTGAAAGAGTTAAGTGTGCAGTCATCCAGCAAACACACACAGTATATTTCAACACATTTCATTTGCTTTCAAGGCTAATGCCTGTTCAATTTCCACAAACACTTCAGACCAACTTTGAGTGTCAGACTTGGTTAGTTAAAGTAGATGCGCTACAGTTGTATCTGGTAACACATCACTTACTTATTCATGTGAGTGAACTTAATCTGGGTTTGAACAGATCAGATTTTAAGACATGTAAAGCCGACAGTAAACTAACGTGTTATCTGCAGGAAATGCATCTTGTGAGGAGAGACTTCTGTGTCAAGCACTTGTTGTGTCATAAATACAACATGAAAAGTAAACAAACAAACTGATAGTATAGGTTGTGCTGTTTGAAGTACTGTAACTTTCCAAAGGATAAAAGAATAACATGCTGGATATGTACACACTACACAAGTTTTGTTTATACAATAAACATTAAATTGTGTGTTTGTTTCTCTCCAAAAACATAAGTGACTCTAAAACATGTCAATGTTATAATCACTTCAGTAAATTTTGTGAATATTTAAGACAGATTTTAACTCACCGATGACACTTTTGGCAAATGAGGCACTCTTGAGTGTGGCAAGACCCAAATCACCAATCTTAACAGATCCTGTCGGGCCCGTGATGAAGATGTTGTCACACTTGAGATCTCTGTGGATTATTGGAGGCGTTCGTGTGTGCAGGAAATGAAGACCCTTGAGGATCTGATGACTCCAGCGCTGTAGAAGCTTGAGCTTCATCTCTTTAAACCTTTTCAGGTACCTACAGCAAATAAACACAAGACACCCTTTCAGCTTTTTGATGTCTGTTTGCAATTGATGGAGAGAAATTTTACGGAAGTGAATTTACGTCTTTAAGGTTCCTGAAGTCATGAGCTCTGTCACGAGTAAAATGGACTTTTGGCCTTTCATGGTGGACTTCCAGGAGTCGTAGAAACGGACGATGTTTGGATGCTGAAGGCATTTGAGCATCTCCACCTCTTCACTGAAACGCTGCCGCTCCACTTTCGTCAACCTCCTGGTCTGTTAAAACAGTCATCATAGAAACGTATGGGTTAGTCCTTCATGCTCCTGCATGTTGGTGAACTCTGAACATTTTGTGACTCTTGGAACATGTGTGAACTCAAGTTTAGAAGTTGAATAACTGGGTCTTCAAAGGGTAGAATTGATATCATTGCTGCTGGGTTTTAGCAATTTATAAAATATATATATGTTTTAGTCCTTCCTTTTAAACTGCTTATGCAATGCAAATGATTTGCTCAAGAAGAAATATTTGTTGTCTCAACATTTTTGGGGGAATGAATCACTTCTATCATAATTTCTCACCCTGAAGTTGCTCCAAAGCATTATCAATTTATTTTTTGTCTGTTAAACACAAAAGAGATTTTTTAAAGAATGTGGTAAACCAAATAGTTTTGGGGCATCATGGACTACCATAGTTGTTTTTTACTCCCTACTATGGTAGTCAATAGTGCCCAGAACTGTTTGATTACAAACATTTCTCCAAAAATCACACTTTGTGTTTAGCACAACAAGAAAATATATAGGTTTGGATAAACGTCTTGGTGAGTTAATGATGACAGAATTTTTAATTTCAAGTGTTTTTTACCACAGCAAGTTTAATTGGCACATCCACCTTGACACAAGGCCAAAGGTGTTTGTTGCAACACCCTTAATGTTGCACCCTCCCTTAATAAGACATTGTGTGCTTTCTCACTGCACAAACATTTTTTTCTTTACACACATAATCCATACTAACACACCCGAAATCTCAAATATTAACACCAGCAACACCCTAAAACAACAGAAAGAATGGTTTTAAATAAAGCGCCAACTGAGAATGAACTCACAGGTTTTACGTGTCAAAACAAAACAACTGATTGAACTGCATTAACAGCTATTCTGTGTTTATAAAACATCAAGCATGCAGCACAAGCCAAACTGTACTCAATCCTCAGGCTGGCACCCAATTCTCCTTGAAAGAATCTCTTACGCACATGGAAAAATTGAAAGTCCCTTCATTCTGCTTTGATTTGATGCTTTGGGGCTTTAAATGGCACAGCGATTAAGTTGACAGAAGCTGTTGGTCAAAACACATACGACGACCCTGAGTTTGTTTAAGTTTCCAATGCTGGCTCGCTAGACTGCCCGACGTGTTCCACACATGACAATCCAGATGGTGCCAACAACCTTAGGGCCCCTGAGACAGTAAACAGGTCGACTGGACCGATGACTGCGCCGTGCTCATGGTTGATAGAGTGTTGTTAAAGTGTAAACAGCTTTTCATGAAAAACAGACATCAGTGCTTTTAAAAACAGAGAACTGAGTGTCCAGAATGAGTTCATGTGTAAATAATGTGTTGGTCTGGAGGCACAAGCCAACACTGACTACTCTGGGCATTCATAATCTATTGACAGAAATGCAATATTATATACACAATTATGTCTTCAGAGGTGAATAAAGGCCTTACATAATGAAGCATTATGTTCTTATTACCTTAGAATGAGCTATTTCTATCTATATACACCTCAGTTTCCATTCCATGGAATTCACCATGTTGTTTCTACAGTAGCCCTAAATGGACAAACTGCTTTACAGAACGCGTTTTGTAAATACGTCATTTGCTTCAGCAAGGAAACGAAAATGTAACGACATATCAATCCTATGCGGGCATGTATAATGCTTCGAAAGGTGAGGGGTGAAGTGAGCCATTGGTTGCAATTCGCAACCTCACCGCCAGATGCCACTAAATTTCATCCAATGAAACTTTAAAGTCAAATAATTCAATATGAAATTAACTATTTCACATTAAAATCTTCCAATACCAAATTATCTGAGCAATGCTGCCCACAGAGGGCTGGTTATGTAATCCAGGCAGCTGAGGACGATTTGGACAGGTTTGGAGTAAGAGTGTGTGAGTGTGTTGAGAGCACTGTAATGAGAGAGTAATGCAGTACTAAAGCATCAAGTAAGGCATGATGGAGGATCCAGTGTCGTATGTGTAACGCAGAGCTGCTGAGGAATGCTGTTGCATCTGATGGCGCTATTTCGGGATGAACACATCCAAAGCTCTGGAGAAACGCCCGTGTGAAAGTCACTCTCTCTGCTCAACCACAACTTCCCTCTAGGGAACATTACAAGATATTTATCACAGCTATATTCTATAAATAATTTGAAAATAACTCTAAGTAGAATATGTTCTAAAAAAATCACTTAATATGTAACAACACGACATTGTCTCAATGGATGAAGATCCATACTGGTTTTCTGGTTCTCTATATCCTGTTTTGGAAAAACAAAATGGTTTTCTAATCTACACCGGCTATTTCTTTAAGACAGAGTTTCTAAACTGGTTTCCCCTCACAGTACAAAATCTCTGGCAGAAGCCCAATGCTGGTGGTTGGTGGACTGGCTCATACCGTAGCTATAGCTGCCAATTTACTTCAGTGTATTCACCGCCAATGGTGAGCCAGTAAGAAACACACGGTCCACTGTTGAGTTTGACATGTTTAGGAAGGAGAAAACGGAGCCTTTTTCTAAGCAGCTATAGTGTCATTTAATAGCTGAAGTTAAAAAGAAAAGCACAGAGGGAACATTTTCAATATAGCGTTTGAGATGAGTAACAGAACTCTGAGAAAATAAAATGTTCCCTAGAGCTTCAAATATTTTTTTCCCCCTTACATTGCTTAACTGTACAATAAAGTTTGAATTAAGAGAGAGCACTGACAGCTATGGAGGAAGATACAACCTCCTGCATGACACTGTAACAGTTAGCAAACCAACTCATGACTTCAATGCATTACTGGGAATGTCCAAACAAGTGGTTTGTTGAATTCTCACGCCTGCTGTTTGTTCATAAAAGGAGAGATTGTTCTTTTTTTAGCTTATTTTATTGCAAATTCATCCACCATCAAGTGTTGCAAACTCACTATAATATTTTGTCCATGTCCCCATTAAAAACAATTCTCTATAGATAGATCCTCTATGCAACGTTACAATCTTAGAACAAACGATGCATAGTTTTCTTTTTGGCACCAGATCCAAAAAGGGATAAACAAAAAATGCACATATAAGCCATTTTCTGGGTTAATTTAACCCGACGTCCGTCTTTGTTCCTTCTGGACCTAACGCTGGGTTGAAAATAAGTGAAATATATATTACATGTGAGGTACGTTAAACTGGACGATGGCAGAACTGGAAATGGAAAAATCTGCAACTTGCGGTTGGCTTTCAAACAACAGCCTTGACGCTAAAGTGGACCTGTAATATATTTCAGACTCGGGAACCAACACGTGCACGCATTGTGCACTTATAGCACAGATCATAAACCGGCGTCCGGCAATGAAAACGGCTGTCATATAAGTAGTGTTTGAGAGTGTGTGTGGGGGGGATTATGAGGACCTGCTCTTTATCAAGAACTAGAAGAGTGGCACAAAATGCCGTTTTAATGGCTCTGTAGTTCTTTTAATAGGTGAAATATATCAGAAATGATCAGTTACTTTCAACAAATGCAACCGTAATGAGAAATCACATCGGTTTTGATAAAAATAAATGTGATCCTTCCAGATCACAGATAAGAATGTTTGCAGGCATTTAAACATATCAGCCAAAGTCATTGTTTGGACCAGCGGCTTTTAATCACTGATATTCAGAGACTTCAAGGGCATTACTGGGTTGAAAAACAGACACATAAATATTCACCACAATCTGTTTGAACCCAGAGAAGTAATGCAAAAAGAGAGCCAGAAGTCACAAATTATATGATTTTGTTATACTTTTCTTAAACAGCAATGAGAATGAATGCCGAACAAACTGAGAAATTTGTCCCACTTCTCAAATATTCTAGGATCTTTTACTCAAATACAAATTTTCCATTTACTCAAATATTTTTTTTTCTCTAGGCTGGGGAAGCCAAATTCAAACTTTTGTCGCCCCAAGTATCTCAATATTCTAATGCATATGTGCTAAGAAATGAAAATTACACAGGAATTGCCAACAGTCTTGTTAACATTAAACTCCTCTCTTCATTCAGTTACCATGTCCATGCAAGTAGTCATATTACATGGTTCACCAGACTTCACATATACTGTGGTTTTTGTATTCTTAGCCCACACTTCAATAAATATTTGACCCTGAATGCCACTGTTACCTAACTTGTGTTTGTAGCCCCTGCTGTTGTGACATCAGTTTTACTGTCTTTTAAAGTCAATATGATGATTACATCTATCTTTGACTGGATGCCATGAGTTTTGCAACCAGAACCTCATCTGTGGTTTGAGACTCAGTAGGTGCTAATGTAGGCGACAAGATCATGAGTTTAGCCAAGGTTATGATGGACTACTGGAAACTTCTCTGGTTACTTTCAAGTATCTCAGATGGTAGTTGTGATCTATGAAGAAGTGGTTGCCAAGCATTTCCATGGTAATCCATATGTTTTCTAGGTGCCAGTTTACATGGTTTATATCAGTGGGTTTAAGTGGGATGATAACATGCCAAATGGATCACATGAGATCTCACTAGAAGCCACAGGTCTAAAAGGAGACTTTCACATAAGCTTAAATAGATTGTGGAACTACTACAAAAAGATACAGAGTACGATACAAGTACGTACTACAAAATCTCTAAACTAGGTACAAAAAATGCATATGCAATCTTTCCACTTCTCCTCAAAGGCAATAAATATTTCTCTCTGGATTTAAATCATTTGTCAGACAGGAATATGCCCAAGCAAGTCAGAAGAACGATGGATGATCTTTCTATTATGTAAGAGAGAGGTCAATCTAAAAACGAAATGGATGCTTCCTCTTCCTCCATCTCTCTACATGTTACGAAAGTCTTGATTTATGGATTGTCAAAACACCCAGGACAGAATCTCACTGTCATAAAAAGCAGAGCATAAAGTTAAAACTGACAAGATGGCAATGAATTGCTGTGACAAGATTTATTGGTCTGAAAAACGTATGAACTGAAAAAAGGAGGGCACACGCTGGACAAAAACCTTTATTAGCGAAACTTAAAGTAAAAGACCTTAAATTAAAAATAAGATTCACTGCAGTTATTCAACTCTTTTTTATTCGGGGGTTGAAATTTGACATATTTATAAATTAAAGTAGAACTAAATGCGTGTATTGAACTAATTTACTGTATCAAATGCATATTCTGACCTAACAATAATAAAACTGAATCGAACAATACATCTTTAAATAGTTCATTCAAATAGTCCAAAAAAAGGATAACCACATTTCCTATAGGATTTTGTTCAACAGTTGTGAATTCGAGGTAAGTTCATTTAATTTATGTAAAAATTATATGTCAATGAATACTGCTATACAATCTTTTTCTTTGATTGAAGTGTCTAATGCAGAACAGCAACTGTAAAATATGTATTTTATGTATGAGAGTGGCATATTTTGAATTGTGGTGTTTGGGCTATTTTGGGGCTAGTTTGATTAGTCATTGGGCTAGTTTTAGACAAGTTTTGAGTGACCATTGGATGGCAACCCCGACTTTTTTTCTGTCTTGATTTCAGAATTTTTCTTATTCTCATCTCTCTTAATCTCGCTTTCCAGCAAATATATCTAAACCTCCAAAACAAGAAGAATACACGTGAGAATAACACTATGACTGGACTTGTTTTTGAGAATATACCTCAAATTACATTACACCATTAGATTCTTGCTTTAAGAATACAATTTGATTTATGCTTAAAGCAAGCTGATGGTACCGTTGATACATCAATCAGACGGGAACGAGAAATCATGTAAGCTGAAGAGATAAAGTAATAAAGTTTTATAAATGTTGCGTTTGATGAAATAATTGTATTTCATTACAATGAATTAGACCCGAGTAATGTAAGGTTTAAAACTAAATTGTTAGTCAAAGATGTAACAGTTATTGTCCAATTAGATGGTGTGTTCAAATCAATTATAGTAAAAGTATTTTGAACGTACCCACATCATTTGAGATAACTCTAGACGGACCGACGGTACAAACTACTTCCACATCTGACTACGACAGTGTCACGTGGTTGCTCGTCAGTAAAGGCTGTAACAAAGGGTAACACGGATATGACGCCATTGACAGGCGACTTAACAGGTCCACTGTATAGAATGGCAATTTTCTAAGGATTTAAAAGCAGTGGAAAACATTTGAGATATTGTAAGTACTCAGCTGAAAAAATATATAACATTGGCCTAATGGTTTTTGGATATTTTAAAGCTACATTCTTACAAACTGTACCTTTAAATCTTAAACTTAACATACTTAAGAACCCCAGTACATGTATCTTGTTTTAAGGATGTTTACACTTTTAGTTTAGATGTTATTTGTTTAGATGTTTAGTTTCCTGGAATGCAAAATACTGATCTGAAAAGTGTCTGCTAAAAATGACTAAATGATCAAGAAAGTAGTTTTTGGCAGCAAGGGCTTTATTGTTTTTCTTCTCTTGGCTTTCACAGCTGATAATTAGTTTCTATTCTGTATTCCAAAGTTCATGTTGGTAAATGATAGTAAGTGAGGAGCGCTCAAGGGCCTGCGACGAGCCCTACCTTTTCTTTGTATAAATCCAGCCTGAGGGCCAGGATTATCTTCTGTCTATGTGGAATTTCTCATTAAACCAGCATCTTGCTAATAAACCTCACAGATTGTTAAAGGGGTCTAAGAGATCGAAGAAGCCGAGATGTAGCCTATTATGATATTTTCCTGGAGCCTCTGGCAGACGATAAACAAATACTCTTGGATATCAGCTGAAGGCAGAAAAAGGCATCTTTAGATAAAACCAAATGATCCATTTTTATCCTGCATGATGTTAGGCCATAGGAATAAGGATCACATGTAATGAAGATCAAAACGTTCTGCTTTGGCAACAGCAGGCTTTAAAAAGCTCTGGCAGGACCACAAGGGTTTCTTGTTTTCCAGGAGTTAATTTCAGCATCTGTTTACTGTGAGGGAAGGTGTGAAGTTAAAATACTTCACTCTTCTTATAATAATTTCCGTAACTATGTCTTCAGAGGTGTATAAGACTAACATAATGAAGGGTTTTTACTAGCTTAGAATGAGCTATTTCTATACACTGCAGGTCTCTTGCATGGAATTCACCATGTTGTTTCTACAGTAGCCCTAAACGGACAAACTCCTCTACTGAGCGCGTTTCGTAAATACATTATCTCCTTCAGCAAAGAAGCAAATTGTGACATATTAGTTCTGTGAGAGCCACCGTAGTGCTTCGAGGGAAGGGGGTGGAGTGAGCCATTGGTTGCAATTCGCGATGTCACCACTAGATGCAGCTAAATTTCATAAATTGTACCATTAAGACACTATGGATTCAATGAAAACAAGCTTCGGGTCAACTAGACTTGTATTATTAATTATTATTATTATTATTATTATTGTATAGATTAAGAATAAGTAGAAGAACCAAAGCATCACAAACACTTAAATAATCTGCTGTTTATCCAGTAGAAATCAGGTAGAAGGGAAATACAGATAAGGACAGTCTAAGCATCACCTGAACTCACGTTTTTTTAAAGTCATCTGTTTAACATTTCTGGTTCTTCTCTCTAAACAATGATTATGGAAGTGAAATAACCAAAAAGTTATTCACATTTTTTCACACGCTTCCTTTCGTCCCCAAGTGCCACAAACAAAGTTTGAACGATCGTCACCACATGGCCCACAGTGGCAATTCAAGGTAGTTATATAAATCTACCAGGACAAATGACTTTGGTAAATATAATAAATATGATAAATGATGATAAATAATTTTTCATAGTACTCTGTCCAGAGGGAAGGAGTCACGACTCACAGTTTTAATAAAGAGGAGGTGTGTGCAGTCCTTTAGCAAAGCAATTTAATACTGATGGGTGGAAAGTCTGCGTGGGAACCAAGTGAAGAACTGACCTGGGACTGATAGCTTACAAAGATGTGTCTAGGCCATCAAACTCAAAATTTTCAGATCTAAATAATAATATTCTACATAATGCTGGGTTATTTTCAACCCATGATAAGTTCAAAAAGGGACGAACCCAACCGTTGAGTTAAATTAACTCATCATGATAATTTTTGACCCAACCATGGGCTTAAACAATCCATCATTGATAAATGTATAACCCAACTGTTGGGTTTGCCTCTTCAACCCAACTATAAAGCTGAAAATAACCGTGACATATATTAAATGCGATAAATAACTAAAGAGGGTTCAAGGATCAACTTTCCAAAGAGGACATGAATACAAAATCTATTGGAAGTGCAGTTTAGAAATCTTGTTAAGGATGAGAGACCTGAGTCAATATCAGCTATTAAAGTGAAATTATGTAATAATAATCTTTCTAAAAAGAACTTCCCAAAGGGAAGTGCATAAAACATTCATTGCCTGTTATTATCTTATTGAAAAGGAGTGTCGAGTCTCAAATCTGCTCATCCTAATAAAGGCTCTCTTACTGAAATGATGTGTAAGAGGGCTAAGAGGTTCTTTAATGAATGGAAACCTTACTGTGAGCATCCGCACAACAGGAGAAATATAAGTTTGTTTCAACAGCTACTTGAACCAGTAACCCAAGCCCTTGTGTCACAATAAACAGGTCTACCTGTGAACCAAACCATTTATCAGCTCCATCACTGCGTTTCATTATGAATCAATATTAAAAGGAACTTTCTTTCATAAGAACCTCAGAGATCAGTTGCATTTATGGTTCAAGAGGCAGAAGGTTTGAATCTTTGCAAGTTCAAGTATGAATCAGATCTGAGATCTACAAAATAGAAGGAATTGAGCAAGATATTGAAGATACTGAAAATTGTGCAATATTTTTATTTCCCATCATGTTCTGAGTAACACAAAAGGAGATATTGGTTCATAATGCTGGTAAGTGACAGTTCCTGGTCACTGAAAGAATATGTACAAATATCAATTTTGCGTTTACAGGGGCGTGCACAAAGATTTTAAGGGGCACTTCTCATATTTATTTATTTTTCTACACAACTCTAACTAATTAATTTATTTGAATTCCCTCACACTCACTCAATTGTTTCATGTTGGTTCATTTTTCAATATACTGTTGAAAGAAAAAGTATGTGAACCCTTTGGGCTTACTTTGATTTCTTCATAAATTGGTCATAAAATGTGTTCTGATCTTCATCTAAGTCACAAAAATAGAGAAACACAGTCTGCTTAAACTAATACCGCACAAACATTATACGTTTTCATGTTTTTATTGAACACAACATGTAAACATTCATAGTGCAGGGTGGAAAAAGTATGTGAAACTCTAGGCTAATGACTTCTCCAAGAGCTAATTGGAGCCAGGAGTCAGCCAACCTGGGGTCCAATTAATGTGATGAGATTGGATGTGTTGATTAAAGCTGGCCTGTCCAATAAAAAACACACACCAGTTTTGAGTTTGCTGTTCTGAAGAAGCGTTGTCTGATGTGAACCATGCCTCGCACAAAAGAGCTCTCAGAAGACCTACGATCAAGAATTGTTGACTTACATAAAGCTGGAAAGGGCTACAAAAGTATATCTAAAAGCCTTGATGTCCATGTGTCCACGGTAAGACAGATTGTCTACAAATGGAGAAAGTTCAGCACTGTTGCTACACTCCCTAGGCGTGGTCGTCCTGTAAAGATGACACCAAGAGCACAGCGCAGAATGCTCAATGAGGTGAAGAAGAAGAAGAAGAGTGTCAGCTAAACACTTACAGAAATCTCTGGCACATGCTAACATTTTGTTGACAAATCTACAATAAGGAAAACATTAAACAAGAATGGACTTCATGGGAGGACACCACGGAGGAAGCCACTGCTGTCCAAAAAAAACATTGCAGCACGTTTGAAGTTTGCAAAAGAGCACCTGGATGTTCCACAGCACTACTGGCAAAACATTCTGTGGACAGATGAAACCAAAATTGAGTTGTTTGGAAAGAACACACAACGCTATGTGTGGAGAACAAAAGGCACAGCACACCAACATCAAAACCTCATCCCAACTGTGAAATATGGTGCAGGGGGCATCATGGTTTGGGGCTGCTTTTCTGGCTCAGGCCCTGGACGGATTACTGTCATCGATGGAAAAATGAATTCCAAAGTTTATCAAGACATTTTGCAGGAAAACTTAAGACCATCTGTCCGCCAACTGAAGCTTAACAGAGGATGGACGATGCAACAGGACAACGACCCAAAGCATAGAAGTAAATCAACAACAGAATGGCTTCAACAGAAGAAAATACGCCTTCTGGAGTGGCCCAGTCAGAGTCCTGACCTCAACCCGATTGAGATGCTGTGGCATGACCTCAAGAGAGCGATTCACACCAGACATCCCAAGAATATTGCTGAACTGAAACACTTTTGTAAAGAGGAATTGTTCAAAATTTCTCCTGACCGTTGTTCAGGTCTGATCTGCAACTATAGGAAACGTTTGGTTGAGGTTATTGCTGCCAAAGGGGGGTCAACCAGTTATTAAACCCAAAGATTCACATACTTTTTCCACCCTGCACTATGAATGTTTACATGTTGTGTTCAATAAAAACATGAAAACGTATAATGTTTTTGCGGTATTAGTTTAAGCAGACTGTGTTTCTCTATTGTTGTGACTTAGATGAAGATCAGAACACATTTTATGACCAATTTATGAAGAAATCCAAGTAAGCCCAAAGGGTTCACATACTTTTTCTTTCAACTGTATGTCTACAAAATAATCAGTTCACATGCTTCTTTAGCATTCACCAACTTTACCACAAGAATAACATCAAAGGAAATTAAGTGCACATGTTTTCTATGCTGCTAGTTTCAATATTTTTAGATTAAATGACTGCACAAAGGAGAGGTACATAGGAATGCATAAGAAATGCATTCATTGCTCGTGTCATTATTTAACAGGACACTGCTGTTTTTAGTGTCCTTCTTTTGCAACTGTCATAACGCAAATAGTCACCGAGTGAGAGATGCACTCACAATCACTCTCATCCGGGGGCTCTTGAGATATTCTTTTGGATACATCCTTTGGAGAATGATGACACAAGATGGGGTGTAATCTCAAAACATACTTACAAATGAAAGTACAGAGAGTTACAATAAAAGCTCCGAAACAATATAAGGAGACTTGACTAAACAATCTTGTAAACAAAAGGGCAGAACAAAAAAGCTTGAAGTTAAGGAAGCAGCACTTTATATAGGAACTAAGGTGAAAAATACAACAGCACAAACAGTGCACACAGACATAAAATCTTGTCCTGGTCACCTTCCGACAACAGCAGATCTACATGTGATAGCGTCACTTGTGTGAATGAATAATATCCCACATTCACTTGCTACTAATCCTGCTGATTCCTCTCTGACACATGATATCTGGCAAATGTTCCCATCAGAGGACACTGTAGACATTCACATATTTTCAGACAGGAAGAAAAGACTAAACTAAACATTCTAGTGGCCAAATGATAAATGCCAATAAAACTTCTTCCGTCTTGTTTAGCCAAGCGTTGAACCCAAGGCACTTTATAGGAAACAGCGGTGAATTTCTATCCTGGTGTTACGTGACTTGTGATATTTGGTAAACAGCATGCACATAAAAAAGCCAACCGCTGTTTGATTTATTTGTCATTTAAGTTCAGGTTATCTGACTCCACCAGGAAATGTAAACAAAGTTTGGGATTAGAAGTCCGTTCAGTAATAATTTAATTTGTTATTAAGTGCTTTAAACATGAAATGGAAAAAGGTCCAACGCCACAAGTTGACAAATCAATCGACAATTTAACAAAAGCTCTCATTGCTTGTGTTTTTGGGTCAGTGCAGCCTATAAATGCATCATACTTATCGCATAGGTCACTAACATAATAATGAGTTCATTTCCAACCAGTTGACACCATCTACCAAACACTTCACCTGTTTTGCATGTGTTCATATTCTCACGGCTTTCTCTTTCACAAACAGCCTCTAGGGTCACGTTTAATCCTAAAATATGGACTTTTAGACGTACTAAAACACAGTTCCCCTGTGCTAGGTGACTGGTTCAGCCAGTCTTAAGCTACAAGGGCAGGGCAAAGCTGTGGGTTGTTTAAAGTACCAACAGGTCTCATGTAACCAATGTGAAACAGACTTTAAAACCTTATTTACACATACAATAGATATCATTTGCAGGTATTGTTTGTACTCAGACAAGCCAAGGATACGGAAAACCACCTTTAGAGTACACTAAAAGTTATGATGCGATACACTGAACGTTTCACCAAGGCTGTGCAACAATAATTGATCATTAGTTTCAAACGGTATAAACATAAAATGCGCTTTTAAGGTTTGAATTTCTTGGGAAATAAAAGAATTGAGCATCATCTCTGGATGCTGATGAGAAGCCCCATATGGAAACTATGTGCCACAGATTTACAAAGAACAAACATATATCATCCCATGACATAGTTTGTTAAATATTTTGGCTAATTTAGTTTTCGCGCTTACAGTCACAAGTTAGAACACGCTTAAATACATTCCACAGAATGCTGCAGATTTTACCTCATAAAACACTGTCCAACCAGTATCTATCTTTGTTTCTAGATCTAAAATGAATCAACATCATTAGGTTCCTCTGTCATGACTCTCGTGCCTAATGAGATAATACATGCTGGGTGATCAACATCGCTGTCAGTTAGAAGAAATATTATGCACTTAAATCGTGAACATAGTCAAATGCGTCATGTTTTGTGTAGCTTTGACATTTGATGACTCGTACTTAAGGTGATCAAAATTAGAATTTTCGCCTGGTAGACATGGAAGGAGGGATGCAGATCCAGGAGATCCTGGGGTAGATTTGTTAGACGCGGCTCAGTACGAATCCCCCTAGCAACCAGCCTTGATAACCTAGCAACCACCGCTGACACCCTAGCAACAATCTAGCCACCACCCATGCACTGTGACGACCCATGCGGGCACTCCAACCTATCTTTTGGCTGCCTAGCAACGCATTTACATACATTAACATTGCTTTTTTGCCAAGCAAACAGTGTTGTTTATAAGGCAATGTTGTTTATTAAGTTAGCATTATCACAAAATATATCATTAGGATAACAGAAAATATCTACAACTGTACAGAAATCCACATTATTGCATATCTCACTTTTCAATGAAAAGATACATTTCCAAGTAGCAGTGGATTCTTCCATCTCTTTAAAATAAAAAAAAGCAGGTCACAGGGCACCTGCAGCATGATTTAAACTGATGTGCTGTGCGATAGACGCCACAGCAGGGCTTAAGGCCATAGTCTTTAATCATCATGAATGATAAAACAGTCAGTCATGACATCTTAGGGTGGAGTTTCATTCAAGAGCAGTATGTGTGTCGAAGCAAGACATCAGTTCTATAAATAATGTGTGGGACAACAAACCTTCTTGTAACCAGCTGTTGTTGTTATCTTTCAATCTTTCATGATTGTTATTCATGACTGACTTCTATGGAATAAGCCAGATAATAGGTTTGAAACTAGCAAAATGGGCCAGTAAAATACTGCTGTGTTGGAAACATGCAACTGGATTACAACGGGTTTGATTCTCCGTCAGAATATAACTTTTGTGATACTGTTGCTTCAGAGTGACGGTACACATGATGTAGGCTTTGCTTGGTAGTGAATTAAATTATTTCTTGGTTAATCCATCTTCGAAGTGACAAACCAAGAAGGAAAAATCACAGATTATAATGATAACTTCAAGACATCAATGAAAAGTAGTGCCAAAAAAACTAGCTGTCTCTTCTGAGAAAAAGAATGTCTTCATTAGAGTTTCAAAAAATATATCAACAATTTCACAATCTGAGCTCAGATTTTCCGAGACTGCAATAAAAAAATATATATATATATATATATATTTGAAAATTTGAATTTAAACATTTCTCATGAAATTTACCCAATTTCAGATTACTTTACCGCTATAATGGACAGTAACTCAATTACATCTGGAGCATACATTTTCCAATTAAATGTATCATAAAATATAATACTATAATATATATAAAATATATTTTGTACTTTGACACAGAGGAACCTCTTTTGTCTTAATGGTTACATAACCCAAGTTTCTTTATGGTGAAAAAAGGTTCTTCATTTCATAAAAAAAGAGATAACCGAAAATGCTTCTTCTATGGTATCACTGTGAAGAACCTTTTAAGCACCTTTCTATTTAAGAGTGTAGCCATAAATAAGATGTATGAAACAAAAGGGGTTGGAAAATGGTTAATTGTGGGATGTTTTGTTCATTTTATAACATTTCATCACAAAGAAAAAAACTGTGGGATCCCACAACTGGGATCAACCTGGTTACATTTTCAGATATTTGAAAAGCCATTTCACACATGGCTCAGCTTTGAGTTTTTTTTAATCCTTTAAATCGTAAAACTGGCCTGCAAAACTAGATGCCCCTGAGCTGGATATGAACACACTACAGACCATCTGTTACACACTTTGACTTACTCCTGCTCCCTCCAGGTCCAATAGCCTCCTACCGTTTAACCTGTCAATTAAAGTCTCTCTCTATCCTGTCCCACCACTTGACAGATGGACATATGAGCCCTGCCATTTCCACCCCTTTCCCATCCACAGGGTATACAATATCAGACCTCACAGCTGGGCCACGTGGAGCCATGAATTACACAACTATTCTGTCTGTCATACCCACAGCACGCTGTCTTTCTAATCAGTGAGAAACAGAAACAACACCAAGAGATAGACATGAATGTAAACATTATTACCTATAGACTCGACGTGAAGGTGATCAATAAAAAAGTGCATGTATCATCAATTGAATTTTAAAAAAGGTTTCCTATTGCTGTGTGCTAGTTACACTGTATCGGGGTCCGAACATGTACTGAGTATGAGACAAGGTCTTATACTTGATCTCCCTTCATGTCAGCCATCGAAAAAGAGAGATAATTGAGAGAGACTTCAGTCAATCCCATTAGCTGTGTTAAGTCTCACAGAAAAGCTTGTCTTATTTCCAATAAAGCCATCCTCAGTGGTCACAGTCCATCATCGCCAGTAACTTTCTTCTACGAAATAGCCATTTATTAAAGTAATTAAGAAAGGCATTTGAGCAGAATTATTTACTCCTTTTAAGAGGATTAGCTCGATGAGTGAGCCAAGGGCAGCGAAATGCACATTCTGAGCTAGTCGACAATAAACTGCAGGATAAAGGAATATATTTCTCATACTTTAAAGATGTGTGGGGAAATAGTGGGTGAATAGATGGTGGCTGGTAGTCTGAAAGTCACAAAATCATTACTATGGCCATTTATATTATTAACAACACAGTATTTTACAGTATACTCACATCAAATATTTTACTATAAGACCGCTAACTAGCACAAGCTGACAGTTCATCATGAACTGCTTTTTTCCATGTTAAGTGCTGTTGACAGTGAAGGACGGCAGTAATATACACCTGTGCTGTGATGTTAGGGTTAGGGTGAGCGATGCTAAAGAAATAAATTGTGTTCTAATCTGTCACGTTGAGCCCCTTGTAAGAAAAATGCAGTACATGACCCCAAAACCTATTTGGACAGTTAAGCCACACTTAAAAACATAATCAAGCCAAATGTACTTGATTTTATGAATGATAAAATATGTTTTAATTAAAAAAAGAAAAGAAAAATGATAGAAATACATATATACAAAATTTTGAAAAAAGGTATCTTGGCACTTTCTGGCTGTCAAACATTAGCAGAGTAAATAATGAAAAAAATAGACTTTAAATACAAAGACACCAATAAATTCTCAGTTTATTTCTTCTGAGAAAATCTCCAGCATTATTTATTTGATTCTATCATGATTATGGTTTTGTTATTTGATCAGGATCCTATATCAAATTAGCCCCAAATAGATTAGAAAAGATCTGTGCCGCATGTAGACAACTATAATTCTGGCCACGTTTACTTATAGAAAAGCATGTGATTGCTTTTATAGGATGTGGCTTACATTTCACATACTTTCCACAGAGAAACTTTAAGTGATAGTTTTATCATTTCCTCAACCTCATGTCATTCCAAAAATGTATTACTTTCTTTTCTTCTGCAGAGTCCCCATTGACTTCCATTGTATGGACACAAACCACCGAGACATTTCTCCAAATATCTTCTGCTGTGTTCCACAGAAGAGACAGTCATAACAGGTTTTGAATGATATGAGTTTGAATAAATAATACATTTTTATCTCTTTAAAGACTTATATATATATATGACCCCAGCAGTCTGCCTACTAGCTCATTTTCGAATATGTACCTTGTGACCTCTTTCCTTGCACCAACAGGTAACCTGGGAGAAGCATTGGTCAAGTGCCCATTACTCAGGTTACCTGGGCTTGTGGACATAATAGCCAACATTCCCTAAAAAAGCTGTCAGCACAAGAACCGCAATTTCCTTACGCATAATACAACAGACCTATTCTAATATAGTGTATCATGAGGGTAGTAAATCAAGCAGCTTTCACCACCAGTTAATAAAACTGGCAGAATATTATCTTTCTGTCTGTACGGGTCCTTCACCCCACCTTACCTCATCTAAGTATGTTATCTAGAGAGAGTGGATGGACATAAAAGTCTGATATTTGGTGTCTCCTTTAGGTGACATTTTTGTCAATGTAAATGAAGAAAAATGCAGATGATATGAGTGATACTCTCTAATGAAGTTTGTCCTAAATGATCCAGCAAACTTCACATGCTTGATTCTGCTATTACTTATACAGATTTAACAACCCACTCACAGAAGTAACTAGAGTAAAGTTTAAGTGTTTCAACCTCAGTTGCCCAAAACAAAAAGAACAAGTTAATCTCTATATTTAACAGTAACACAGACAGGACATCATAACCTTCAGCCAGCCATTCTCATCTCCATAAATCAACCTGTTGAATTCACACATGATGTAAGTGGAGCAGCGATCATAATGTGAAATCACATACTAGTAATAGATGACACTTAAGTGCAGCAATGGAAATGTTACAATAATATTCAATGATGTGCATTTGATAACTAAAAGTGTAATTCATTGTAGTGTTGAGACACCAGTCATGCAGACATTCCCCATGTTTTCAACCTAATACGCCCCTTCCTCATTTAACTACTCCTTGTCATCTCCATGACATCATCATCACATTTGACCTGGTAACCCCTATAGAGTCATCTGAGTGATTCGGAAACCATATAATAAAATACAAAGATTATGAAACCTCCAGGCAACTTATTTAATTCCATTTCGTATTTTTTTAAGACAAAAATCCTATAAAGTAGATACTCTTGTGGTGATTAGTAGGCTAAAGATTTCATACGGGAAATTTGGCCACAGGTGCATCGTTTCGGCTGTTTACCTGCAGTTCACACCAAGCAACCTCCACAGTGGTCTCCGTATCCAATCCTTTATAGACGGTCTTAAAGGAGCCCCTTCCAATCTCAATGTTGAATTTAAGAAACCTTCCGTCAGGCGACGTGGCCACAGCTTGGGTCTCGACTTCATCTTTTTCCTCCTGCTTTCGTTTACTCTCAAACAGCGTCCGCGATAAGTCAAGCTTCTTCTGTGCGCTCTCATCGTCCGATTCCGAACTCGTATCGACCCTGCGCGCGCCATCGGGCTCGTCCTCGGTCCAGGTCTCTGCCGGTTGCGGGTCCGAGTCCTGGGTCGCAGGTGGTGAGCTGGAGTCGGGTGATAGTGGAGGAGTGGAATCCGTCTTCTTCTCTTCGGTAGTGCTCTCAGACACGATGTTGTCGGCTGACCACGAGAGCGTTTTCGTGAGAGGCGCGATGCTCTCCGGAGGCTCTATATCCATAGTGTGCAGTATGTTCAACCTGTAGGCATTTCTCCTGGAGTTTGCCGAGTGTCTCCTGCGTCTCGGCGGCAGGCGCACTGGGAAGAACGAGTCCGCGTCGAACCCGGCAGGTAACTTTGGGAAGCTAAGACCAGCCATGTCAACTTCACCCTGTGTCATTGAAGGCTACTAGATATCTTCCCTGTTTAGATAAGAAGAGAAACATCCAAATACGCTTGTTCCGTTTACTGCATTACAGCTGTACGGTGCATTTCCCTTTAAGAATTATCCGGCAATTATATTAAAAAGTACATCATTAACATCTATACAACGCAACGCAACATGCACGCACCTCTCCAAGAGCGGGTCGATGTAAAGAAAAGCGCAAATAAAATAGGATTGTAAGCGCAAGGCGATGTGTTAAAATCGTATACGACTCCACAAGATTATTCGTTTAGCTGTTAAACCGAAGTGCAAAAACGAACATCTCCATGAACGCAGTTACTAACGTTTTAAAAGTTAAAAATAAACGCGATCGTACGGTAACGTCCTCACGTAATGATGCTGGATTAATGATTCGTTTAGCTGACGAATGTTGCGGTTTGACTCCCGAGCGTGTCCGCGGAGCGCACGCAGCGTCTGAGCGCAAGTGTGTGGTGTGTGATACTCTGCTGTTACTCCTCCCTGTGGAAAAACACACCGGGACTCGTAGTAATTAGTCGATAAGGGACCACTGACGGGGGAATACTGCCAACCTGAGAGCTATTACACCACAGTGCCATGAGTGCAACCTCTCACGTCTCAAACAGATATTCAAGCTGTCTATTGCATAAGTGAGGCTACTTTGAATGTCCTCACACGGAGCGCTTGTTGCAAGACACTACGGTTCATGGCATTACTGAGTCAATAACTTTACAAAGGAAATCTAATTTTTTAAATCAACAGTAAATTAAAGATCCCTTTATACTTTATATCATTTCCTTTTATAGTTATTTGCATTGAGCTGAATTGTCCTTCTCTACCTCATAACTATTACACCCAGTCTTTTCAGGAATAGTTCACCTTCAACACGAAAATTAATTATTTACACGCCCTCTTGTCATTTCAAACCTGTTTGACTTACTTTCTTCTTCAGAACACAAAAGAAGATATTTTAAAAAGGCTGGTAACAGAAAACCGTGGGTCCCCATTGACTTGCATTAGGATTGTGTCCATACAATAGAGGTCAATGGGGACCTACGGTTTTTGGTTACGGACATTCTTCAAAATATCTTTGTCAGAAGAAAATGACACGGGTTTAAAATGACAGCAGGGCGAGCAAATGATGAGAGAATTTTCATTTTTAAGGTGAACTATTCCTTAAATGTAAATACACACATGTACAGACAGATACCTAAAGTAGATATATATTGCTTTTTGTACTGGTTGGATGCTAACAGCATTTTAATGGCTCTGTGATTCTAATATGCACCAATAAAGTTAAATCAATTCTAATATAAAACATACTTATAATAAGTTAATTTGTATCCAAACAACATTAGCCCCCATTTTCGGTTTTGATGAACTCTCTCTTTAATGATTGGTCATTTTATGTTTCCACATCTTTTTCCTTTTAAAAACAACCGTTTATCATATCTGTTTAATTGCATTATGTAATATTAATGAAATCATGTGCTCTCATATTAAACATTTGGGAGAGGCCCAAATGTAATCATTTTAGAATGACGGGTGTGGTATATGCCCCCCTTAACGCCTATGGCTGTCACAGCCCTGTGATCATGTTTCAATGTGTAGAAATAATAGTAACTAATAATAACCGATCAGCTGATAGTGGATCCGACTAGCAACATCAGAGCTATTGAAACATAGATCTGGCCAAAGGCCAAGTTTAGCAAAACACACCAGCACTTACCTTATTATTGAGACATAAACATTTAATAGAGGAACAGAGAGGTGATTAAACAGTCAGGCTGTCAATACGAACAGAATTTCACAGGACTATTAATATCCCTTTTACATGCAGTATTCTTTGCAATGCAAGTAAACAGGTTCATTCTCTGTCTGGAATTCAAAAAATCACTTAAAGGGATAGTTCATCCAAAATGGACAAAATGTCATCCTTTTTGCTTCAAACCTGTGTAAATGTATTTGTTTCAATGAACACAGAGAAAGATATTTGGAAGAATGTTAGTAATTTTCAGTTCTGGAACATCATCCACTATCATAGTAGGAAAAATAATGTTGAATTTTTTTGTTCTGTTGAACACACAAGGAGATATTTTGAAGAATAAAGGAAAACAAAGAGTTCACGTGCACCTTTGACTACCATTTAATTCTTCCTACTATGGTAGTCAATGATGTCCCGGAACTGAAAATTAATAACATTCTTCCAAATATCTTTCTCTGTGTTCATTGGAACAAAGTGATTTACACAGGTAACATAAGGGTGACAAAATGAGGATAGAATTTTCATTTTGGGTGAACTATCCCTTTAACCCATTTATCTGCACAAGCTCACAACAACTATTTTGAGTCTCGGTTTGATATTCTTTCCTTCTTTGTAAAACTGTAGATTAACAATGAGCTTAATGCACAATCGATCCCATGGATGAGCGGTCAGCCATATGTCATCCAAAAATTCTGTCATCGTTTTTCACCCTAATGTCATTCAAAACCTGCATATGACTTTATCTTCTGCAAAACACAAAAGACATTTTGAAAGATGTCTCATTGGTTTCGTAGCTAATGGAAATCAATGAACATCATAGATCCTCTTCTTAGTATTATTAACTCATCTCTGACATTAGGACATGTGCCTAAAGCATTTAAGGTGGCTGTTATAAGGCCTCTTTTAAAAAAAACCAAACTCGACCCCAAAGAACTAGGGAATTACAGGCCTATATCGAATTTACCTTTTATATCTAAAGTTCTGGAAAAAGTAGTTTCAACTCAATTATGCTCCTTCCTCCAAAGGAATGACATTAATGATGAATTCCAGTCTGGATTTCGAGCATGTCACAGTACAGAGACTGCTTTGATCAGAGTTACAAATGATCTGCTTTTAGCGTCTGACCGTGGCTGTATTTCGTTATTGGTGCTGCTAGACCTCAGTGCTGCATTTGACACCATTGACCACAGCATACTTCTACATAGACTCGAAAATTACGTCGGCATTAACGGAATAGCATTGAAATGGTTTAAGTCTTATTTATCCGACCGTTTTCAATTTGTAGCAATAAACAATGAGGTGTCCCGCAAATCACAAGTCCAGTACGGTGTACCACAGGGCTCAGTCTTGGGACCCCTGCTCTTCGCATTATACATGCTACCTCTAGGAGATATAATAAAGCGACACGGAATTAGCTTTCACTGTTATGCTGATGATACTCAACTTTATATTTCCTCGATGCCTCATGAAACCCAGCAGTTTCATCGAATAAAGGATTGCATAGTTGACTTAAAAATGTGGATGAGTAACAATTTTTTACTACTAAACTCGGACAAAACAGAAGTGTTACTTACTGGACCGAAAACTGCTATGCGTAACAACCAAGAATACTGCTTAACGATTGACGGTTGCTCCATAAAATCCTCGTCATCAGCTAAGAATCTTGGCGTTGTATTTGACAGTACTCTCTCATTTGAAAGCCATGTCGCCAACACCTGTAAAATTGCATTTTTCCATCTTAAGAATATATCTAAATTACGTCATATGCTGTCACTGTCAGATGCAGAGAAATTAATTCATGCATTCATGACATCAAGACTAGATTACTGTAATGCACTTCTAGGTGGTTGCCCTGCGGGCCTATTACAAAAACTGCAACTGGTTCAAAACGCGGCAGCTCGAGTTCTTACACGTACAAAAAAGTATGAGCATATAACCCCGGTTCTGTCAACCTTGCACTGGTTACCTATAAAGCATCGCATTAACTTTAAGATCTTGCTTATTACCTATAAAGCCCTACATGGTCTAGCGCCGCAGTATTTGAATGAACTTCTATTGTATTACAGACCACCACGTACATTACGCTCTAAGGGGTCCTGTCAGTTGGTAATACCTAGAATTTCAAAATCAAGTGCAGGTGGTAGATCCTTTTCTTATCTAGCGCCTAAACTTTGGAATATTCTTCCCTGCACGGTCCGGGAGGCAGACACACTCTGTCAGTTTAAATCTAGACTAAAGACTCATCTTTTTAATCTTGCATACACTACACCTCCATAATATTAATCCTCAGAGGATTTAGGCTGCATTATTTAGATCAACCGGAACCAGGAACACATCCAACAACAAATGATGTACTTGTTGCATCAAAGAGTGCAGAACAGTACTCTACTCTCAGCCAGTCTTGTCTCTTTGTTCCAAGGTTACCGCAGGATGCAGTTCATGCCCAGACCTGATGGCAGAGCTGAGAATGGGAAGCGGTGACCTGACAAGTGCTAAGAGGATAGAGCTGGATAAAGGACGCGACAACTTTGTTTTTTTTCTACAACATTTCAAATGCTATTAGATTGTTAATGATAATCTTTAATTTTTATATTTTTATTAAGCCTTGTTGTGCAAGCACTGATGAGCTTGTGCAGAGGCAGCAGCTTTTGCCAGAGGGGAACTGGAATCCCCTGGTTGGGCCTGGGTTCCCCTGAGGTTTTTTTTCTCGATGGGAGTTTTGGGTTCCTCACCACCGTTTGCATATTGTTTTGCACTATCTGCCTGGCCGGGGGGGCTGCTTTAGAATTCATACTTGTATTAAATGTGTCTCATGTACAGCTGCTTTGTAACAATGAAAATTGTAAAAAGCGCTATATAAATAAAGTTGAGTTGAGTTGAGTTGAGAATCAAAGTTGTTTACCAACATTCATTTGAAAAATCTCCTGTTGTGTTCTGCAGAAGGTAAACAGGTTTGGAACAATAAAAGATTTTTCTTTGTTGGGTGAACTTTCCCTTTAAAGCTTTACTGCACTTGCCGCACAAGCATTTGATCTCTTTCTGAGTGTGTTCACTCAAAAGGATTAACTTGTTGTGGTCTGCCATTGGGCCACTAGAAGGTTTTATGCTAATTCCAACAACAGTTGGGGTCATTTAATAATACAGATTACTTTCAGTATAACAATGCGAGATTGTGTCTTATTTTACCACCGCCTGCAAATAAACTGTGACATAATCCTGCATGTTGCATGTACCTCAAAGTGACAGTAAATTACTGTAATGTTTCTAACAAAAGCGTGTGTGTCCAAAAAAGATAAAGGTGATATGAACGAGGATAGTAAATATAGATTATCGTCATGAAGCTATAGAAAAGTTTGTGTTGAGGAGATAGTCGCCCAATGCGTGACACAGCATTGCTGGTGCCGGAGGGTCTAACAGCCCTATCCGACACATGCTCACCAGAGGGACTCTTATCATTCTGAACAGATTGCCTCCCCGTGAGAAGCTAGGCCTCTCTGTATTTACCCTCTACTAATCACACCCAGCCATGTAAAAATTGACAGAATCTCGCATTAAGAACATCATGACAGAATAATAAACACTTAGCAGAAATGGGTCGCGTGAGTGAGGTGTCACGATCAGCCCCATTGCTTTTGCCCTCCTCTGTTATCTCTGTGGGCTTGCTGTGCCTGCAGGGCATACATACAGACATAGATGCTGGGTTTAGTTTAGTTTCTTAAAGTGAACATCTCATGCAGATATTTCGAGCTAAAGCACTACCAAATTTGCACCCTTTCCCATTGCGAAGTCTAACTTTTGGATAATGTAAAGAGATAAAAAAAGAGAATAATGTAACAAAATGTAATTATGACGTCATTCAGTATTATTTGTGCACCCGGATTTCTCTGATACTGAATCTCAGCTGAGCAGCTTCGCATATTATCTGTATGTATTTATTTTATTGGTTATAAAAGCAATGTGCCTTCCTTTTCCTCGATGGAGCAGAGAGGCACAGTGTGCACTGTTATTATCAAGACATACATGTGTACTGTGTAAACAACATTTGTGAACAAGCCTTCTTATGTGACGTCACACACCGCCACCTAGCGGCATTGTGATAGAAACACAAACGTATCGCTCCCACTAAAAACTGACTTTTTAAAAGGACGTTACGAAAACGAATTGCACATCCAAAGTAACACAAAATAACGCCACATGATGTTACCATTTCGCATGGTTTACCAATAAAATAGTGTTTCGTAAAGTACATATTTCTCAATTCAATCTAAATCAATAGAAAGCTCGTTTGAAGACTAAAGCTTCCGTCTAACGAACTATATAGGCTACTGTATGTTTGATAAAAGATACAAAATAAAATAGCATATATAATATATTTATTTAATAACATAAATATCGACACCGTTCCTTATTGAAGAATATGCACCCGATTAACAGTTAACTGTCCTATAATTTCATTGTCATTGTTTATATTGTTTATAAGAACCACATTAATATAGAAGAAGCAAACGCAAAGAACTGGACAGAAGATCATGTTATAAGGTGAACAACCCTTTTATAAGTCCATTAAATGAAAGGAAGAACGACAGATAAGGGTCAAGAGTTTGCCCCTGTCCGGGGTCCTTTCATAATGACGATCTTTGCCTCTCCATCAATGTCATCCATGATTTTCTCCTGTTTCACTGAGAGAATGGTGTAGCTGACTGATGAAGGGATGTTATAGTTAAGGACAACGTGCGACACAATTTTAACGGAGATTATTAATGTAAGACACATACAATTAGCAGTACAGTACTATATTTTATACTTATACTGGAAGTAGTTGCGTCTGTCAAACATCATCAAAGGATACACAAACCCACCACAAAAGCTCCGATAGCAAGTCCTGTGATCACATTACGGCTTCGGAGATGTTTTGAGTGTTTCTTCCAGTGCTCGAGCTCCAACTGTCTCTTCACAAGTTGTTTTTGAGAAGGCGTGAGAGGTTTAGGTGTCACAGGAGTCTTGCCCTCCATTTTTGTTCCTTGGCGTTTCCTGCTCTGTGACGTAGCATCCGTATGATACGTAAATACGTCACAGATTGCAGCGTGCATATCGCAACCAGCAGGTGTCGCAGGTGTTACACAGGTAACCACTGGCCATTAGGCACAGTCTTACAACCAGTGTTGGGTGTAACTAGTTACTAAGTAATTAGTAACTGTATTTTAATTACTTTTCCCTTGAAAAAGTAAAGTAAGGGATTACTCATATGTTTTCTGTAATTTAATTACAGTTACTTTTGATGTACTTAAACTAAATACTTGTGTTCAATAGTGTAATTGACATCAAAATTCAAAGTCTTACTTTAAAATCTGTGCTCATATTTGTTATATTTTGGTCAGTTAATAACATTATTTATTTGAATGAATTAAATAAGCCGTTTCATGTCTATCCTTTAATCACTTAACTAAGCAAGGTCGATGTAGGATATAGAAAGTAATTAGTAATGAGTAACTAAATACTTTTTGGACAGAGTAATTTGGACAGTAATCTAATTACACTATTGAATATGTAATGAGTAACTAGTAATTAATTACTTTTTCAGAGTAAATTACCCAACACTGTTTACAACACATATTATGGTTAAACCATGGTTAGTGTAGTAAAACCATAGTAATCACAAACTAACATGGTTTTACTACACTAAGTACAACAAACAAACGTAAAACAGTAAAATAATGGGTAATGAGTATACATATATATTTATGAATTTGTGATTATGGAAGTGTTTCAATTTGTAGTTTTGAGTGGAGACAGTAAAGAAGGGGACTCAAGAAAGAAAATAAAACCACATTTATTGAAGTACATAGCATAGATGTCGGTTGATAAATGTACGCACTTCCAATTTTTGTGTTTCTTCAGCATATGCATTAATAATGACTGCATATGACCACTGCTGTAATACTAAAAAATAAAACGTGGCCTATTTGATTTCAGTGTAAAAACTATGCACATATTTGCACAAAATTAAATATGCTGAATTCACTTTATTTACAGGATTTTATCTCTGTAGCAGTTGCCAATTATTTTCTAAACATATTTTTATAGAAACATGTGTAAAAAATATGTACAGCTTTCATCTACAACCGCAAAGTTTGTATTTAACACTCAATGCACTGTCAACATGCATTAGGCTCAAATGTTCATTGTGTTCCTTTTCATACGTCTGAGCATTGTACGGGCAATGTTTTACAATGTTTGATTTTAAAGGTTGCAGGCAGAGAAAAATGTTTATTAGGTTAGTCATACAGTAAGTAAAACACTTTTATTTTAACAGCAGTCCCGCTTTGCTCATAAATAAAGTTTATGGTACTTCCACCCACACTCAAATTTTTGTTCCGAAAAAGAATAACAACCCTTTGTGTTGTGCTCATTCACCCTACAGTAGGCAATCTCACAAGAGATTTTGTTAATTGTCAATAATATATTCTATAATATTAAGTAAGGTGTACATTAAGTATATGCTGTTAGCTTTATTGAAAAAGTTATTTTTAAGGTGGATCGGGCATCTGTATCCAATTACAGATTGTAAAATAACAATGGCACAAATTTGACAGGATCTCTTTGATCACACTGGCTCATAATCCCTTTGTATTTTTGTTCTCATTGTTTGGGCAGTACCAAAAACACAGATCAGAGTAACATTAAGATGCAATGCAGTTCTGAGGCTCGGTTTAACAAATCAATGCAATCTTAATCAGGTAATGTAGTCCAGACAATGTGTAGTCCAAAACTGGTCTTGATGAGGATTGCCATCAATAGTTTGTATTGCACCTGGCCCATGTATAATCCAGTGATGATGAAAGACCCAGAAAATTCTGAAGAACATTGAAGACTTGTTGTTATTGGTTGTGACAAACTGTGACAGATTCATTATCCTACATGCCAATGTAAAAAAGTCAATATCCAATGGGCAAACAAAACAACATTCAGTAAAAATCTTTGGAGAGATAATGGGAACGTCTGAAGATTAATCTGGTAAATTTTATTCAGGTGACTCAGGTTTGGTGGGATGGGAAGAACTCGTTGAATTTGCTGAGAATGAGATCCACAATCTGGTTCTGGAAGACCATGTGCATGGTGATGTTGGACTCTTCCTGTGGTCGTAACAATGTTGGACCAAACACGATAGCTATGCTCTGGGTTGACATGCGGTTAAACTCGCCGTGATCAATCACCCTGTAGTAAACAAGGGTTTATGGTCAGAAAAGATGAAAGACATATTGTTGACGTTTAGGAGATAAAAACTGAGATGGCCATACTTGCGGAGATGTGTAAAGAGAACTTTCATGGTGTGATGGTTGGGCAAAGGCAGGTTTCTCACCAGATCTCGTATATATGACACTTTCTGGCTGTTGTCACTCATTTCTAGAAAATAATGCAAGTAAATTCACTCAACCAATATTCGCAGGCATGACACAGAATTTTAAAATTCAAGTAACTGCGATATTCCTAAAAAGTGTTCACAACCTTTTAAAATCAATTTTTTTTATCATTTCATTGCTTTTTGTCTATGAAACGAGTTTGATTGTGACACAATATTGGTTGTGTAATACTAGGATGGTAGTGAAACTCACGTATGGCAGCGATAAACTTATCAAAAAAGCTATAGGGGAAGAGAGGCTCAGGAAGTTCACGCAGGAAAAGCTTCAATGCTCCTGTGATCACATGGATCTCCTCCCACTGCCCGTCGTCCAGATCTAGATCCTCTTCTACAAACAGACAAATAAAATGAACACTGCTTGAAAATCTTTCAATGGGATAGTCAATGTTACTTTTGACTTGACAAGAATTGAAGGTTCGATAAAAGTAAATTGTAGTTATTTGCCCAGACGTGTCTGAAGCTCTTGTTTACCGTGATCAGCTTTATATCGAAGCTTCTGGATGACGGCCAGATTCCCGCTCACTCTGTAGAGTCCATCTATTTTCAAACCTGCACAAGGTTTAGACGACCGGGGTTATTTGTAGAAAAAATCGGATACTCACACATCATAACCAGACGCCCCAAAAAGTATATTTACCTCTTTTCTCCACAGATCTGATGCACTTTTCCATAAACCTGGGCACGTCTGTGTTTTCCCTGTGACATAGGGTGTCTAGGTGGCAGCCAAATACATTCTCTGTACAGAAAGAGTAAATAAAATGAATTAAGTACGATTCACAATGGGGTCACACATTATTCAAAGGTCCTGTAAGCACATAGATTTTTTTCAGAATCTAAATGTTGTTACTTATATTTATTGTTTTAATATTAATGATTAAAACAATTGGCAGTGAGGATATTAAAAGGCTGAAGATGATACTCTACCTTTAATGTAGCCCTTCTCTTTGACTGACTGTAGTGTCGGCCGTCTCTGGAGGAACTTGCGTAGTTTGTTGCGCACGCGGCCCTGTTCTGTGTCTATGCTACTTGAAGAACTCAGCCTCGTTGCTAGAAGACAAATATTCAACTATAAGTAGATCCTAATGATTTTTCTAAATAATAATCACTGAGTTACATCATAAAATACACGTCTGATGTATATTGGTATCAGCATGCCCATCTGATTTAGTAACTCACACTCAGACTTCTTCTCTCTATCCAAAGGCAAAGCAGGTTTTTCTGGGATGTCCTCCGCCTCATCCTCCGAGTGATGACTGTGGTCCTGAAAAATCACATTTGGAGTCCAAATATGATGCAATATTGCATGCATTTTAACTGGTGGAACTAACAAATGATTACAAATCTGGCAATTGAGATTTTTGTTGTATTGTATGTGGCCAGAAGAGGGCGCCACTCACCACTTGTCTGATGGTGTCCAGGATGATCTTGCGCCAGTCATGTATGATGCTGTCTGTGTCATACTGTATCAGATACTCTGTGCCTTGCCTTGTTTTTAGCTGCAGAGGGACAGGGACACTGTTACAGGTCTTACGATTAAACACTGGCTAAAATGATTGCGATTAGTGCAATACGCTGAAAATATCTGAGGGCAAGTCAGCAAATCCTGCTAGCAATCAATATGAAAAATATGTGCATGTTATACTTCTCGGTTTGTCCCATGCCTATAAATGAAAATTTATTATTATTAGCTGGTCACATAATGGCTAACCTCAAAATAAAACGGACCTAGAAACACAGAAACAAACTAATGCCTGTTTCAATTCCTAAACATGATTGTACGGCATTCATTTCAAAGAATGTTTTGCCACCCAATTCAACTTTTTACTTTTTTATTTTTATGTCATGAACATCCAAAGTCAAACTGTTTACCTCTAAAACGTTCTTCTTGCTTGACTTCTCTTTAGATGCCCATAACAGAGTCGCTCCTTTTAGTTCCACTGTGAACTCTGGTACGATCTGATTGGACTTGGTCTGCAAGAGTTAACCAATGGCAATTAAGTTTTTCAAAAATAACTTTTTTACTATGTTCTGTTTATGTTTGAGATTGAAGATGAATTTACAGCCATCCCAGCAGGTGTATATTTAGGGTCCTTGTGGAAAGTGAGTATTCCATCATGAAGGACAGTCCATGACTGTGCCCAGTTCTTCCTGAAATGACAGGGGCAGTAACTTTAGTTGATTTTAATTTTTTAATTCGGTTGTACTGACACAACGTGTGGAAAAAATGACTTGTCAGAGAACACAAGATCAAGGTCCAGGTGGAATCAGGAAGTATATTTTTATACCAAAATGACCTGCAATATCCTCATAACCACAAGCAAAGGAAGTGGCATATAACTAAAGGTACTGGTTTTATTCTATCTGATTGAATCTATCGGCCATTAGAAAGTACATAGAGAAGTAGTTAAAACAGAGAACAGCTCCTTTGAACATGAGGCCACGTGTTGTTTCATCAGAGATGCAGGGGTTTACATGAAGACACACCTTAGCCTCTTTCCGTTCTCAGCTACTTTGGTTTTGTTGAGAATTCCAGCCTTCTCCAATGATGTCTGCAAAATACATGAAATGAAAAGTAAGTCCAAGTTTTGATCCATACCCACTGCTCAATGACAAGCAATTATGGTTTGCTTTTGGGACGACAGAACTGAAGGACACACATTGGGACAGTAAGCATTTGTTAGTGCGTGTCAGTTGGAAACATGTTACACGAGGAATGATTGAACGTTGACAACACGAAATTAACAAAATTAGCTGTTAATCCGAATAAAAGTATTTATTTCTCAAGAATCAACAATGAAGTTAGCTTTCTTCTAAATGATGACAGGTAAGTTTTAGACCCCGGTTTAGACAAGACATGGCCCAAAACCCCTTTAAAAGACCAATCAGGCCTGATAACCCACATGATGAGAATGCAAATCTGCGCTCTGATTGGACAGGTTCCGCCGCCGTCTTTTGTCCTTCAGAAAGGAAACAAAACTTTGGGTTCTCACAAAATTCTTGGGTTCTCACAAAATCTGGACTCGGTGTAATTTACTGAAGAGAACCCAACCAGGAGTACGCAACTGTGTGTTTGAGAAAAACTGAATGGGCAGTGAGTGTTACACATGAATGAGTTTGGATGAACTAAAGGATATGAGTTAAAAGCTCCGCTGAGGACTGGAAATACCAGAAGTTACAATACATACGTGATGCTGTGATTCTGGTGAATTCCCTGAGCTGGATGCATCAATGACAAAGTCAGAGGCGATCCTCCTGTGCGACGGGGAATATTTGTGCTGGGGAAAGAGAAAGCAAATGAATATTAGATAGTGGAAATGGTGAGGTGGCGCAAGATAGATCGGGTACCAGATGTTTCCTTCCTTCTGTGGTCATTGTGGTGTCATCCGCAGAAAATTGCAAAGAATTAAATGCCTCGTGTTGATCTGAGGGTGTGTCATCCCACTCATACAAGTTACAATTTTGTTGAGTTGTTCCAGTAAATATTGAGCTTGTTGTGAAGGCACAACTATGAGGCTTATGTTTAAGAATTTGGAATAAATCATCAGAGCATTTTGTAAAATTATGTTTTTCTCACCATTGTTCCCAAATCAAATTGATGGAACTGTTCACCAGCACTTACAGCCAACTAACAAGAGATGTGCAAGCCCCTTACAAAATGTGTTGTGCTATAGAGCTATATACAAATAAGTAATATTTTAAATGTCTGCTGATATTCACCAAGTCTTCCTGAGACAAGTTTAGGTTGATTGTGTGTCTCCAGTTTTCCACAACAGGTTGAGCTTCTTGGTCCATTCCATTACCAATCATCTGCTGCCCGGGCGGCACAGAACCCTTTAAAGTAAACTAATGATGAGTTCAGAGGTATACAAAAAGGAAACGTATTTAGCATGGCTGAGAGTTGAAAAGACATTAACATCTTTTTGATATAGTCATTTTATTTATCATGAGCCCAGAATGACTAATAAAACTAAAGATTCACAATAAAAAGTCAAACACAGACCTCTGGAAGGCTCCACTGGCATTTGGACCTATCTTTTGAGTAGAAATTCGCCTTCCCTTTGTCATCCTTAGATTGCACCAACTGTAATCAGAAATAAATTAGTCTATTAGTATATTTAGGTACGTCATTTAGTATAGGATTACTTGCAATAAAATTATATATGCGACATTCTACACAATCCTACAGACCAGTCCAGTTCTTCCACGCTAGACTAAATAAATAATTTCTTCTTTTAACTTTGCTTTGTGCACAGGGGCATTGTCATGTTGGAATAAAAAAATGGCCCTGCCCAACTGTTGCAATAAAGTATCTTTATGTATGCTGAAGCATTAAGATGTGTACTCACGGAAATGACTAAAGTAGTCAAACCAGTTGAGGGCTTCCCAATACTTTTGTATATAAAGTGTTTTTCTGTAGCTCAATTGGTCATGGGTTCATTACAAATTCAAAAAGTATTAAAAAAAAATGTTGCATTGATACGGTGCATAGTTTCCAAAAAGGTGGCTAATAAACACTGGACATTCTTTAATAACCCCAGTCTATTTTTATAAACGTGTCTGTGTGTATTTCTTGTAAACCCTCATTACCTGTTCAAGTGTGTGTTCACTTGTGAAAACAGGTTTCCCATCACCCTCTAATGACCGGCTCCAGCCCACAGGCAAATCTTTGTGCGGGTCCATGACAGCCCTGGGGATGACGGCGCGTTTGATTTGGGGTAACTGGAGATCCTTAGGGAGTTGAGGAAGATACTGGGATTCATTTGTAGGGTAGTCCTCCTCTGGCAAAGGTGGCTGGAAAGAAAGAGAGTGAGCAAATAGTCATTAATAGATAGAGAGAGATAGGTAACTAAACTACAGAGCAGACCTCACTATATAACAGTATAACAATAGTCTCGTGGATATAATCTATATCTCTAAAATACCACTGTATCTAATACATTTCTCATAATAATTTGTAGACGGATGAACAGACGAGTAATATCCAGTTAAATGATCTTACCGGCACATTTGACTCATCTGTTGAAGGTGGAGGGGACAGCGGGTCCGGCGCAGACCAAGTGGTTTGATTTAAAGTGTGGTTATAGTAGTAATGCTTCCCAGTGGCCTCATCCAAAACTTGCTGCCAGTCTGAGCCCACAGAGTTGGTAGAGGAGGGGGTGGAGACCGTGGGCAAGGGGAAGGTCAAAGACTCCATAGCAGATCCTGGGAGGGGGCTTCGGGGATCAGACCAACTGCTCTGCCCTGAGGTGGGGTGGTAAAAGAAGTCTTTCCCGCTTTCTTGGTCAGTATGGACCTGCCATTCAGCAGAGCTGGGAGGGGTGACGAAGTCTGGGTCAGGACTGAGAACAAGGCCGGGTGAGGAACAGGTAGAGACCGATGAGATTGGAGAGCGAGCGCCAATCTTCTTCAGGTCAGTGACGTTGGCGTACACTGCTGTGTTGGGGTTTTCATTCTCAACCTGATGGATGAAAGGAGAAGAATTATAACATAAGTGACAATTATAAAAAAAGGCATATTTTGTCATTTTGTCAAGCTCATTTCAAATTCCAGATGTATTCTGGTGTATTATACACATTCTCTCTCTCTCTCACACACACACACACACACAGAACTCAAAGCATTACCTACAATACTCAATTTATCAAAACCTTAGTGAAAAAAGACAATATGAACAAACCACATCACATGGAATGTGATGTTAAAATGACATCACATATGGATGTTAATGTCAAAGTGAGGAACTAACCTATCTATGTCTTTGTCAGTATTTCTATTGCTTGCCCAAAACAAAGGTCTATAGAAAACCTAACAAAACAAAAAGCCAAAGGGAGAAAATCCTGCTGGAGACACTCCCTCGATTCAGTCATGACACAAAGAGGTTTATGTGGAATCAAATATCTCTCCGGCCTTCATCTTCAGGCCTGTAACCTGACAATCCAACAGCAAGGCAAAATTTCATTTACCATTCATGCACAGATCTTTGACACAACTAGCAATGCAGGTAAGTCCAAAAAATCTTCTATAAAATCGATATAGTGGTTGACCTTTCCTAAAGAATACATTTTTTTATTTTTAGAAATCTCCCTCCTAGTCAAAAAAGGCCTACACAAAAATGTTCAGACCCGTACACCTGTACAAATTCAATGAAACCTGTTTAGTACAAGAGAAAATGTAAGCTATTATTACTACGCCTATCCAAAAACTGGAAGCATCCACATTTCTTTTCCTCAAAGCACTCTCTGGAGATGAAGTCAAAATGAAAATAGAGTAGCCGACTGACGGTTCTACTGCCTGCAGTACATCTGACATCTGAGGAGTTACACAACAGACATGAAATGGTGGAGAATGAAATACTACCATACAGTCTCACAAAAAAATCTGAAGGATATGTCTGCCAAAGGTGCTCAACTGATCATAAACAAACGTTATGTGGCCCAAAACTTAACTTCCTCTAGACCTTCACAAAGAATCAATAACTGTTGATCATTTAGTTCAATTAATATACAATATAATATGAATATAAATTAAATATAAAATAAATTGATATACTCTACCAGTCCCAAAAAAGTCCCAATCTGTAATATTTTGTTGGTCCGCCTTTAGCTTTGATTACGGAACGCATTCACCATGGCATGGTCAGGGTCAGGTGTGTGTCCGAAAAAACATCTATAACATACCTGTCGACCTTTGCATGGATTTCCTAAACATAGTAAATGCTTTTCACCATTTTTAAGTTTTTATTTAAGTAATATTTGGAGGCTATTTGCCTCTATTGTGATAGGACAGTGGAGAGGTGACAGGAAAGTGCTGGGAAGAGACCGGGGAGCAGGTTTGGCACAGGACCGCATAAGACGGGAATGGAACTCGGGTCTCCACTAGCGCTATATGTCAGCAAATTAACCACCAGGATATTGGTGCCGACATTTTCACCATTTTTAAAGGGGTCATATGACACGGCTAAAACATATCTTATCATTTGTTTTAGATTAGGGCTGCAACTATATTTATAATCATCATGTTTGACGGGTGTTGCTTTTTCAAATGCACAATATAAGCAACTCAAACTTGCACTGCTTTTAGATCGAGCAGCATTTCCTACTGATCCCAGAGCTGTGCTTCATGGACAAGCTACGCAGTAAAATGCAATTGTGTATACAAAATTTAAGGTTAATAAAATGCTGTATTTTCCACATACCGTGCACGTTTGTATCTCCTCTTTGCCCCACCTCTCTGAAACGCACAGATTTTTTACAAAGCTCATCGCTCTGAAAATGAGGTCTGCTTTGATTGGCCAGTTAACCAGTGCGTAGTGATTGGTCGAATACTGCAAGCGTGTGACGGAAATGTAACGCCTCTTACCATATTTGGAACATCGGATTTCAAAGCAATTGTACTGCCAGGTACGCCCACCTTACTTACAAAAACATTTGGGTGATCTTATTCAAATCTTACCACTAACTGACGTAGATTTGTGGGGATGTGGTTACATGAGGCATTTCAGGCAGGACTTAGTGAGCATTCGCTTTTTGATAGAATGCATTTTTTGTTGCGATACTTCAATTTTTGCAATTTTACGTCTAATACATACATCGGCAACTTATAACACACCAAAGACACAGAAAAACACGTATTCGCGCCATTTGACCCCTTTAACACTGTAATTTGTAACGTTTACCTCTCTGTCACCACTTCTGTTTGACACATTATATTGCAGGTTACTTTACGTCTTATATATATCACAAATGTCAAAGTTAAATGATGTAAAAACGGATATTTCTCGCATTTTTATAAGCTTACCTTTGAATCAACACTCATATTTTATGTACTTCGTTGTGTTCACTTTTAACCAAATAAAGATGAGGAACTTCAAGCGACTTTTTACTTTTGTTGTTTACAAATAGTCATGTAAAAGAAGCTTGTCTTTAAAGAAATATATACCAAAACTTCCTGAATACAGCTAGACATATCTTAGAAAAACAGAACAAATGCAATGCTGGTCTACAAAAATGCTTATATTTCATGCAAATGATGCAATCATCCAAAGTTTCTTACAGAGCTGTCCCAGGATCAGTTGCAACCAATCCCAAAAGCAAATGTAGTTGAGAGTCATCTTAAAATAGCCCAAGTGGTAGAATTGTTGGGTAAACGACAAACAACAGTATCTTTCAAATGGACAACAGTGGGATAGTCTCACAAAAGCAGATGTAATCAGCAAGTCCACAATACCCTCGTTGGATTTCTTTCACAGCATTCCCACAAACCCCAGTCTAGCCTCACAATGCCAGCCTGTGTTTACTGTGCTTACCTTGCGAAACCTCAGAATGGCCTCTAGTCTGGGCATGAGCGTATGGCAAGCCTTCAGAATCACCTCTTTTACTTCCATCTGAACCTGAATGCCAAATCAAACTGGTATAAAAAAACAGGACCTGGAAGTGTATCAAGAAACGTTCTGTTCCAGCCAGATCTGGTCCAACTCGAAAGGTTGCAAAAGTTCAAATCTACACGGGAACAGGATCTGAAAATCCACATCCACAAACCTGCAGCTACTACTACACGAGAGTAATGTATGTTGACAGCATGTACAGTAAGAGGAGATTCTGGGTTTATCTGGCTTTAGGGGAGGGGCACATCAGATTGTTTGACAAGAAAGATGAAGAGGGTCTCCTGGGGGTCATACAGACACGAAAAAGTGCACATACAAACACAGAAACCTCAACAGGGAACCCAAACTAACTGCTGCTGTTGGGTGGAGGAAGTTCAACTCTCATTTCCTCTTGAGGTGGAGCCATGCTAATTAAATAAACAAACATAATCATGTGTTCGGTAAACATCCTGACATCTGCCAAGAAGTAAACAACACATGAAAAAAATGGCCAAAACAAGGTTAAACGTGAAAACTTTGACTACTTCAACCTATATTTGAGTCACAACCTTTTTTCTGTTCAATGGCTATGTTCAGAGAACTGGATGAAATGCTTTTTAGTGTAACCAAATCAAGCGGTAAATCTAGATTATAGGCCAATGTGAAGTTTTGCCATTCAAATAAAAACTCGACAGCCGTTTAAGACACTCCCCTGAATTCACTTTCAAGTAATCCCGACGGTCTCATTTATGCCTCATACACAAACCTTTTTTGTTTGCACGTGGTCATGAATCAGCACATTGGACCATATACAGAACTAGCAGTGCGAATCAGGTGTGAGAATATTCAACACAGTAATAGCAACGCAACAAGATGAATACATAACAACTATTTCTTATATTTAGCCATGTTAGACATTTGAGTTTTTATGTTTTGTAGAATGGATGTTACTGTACATCATGTTGTGCGTCTTGTTGATGACAGGTGTGCTGGTTACTTTTAAAGGGATAGTTCCCCAAAAAATAATTTACTGACCCTCTTGTCATTTCAAACATTTATGACTTTCTTTCTTCCACAGAACACAAAAGAATATATGAATGAAAGTTGGTAACCGAACAACATGTTTGTGTCTATATATAGATGTGAATGGGGTACCACCAATGTTTGGTGGTTTGTATTCACATACAAGATATTGTTATAATGTTTTTTGTTACATTCCAGTTATTACAATCTCAGATTTCAATTGATAATCAAAATAAACTAAATACATGAATCTAAACAAACTCATACCATACTGTACAAACATCAATGAGTGACAACTATTCAACCATTACGTGTGTCACTTAGTCAATCATTTGTGTTTCCTGGTCTCAAAAAAGTTTTATAATAACATTCCAGTGTAGTTTGACCCCAATCCTGATCAGAAAACACAAAGATAACAAACAATTGCACCACCACAAAGTCAAAGACCAATGTTATAGGGTTATTATATTTATATATATATATATATATATATATATATATATATATATATATATATATATATATATATATTAGACTGCTCATAATTGATTGAAAATTGAATTCATATGAATCAATTTACACTGAAATACTAGTTTTGACTATCTGGGGCTGAACCTAAATACAGCCGCATACACATATGTGACCCTGGACAGTTATGTTAACCAGTCTTATGGGTCAATTTTTAGAAATTGAAACGTTTACATAACCTGAAAGTTGAATAAATAAGCTTTCTAGTGATGTATGAGTTGTTAGAATATGACAATATCTGACTGAGATACAACCGTTTAAAACTCTGGAATCTGAGAGTGCAAAAAATCTAAATATTGAGAAAATTGCCTTTTAAGTTATTAATCAGAGGCACTGTGGCCGGCCATGCACTCACAAAAATAACGTTTTTATATATTTAAGGTAGGAAATTTACAAAATATCTTCCCGGAACATGATCTTTACTTCATATCCTAATGATTTTTGGCATAAAAGAAAAATTGATCATTTTGTCCCGTACAATGTATTTTTCTCTTTAACTAAAAATGTTCCCGTGCTACGAAAGACTCGTTTTGTGATCCAGGGTCTCATATCATACAATATTTGTTCAGTTCATCTTTATCCTTTATAATACATACAAATAACTTATTACTTTTAAAGTATAAAACATGAATATGAATAATTGACCTTCAAGCAAACCTTCAAACAAGTAGTGAACACCTTCAAGCAAACACTCTGCCCCAACACAACTCAATGAATCCTGAGCATCATCACTGAGCGGTACAGAGAGCAAGTGGCCTTATCTTCTCAAAATAACATCAGTGAGATCGAAATAGCTTTGAAAGATTTGAAACACAAAGCAATCGATGAAATGATAAAGCTGATTTTGTGTGAGAGATAATGATAGAGAGAAAAGCGTATGTCATTCTCACCGAGGCTGAGTCACAACGGTAAACCACAACAATGCCCTTAAGCTTCAACTAGCCTACGAAGTTTCCCCTGTTTCTTTCAACGTGTATTGTGCAAAGCGCTATACAAATAAAACAAGCTCGTTACTTCACTTAAAAGAAATGAATTCCATGACTCAAATGTATACGACACTCCATGTTGATGGTTTCCCTTGACTGACTCAAGCTCCAGTTTAGGGCGCGGGCAACGAAAGTTGATTTGTACAACATACTTTATTAAGTTTTGCGAACTCATCCACTATAAACCAAGCTGTTTACGGACCTTATACGTTTCTAGAGTTACAGTTTTGTTGCTGTGTATGATGTGTAAAATATCGCCAACAATACCTGTGTTCGATACTCGAAAATCTCCTCGTATGAATCTGATCTCACCTTTCTCTCCTAAATCGAGTCCGCCGCCCTGAAGTGGCGCTCGCGCAGGTGAACTAGCGCAGGAGCGCGTCGACCAACCCTCAATTTTAACTCTTTCTCTCCCAAACTGATGCGTTTTGTGTTTCCCACGTTTATGATCCCTTCAGGAAATACTCCACCTTTGTTTTGTAAACGTGCCCAGAGCCATTTTAGCAGTCTGCACATCGCTTATCCAAGCCGCCAATAGCCACCCCTACATGCAGTAAACCCATCATAATAGCCAGTATTATGTACGCCACGCAGTTATAAAATATGCTTTTCTTTTATCCCATGAGCTCGTGGCTTTGAAGTACTGACCACAAGGTCTTAACTGAAACTTAAACATACAATTACTGTAAATGAAGTCAGTAATGGAGGCTAGTTGTAGTTTTATAAAACAGCTCATGCATTACTCACTATAGTTAAGTTATTATGAATATCAGGAACTAATCTAAACATCTTCAAATAATCTGTTGCTGGTTTTGTATGAAACGTGTCAGTGACTGATTCAGATGGGTTAACAAAAGCTTTGAAATCTAGGTGCATTGAGACTGAGAGCACATTTTCTGCACTGTAAGTTAACTCTCTCCTCACCAGCAGAAAGATTTCAAACTATTACCAAACAAGTATGATTAAAAACATAGAAAAAAAGAAACATAAATCAGGTGGTGACTGAGAGAACATGATACATGCGAATGGATTCATTGGAATTCTGTCATGAAACTGACATAAATATAAACATTTCATATGAATTTCCCTAGAAAACCATCTCTGTCCCTGAGTTCATTGTTTTAGAGGCTTTTTGACTACTTCCAATTTCCAAAGTATTAGAAAGTGAGAGAGTTTATTAAAACAGAACAGTCCATCCTCGACAATTTCAAGCTACGGGATCATTGACTATGTTTGAAACCGAGAAGCTAAAAACGATAAAAAAGCAACTCAGCCAGACTCAGATCTATGTAAAAAAGCAATATCTGTGTTAACAACGTCCCTAGAGGTAACTTTATGGCATATATGCGGCCTGGTCTAAATTAAACAATCATATATACTTATATTATAAATGTTCTATGATATATCAAAATATACACTTTTAAATTGATTTAAAAACATTACATACTAAGTCTAACCTGAATCTCTCTCCCGTGTTCTTTAAGAGACGGTTGCTGCAACAAAAGTACCCTGTTGTCGTAACATGCCCTGTAGCTCTTAGTAACTGAACTCTTTGGCATGGTGTGATCAAACCTTTAAATTTGTTCACAAACATAATAAAGGGATAGGCACCCTGACAACCTGTGTAAAGCGAGGTGAGTGCACTATAAACAGAGTAAATGGAAATAGATATGAAAATTGGATGTAGGAGTTTTTTTATACAAATTGTCAGTATGCTCATAATGGAAAGATGATGGATTTGTCTTATGACGAATCAATGCAGAATATTATGCTATAGATTTCTCTCATTTGATAAAAATGCACTAACTATAGGTCACTCTGTCCTTCCCTGTAGGAAAAGCTATCATATCCTGTTCTGACGTCATGTCGGAACCTTATTGTAAGGCAATGCGCCATAATTTTCTGGCCATTGTTTGCAGGTGCTCTCTTTTGTCTAGCTCAAATAGAAAGGTTCTGGCCAACATCACCCCCCAGTGGCTAATTTTATTACTTTTCTTTAAAAAACTATGTTCTGTTGTATAAATGTATTTTAAACAAAGATAGAACAAAGAGAGAATGGATATGTCAAAAATACACCAAAAGTCTACAGGTAAAAAATATGTATGAAGTCCAAGTCAGTACTTTCTTTGTTCTGATAAAGAAATAGATATCTACTTTATTGGTTAAAGATACTTCTTTATATTTAAGCTAAACTAACTGTATTTAGATCAACAAACTGCTCATTTAAAACAGCATTATAGCATATGTGAAAAGCAACAAAGTAGACCAGCTTGCTCACATCTTTGTGTGTCAGCACTGGGTTGTTTTGTACATTGTTTTGAAACGGTTCATTGTAGTTAGGGAAGTGTTAAAAGTGTAAATTTGAAAGAGAAAGAAATATGAAAATGCCCTTGTTTCTGTCAGCAGACTTGTTCGTTCAGTTGAACACATTATTTTTATATACAAATATTTAATTCTAATATATTCTAATATAATAATTTCGAATATATTATTATTGTCAATATTATTTCATACAAATACTCTTTATCATGATAAGGTGTTGGGTAGTGCTTGTCTATAGTGGCTGTATAAAACAGAAGGCATATAAAATATATAATTTTAATAAGTAAATGTATTATTGTTACATAATTAATTAATATTCTACACATTTTACAAATTAAAAGATCTTTGTAATAAGAGTGTTTGCACGGATATGAGGCTGTACCTTTATTTTTGGTAGTGAGCTTGATGTGTTCGGATTTTCCGATCCAGACTGTGCATTATCCTTCAATGTCAACTCGTCTAGATTCAGGTCCCCAATGGATGCATAAATATTCTCAGAGTCTGGTGACTGCAGTGGTTCTGAACTAGAACTGTCACTTTCAGGCTCTATTGGGGATTCTGGTTCTGGCGACTTCTCAACATTCAGACTCTTGATGATAGGAAGTTCTACAGGTTTGACAGGTATGGGTCTGGCGGCGATAAGAGGGTCAGCTGGGCTAAAGCTCGGTACTCTGAATTTATCAGACACCGTTTCAGGGGTAGCATTAAGAGAGGCAGACAACAGATTGGTCACTAGACTCCTCTTCTTCTGCTGTGAGTCTGTATGAAGGGAGACGTGCCTGTCTGATGGTCCACCGCTCTTGTAAGGTGGGTCATGTAAATCCAAAGGAACGCCAAACGTGGACATGCGGTTTTCTTTTTTGTTGTGATTCCCTTTGGGACGTAGTCTAATTGTCACCTCATCTGGTTTGCGGGTTTCCGCCACGTCTGTCACAACAGGCTTCAGATCAGGGCTTGGAGGCTCTCTGAAGTCCAGAGGTGATGGTATATTGGGTGGAAGCTCTTTCACATATTTAGCGGGGATGTAAAACGGCTTGGCAGTTTTTTCATCTTTGCTCACCTGCCACCAGTGATCGTTGGTTTTGTCCAGGAGACTGTAGCGCTCATTGGGCTTTATGGACACCATGTAGCCATCCCGGCCCTCGTATTCATATTCAAACTCCACCAGTACCAAGCCTAGACTGTGTGTTGTTGTCATCTTGTCCATCAGATACATTTACCCCTTGCTCTCCTTGAGGGAAGAGGGTCACCTGAAAAGCAGGAATCAAGGCTCAGCGAAGGGCCTCCTGAAGGGTAGAAAACAAATGAGAGGATTAGAAGCAATAAGTGAAGAGACACCGATTACAGGAAAATTATATAAACATGGAGGGGCTTTGTTATTCATGGGTATCGTATCTGTCATACGCACATGCACCTGCTCTATAAATGAAAAATCAACAAGCCACTCTGGCTGAACTCTCAATCGGTCCAGCTGTTTTATTATCTTTGACTTTTTAACAGACCAAGACCACTCAGCTGCTCTTGCAAATTTCAAATATATTGCAAATTTGCAAAAATAATTTCTGAAAAGTGTTCCCACAATTATTTCTAATTAATAATATTTAAACTAAAAAGACAAGGCAATGTCCTTAATAAAACATACTCACATATGTATAAACACACACATATATATATATATGTTTGCTATTCACAATGCTAAAGTTTTACAAAATTTTAAGTATTACACAATTTCCAAATTATTAAAAATGTTCACAATTGTTTGCATTTTTGTATATCCAATCTGTTGGAGAACTAAATTGAAACTAAATACTATTATAACTATAACTGAATAATAAAATATTTCATAATGAAATCAAGAAAGCTAAACTTGAAGAGAGAACTCAAAGCAGTAATCACAAACAAATATTGACAGGTCATGTGTTTGCAGCTCAAACTCAAGGTTAAACATATTTCATATCATAAAAAATACTGTCATAGCTCTACAATATATATTATATTTCTTTTTATTGAAATTTGCGACATATCATGATACAATATGTTACACCCCTAATTGTGGAACCAAAAGAGTACTGCTTTTTTAAAAAGGATCTAAAACTTTCCGCACAATAAAGCACCTCACCCTTATGTTTGTATATCACAGTGATCTCATGGTGCCATAAATGTAGCTAATATGTTTTCAAATTCTTAGCTTGCAGAGCACATCTGTATTCAAATGATCCAGCTTATGACGATTCCAATATTACATGCAAATTTCAAAACGAGCACAATATTTTATTACATCAGAGCACATTCCAAGCTAGCTGTGCCGTTTAAAACTAACCGTGAATATCTCTAAACCACACCTTGTGTCAACAACAGGTTTGTAACTTTAGAGAACAGAGGCAGGCAGCCGTGGTGAGGTGTAATCAGACTGAATGCTGTGATCAATGACCTGAAGAAAGCAGTCTAGTGTGAATTCCAAAGCAACTCAATATACGTATTTACTGGATAAAGCCATTCAAAAAGATTTGTAATACTTTTTGCCATTTTATAAAAAATATCCAAGGGATTACATTGACAAAAAGGTTATCTGTTTAATGTGTGCTATAACATGTTATGTTGCTGTATGAATGACAGTGACTAAAGCACTGTGTTTGGTTTTACGTTTCACAGCTTGTGTAAATATGAAACTTTGATTTATTACATCATGACCACTAGTGTGATCTTGTTTTAAAACACTTCCTTCCTTTGGGTTGTCTAATGATTAGAGAAAGACACAGGAAGGAACACAGAGCTGCTGTCAGCAATATCACAACCTTGTTGTCTGCTTATCTGATCTATGGGTAGGCCTATACTATATACTTGGAGAGTTAATTTTCAAAATCAGGTAATTCAGGTAATTAAATTTCATAAATCATTTAAAGACGATTTAACTATTAATTACTGTTACTAAATCAAAACAGCTCAATTGCAATTGGATTAATATTTCTTTGAAAGCAAAATAAAAAACATGATTTTTGCAGATGAACTCTTCACCTATACTATACTTAAAAGTGGAGAATTGTATACTGGTCGTTTTCACCATCTATCAAGATCTACGAAAAATGTATATAAAGGGAATATTCTGGCTAATGTTTTGCTTTCTGACAGAAGCAGCTTTTAGATAAAAACCCTTTCATCCCAACCCTCAATAGCATTTTAAAGATGGATTTCAAGATGAACTTTGTGGGTCAACCCAACCCACAACGAACAACACACTGGGCGCATAAAACACATTTTTACAGTAAATCATTTATCTAGTTTTTAACCGCAGGATTTATTTCAATTCACAATTCAGAGGCATTTGTTCTGTCAGCTGAATGAGGTAAAACAGTTGCCTGTACAAGCTCAAACAAGAAGAAGCATCTTTTTGTCGGCATGAAGGTTAATTCAAATGTAGCTCTCAGGCATTTGAAAAGAAAAGCTTTGTTGTTTACAGTAGACATTATCAGTTGAAAACAACAAAAGCATTTTTTCATGCCAACACATGTCTGCAGCAAGGCATGACACCCTTAAATGCTCAACAAGACTTCACAAAAACAGACATAACTGTCCTGTTTTACACAGTTGGCCTATCTACCAAAGAAACACACAGCACAAGACAAGGAGGGCAAAACAACTGCTTTACATTTAATTCTGAGAATATAAATTCTCCTCATTGATATGAAGTTTAGCCAACATGGATCTTAGACTTGTGAGTCGATAAATGTATTTCACAAACAGTGCAACTGCTTGCAGAAGGCAGAACCCGTCTGACAAGTTTTGAACCCTTGGGTGACGCTCCTTTGAGTTTAACAGCAGAAGTGAAAAAAAACGACAAAAACACTACGTGATTCTTCATGTTAAGGTGGTTAAGCAAAAAAAACACCATCAAATCTACACAAGCTGTATTTGGAGGGAGGTGGTGTCCTTCCAGATGTAAATGGCTGCTAGTGTAGAACAATTGGAGGAGGTCATTCCCATTGAAACACTGTTTTAACACGGAAACCCCTTGTTTTTCATAGCTGGCTCACTTTGACCTTGCTGTGCTGTCTGGTTCTCTCACAGGATGTTCGCGACGGGGGAAAATGGGTCTGCGATGTGTTCACTCACACCAGCACCCAGCCACTTTTACAACTGCTGGCCATCTTTAGTTTTCAACATCCCCATTATGTAAAAAACGCGTCAGCCAAAACACATCCCAGAATAATATACCCAAAAAGATAATGATCGCAAACATACTGAATGTACTTGCTGAAAAAATTGATTTAGGTCTCATTTGTGTTCAAGCATGTCTGCGCCAGGTTTGAACAAGCAAATGCAATTTGGCAGCTGGAACGGTGAAATTTTCAGCGAAAAACTTGTTATACTTTCAATCTGTTCATCACACACAGATCTCCAATCACTCCACATAACTTAAAGTTCCACAAACTCCCACAAACTATTTTTAATGTCCTTTATTGTATTTTTTGTAGTATGAATAATCAAGTACGTATATAGAAAAGAGCTCTCCGCCCTGCTTGAGTTCCACAGAAAAGGCTAACCGTACAGGTTTGGGATGACATGATGGCAAGCAAGCGATGACAGTGCGTTTGTCGTTGTTTTGCCTCAACGTTGACCAATCTCAGATGTAACCACGCTCGCAACTAAAAATACCAAATACAAACAGCCGTGCTTTTTAATGGGAGCCAAAAACAAAACATTGACCTCAGAGGCCATGGTGGTTATTCTGAGGTGTGCAAGAAGCGAAGACTTCAGGCAGAAATGAGATCCTCCCTGGAATGTGCCGTGCACTCAGAGAGCTGGACCAGATCTGTGGTGTTCAAGTTTTCTCCACACCCACCAGACCAGTTACCTCAGGAATGCAGAAAGAGAACTCTCAATCTCTGTGAAGTCTACACGACCACATCCAAAATAAGGGATATTTTGATCAATCGCATTTAAATTATCTTACTTGATTAATGAACCTGAATTACTAGATTTTCAGATCGCTCATGAGAGCAATTCTGATGTCAGAATACCTTTCGACTTCAATCATGTTGACTGTTGGAGGATCAAGATGTGACACCCATGGTAAACTATATCATCACATAAAACTCACTGACAAAAGTCCTCCTTACATTATGCACTGATGTTCAAATCTTAAAGCAAACCGAACTGCGGTTTCAGAGCTGGAGTCCTTCTCTATTGAAACTGCAACTGGGTTAATGAGGGCTGACAGCTGTTTGTCACGCAGCAACACAAACAACTCGCTATTGTGGCTATTTCAAACAAATGCTTAAACTCAAACAAGCTAACAAAGATATCTTAAAGTATTAAATAGTTACCATGCACTTCAAATATCGCTATACTTCAAACTTTCAGTATTTAAAAATCTACCTGCTGAAAGGGGAATGAAGCGTCATCCTCTCTCTCTCTTTTTGTTCCAGTTACATTTGTAGGATCCGTCTCCTGGTTTTCTTCAAATTTCCTTTTCTTTGAAGCTCAGACTATTCAACGGTTCAGGAAGGCTTCGGACTTCAGCCACCAGCACTTTGTTAATCCACCTGTAGCTCAAAGTTCCAGTGACAGTTGTCAGTCAGGCCAAGTGCACGTCTCTGTGTGTGCGGGTGGGTGTGTATACACGCTAAAGCTTTGTGCCAGTTTCAGCTTGCCTGCCTCCACTGTCTGCATTCATTTCCTGTTCCAGAACTCACATCACAGCTTTAGAAGAGTGAGACAGTTAGCAACAGGAAGAGAGAGAGAGAGAGAGAGAGAGAGGGAGACTGAGAGAGAGAGAGAGAGAGAGAGAGAGAGAGAGAGAGAGGGAGAGAGGGAGAGAGAGAGAGAGAGAGAGAGAGGGAGGTGAGGCTATGGCTCGACTGAATCATTAGGAAAAAAATGGGATCATAGTGACATTCCATTTTTACCACTTATTCTACTCAACCAATATAACAATGCGTGTTGTGTTTACTTACAACCACATTTCATTATCATAATATAAACAAACAACACAGCCCAATATTATGCTAAGTTACCTTTGCCCGTCAGCAGACCTGGTTCATATTTCTAGTCCGTGTGAGCGGTAAACAATTAATCCAAGCAAACTACAATTTATCTGACCCGAGGTTTGGTGCCTCAGTTACCAGGCAGTTGTGAAAATAATCAATTTTGTTTCAACAAAATATATTTTTATGACTTTCAGTTTATGCTGATTGTGAGTTCTCAACTTCCATGAATAACACAAAGTGGTTGGTTCACACCCATTTGGACCCTGGTGGTTTCTTCCTTCCCTTCCAGTTTGCAAAACCTCTGACTTATTTTAGTTTGCACAGAAATAAACTACTAACTATAACTGCTTAGAGATCTCTGAACTTCACTGAACTGAGAAGAAACCAGGAAACAAGAGGTTACTTAACCTCAGATTTGAAAAGCAGTACAACATGCCCCACCCATAAATAAAAAACATGAGTATGTTTTCTGGGTGGGGCAAAATGGACTCTGTACTTTAAGCAATGTCATATTTTTCTCTTAGAATGTTTAGTATTTTCCTGGAATAAAACATGGAATGACGTTTTGTTAGGATAGAAAGATGAATCAGCTGTAGACATTGTCTACAATACATATTTTTTATCACTTTTTCAGTGAATCGAATGAGGAACAATCCATGTCAAATGTTACGATTGGCTATAATTTAAGGACAAAGCTTCACAAGTCACAAATGTGTGAAAGAAATGTACAGCTAAAACAACATAGCCTCTATTTTCTTATAATAACATAAAACATAAGATTTGTTGAAAGACCCTAGAAATACGTCAAATTGAGACCACAAATACTGACTTAAACAACTTTTCATTTTCAAAATGAAGCATCTAGAAACAAATTTTTCTGCAAAAAGTTTAACCTATCTGTCTGCTAACTTTCATTGAGTGGTTTAGGTTAAAAGTGAACACCAGGTTAGTTCAGAGCAGTTTGTAACTGCAGTAAAAACTGCAGATGAAGGCACAGGAACATCATCTCTCTCTCTCTCTCCCTACAATACCCCGTCTTCTACATCCTCTGGAAGGAAACCCTGTCTTTCCTGTGCAATGAGCTAAGCCACATAAAGTTTCCCATTCTCTAGCTATCTCATTTCCTGCCTTAAGATTCACATGCTTTTGCCTCCAACACAATTGAGAATGGATAACAGGTAGCGTGCTTGTGTGGACGCATAGGTAGGCCTATGTGTGAACTCTGCGTTTATGCATATTTCAGGACATTCAGCAACATCTGATAGACGGTGTCATGCTCTTAAACAAGTATGAACATGTCAAAGTAATCTCTCTTGAAACAGCAGACACCGTTTTAAAAATGCCAGAGGCTCTGACACGTTTCACCAGGAATTAAGACATTTCTTAAAATCGTAATATTTCACTTCAACAAAACTAAATCAAGCACATGGCAAGAGAGACAAAGTCTCAAAGTAGTAAAAACTAAAAACAACTTTATGTTGTTGTAGATAAATATTTTAAGATCTTATCAGAGTTTGATACATTATTAAAACGTGTAGAAGAAAATAAAGAACGAATTACACTGATTAATATTTTAAACGCCCACCGGTCGGTCTCGTCAAACCTTGTCGCTGTCGTGGATAGTAATGTTGTGCTGCCACCTACCGATAAAAGCCTCGTGTCGCAATTCAACAGAGGTGGAATAACAACTGTCAATGAAACTCAGTTCTGATGCGACCTGTAACCCCGGGATTAAAAATAACCCAACAAGTAACCCAACTATGGATTGTTATGGCACCTTCCCAACTGTGGGCTATTTTAACCCATAAATTGAGTAATGTTTTCTACTCAGTCAGTTGAGTTAAAACTACCCAACAGTTTTTTTATTCATGTCATTGTCTTTATAAATAAAAATAAATTGTATTCTAATTCAGATTATTTATTTAAAGTTACAATGTTTAAAAGTACAATAAATGTTTTAAAAAGTTTATTTTAATGACAAGTATTAACTAACTGTAACAAATAAGACAACATGAATTCAATAAAGTTTCGGACTACAAAATCCTTGAAAAAAAACATAATATATGTATTTAAATAGTAACGTTACACAAAAATGTAACAATATATAGAAGCTGAATCAATCCATGGAGATGTGTTATACAACACGAATTAACTTTAAGTATTGAACAATCTCCACGTGACGGGTTGCGAACTCGATCTTCCAGTGAAGTATGTACTACTACCGGACCACCGGCAATTTTGAAATACGCCTGTTTAGCAAAAAGAAAAACATAAATTAAGCACTTTTAAAGATAAATCTAACTGCATACGATAGCATGGTTTCAACGACTTCGGGGAACATTTATAAGGTGTCATGTTTGCGTCATGTTTTTGACCCACAAATAATGTTATAATAAATAAACGGTAATAATAACTCAGATGTAGGTCACATTTCAGATGAGAGCGTCGAATTACGAACAAAGGGAAGGTTTACATCGTAATATAACTTAGACTCCTACCGTTTAGACTATAACGAGCAAACGAAAAGCTGACGAAGCTCGCATTACCTGTCGTGATTCTGCCTCATCATCTTTCTTGGTCTTGTGGCAAAATCATGGCAGACAGGATCTCCTGTTTTATGTGAAGAGAGGCAACCCGTATGGACTTCCCCCCATGGACTTTATTGTTCCCCTCACCCCCTCCCTTTTTTAATCTGTCACCCCAACTCCGTCATCATGATTTCTTGTCTGACGCTGATTTTGTTTTCCATGTTTTGTTGGTTCTTGTCTTTGTCACAGTCTGTCTTGTCCTGTTTGTCACATTGAGGAGCATCAGGATATCGCTCCTTAAGGCGGGGGTTCTGTCGTGATTCTTCCTCATGTCATGCCAGTCTTGGTCTTGTGGCAGAATCATGGCAGGATCTCCTGTTTTATGTGGAGAGAGGCCTTTTTTGTCCCAATTGGCAATGCATATGCCCTCTCTTGTCTCTTCTCTGTTCCTGCTCTTTCGTCTCTTTAGTTTGATCGTTAATTAGTTCATGCCATGCACCTGTTGCCTCTTGATTTTCTCCCCTTTAAATAGCCCTTGTTTCACTGTACTGTGCTCGGTCATTATATGTTGTGCTTCCTGTGCATTCATGTGCTTACCTGTTGGCTTCATTTCCATAAATTACCCCAGTTTGGTTTAGTGTTAGTTCATGTCTAGTGTTTGGTTAGTCTAGTGTTTAGTTAGTCTTCGTTTCTGTTTGCCTGTGATTATTGTTTTACCCCCTCGTGGGTACTTGTTTTGTGTTTTTGTATAATAAATCCGTTACCTGTCAACCCCTTCACCACTGCTGCCTGCAATTGGGTTCTTTGCTAGCGTTTCATGACATTACCATTAGTAACAAATGGCAGTTCAAATTATCCAATTTTAAATTTTCACGCACAACAATAGATTATTGGTAAAAATATTGATACAAACCTTGTTTCTCCTGATAAATCCGACAATTTGAACTCCCGCGTCAGCTGTGCGTCAACTGTACGTCAACATTTTCAGTGAAAATGACCCAGCCTATAACCCAGCGAACTGGGTTACACAAAAACTACCCAACGCTGAAAAAATAAACCAATAAAAGACCCAACCTGTAACCCATCTAACTGGATTACATTTAACCCTGAAAAAATAACCCACTAAAATGGCCCACTCAACTCAACCCAGCGGTTGGGTTAAAAAAATAACCAACGTTTTTTACTGAGTGTAATCCGATGAATCAAATCAAAATATATTATACTCCAGATAAAGATAATAAAAATATGTTATTTACAGTGGAGTTAAAGGTAGTCCCTATGTCGTCTGCCTAGATTAAAACTGGATTGCGGACGTGTTCTACATGATATCGTTCCCTTTATAGTTCTTATAGAAAACAACAAAGATGACAACATCCTAGTACATCATCGCTTAATCAATTGCGTCATTATGTTAAAGAAATCCCTGAAGGAATTCTACAGCAGTCCAAAAACTTCTTACATTGAAACATGAAAGCGAAAATAAAAAAGCTCTGTATTTGAAGCACACCGGAAACTAGGCGGAATCACCATCGCCAAATTATGACATCACCACATGACAGTCGCATAAACAAAACGAATATAAAGGAATAGGTCTATATAAATATATATATTCATATGTATTGCCTATACATTCATATATATTACTGGAATATTTTTTATTGTAGCAATAATCATATTGAAATGCATGTATTGTGTGTCTATGTAATAGGACTGCTTATGAAAGTCCCAGTTGAACTCAAGTGAAATGCTGAGGTAATATCACTCTCACTAATGTGTTCAGTGTGAGAAAACGACAAAAAGCAGCACGTGATTCTTTCATTTTCTCTTTCAAAAAATTCCAAGACTAATACCGTCGGGCTTCCCGCGCTGTCCACCTGCATGGAATGCAAATTTGTATCGTGATTGTTTTCTGGAGGCTATATAGTCAGTGTCTTGCCATCAACTTGGTGTGTTTAACATTTGCACTGAGCTCTGTAGTAGCTACTATCATACATCAATAAAGACCGATAATGAAAACTTTGTATTTTATGTGGCTCATCATTCTCCCCTTGTATGCAGAGTCCAGTAGGGGGGAAGAGATCTTAAATATAAACAAAACAATTAGAGATCTACATAAACTGGTGAGTCGGTCTATCTATCTGTATGTCTATCTGTATGTCTATCTGTCTGTCTGTCTGTCTGTCTGAAAATAAATTTATTAATATGGTTCGAAAAAAAATGTGTTCACTCAAGATACCCTTTCTATCCCCCAGGGTCCAAAGGCATGCACAAGGGAGGTGGAAAAATCAACGTTTGACATCTCATCGAGTCTTCCAAAAAAGGTAGACATCAAAATACTTTAAGAACCGTCTTACTTTTTTAATAAAAACACCTGATCAGGTGTGTTTGATAAAAGTATAGAAGTCCATGCGATGATGATAGACACATTATCCAAAGAATATCAAAATTTTTCCTATGATGAGGAATTGAGGAAGGTTCATAGAACTGTCTTAAATTTGGGAACTTGTAAATTGTGTTAAAATGTTTTTATTATTTTGGGAACAGGGGCCCGAAGTGATTCCAGCACTAAAGATAGCACTTACACATATCTTTGAGATCTTCAAGAAGAAGGGCCATGGCCACTGGAAATCCAGGGTACTTGCTGATTTGCGAGGGCGCCTTCATCGTCTCCACCAGCAAACGAAATCCTATGAAAACTCCGTAAGTCAGAGACATTTGAGAGTTAAAGCATCATCGGAAAGTCAACACTTTACGACTGTTATTCATTGTTTTATTGTTCATTTAAAATTTCAAGATGCCAGTGGTAAGCTCTGAACTTGAAACGCTGGTCAGAAACTTCAAGAAGCTCGAACAATTTCTTACGCGAGAGGTAAGAGATTACTAGATTACTCACCCATTTAATTTGCTGACGTTTATTGGTCAACATTGTTTTCGTACTTGAATTATTTATCAATCTTAAATGTGATTTTCTTTCTTTTAGAACTTCACAAGATGTGCGTGGGAGATCGCCCGCAATGAGATTTTGGGAGTCATGGACCACTTCCAAAAAATCTTTGGAGGGAGAAATGTAATACTGTAAATGTTTGCTCTTTTTAACATGCTACTACATGTTATTTTGTCATAATTAATAATCTTGTCTTAATTTATTATTTTTGTCTTTTATTTATAAATACGTTAATATTTTTTTTACATTTGCACTATTTGTAAGATCATTCAACAAATGAACGAACGTATGATTTAACGAATGAATGAAGAAGACAATTTCTAAACTTTATGTTTAGGAATCTAACGAATGTAACATTGAGAACCAATTAATCTAGTAGCCTAATTGAAATAAATGTTTTAGATAGATTAAACGTTGTGTACTTTGTTAATGTATACTCTTGCTCACAGTTAATAAAATAATTAATAACACTATTTTATATTCTCTATGGGGACACAGCAAATAACCATAATGGTAAAGTAGGCCTATATCTAAGTGGTTTAGTTATGAAGACATCCTGTTATTTATGTATTTATTTTTTTAAATAAAAATGAAACATACAATTATGTTTTCTGAGACATGTTTCTTGTGACAACTTGCTCCGGTATAATAACTATAAAAACATCGTTCAAAGCTTGCACGCTGGCCCAGGCTCTGGTTATATGCATTACCCAGTATAAAAACGCAACTCCCACTGCTGATCGAAAGAGATCAAACAAAAGTAAGTATCGATGTGTGAATCCGCAGGTGATACTTTCTGACCACTCTCACGCAAATGTTTTCTCCCTATTACTCTCTCACATTTATTCAGAATATTGTGAGCGAAATACTTTTCTGTGGCATACGCGGTCAAAGTATGAAACATTGTGCTTTTCGTTGTACCTTCAGAACCATCAGAATAGCGACACTCAGAGTAAATATAAAGCCAAACATCTTTTAAGTTATTTTACGAAGAAACAAGCTCTTGTCTATACCAAACTTACACACACCACATTTCAAAATATAATCACCTCTATACTTTACAAATGAATGTTTTTGGCCTTATTTGTTATGTTATAAGAACAGTAATTATTATCTGAAATGCACACATCAGAATGATGGGGTTTCGGCTCGAAAGCAATCTTAAAGATAATTTATGACGAAGACAGGAAGTATAAAAACAGGCCTTTGTTATTAAAAAGTGCACATTACACATTTTGTAAAAAAAAAAATATATAAAGAAAATACAAATCCCAGTTCGCCATCTTCCAAATTACATCAAATTGCGTCATTCTCTTGATTATGAAATTGATAAAGATAATGCACATCTTATATATCTCAATAATAAAAGTTAACATTCATAAAATGAAATTATTTTAAACCATTTTTTTCTCACTTCACAGCTTTCCTGTAGCTCAGTGGTAAAAGCATTGTGTTAAGGTTGTGGGTTTGATCCCAGGGGATTGCAAATACCTATGTAAAATGTATAGGATAAAGCAATGTAAGTCGCTTTGGATAAAAGCGTCTGCCAAATGCCTAAATGTAAAATGTAAATGTAAATGATGAATATGATAGGCTTTGGTGCACAATGTGGCAGCCTTTAATTTTACATTTTATTTTTTTACTGTTTATTGTTCTTTGTCTTTGTTAAAATAAAATAAAATAAAACACATTACACCTGTTAACATCATGTTGGCCATGGACGCTCAGTGGGTTAACTTCTGATAAATCTGATAATTATTTATTGTGACATATAAAAATTCATATACAAATAAATTTAAAGTTTAAAAGTAGCTTTATTTTTAAAACCAACATTTTACACAGCGTTTTTAGCATCAGTGAAATGATGATGAAACACAGAAGGGATTTTTTTATTCGATTGGCCAATGCATAAACCAGCCCACTTTCACATGTAGCCTGGTGAAATCCAAGGCTTGTTCGACCTAGATGCGGCGCAGCAAGATGATACGGGCGGATACGAGTCCGCGAGGTTACATCAGCCAACCCCCTTACGTCAGCAAACAGAAAGTGAAAACGATTTCCTCTTCTCAGTTGAAATGTTATGGACACAAGAAAATACTATGGAATCACGTAAGTCTTATTTACCACAGGATTGCCGCAATTGGGTGCGATCAGGTTGATTATACAGTAATACTTTTGTTTTCTAGGATCGTTTAAAATGCTGTTAAAGAAGGAAAACTAATATTTGTTGTTCCGTGTTCGCTCGTTCACAGTTCGTGTGTAGGTAGGCTATTCACTGTATTGGTGCCTTAAAAACTAAAGTTGCCTACTAATCCCGATGTACCCTACTTCTTTTTAAACGTGGGTCTAATTGAATGAAATATTTTAGTTTATATTTACCAAAGCTATTTCTTATTGAGGGGGAAACCTTGAGGGCATTTCCTATTGAAGCCAAAGTGAAAGTGCCCAGCCCCCCCTTGCATACTTCGTTTTCGCTTTTCTTACTGTTCATATATATTCAAAGCATCCCAACATGTCTCTACTACATTCACCTAAACGAGATCGTAGAAAACATTATACTAGCAAGGATAATGCAAACCAAAATGTGGACTTATATTTTTGTGACATTTTTGACTCTGCAGAGTCTATGCTCTGCCTGCGACGTGCTCCGGCGATACAGGCTGATAAGCGATGAGTCTCTGACACTGCTTTTGGAAATGGTAAGTTTAACTTTGATTTGTTTAATTTGAGAATGAATGTGATTTATAGCCACAGTGCCTGACTGTTGTTTTAGAAACCCGCTGCAGTGTTTTATTCAAGAACTCTTTAAAGTATTTAAACATCCATTCAATTTATTATACTTCATATATTTGTTAATGTAATGGCTTAAGGGCTGGATTCACAATTATTTAGAACATGATACAGTTTTAATGAAGAATGTTGTCTCTGATGCATTGATTTGTTTAGTCTGCAAGGCATGAACGTTTTAGGGAAGTATTATAGTACAGATGTTTAAAGTTTGACAGGATGCGTTAAAATATTGTTTTACAATGTTATAGGGACCAGATCATCCTACGCAAAGGGTGTCTTTTCCTGGATCCCTCTACAAATACATGGACAATGCTAAGGTGGGCCAAATTTAATTTCTATTAAACAACTTGAACATTGTGAATAGTTTGGAATTGGTATTAAAATTGTCATTACCTTAAAAAACCACGTAAATGGTTACTATTTGTTTATTATAAAGATTGCATATAATTTTATTCACTGTTGAAGAAATTCCACTCAAAAGCTTCCTTTAATTTCACTTAAATGTATAAACCTGACTTCAAAAGCACATTCTGTGTTACTTTTGAATGTGGACATCTGTTAATAATTTCCGTGAGCTCAAGTAATAAAAAACATGGTAAAATGACTTATTGAGCACATACTTTTTTTAAGACTTATTTGTTATGGTATTGTTTTTAAATCATGAAAGCAAGCATACGTCACGTATTCACACTGTCTATACAATTGCTCTATGTATTTTCAGGTGGAGGACCAGGTGAGATTTCTTACCTTGACCTTAGACCATATTATAGACCTCATGGATGCGAAAGAGCAAATGAGTTCAGTAAAATGGAACCCCAAGACTGTGGACAATTTTCTCAATGTCCTGCACAGGCAGTCGTCTGACCTCAAAGAATGCGTAAGTCTTGTGTTGAACAAAATGTTGCATATTAACAAAATATTGTAAAATGTTGTGTTTACAAAGCTTCAATAGTAGAATTTGCTGATGATGTAATCTTACAGTTTTTGTTGATTGTTTGTATTTTGCTTGGTTAGGTTGCTCGATACCAAAAAGCTTCACATACCTTTTACGAGAGAAGAATAAAGAGGCACTTCAAGATTTTACAGAAAATTCTAAAGAAAAATGTAAGTTTTGCACAGCATGACAGATCACAAATGTACTTTATACTGGTTGTACCAAAAGACAAACAGAAAGAAAGAGGCGAAAATCTTTAGAACTAAACAAGGCGTATCTATTTGCCATAGACCTTGCCAAAACCATGTCATTGCCTGAATACTTGAATAATTTTTCCCACTGTAGTAAGAGCCATTTTTTATGTTCGATTGAATGTCACTTTGTAAAATAAATGTTTGTCTTCTATAGTAAATTAAATCAGTTACAGCACAAGTTTTTCATTTTGTGTTTTAAGGAATATAGTGCCTTGGCATGGGAGCAGATTCGCAGAGCTGTGAGAAGTCACCTGCAAAGAATGGACATCATGACAAGCAATGCTAAGACTCTAAAAAAACATCAAACCTCATGATCAGGGTAAAGAATTGCCCTGTGTTACATTCCATAAAGCAAAATTGCTGATCTGTGTTATATGTATTTGATTACAATTCTGTATACCATTTTACTAAGGTATTTTAAAGCAGCGTTTACTGTTTTATTTTTTCTAATCAAGACTTGAAGTGCTTGTTTCTCATACAAAATGAGTCAACTGAAATGTATTTTTATAAAAGCTATTTTTTTATGATGCTTATCAATAAGAACAAACTACAGTTTGCTTGGTTAGCCTGAAATTAGTTTGGGATGCAAACACATTTTGTAATTGTCGGATATTAAGTTATTCTATTTGTTGTCTATATTAACTTTTATTTATTTTCATTTTATTTACTACTTTTGTATCAGATTTTATTTATTAATTTTGTATTTATTTCATGCTTATTTATTTATACTTGTTTTTTAATTGTCTTAATGTCTGAATTTTTTTATACTATTTATTAAATGAAAAAATAAAATTATTTATTGAAACTGACACATTTAGTTGGGGTTTAAACTTTAAACATTTAAATATATGTCATATATGTCAAGTTATTGGTCTACAGAGCTGCATTGTCGAGAGTTTAGCGCCGTTTGCGTGACTTATTTAAACAATATGTAGGAATAATTGACGATGGGCCGTTCAATAATGCATTCATGTCTTAAATATCTATATAATCATTACAAATGCCATAAACAAAAGCAATTCAGAAAATGTTGAAGTGGCTCACTTTAGTTTGTTTTATATTTATATAAGGTTCATGATACACCTAAAGGATTATTAGGAACACCTGTTCAATTTCTCATTAATGCAATTATGGTGGTGGTGTAATGGTGTGGGGGATGTTTTCTTGCCACACTTTAGGCCCCTTAGTGCCAGTTGTGCATCGTTTAAATGCCAGGGCCTACCTGAGCATTGTTTCTGACCATGTCCATCCCTTTATGACCACCATGTACCCATCCTCTGATGGCTACTTCCAGCAGGATAATGCACCATGTCACGAGACTCGAATCATTTCAAATTGGTTTCTTGAACATGACAATTACAATCACTGTACTAAAATGGCCCCCACAGTCACCAGATCTCAACCCAATAAAGCATCTTTGGGATGTGGTGGAACGGGAGCTTCGTGCATCCCACAAATCTCCATCAACTGCAAGATGCTATCCTATCAATATGGGCCAACATTTCTAAAGAATGCTTTCAGCACCTTGTTGAATCAATGCCACGTAGAATTATGGCAGTTCTGAAGGCGAAAGGGGGTCAAACACTGTATTAGTATGGTGTTCCTTATAATCCTTTAGGTGAGTGTACATTCTATATTGCCTAAAACACTAATCACTAACAGTTAGACAGAAACATGGATCATTCCATTCCATACCATTTTCTACCGCTACCACCTGCGCCTATCTCAGGAGTCATCGGGCATCAAGGCAGGATACACCCTGGATGGAGTGCCAACCCATCGCAGGGCACACACACTCATTCACTCACGCACTCACACCCTACGGACAATTTTTTCCAGAGATGCCAATCAACCTACCATGCTTGTCTTTGGACCAGGGGAGGAAACCGGAGTACCCGGAGGAAACCCCCGAGGCACGGGGAGAACATGCAAACTCCACACAGACAAGTCGGAAGCGGGAATCGAACTCCCAACCCTGGAGGTCTGAGGCGAACGTGCTAACCACTAAGCCAACGTGCCCCCCAGAAACATGGATCATAATTCGGAAAAATACAAATACAAATAAGCATTTTAGTCAATAAAGGCAAATGAAACAGTCGATTGTCATGATAGTCAACTATATTTAGTTATCCTAGATGTAAGAAAATAAGTACAGACTAACGTCTAGGAAGAATTGGAATTATTCTAATAGCTCGTTATTTGTATTGTATCAAAGGATGCATGTCGGGATATGCTTAGCCTGAACACTGCTCCGAATCTTGCAGACTTCCCTTTTAAAGGGGCTTTGATTATACCACGGGACAGTGGAATGAATCATTCTGATTGGCTGACGAACGTTCGGCGTTCTCAGTCAAACGCACACCTAGAAGTAGTTCCAGGTCAGTCAACCGACTTTCATTGCCACAAATTTAACTGAATACGGTTATACTGTAGCCTACCATCCACCACTGAATACAGTTCTAACAACAAACAATATAACTATATTTTGGACAGCATGTCAATTCCAACAACCATACCAGGTGGCAGCACTGTGCTGGAATGTCCAGATGAAAAACGAAAGCGCACATCAAAGGCAACAGCAAACCACATGAAACAATCCGCGGCTTAAAGAGAACACCCGATTGGGTTAAAGTAAAAATACATCTGTGGGTGAGACAAACGGTCTTTAAATACACAGCATGCTTTCTATGGCACTGTGAGAACCAAAGCTGGCACAGATAACTCCCCTTCGTGCCAATCCGCATACTATCCGTCCTAGTATTCGTAATATTAGTCGAAGTAATTAGTATGTCCCAAATCGTAGTATATTACCGGATGGTCTACTACTTCAGGTAGAAATTCGAAGTGTAGAATGATGAACACTGAGGCTGCGTCCAAATACCCCCACTTGCAGTCTTTGCACTCAGGGGTGCCGCCAGAAATTCTGGGCCCTATGGAAACCAAAATTTCTGGGCCCCCTACATTTTTTACAGATAAAATTTACCCCAATAAACATGCCCTGTATACTTAAAAAAAGATACTTAGCACACTGCATAGTTAAAATGTCTAAAGATGAGTACAAAGCCTACAAAAACAAGAAAAAAATATAGAAATATGTACTTGTTTATATAAATGGGAGAACATTTATTATCTCAATTGCAATTGCAAGCACAACAGAACATTATGTACACATATTGACATATACTTTACATGAACAAGCTTTAGCTGGGGCAAACGGCTCAATCAAGAAACATCAGCTACTGTAGAACTAACCCGTAATTAAATCAGTCCAGGAATAAAACAATAAAGCTGACTCTGCATCTGTATAAGTCACGAACGCAGGCACGCACGCACACACACACCATATTATTTTTATTGGCCTATTTAGTTTTCTTAATATGAAAAATTTAAATATCTATTCTGTAAACTTTTGTTATTTTATTTATTTTTTATTTTGCAAACTTCTTATAGCCAATGGTTACTACAGACACGTTTTATTCAATTTTATATAATTTTGTTCTGGGGCATTTTATTCATTTTAAGAACGTCAAGTTTGACTGCATCGATCGTAGCAGCAGCACTGTCACTTCACAGAACACACGACACGGCAAACTGATTTTGTAATTTTTGAAGCGTGTAGATTACTTTTTGTAATCTTCGCGAAGTTTCGCGCTCAGGCTAACCTTGTTCGGCTGACACGGGGACGGGGAACGTGGGGGAAGGAGGACGTGGGTGTGCAGCAGCCGCTGAATCTGTGTCTACGAGACATGATAACCAGTCCCGAAAACAGCAGAGATGTTATTATTGTTATGGCAAGCTACCTTTCTTTTTGAAAAACTTTGGCGTTCTCTGTCTTCTCTTTCCTTCTTTTCTTTCCGTTTTTGATGCCCTGACTTTTGATGTGACATGTCTGCGTGTGTAACTGTCTGCGCTGCATCATAACAAGTCTAATAAGCAAGAGACATTACACTAGCGATCGTAGCTCGGACAGCGCAGGTGAAATGAACCATTGTGAGAGGGAGGGGTGTGACTGAAACAGTAAATACATTTTTTTGTTTTTTAAATATTAAAACTATGGTCAAAACGGAGAAAATACACATTTAGTGCACGAGGGGCCCAAGCACATTTAATGTATGTATAAAAAAGAGAAAAGAAATAGGAAAATAAAAAGGGGGTCTGCTCTTCTGGGCCCTAAATCAGCCAGGGCCCTTAGAATCGTCCTAACCTTCCACCCCTTTACGGCGCCCATGTTTGCACTTGACCACTTTCATGACGTATTTCCTGTTTATGGCTCTAGTGTTGTAGTGGGCGTGAAGATCCCTAGTGAGTATGTAGTATTTCTAACCCGTTGGGACACACAATGTGGTCTTTCTTATTTTGAGATAAAAAGCTGTTTTACAAAAAACATGAGTTTTCACCAATAAAATACGTAACACTACGTTTTACTACGAAATTATATGTAATATCTAATAATATAGTCAAGTCAGATTTATTTTAAACGCTCTTTATTTGTATTGTATCAAAGCAGCTGCAAGGAAAAGACTAAAACAAAAGAAGAACACATGTTTGCCAAACATTTATTTAATAAAGATATAAACTTAAAAAGTAGTGGTATAACCTACACTGGAAAGTTTTGAGCAACATCTCGCGAGACTCGAGCAAAGTCTTATATATAGGTTCGTTTGAGATGCGCCTTTCCTCGCCTGGAGTTTTCACCAATAAAATATGCAACACGTTTTACTACGAAATTATATGTAATATCTCATTATATAGTCAAGTCAGTTGTTTTTTAATAACTCATTAAATGTATTGCTGTACCCCAAAAAACTAAAACAAAAGAAAAACACATCGTCAAACACTGGAAAGCTTGAAGGAACATCTCGCGAGATCCGAGCAAAATCTTATGAATAGGCTTGTTTAAGATGCGCCTTTCCTCGAAATAAAGACGAGAGTAGGCGTCTGCAGTAAGGGGAAGAGTCAAAAACAGCTTGTAAGTTTCTCGCTGTTCTGTGTTCCTGTAAACGCGAGGAATGGAAGACATCGTTTTCGCGTTCTTTATAGCGGACGAAGCAGATGCAATTGAAATACACCTATTTTTACACGAAGACGAGGACAATCGCTGAAGGTGAATAGTGCACATTCCCTTATCCCTTATTTAAACAGTACATACCAGGCAAGCAACACATCATGTTAAATTGCTGTATAGTGTAATATAACATAATTATATCTGTGATTGTATATGGATAATGATATAAGCAGGGTCGCCGCTTCTCTACTTTTAATTCGAGTTATAATTATTTTCATCACAGCGTTGACCTATTGGCACCGATTTTATTTTTTATGGCGGCAATCAAATAAACTATTCTAGATGACCTGGCTGGTAGCTAATGTCAACGAGTGCTAACTGGCACGACAACTATAGCCCCCATTGCTTTTCTGTGGGTTGCCTTCTACGAATTACCTCTATGGTCTCGACTTTTTCAACTACTTCACGGATGACTTCGACGCAGAGTTTCTTTTTTCTTCCAGTACTGGATACTGCGTCTGTGGATAGTGGCAAACAACGGAGGCTGGGTTCCCTGTGATCGGCATAAAGACGGGCAATTTACAGGTGACAAAATATCGTGCAAAAGTTTATTTCACTAATGCAACTTAAACGGTGAAACTAACATATGAGAAAGACTCCTTACATGCAAAGCAAGATAGTTCAAGCCGTGATTTGTCATAATGGCAAATCACGGCTTGAGCTATCTTGCTTTGCATGTAAGTCCATATTAGTTTCACCTTTTTAGTTGCATTTGTGAAATAAATGAACTTTGCACGATATTCTAATTATTCGAGATTCACCTGTATACAAATAAGAGAAAGATGAATAACAATATACCAATTAAATAAAAATACAAAATATAAAATATAAAAAAGGACATTCAATTACAAAAATGTGAAAAGGTTCAAAACTTTTTTTGTTGTTTCATGTATAATTACAGTGCTTTTGTTACTTAAATTAATCTCTAATAAAAAATAAATAAAAAATAAAGATGGGCAAAATGAACTACTCTGCATATAACAACTACAACACTCCATCATGCATTATATCAGTCATCAAAAAACTTGGACTTCTACATCTTCCCCGCTATATCCACAGAAGCTCTAAGAGATGGCTTAATTACTGCCAGCATGGATATGCTATTCCTTCCGTCTAGTCTGCTGTGCACCCTGTTCCAGCTGGACATGTCTTCGAGTAACGGTACACAGCATCTGGATTTACTGTTCATAAACTGGCCTATCAGGACCATCCAAAAGCCTTTCTGAAGACGATCAAAGCAGCACGGTCACAGTACTACTCTAATATCAGCCAAAATAAAAAAATTCTGCAAATTATAGGCCCATATCACATCTGCCCTTTCTTTCAAAAGTAATTGAAAAGTTAGTTCAATTGTCAGTTACCTTCAGGATCACCTCAAACTAAACAATAATTTTGAAAAATTTCAGTCAAGTTTCCGTTGTGCACACAACACTGAACCAGCTCTAGAGAGAGTCACAAATGACCTGCTGATGACAACTGATGCTGGTTCACCATCTCTACTTGTCCCCCAGGATCTGTCCGCAGCATTTGAAACCATTGACCATGGAATTATCCTTCATTGGCTACATCACTCTATTAGACTTGATAACACCGCGCTTTACATGAAAATGGATAGTCACTCACCATCAACAACAACCTGACCCATACTCACCGCCTGTCTGGAGGAGATTAGCACATGGATAATATTTATCACTTTCTCCAGTTGAACAGTTCTAAAACAGAAGGCATACAAGACCCGACCCATTGGGTACAGGGCTTTTTGCACTGCAGCCCCCCGGCTCTGGAATGACCTCCCTTTACATCTAAAGGTCCCACAAGCCATTGAAAGTTTTAAGAAGTGTTATGTTTAGATTACCTTGTTGTGTTTTAATCTCTAGCTAACTGTTGTAACCTTGTGGTTATGCGTTGTAGCACTTTGAGATTTTCTTGGAAATGTATAGTCCTTTACAAATAAAATGTATTATTATTATATGTGTGTATGTGGCATTTGATTTGATGGATTGGCTTATTTATTTCATGGAATAATGTTCTGTGAAAATTAAAATGTACACCAACATAAAATACAATAAAGTAAAAATGACAACAAGTAGGAGTTAAAGTGCATATTGCAGGTAGATTTTTTTATAAAATGAATATGTAACCTTGTGGGATAAGTGTGCGTTAAGCGCACTGCCCTTTGGCATTTTCAAGACTTTGGACACACTTGCGCTCTTCCTTCCTGTCACGAGCAAGTGGGGGTATTAGGACGTAGCCTAAATTATACTACTACTTAGTAGTATGGCTGTTTTATTTATTCTGTGTTTAGCTAACACATGTTTTTCTTTTGTTTTGTTCTTTGGGTACAGCTGCTTTGATGCAATACAAATAAAGCTCTATAAAAATAAATCTGACTTGACTTAACTGTATAATTAGATTTTACATATAATTTTATAGTAATATGTAGTGTTGCAGATTTTAGTGGTGAAAACTTCAGAGTTATGTATTTTGTAAAACTGCTTTTTATCACATAATAAGAAACACCACATTAATTAACGTTACATGTTTGGACTTTCTAAGTCGGGTTATACTTAATGCTCACTTGGGATCTTCACGGCAACTGGAACACTCGGGCCGAAAAGAGGAAATACGTCATGAAAGTAGTCAAGTGGTCAAGTGCAAAAACCGCAAGTGTGGGCATTTGGACGCAGCCTCTGACTAAAGCCGAGTTTCTCCACTGCATTAATACATTTTATAACTGATGTGTCCCTAAAATAACAAATAAAGTATACAGTAAACATTGCATACGAAATAATGAATGAATAAATACCTCAATGGAGAGAAGAGCTGTATTTTGATGTGTGTGACAATCATTTGCCACATTGTTGTCTAGGCAACAACGGCCACTTCCGCTTCCTGTTAGTGTGTCCCAGTTTGTGCTCTATTTTTCATGCACTCAGAGTAGCTACCTACTATCTTAAAACAAAAACAGTAGGAGAGAACTTGGAAAGGGAAAATTTTCGACCACACAATTTAAACAACTCAAGAACAGCATAAGCAATTTAAATATCATTATTAAATTTCACATGCTAGAACCCAACCCAACAAGTACCTTTGATCCAGTGCTGGGTTAAAAATAACATTTTGAAAAGGTGAATAAAGCAATAAACATTTTGAAGTGCAATCCTCTCTACAATATTTGCTTTTTGTACAGTCTACTGCACATCTATAAAGACAAATTAATTTACAACAAAATTACCTTAGTGAACTACAAAAACAAATGTTTCTTGCAATGTGTGAGAAACGAAATTCTTAATGAGAAAGACTGCAAACTCTTCTCAGAAGAGATTCACAATCGCAACATTGCTCGCCGCATGCGGTCATATAGTAACAGCCCTATATGACATTCCATGATGATGCATTTAGAGGAAACTTCTATTAGTTGTTGGTATAGGTCAAATGTCCCTAGGTTCACCAATGCACATAACGAAATACTATGTGTTTATTTTTTCCAGATCTTCAACTGCTTAAATAAAAACCCGTGCGCTTCGTTTACGCTTATGATGGTGAGGACGGAATATTCCGCTATTAGGTAATGACTACACGGGCATTATTAGGTCTATACACTCATAACTGTGGTTAATGGAACCAACGCTTGAATATCGCTCGAGCTCGTCTGAACGCTCGTAGTCTGTGGTGTGGGAGGTGAACTATTGCATTCATCGCGAGCGTTCATGATGTGAGTTTCGCAATTGGCTACATGAATTTTGGTTTCCCACTGTCTGTAATGCAGCAGGTATTTGTAAAAAAAATCAAATTCATAGAAAGACATGGGTCTTACTGAGCAGCCAGTTTTGACTTTTGAGTCAAAGATGAAAATACGTTTCACTGACACATTTTCTATTTGAATCAGTCACTGCGAAATAATTAAGCACCAGATAAGGGCTCAATCTGCAAAATAATTCAAATATTTACAGCAAAGCGAAGAGACGCTTAAGATTTAGAGATATAGAGATAGAGATAAAGAGATAACATTGGAAAAAGGAAAGAAAGGGGATAACTTTTTTAAACACAAAACGTGAATAACATTTTCACAAAATTATTATTCCATTATGCGAAAAGCAATAATATAAGACTATAACAGAAACAGCTGAAAAACCCTGCATTTCTAGCCATAGAGGTGTCCTGTTTAATAATGTGTTAAACATTGGATAATTTATTTATCCTACAATTTAATTGTAACCACAAATAGAATAAATGTGAGAAATCATAACCCATTACAAATACAGAAAAACATATTATTTTCAAGCTGGATAAAATAAGGTAGATATTTAGATTTGAAATTTGATTACATAGATAGATAGATAGATAGATAGATAGATAGATAGATAGATAGATAGATAGATAGATAGATAGATGGATGGATATGACTTACTGTTCCCAACCACAACAAAAGAGCTGCTTTGCGCTTTTCGATTTCTCTTTCCCCTCACCACGGAATTTTTGGTCCGTTAAATCATAGATGCATACTGTCTGTAGCCCTATAAAACGGATGATCAGACATGTGAAGATAATGTCAGCAAGTAGTTTTAACAGTGTCCGTGACCGAGTGTTACATTTAACAGTATTCATTCTTAGCACGGATCTTGAATTCGTTCACATCATGAAGCTTCAGTGCATCGCTTTTCTGTGTTCCTTTTTTGTCTGCGCGCAAGTTTGCTCGATGCCAACAAATTGTCGTCTTCGGTGGAAACTTGTGAAATCAGCTCACAATCTTCTTAAGAACATGGTATGTTGATACTTACTTGTACAATTACTTGTCAGACTATTTAACATAAGACAATTAACGTTTAACATAGTAGCCTAAACATATGATGATATTTCTGGTAAAACTGAAAAAAATGGTAAAAGATTCGCCAAAAACATGATATACTTTTACTGGGCTATTTATACGTTTATAGTATAATGATGTATATGATAACAGAATTTTCATTTTTGGGTTGAGTATCCCTTTAAAGTGACTTAAAGTGCATTATGAGGTATATGTTTTGTTTTTTCTTTTCTTTCTACTGTCTTGTATGTCCTAATCAGATTATGTCTGTGTTATAAGGGAGGTCTTTTTCCTCGTGAATGCTTGGATGAAATCGTCGAGATGAAGTTTCCCATATCTGATCTGCAATCTAAGGGCTTAAATCAGGTGAAATAAATTATAAAAGAAGACTCACCTAACGTAGCCAGACATACCTTAAGCAAACAATTAAGCAAATAATGATTTCTGTTGTTGCTATTTTTGCAGAAAGTCAGTGTTGCGAAAACAGTGTTTAAAATTATGGAGCACATAGACACTCTGTTTGCGAACGACACTCTCCCAGAGTCCTGGGACCATGAGAAAGCAGACAATTTCCAAAACATAGTTTACCGTCTAACTGAGGAGAACAGATGTGTGAGTACAAAAACATTTTTCTACATAAGCTACTTTTATATATGGCTATGTGAACACAGCTGTAATTGTGTCATAATTCTTTTTCATGTATAGATTTGGGATAAGAGGAATAGCCACTTGGATGATTTTTCTGCAAGAGACAGTCATCTAAAAACCTATTTTGAAAAATTAGCCACTCTCCTAAGAGACAAGGTACACTATTCCTACCTTATAAAAATTCTGTGTATGCTCTGCGTACCAAGCTTTCATTCAAATGAAAACTCAACACAATAACTGTTATTATAACCCATACAATTTTCACCCTTTTTCTCTGTTAGGACAACAGTCTCTGCGCTTGGGAGGTTATTCGCAAGGAGCTCTTGGATGTTCTGAGTTTCGTTAACTTATCCAAAGTGTAGTTTTTTAATTAATTAATTAATTTATTTATATATATATTTATTAATTTATTAATGTATTTATTTATTAATTTATTAATTTATTAATTTATTAATTTATTAATTTATTTATGTATGTATTGATTCAATTTATTTATTATTTAAAAAAGCAATGACATACGTGTTGCACTCAATAAAACTATTGTAACACTAAATTATTTATCTTGGTTTTCAACTAATTGAACACACTGCACAATACTTTAAATTATCTTGACCACAGATTTGTTACATTAAGCATGTAAAGTGTGAATATGAAGTTAATGAGAAATATGAATGCACAAATAATTGATAAAGGAGAAGAAATACACAGTTGTACCATATGTAGGCCTATTAAAAATATTGGGTTATTTCAACCCATCACTCGGTCAGAAATGGACAAACCCAGGCGATTGGTTATACATTAATGCTGGGTTGTTTCTGAGCCGGTATAGGCTTTCCTTATACTAAAATACATAAATAATAAAAGTGCTCATACATGAATAAATCAATAATATGCACCACTATGTAAATTCTGGTCGATAACTATAACCAAGTCTACATTACACTGGTTAACGATTCTTTAAACTTCAAACATTTCTGGTATATTTTTATTTAATAACCAAATTTGCATCATAGTAGTAGGTGTTATAATCCCACTATTTCAGCACAGTTTAATTCCCCAATAGTACATTTCCTACGCCTTATGCATGAAAGGGGGAGCAGTCAAGAATATGAAAAGAGGAAAGGAGGTCTGAGGTTTGACTGGGTTCATCGGGTAGGCATCCTCTGTGTTTGGGGGATATTTGAATATAGAAATACATAGCATATTTATACTTACATTTCCTTGCTATTATCAGAGAGACATCTCATGAGTTGTGTGTCTGATCCCACTTTCATCACATTCATCATGGGCCTTTTGGTGAGGTGCTGCTGACAAGGCCCTTTGTATGGTTCCCATCAATGTCACACATCGTCAGTTGTGCATCTCAGCCTCATTGGGTGTTTCTGCCCATTATCACAAGACAACGTCACCCAAGGGAGGCCCACCGCAGGTTGATCAGACCTGGGTGTGTGTCGCATTGTTACAAGGTCACCTGGCAGCAATGTGTCCTGGAAATTCCAGGTGCAACAATCAAAAAAGCTCTAATTGTTTTATACATTTTACTATTGATCTTATGACCTCCTGTTTGAAGAGAAAATAAGATTATTGAGGTGAGACTGAGGATGACCTCAAAAGCCACCCCTTCATCATATCTTTATCTCCATTTCCTCTCCCCTTTGCTGGTGCAAGGACAACATTTTATTTATGGATTTTACACTTCAAGGTCTTAAACTAATGAGCGGAAAAGGAGTAGCAGGCATACTAGTACAATTGTACAGTTTGTTGGTTTCTTTGAGCACACAGTTCAAATATCCCACTGTATGCATGCGCATAAAAGTAACGTAAAAATCTACACAGAACTAGCTCCGTTTTTTATTCATTACTGTGAAATTATATTTGATGATACCTGGTAAACCATTGTATATTGATGCACACAGAAATAAAAAGTTCTGTTTAAAATCAGGACAAAGAGAGCAAATGAACAATGAATGTGCATCTAGACAGGATGTGTTGTTCTCCAAGACAGTGCAAACAGAAAGGATGTGTGCATGGGTTAAGTTTGAATGCTTTAAACTGTGACCGTCTAAAACCAGTATCTCTTAATTATGCTGTAATGACTGCTATAAATAACATCTGCTGATGCAAACAAATGACTATGCAGAAACTTGTGAAGTAACAGCAGGAAATTTATAGGTCACATCTCTGAAAGACTGGAGATCAATCTCAATATTTCACATGCTAGAAGCAAATCATATTTTACTATTTATTATTCATCCCCCACTTCATTAACTTAATCTTTTTCAATCAGGTTCCAAAAGTCAAATGCTTTCAAAGTAAGAGGAGAATCCAGAATCAGTGCATTAAAATATTTATTTTTCAAAGATTTTCCACAATAAATAAAACATAAATATGTAAAAAATAGTGTAATATAAAAGTACAATTACAGTAAAATATTTAACCGTTCAATGCTGAATGGAATTGTTTTTTCGTTACGCCGACCAGGCTTACACAATAAATAATTAATAAATACAAATAAATAAATAAATATAACTAAATTAAATCAAGCAAATCAATAAAAATCTTGGTCTCATAGCATATTGTCCTTGTTGTGGTTCAATATGTGGTTCAGTATGCGGAGAACCTCCTTTCTCAAAACTTCCCAGGCGCAGTAACTGAAATTCTGCAGAGACATTGAAAATGACATTCAGCATCAAAAACTGTTTCTGATGTAAGACCTATACAAACAAAGCTTATAGTATGGGGAAGCAGTCTTACCTTTTTCTTCAAATTGGCGGATATGGTGTCAAAGTAAACTTTGAGCGCAGCATCTCTGTCCAAATCCTGTCCAGTTTCGGATTTGCTCAAGATCTTCATGACAAAAACAACCAATAAATTATAGCAGAAATAAACTTATGCGAGGATTATTCGCATATTGCAAGTTAGTTTAATTGGGTGTCCCTTATATGAAAAAGAATGAAAAGGTGAATTTTCTCTTACGCATTTGGTGTCATTAATCTGGCGGTATATGGTGTGCAAAAATCCGTCTAATTTTTCTTTATTCCACTCGTCAGGAACATCATCGTTCTCAAACAGAGCGTCAATATTCTGCAGTGTCTGGTAAATGGCCTTCTCGACTCCAACCTGATTTAATAACAGGAGTACAACGAAAAGTTAACAGAAATACCAATGCAGCCTAAAAACTGTTTAAAATAGTCGATTCACATGTTACCTGTTGCGTTTTGTTTGACTCAAAAACATTTTGAGGGAACGTAACTGAAACATCATCCTCCAGGCATTGTTCAGGAAAAAACCCACCCTAACACATATTCGGTAAATTTAAGAAAATGTAAACATTCGCCTCGTACTATACACATTGTCAAACTTCAACAAACAATAGGGCTTACGCCAATATTCTTACCACAGTATCTAGGAGAGTAAATGATCTCTCCATCAAATGCTTCTGAAGGAAGCAGTTTGTTGGAAACGAGTAAACGTGCGCAAAGCAGATAATGGTGCACAACCAGGCCATACGATGCAGCTCCATTCTGACAGATGCCTAAAAGAATATTTATTGTAAATCAAATTTGGAAAATATTCGGCAAAATATATTATCCATTAATTATATTGCTTACCTACTTGAATCTTCGTGTGTATCCTTCACAACTTGTTTTGTCGAAATGTGACGGATTCACAGTAGGTTTGGAGTTTATATACTGCATCTTTGATTTAACGTGAAAGAGATTTTGCGCTTTCCACATGGGGCACAATTTTCGTTACAAATTTCGGTTCGCGAGCAAATGGGATTTTTTAATGATTCCTTTTCATTTTATACTTCTTTCATTCGTGTTAATCCCCCTTGAGGACCGATTTACCCGGGTTTATAAATGCCCACGAAACCATAGACAGCTACTGCTTTAATTAATCTTAAAATATTGTGTATGTGGCTTCAAATAGCCAAAGGGATCAACGAAACAAACACACATTAAAACTAACAAAGGAATTCCAGTGAAGCGACTGTTGATTTGCTGTAACACCTGGGTGTCAATGATACAGTTATTATGTGGCATGCAGGTACATGTCTTCTTAATCATACAGGTGATGTTGAGAGTAGAGACAAATTGCCTACAGTTCTTAGTCAGTGTTGGCAAATATATATTTCCATGAATGTTTTTTGATTATATATCAGAATGAGAAATATAAATGTATTTACTTTGCAGTAAGCCTAACATGAGAGGTGTAATTCAAAGCCTACAAACCAACTATGTGCCCAGATAGTGTATAGTTTATAATAAGGGGTATCAATGCTGGAGCTCATTTGTATAAATTGTGTGCCTGTACTGTTATCACAGTTTTTCTCTGTTATTCTTGTTCTCAAGATACCTGCTTCTGGTTAGCTGTTTTAGATCATACCACATCCACAGAAATTGTCACTGAGCCAAGCCACCATGTTTTGTTAACATATTATTATGATTTATGAAAATATAAAAATAATGATTCAAAGTGTCTCTTCCATAAACCAATGCTAATACCTGTATATACACATATTTATATACATAAATATAAAGCACTATAATAACGAACATTTTTACTGTGAGAAATGGTTACGGTCTTCCAGGTCTGGTTTAAACATCCATTGGGCAGTTTCCCGGGAGGGTTTAGATAAAGCCAGGTCTGGGCCTAAATTAAATATAGGACATTAAAGAAGTTTTTTTACATACATAAACAAAAATTACTGGTGTGCATCTTTAGAAACCCATGAGATTGATATATTTTATCCTTCTTTAAGACAGCTCAAAAGTATATTTTAAACTGGGACTATATGTAAAACCACCGCACAAACATTATTATTTTGATCTTTAATAAAACCTGGCAAAGCTTTAAAAAAATCCATGAAAATAGGGCACACTATACTGTTTCAATATGAAGGAATGTGAAGTTGTTGTACCTGTATTTTACATTTTGCCCTACATTAAATTGCATTAAGGTAAAATAAAGGAATTGTACTGGTAATTTTCTGCCAATACATTATACGTTTTTTACGGGTTCTTTTACACTGTGTGATTTTTAGCCATGACAGTAAACCCCAGAATGTGTATGACGTCACACATGCTCTGTTTCTAGCGAAAACAATAACTGACATTAAAGTATTTTGGAATGTGAAAACGATGAGAGTGAACTGAAAGTGTCTGAACAGGTGGAGTTTAAAGTTTAAAATAGTACATTATGACAAGAATTAAACGTTGTTGGTTTTGCCAATCCGCCTAAAGGTAAACAAAGCTCAGCAAGAGAAGAACGTTGCACAAGTAACTTGGCGAACAAATAACATAGGCTACTCATGAATCAGCGACTGTTTGCGCCTTTCTTTGGCAGACACAACATTTACAGCAAAGCTTGTTTTTTTATACCAGAACTGAAACACGGACTCATTTTTTCCTATAATAACCAAAATGTAAAAAAAAAGAAAAAAGATTATTGACTCATATGATAAGACCATGCCCATGTGTAATTTATCTAATTTGACACATGGGAAATGGTCGAATTTGAGACCAAAAAGAATAATTTGCGACTGATCATTTTGCAGATATGCATATTTGCTCGTTTTTATAAACGCCGCACTTCAGAAAAAGCCAGTGTATCGAATGCCAACGAGAGAGTGAGAGCTGTGCAGGTGTTATTTATAAGCATTTCATGAGAGTGGGCTGTACTTCCTTACCCCAACAGCTGCTCAGCGACAGACACTAGAGTCTGCGGACTTTCCTTTTACTCCCATTCCTCGTGTAGGAGCGGTGCGAGGGGTTACACAGTTAGAATGGGCTTTTTTAAGCATGCTCAGCGCAGCGCTCTGCTCTCCGTTTTTCCACGGTCAGCGCACCAGAGCCCGACGAGGCAGCACGGAATAAGCGCACGAAGATCTCCGCAGTAAACTGAATTCCGCGGACTTTTGCGCTTTCTTTGACAAACACAGCATGAGCGCACTACAATGATGCGCTTTTCGCTGTGACAGATTTTAGTCAGTCTGAGGACGTATAATGTGACATATGAGACGTTTAAAACGAAGCTAACCATGGAGAAGTTCAGGGAACGTGATTTATCTGCCTATTACTTGAAACCACTGGATCATTTCAAATCTATTCAAAGCGAGAACAAACGACATGCCAATTATCTTGTTAAGTTTTATGTGAAGTTATCTTTTAATTTTGTTGTGAACATGCGGGAAAATGTCATTATTACAACTGTAATCAACATAATAACGTATTAACCGAACCCCCCTTTTCGCTTTTAAAGCTTTGCTTAGTAACATGTTCACTCTTTCATACAGTATATATGATACATGAATATGGTCTTGACATGCACCTTTTCTGATGATTCAAATGAATTCAGAGTACAAATGCGATCTGTTCAGAGCTAAAACAGTCGTCTTAGCATCTATCAATAACAAAGCTGCTCTGCCTCTTTTTAAATAAGCAGAACCAAGTCTGCTATCAACTGCATTCAAATATATAGTATAGACAGGCAGCATTTTAAGACTTTTTAACGTGGCTCTTAAAAAAATGGCCCGTTTTTTCTCTGGAGCCAATGTCCTCAAGTGTTTTTTTGTGTTGTCTGGAGCTCTGCATGGGTCGTACTTTCATAGATATATGTTAACAAACGTTAAAGCAAGCTCATTCAATTCTGATTATTGTCATGTGAAAACTTTGTCTCTTCAAATATTCAGGAATTGGGAAAACACTGATTTTTTTAAGTAACTGAACACTGTGTTGTCAAAGTTGACAAACTCTTTTTAATTATTTTCATGGTTACATATATGCAAACCCACAGACAAACATGAAGGGTGACCAAAAGGAACCATGAAATATGGGGATATAAGGTTTCTGCCTGATATCAACGACATGAAGTATGAAAGCCACAGCATTTGTAAATAATTTAAGTGTTAATAAAAACATTTTGTAATCAATTTATATTGCAATGATGTTTTGTTAAGGAAATATTTTGAAATTAGGATAAATAGTAAAATGAGCTGTTATCATAATCAGCAGAATAGACTTAAGGTCAATTTTTTACCTTATATCTATTCATGGTGCGAGTCGGTCCCCAGCTGAATCTTTGTTCCTATTAAAGTTTCTCCCTGTTTTTGCCAAACCATCATATAAGTTTTTCTTTTATTTGCCACTGCTGGCCTTGGGTTGTAAAAGTCTTGTTAAATCTGTAACGGACTTGAGCATCAAACACTGCCACCTATTGACGAAAATCTGACCTGATATATGAAAATATGTCTTTTTTCAACACCGTCCAATTTAATTAAACATTTTATTACAATAAAATAGAAACAGAACATATTACGAAAAAAACGAAACTGACTATAGACAATTCCTTCAAAAATCGGTATATTGTATTTTACACATAACGTTAAACAAAAAACTCATTTTTAAATTCAGTAAAAGTGCTACAAACAACCCTCTGTCATACTGTATTCAAACGTAATAAAAATGACAAAGTTAGAAGTACTACTATATCCAAAATGAAAATATTATAAATGACATGTAAATATCAAATCAATATACCTTTCAAGTTGTTCATTAGGCCTCCAAGAATTTCTAATGTCCTGACAACTCGGCCAGACCTTTACAGAAAAGTACCTAAACTTTTGAAAAAAATATTTGACCTCTTAATCCAAAGTGCCACACCTCTAAACCATTGCCTCGATGAATCAGCAATGTGTTTTGCAAGAAACCAGACAAACAGCCTATATTCTTGCTTAAAAGAGAGGAACTTGTATCACTTTGGTCAAACTTATCTGGAAATATTGCCATTTTATGGGTAGACAGAGCTGGTCTACAACGGGTGTCAATCCACGGGGAGGTCCCATGGGAAATCCTGCTCAGCATTACTGTCAGCAGCATCATCAAACTCATTCCAGGGGATGTCATTAACCTGGCAGATAAATTGCCTTATTGTTAGTTCTTTGATTGGCTGTTGCTAAACCACTAACCAACTGGACAAGAACTGAAAGTGACTGGCTAGTGCTTGTGCCTCACGACTATGGTTGCTAATACTGACCCCGTGAAACATAATCATACTTTTGACTTTAAAACACTTTCAATGAAATATAGTTTTGTGGTTAGCATTTTCAATATAGTTTGATGAATCTGTGAAATCATTTGATGAATTATTGATGAATATAATACAGGAAAAAAAATCTATATTTCAAAATGTGCAGAGTTTATGTTGCAGTATGAAAGTAATTTGTCATGACCTTATTGTTCAGACCTTTGAACTCTTACCTTAATGACTCCTTCAGAGTTCTCCTCTGGAAGAATCTCATCTGGATCAAACCTGCATTCAATTGCTACTTTCCCATTTCCTGTTAAACAATAACTACATTTTTTAAATATTTACCATCACATCATCTATGCATTCAAAGCAAAAAAAAATTCCGTAGACTGTATAATGAATGTAAATGATGTACTGATACAGATGTACTGATGTTCAGATGTACTGATACTAACCTAGGACCATGAGAAGCACTTTTTCAAAGGCCCTGACTACAGCTCTCTCTTTGGCTCGTTTCATTAGGGCCCCTCTTCTCCTCAGCTTTTCCTCTGGGTCTAAAACATATGACCGATTTAATCATGTTTTTCCATAATTACTTGTTAAATTGTGAATGCCCTTCCAAAAGCACTTTGCTTGATGGAAGCTAAATGTTTATGTAAACTGACCCCGTGCACTGTCAATAATCTCTTCTGCCACACCAACCCCCTGGCAGCTCACGCCATGCTGTGGAAAGGTCAACTCTACTATACAGCCATATTTCAAAAACACACCCTGGCTATCGACTTCTTCCGGACATCCAGCATCCACACACTTTGAGATGTCCTTCAACTGTTGACAACAGACTTTCAATATTTAATAGTCTTAAACCATCCATGAATAGATATGCACTCTGCATCGATTAGTGGAAAATTCAATGTGAAGAGTCTACTCAAAGAACATTGCACAATACATTACATGACATTACACTTAATGATTGCTAGCCCTTACTGCGATAATGCGAGTAGACCAGCCGCTGAAGCCCAGGTAGTGATTCGCAAGGTCCAAACATTTGGATAGACTAAGGGGATTGGATGTATAAAAGGCGAGATTCTGTTTTGTACTCAGTCTGACCTGGGTGGTTGGCAGAAAGACAGAAAGGGAATGAGATTTACCATACAATAAAATAACATGCTTTGACATTTTTGACAGAAGATATGACTACAGCTGTATCTGTAACCCATACTGCTACCTTTAGAGGATAGTTCTGAAAGAGAGACTGTTTGTCAGTGGCCCGCTGCGCTTTGGAAGCTTGTGCTGCAGAGTAGAACTTCACCAGCGCGTAGAACCCCGGTTCTGCCACCGTGGCATTAGGACACACTTTAACCAGATAGAGAGCTCCAAATGCCGAATAAACACTCCAAAGGGATTCCTGAAATGGTGAGAAGTTTGACCTAAAGCTGTGCGATTTACACTATAATGGTGATTTTGCAAGGAAAATCCAGACCAAAACTGAGCTACTATAGACCAAGGAGGATGGTTGAATCTCTTGAGAAAGAGATGGGTTTTAATGGCATGTTTTGTGCAAAATACGACTGTATTTGAAAACCAACAACATTCTAGTCATATTTTTCTACCATATTTGTGTAATATTCTCATTCATTAAAACAATGCTCAAATATCACATAGCAGGAAGGCTCACAGGAGCTAAATAAACCGTATTCTTCATGTACTAAATTAACAGCATATTGGTTTTTATCAAACAGTGCTTTATATTACACATTGAAAGTGTTACGTAACAGTGCACGTTGTTTAACTTACAAAAATATGTGCCTCTGAAAATACCGGCTGTATGTCCCAGATAAAAATAGTTTTGTTGTTTTCGACAGGAACTTTGAACTCAATGATATCGACCTCAATATCCATTGAAATACGGTCTTTAAATATTGATAAAAATTAACTAATAGTGACCACAGTTCTTTCCTTCACTTCCGTAAACAGAATCGTAATTCGCGCTTATTGACGTCATGGACGACGTAACGTCTTGTGATTGGACTTCATGCGGTGCGGGCCAATCTTCTTGACATCAAAATATCGCGAGAACACGACTGTTGTACGCCACACTTGCGGACTTACTGTCCAAAAACTTTAAAAACTTGTCTTAAAAACTTTAAAGTGAAGCGCCCTTAACCCACACAAAACTCCCACTATTCTGAGTATTAGGGGCTAAGTGTATCCAATCTTGCATCACGTTCTGCACATATCATGAGACTTTTTTCTCGGGTCTCGCGAGGGTCTTTCATGCGCAAGTTATAACTACTTTTTAAGGTTACCTCTATTTATTCAATGTTTGGTTAACATGCATTTTCTTTTTTTTGTTGCAGTTTTTGGGGTAAAGCTGCTTTGATACAATACAAATAAAGCGCTATAAAAATAAATCTGACTTGACTATATAATTGGATATTTCATATAATTTCGTAGTGCACGCGCTTTTAAGCGGCCAAAGCCGCAAGTGGGGGTATTTGGACGCATTCTTGGGATATTCACGCCCACTAGAACACTTGGGCCAAAAACAGGAAATGCATCATGAAACTAGTCTAGTGGTCAAGTGCAAAGACCGCTAGTGGGGGTATTTGAGCCTTGTTTTTTCAAGCACTTTTTGAGCGCTTTCTACGTTATGGTGTCGTCTCTTGTCGGTAAATCACAATTAAATGTCCCATTCACGATTCTCAAAAAAACCCACACCGGTCAACGCATTAGATGCCGTTCAAAACTTTAATGGATAAAGATATACACACAGCTTAAACCGTACACGAAAAGCAAATAAAAGTTCAAGAGCACAATCTATCAAACAGAAACACATGCATGGGAGTGAACTCATCATAATGATATCTTCGACAATTATTCTCTTTTTTAATATCCTCAAACATATTGGAGCACATTTCAGCATTTTAAAATCATTCTGAAGATTTCTTCAAAAGATATTCCCATTCATTTCGTAGCACCATTGTGAACTGTTAAATCGGATTTAATCTTTCTGTTTTTCCTGCTCTCTGAATTTGGATAGATGAGTACTGTAATCCCTAATATAAAGAATAAATACAAAATGGCATGTAAAGAAATATGGGAGGGAACCAGGGCTCAGACTAAGCCTTGCCTGATTGAACTTTTCTGCAAATGTAGGACCAGATAATAATTAGTTCAAGGTGGTTTTGTGGACATAACTGGTCGTAGATTTGTAGCAAAGCACAATTTTATCACAGGCTCGGGCTAATTGTGTATTGGCGCCCTCTACAGGGTACAGTTGGAATCAAGGGATCGCCTGCAGTTTGCAACCCTCAGGTAGGTTTCCACCTTGTGCATGTCTTTCTTAAAGCAAGCCAGCAGACGAAAGCTCTCTCTGAGGTTGTTTTCTCCTAAGGTCAGGTAGAAATCCTCGAAAGGCAGCGGAAGGGAGTCGTTATCCTCTACGTTTGGCTGTCCATCAAGACATCCCTGTGGATAAAAACATTTTAAATGATATTACAGCTGTATCAAAGATTTCAAATGAAAAACAAGATATTTTGTCAGGATGAGGCCATAAGAACAAGATTATACATTAATGTATCCTATTTTGTGAAATGAAAAATAGGTACATGGTAAAAGTACTCTCTCTCTCACCTTTATGAGTACGCTGATACCCACTTTCAGGTCAGCCAGCTTTTCTGTGATCTGGTTGGGGTTCCCGATGGTCAGGCTGTTTGAAATGGTTCCACTCAGCGTCTGGCTGGGGTATTCCCATGACTCAATGAGACGGAAAGAGATGTGAAGTAGCTTCAGCACCTGAGAAAAAAAGAAAATAATGTTGTTGAGGCTTCAAACCATTGGTCATTCATTTTGTTATACATGCATACCTGCTACGGTAAATCCCATTAGGCTACATGTTTTTTGACACATAATTACACATTTTAAGCATTACTGAACAGAATATGTTACATCTGTGTCAAAATATGTAGGCAGTTTTACAAGGTAGGTAGGCCTAGTTGCACATGGACTCAAATTAAATTTTTGATTGACGCTGGATACTCACAGAACTTTTCTGTGTTTCATCTTTGCCAGTGGGAGCCTCTATGGAGTCAGAGTTGCAGAAAGACAGTGGGAAGATTTTACTAAGTTGCCTGCGTTCCTCGGGTAACAAGCTGTCCTCCTTTAAAATAAAGGCAAAAGTAAATAGTAACTTTATATATAAATGTTGCTCAGATATAATTAGAGAGCAGACTTAATTTTATAACTATATCTATAAAATAAAAACCAAAATATTCAAGAACAATCTGGACCCTGAGAAGAAAAATTCAGTATTTCTAAAAATACTTCTATTTTAATAAGTGGGAATCTTACAAAGTCGTTGATCATTTTTGCAGCCAGCTGGTGCAGATGTTGTACACGGATGACAGCGTTGTTGAAGAGCCGCTGGTTCTCTGAAGCTGTCCCATTATTCACAAAAACACTGACCAGAACCACTGACAACAGCACTAAAGCTAGAAATGATTAGAAATTGTTCAATCAATAAAAAACAATTAGGTAATTTTTTTATAATGAACTAAATAAAGATTCATAGCATGCAACATAGGAAAGTCATACCTTTAGCCATTTTTTTGCAGGAAGGACAAAATCTTCCGATATTTGTTGAAGGCTTGTGGATGTTTGTCAACTGGCTCAGGTGTGCTGATATTTATATGTGCAATGAACATGTTTTGATGCATTTTAATTGGAAACATGAGAGTTTCCATGAGAAGAGGCTTTAATATGCATTAATACGTGTATATGAACACCATAGGTGAGTGATGTTGTTCCTGTCATGTTTTTGTATTTCCATTGCTTCAGTTCAGAAGCCACTAACAGAAGTCAGAGTCATTTTTTTCTATTGAGCATAATTGTAAATCTTTCCATGAAAAGGCAGAAAGACTAGATTCCTTCTCATGTGACTACTGTGGACGATACGGTGAAATGTACTACAGTTGGTGCTCAGTTTCTGTTTCAATCTAACAGTTGATGTCAATTCTATAGTGGATCAATTGGGATGATACGTGTGGTATCAACACGTTGACCTGTGGCTGGTGTCACCTCCTTTTGAAAGGACACATTCTTAATAAGTATGAGAGTAAATCAGGTCATATACCTGTGTGGTGCCAGTCGGGGATGTGGAAGGACTTTCCTATTCAGATGTGAGGTTAGCGTGTGTGTAATATTCAACAGTTTTGGGGTTGTGAAATGTCACCGTGAAATGAATAGTTTAATCCCTCAGTGGGAAAAACAGAATACAATCTGTTTACCTGATCCTCATTGCTGTTTTCATTCTGTCACTGGCGTGCTTAGTGATGTCAGGGCCCATTTGCTTAAAGGCATTACTTTTTTTCAAGTGTTAGTAAGTTTTGTGATATGTGAAATTGCAATGTGTTGTAGCATAAGAGATGTAAGATTGGACACTTTTTGTTATATGATCTTACACCCAAAAATGGAAAATCTGTCTTTGTTTACTCACCCTGGAGTTATTTCAAATCTGTATTAAATGCTTTGTTCTGATGAATACAGAGAAAGATGTTTGGAAGAATGCTTGTGACAGTTATAGGCCGTCATTGAGTAGAACAAGTTTTTTGCTCAATTATTTGTTCTGTTGAACACAAAAAATATATACATTTTGAAGAATGTAAGAAAGCAAACAGTTCACTTTTGATCACCATTGTAATTTTTTCTACTATGGTAGTCAATGGTGGCCAAGAACTGTTTTGTTGGAAGAACGGATGTCCCTTATGGGGAGAATTATGGTTGAAAAGGTCAGCAAGTACCCCGTGCACATGCTGAGCTTCCTTGCACTTGGGTCCAACACATCTCTTTCAGGGTCTAGATGAAGACAGAGGTGTGACTCAAAGGGGTTGGTCAACACTGTTATTATGGTCCTGTTTTTCCTTTTTGTCCTGTTTTTTTTGTTTGATCCTTTAAAGGGATTTGTTGCAACTTGGCCCAGAACTGGATCTCTGTACTCCAATGTGCATTATAGCTTCTGATCTCAGATCAGTTTTAAAAGGAAACATTTACAAGTATTCAAAGACCGTAAGTCACTTCCACCCTGTGGTTACAATTGGAATGGCAGCAGATGCCGGAGATAAATCCACCATGCCTCAGCTGTTCATGCGGGGCATTCTGATGAGTGTTTATCCCCTGAACTTGCTACCTGTCAATCAAGTTCGAGAAACCGTAGAAACTGCCTTGTCAGGTGAATCTAGGAACAGCATTTTCCCTCAAAATACCAATCTAATGATTAATAGAAAGAGCAAAGCTGATCTCTGGTCAGTAGAAAGTGCATCACATCCCACAATGACATATACTCTTTGTTCAGCTTGTTTTGAATTTCCATAATTGCATTTATTAAGGAATGAAAGGAAACAGATTAAGTTGAAAAAAATAATACAAAGGTTACATTGTATTGTTGGTTGGTTTAGTCTACTCCAAGTCTGCCAATCCGGCTCCGGAAGGGCCATGGTCCTGAACACACCTGAGCTTAATTTGCAGGACAGTAGCCCTTAGAATATATAGAATATAAATACTTAAATTAAATTTAAACAAAATAAAACAAAATAAAACAAAACAAAATAGAATTGAATTAAATTGAATTGAATTTAAATGAAATGAAATAAAAAGGTTTGAAAGTTGAGTATGAAAACGTCATGTTTGAGGCATTAAAATAAAAACTAATTCAATATCATTCCCACAACTTTGTTTGGGGCCCCTTGAAATATTAATCATAGCATAAAGTTAAGGAATAGATCACCTACATTACTATGATCCTTTAACCAAGCAGACAGTTTTACGTGTCTAGGACATTAAAATGACAGGTTCCATATAGAGAACGCCATCTACCAACTCACATCCGCTTCTCACTGTCAGTTCGGAGGATCTAGAGTATCATTCTCTCATTACTCAGTATTTCACTCTGTTTTTAACTCTCACCTTTGGGTTCATAAGATGGGCGCTGACATTGTGTTATGTGTACATGCAAACAAAAAGCATAAACATGAACAAAGCAACTCTCGACTTTAATTGACATAAATGAAGTTCTGATATTAAAACAATATTTAGGAAAAGCAGAGGCACCTGCTCCTGACTCCACTCGCCACATGATTAGAACGCCTGCAGACCTTCGACCCCTATTGACCCTGTCATTGTAAACTGCTTTTGAACTTCTGACATCCTTGATCCCATCCACATTTGCGTCCATCGATTTTCTTCAGGAAGGGAGACCTACTTTTCTGTGTCCTAAAACGGTTTAAGGGTTTGGACAGGACAAGCTGTACTAATATCAGCAGGGTTTGGGACACTACTTCAATGCAGACTCCACCTTGTTCCCACTTCTTTTCAACTCTTGTTTCAAAAGGGGCAATGTTACACATCAACCTTGGAATGCATTGCCTCCATCCCGCCCACTCTCCAGTTCCACAGGCTGCCCATCACAGCCCTCCAGTCAGCTCATGTTGCAACTTCAGGGGCAGCTGTGGGTTCTTGGCTTTGGATGCACCGCCTGTTGACGGGGCAGGCTTCTCCAGTGCGTCCTTTGCTTACGGAAAGGCTGAATCCCTGGACAGGACCCTCGCATTCCCATCCAGCCTGTTAACGAGGCAAACAAAGGTTGCTCAGGTCACAGAGACTGACAATGGGAAAACATTTAGGAGCATGTTAATTAAAAAAATTTACCTTATGTACAATAAGATTCTTGGGTGAACAGTCCCTCTTTCAAAACATGTAGAAATTGTTTTAAGTTTCTGTCAAGCAAGATGATATTTACTATATCATTAAGAGTCTGTGTCACTCAAACTACAGTGAGATGGAATGAGTGAAAGAGATTCAGTGACCTTCAGTCCTGAGATCACACTTCACAGCTGACCTCTGACCTCATTTGTATGCACAGAACTCGAGCAGTGATCTAATGGACGCCGCAGTGGTTTTCTTGCTATGCCCATCTGGGTGGCACTTGTTTGCGTATTACTGATAGATCATAAATGGCCAATGGGGGACAGGCAATCCAGTCATGATTCGGTTTATAGTGTTGAGTTATCTCTACAGCACTGAACTTTGCATTTATTTATCTATTTAGTCAGCTCTTTATGGCCAGTCCTAGTGTTGTACTTTTAAATACATTCGAATGAGAGTATCCAAATTACTTATCTTTTAGTTTTTCTTAAAGGGAAAGTTCACCCAAAAATGAAAATTCTGTCATCATTTACTCACCTTCCTATCACGCCAAACATGTATAACTTACCATGTATGATTTACCAAAGAAAACAAAATAAGATATTTTGTAGAATGTCTGTAGCCAAAAACTGTTGGTCCCCAGTGACTGTTGTATGGACACAAAACCAATGCAAGTCAATGGGCACCAGTGGTTTTCGGTTACCAACATTATAAAAAAATTGTGTTCGGTTAAAGAAAGTAAGTCATACAGGTTTGAAATAGCGCGGGTGAGTAAATGAAGACAGTCTTTTGATTTTTGGGTGAACTATCCCTTTAAGGGGCCTTACTGTTTGAGCACTAGATGGCATGTGTACACTAATATAAACGTTTTTTCATTGTTCCTTTAAAATGTGTATTCCTTAACCTTAAGTTTTGCGACTTCAATTTTATAATCCCTCAATTTAATAAACAAGCAAAGAGTCAAAAAAGGTTTATTCCAATAATGTAAACAGAGAAACGGTATACAGTAAAATGTACAGATGCAAAATGTGACATCAACAACATGCAGCAGATGTGAAGTAGTAACAGATGTTGTCATTTTAATGCAGGTTACAGTGAACAGAGCATTCGTATGGCTAGCAGAACAGTAAAGTCCAGCTTAAATCATTCTTCTTGTATTTATATTGCATTCATGTCGACATTACACAATTTGCTTTATGGTAAGTATGGTAAGTAGAAAACAGACTTTGTCCATTGTTGTATAAAATGACATTCAGAACTGGATTTTAATGATATTCTAATTTGTCACATATCCTCTATTAGCTATATGTTACCTAATGCTATTAACATCTACTAATTTTTTCTTGAAGTGATGGGACAGATATCATTTCATCAAAGTGCTAATTTCGACTTTATGTCCTAAGACCTAAATAAAAATCCACATGACCTGGAAACCTTAAAATATGGTTTATTATGAAGCAAAAATAAATATCTTCACTAATCTTTGGTTTGCATTAGAAAAAAATATAAATTTAAGAATCCCATAAATAAAAGTGAAGGGTTGAAGCTCAAGAAACTTAAAACCTTAAAAGGGGGTTAATAAATATAAGCTTCTTAACATTATCGCTTCATTACATGAAATAATACTTAAAAAAGTACAAAATGTTACATTTAAAAAAATGGTTCAGAAATAAATAAAGCAAGAAATAAATTATTATGTAATTTATGTCGATATTTAAAGAACATCACAGACAGTGTCTCCACAGTATGAGGGCATTGGCTTATTCTCTTGATACATAAATTTAAACCTGTAGTTTCTATAGAATATACTGTATTCATCTGTGTACTATTATCTAATCCATATTCTTTCTTACAGTCTAATTTCCCGAATATCTGTTTTTTTAGATTTGTGTAGATTGGATATTTAAATATTTAAGTATATGCCAATTAAGCAGCATAGATGATTTAATAGAGTTAACTACCATTTAGTTTATCCATAGAGAAACAGATTTTAATTAGCCTTTTTAAGACAGTCCTACAGTGAGCTCTGATTTTTTCAAGCATGTCATATTTTTCAAATCACGGCTAGTTTGTTTTGTGGTTTCTTTTCATACCTCTATGAAGAATTTCTATGACTAAGGAGGCTGAGTGATTAGGTGACCCTTTTCTATTTTATTCCTCACTACTACAGGCATATAAACAACACAGAATTCAGTACACAGATGTTCAACTGGCTCATAATAAATGACATTTAAGAAAAATTAATAAAAAAAAAATGTTATTCAATAAACCTAGGATTTCACAGACTTTATACTTGGAACAAGCAAACTGCAAATTTGCATTTAAAGAAAGGCTCCTGAGGCATAAAAACCTCAAAGGCAAATATTACAGAACCCATATTTACATGACAGCATGTTTAGTTGGGCAGTGAAGCACTAAATTGCATATTGTATAATGTTCTGAGCTCATCTTTAACAGAAGTAAGATGTTTTTGAGATAATTGTTTAATGCTTGCGTTAGGCAGTGATTACAATACTACCAGAGAACTATTGTATCAAAAGACCACTGAAATATTTGCTATATTAAGATCTGTATAAGGCAGCAAGGCAAACATAATAATACATGGTTTAACAGTGAACTATTAAGACTAATGCTTTTAAATGTACAGTATTTTTTTCATTGTTAAATTATATTTTTACTGTTAGTGCAAATTTTAAACCTACAGCTACATTAAATAGTGAAAGATGTTTTTGCAACAAAATTCTCTAATAATTAAATGACAAAATAAATGAAATGAAATAAAGTTATCTGTAACATACCTCCATAAAGGGGACTGAAGTATGCAACACTCTTAAAAATAATATTTCTGTGAAAGGTTCTGTGCAGTCTTTCCCTTTTAGTCAAAGAACCTTTTCTTTCTTAAGCTTTATAGATTTTTTGTCTTTCAGCAACGTAAAGGTTCTGTTGTTTTTTCATGGAACTGAACATTTAGTTTTAGGAACCTTTATTTTTAAGAGCATATGAGTTTAATGGTTAGTAAGCAATGTTGTTGTGCTTACAATCTATAGCTTAAAATCCTGAAAAAACTGAAAAAATCCCTTCTGAATTTCTCTATTGTTCTCTAAGGGTTTGTGCATCAAATTTTTTGGGGTTGCTTTGATATATGCACTAGGAAGTCAAGCTTACAGCCCAAACCTTTCTATTGCCGTTCGACAAACAGTCAGTGATTGTCTATTCCACATGGATTGCATCAATTATACTGATCAAAATTCTTTACCATTTGACATCCCAGTCAGTTAACTATTTTCTTTAACACATGTGCCATGGTTCAACTCTAAAGGTTAACTAACAGTCTCCTGAAGGGTCTCAGTATTGTTGTGCATTCCTAAGGTTTTGTGTATATTGAGAGTGGATGCTGCTACACGATGGACTCTCTCAATTTCTCTACTACGGTGGAGGACTCAGGGGTGGAAAAGGGGGCAGAATGTAAGATCACATCACTCTGAACCCTCACTGGAGGACACTTTGCTTTCTGTTGCTTATTTCCATGATGGGGAAAGGAGAAGCCGAGAGCTTGGTCGTCTTCAAAGGCTTGATCTCCATAAAACTGGCTCATCTTCTCAGCTACCATCCCTACTTTTTCCGGAGCCTCCTCATCTTTTCTCTTTGCATTTGTTTTCTCTCTGTACATATATGAGGCATGTTTGAGGGAGCGTTTGAGTACGTGCAATCGGTAAGCTTTTTGAATTGTGGAAGCAGCCACCTCTTCATGCTTCCGTTTAAGAGTGCTGGTGATAGGCTCGTTCGATTTTTTTGACGGGTTGTTAGCCATAAACTTCTCCTCCATTGTTGACTTCATCTCATCCATCTGGCCGGAATCTCCCAGCACCTCTGTCGTAAGAGCAAGCAGAAGGTCCAGACAATGGATCTTGTCTCCAGGGACCAAGGGAAGGTCCATCGTTATTAACTTGACCATGTTGGGTTTAGCGATTCTCAGCGGCTCTTTCAATGTGTCGCAGAAATCTGACAGCACGCTGTAACTGATGAACTGAGACGCGGTGGGATCAAACTTCTCCCAGGTTTCGTAGAACATTTCAAAGTCATCCTCGCTCAAGGGGTCGCTGCTCTCCTCCGTCGCCACGTTGAAGTTTTCGAGAATAATGGCGATGTACATATTAACCACAACAAGGAAAGACATGACAATGTAGCTGCAGAAGAAGACGATTCCTACAGCCGGGCTCCCGCAGTTGCCTTTGACGAATGAACCTGGGTTCTCCACATCTGGGTCGCAGTCTGGTGAGGCACTGTTGAGAATTGGCGACAATAGTCCGTCCCAGCCGGCGGACGTTGTGATCATGAACAAGCATATGATGCTGTTCCCAAAGGTCTCGAAGTTGAACATGTCATCGATGCCGCCTTCTTTCTTGACGTACGCAAAGTTGGACATGCCGAAGATGGAGAAAATAAACATGATTAGGAAAAGCAGGAGGCCAATGTTGAAGAGGGCAGGAAGTGACATCATCAACGCAAACAGTAACGTCCTGATGCCTTTGGCACCTCGAATGAGCCGCAGGACGCGACCGATTCTGGCAAGTCTGATGACACGGAAAAGGGTTGGCGAAACGAAGTACTTCTCGATAATGTCTGCCAGTAAAAGACCTGTAAGACAAAGATATTAAAAAGATAAGTCTTTTTGTGAAGATTATATGATTGACATGAATAAGCAACAATCCTTCAATCCTTACCTACGATTGAAAGAATGACCACCACAAAATCAAAGATGTTCCAGCCGACAGAGAAGTAGTGATAGCGCAGAGCGATGAGTTTGAGAGTGCACTCCCCAGTGAAGATCACAATGAAGAACAGATTAATATAGTACAAAAAAAATTCCTTATCATCACTCTGGTCATCCGTTTCCACCATCATGGTGACCATGTTCAGGCAGATCAGAACCATAATGAAGATGTCAAAGAACTGCGTGGTTACAAAGTCGAATACCAAACCTTGACAGCAGTTCTGGAAACATCAGACATGTCCATGAAGCATATTCGAGAGAGAATATTCAATAAGAATTTGAAACAAGTTTCATTCCAAAGATTTATTGATTAGAAAGATTTTGTCTTACCGCAGGTCTCGGTATTGGTTTCTGTGGCTTCTTGGAGCCAAGTTTCTTCATGGCGTTGTAGTACTTTTTCTGTTCCTCTGTCATGAAGATATCTTTACCCCCAAAGTGCAGAGACAGCCATAGTTATTCTAATGCAAACTTTTCAAGCATTCAAGATGATAAGGAACAATTGCGGATACTTATCTTTGCCTTCTGCTGATTGAAATTATCAATGATGACACCAATGAAAAGGTTAAGCGTGAAGAAGGAGCCAAAGATGATGAAAATAACAAAGTAAAGGTACATGTAGAGGTTGGACTCATACTCCGGCTGCGATTCGATCTAAGGAGAATAAAAAGGAAACTGACATTGGAGTACACAAATCTGTGTGAAGGCTAAAGTCACGGGATTCCATTTCAATACCATGCATTACCTCACGGGAATCCACCGCAGCATACATGATGTCCATCCACCCTTTAAATGTTGCCTGGAAGACAGTTAAGTTGTTTTATTTTTTGCATTTTATTTGTGACCTATAAGACTGCAAAAAAGCATATTGTGTGCAGACATTGCTCACCACTTGCAGTAAGGAGAGGTAGCCCATGCCAACGTTATCATAGGTGACCTTCAGATTCATCCATCGCACATCATGACCGGCCTCGGCAAGTTCCAAGCACTCAGTCATATTGTTGACCTCAGAGGGAAGGAATTTTCGTTCCGATGTTGTGTTGAAGCAGTAGTAAAATTTTCCAGCGAAAAGGTTCACCCCCATGATGCTGAAGATGAGCCAAAAGATGAGACACACCAGGAGAACGTTAAAGATGGAGGGGATGGCTCCTATCAGGGCGTTCACCACCACCTGTGTATTGACAACATAATTGTGTTAAACAGCCAACATCTGGATTTTAAACTTATACATAATAGAATGGAAAGAATTAAAGGCAACAATATGATTTTTGAAGTACGCAGACTTACCCTCATTCCTTCAAATCTTGACAGAGCTCTAAGAGGTCTCAGAGCTCTCAAAGTTCGGAGAGATTTAATGGCCCCCAGTTCAGAGTAGCCTAAAATATTTGCTGTCAGGCTGATCAGGGACACCTGCAGAAACATAATTTATGTAATATTCATGATTTTGTGTGAAATGTTCTAAATAACCTCAACCTAAGCTAAAAATTTGAAAGTTTTATATGTCTTTACAAATATATTTATTCCCCAATGCAATACTTGGAACGAGTAGCATTATTTGACTTGTTGACATAATTCAACTAAAAATTGCAGAGTCTTAGAGTATCTGATTTTAACAGTACTTGAGTATTTTAGCTCGCCTATATAAAACCGGGCCAAACACTCCCACACTCCAACAGAGAATATTAATTTCCTCATCACAAACTGAATTAAAAGTGAAGTATTTGGAGAGTTTCAGATATATTCTTTTCAACATTTACATTTATGCATTTAGCAACATTCAGTACCATATTTGACTGAAGTGGGATGTAAAGACTCGCTGCATGGCCCTGTAGCACGGCATGCTACGCAATGCTCATTCCCATTATCTCGGGGTTACGTGAGTAACCTAAGGACGCTTTTCAACTGCATGGTACCATCAGGTTTAGAACAACTCGGCTCAGTACAGCTCATTTCACTTCAGCTGACTTTGCTTTCCAAAGCAGCTTAGTACTGCTTCAAAGTGATTGGGGATTATACATTTATTGTCATGGTTGTGCCGCCTCTACTGCTGTAGCATCATTGTGAATGACATAAACACAACACTTGAGTAATGGAGCATATCAATGGCGGATGGCAGCAGAACAAAATACTACTAAAATACCAGAGTGTTTGACAAGTCTTACAGCAAAGAGCAGACAATGATCATGTGGTTTGCTCGAGGTTGCACAAGGGTAAACTAAAGTAGCATTTAGCATTGCATTAAGGGTCTCAAACTCTAATTTACTGTCACGAAGCACATAATGAAATGTCAAAATTACGTATTGAAATGAGTATTCATTTGTTGCATATCAAATAACACTGGTAATTGTCACGAAACGTATGAGCAGAACCCAGATGCAGGCAGACGAAGTTAAAGCAAATAATTTTATTTAAATAACAAAACAAAACCCACGATGGGGCAAAACAGATACTAGTACTCACAAACAGAAAACTCTCCACGAGGGGAAGAAATTAAACATGATAGCAAATAAAATAATAAATCCAAAACACGAAATACTAGGACAGAACTCACGGGGAGGAAAAGCACTCAGGGTAATCCAAATATAATCCGGAACATGGGGCAAGGCAAGAAAGACAAATACAATACAATGAACCGAACAAGGTGTGAGGGGAAACAGTGGTATTAAATAGGGACATAATAACAAGGGGAGATTGCACAGGGACGGAGAAGGGCAGGTGACAAGACTAAACACTAATGGGAGACAGGTGCCGGAGATAACACACTAAGGGAGCCTAACGGAGAAACAAGGGGGCGGAGCTTAACGGAACACAGGATGACACGCGGCGAATTATCCAAACCGCCACGTGTCTCCACATAAAACAAAACATACACACAAGACATGATACTGTAGAAACCCTGTCCCAAGGCACGAAATCCAAGAACCGAAAGGACAGGATCGTCACAGGTAATGATTTGTTCTGCCCAATCAGTGATCTCTGTGTAAACTAGTCACATTTTGGTATCGTTACAGTATGCTTGGACCCTCAACTGAGGTGGTACTACAATAAAGTATCAGGTACTAGGTACTGTACCCAGTTGATGACCCCCCAAAAGTGAGCTGTACCACACTGTAACATGCATTACAATCCAGTGGAAAAGCTCCATTATAGTTCCCTTTTGATACGGTTCACTTCGCATTTCATTTAGCAAAATGCGATGGGAATCATATCCCATCACGACACACCACAACAGACTTGAAGAATGTGTGCGACCCAGAGATTGGAAAAGTATAAGGGCCCTAAAAACATGGCAGTGGGAACTCAGGCTCACGGGAGCTCACCATATGTGCACTTACACGGCAGTATAACCAAATAATATGAGTGCGTACAGAGAGGTTCAGACAATCTGGTGAAGGTGGATGGCAAGAACCAAGTCCAGTATATGTATTCCCGTAGACCATGCCCAGGAGGAAGCTATACCTCTGGTAGAGGGCTAGCTTTCCTGTACCTCAGTGGTAAGAGCATCACGTTAACAACGCATGGTTATGGGTTCGATCCCAGGGGATTGCAAATACCTCTGTAAAATGTATAGGATAATGCAATGCAAGTCCCTTTGGATAAAAGCGTCTGCCAAATGCGTAAATGTAAATGTAGAGGGGGCTTTTTCCCCCCTAAACGACATGGCAAATTCAGGGATTTGTAAGCCGACGTTATGGCATCCCCAATCCGCTGCTATATTTCGCTGCTATAGCCACCGTGTAGACTTTGAGGGTGGAGCGGGCGTCATATGGATGTGGGCTGTTAAATGAATAAGAAACCTGTAAAGCTTTCCTCATTAGCTTCAATTTGTTTTCGACAGTAAGAATAAACACATGGACGGTTTTGAATGACATGTGAATTATCATGAAATTTTATAGTGAACTACTCCTTTAAAGTGTACTACTGCTATGTTAACACCAAACACAAAGCATTGCATTCTTGGCTCCTCATTACTTACGGGAATAGTTCGGTATGTTTGCATGAGTGACGTGACAAGTTCGCATCTATTCGCGTCTTTGTATTTGTGCGTAATTTTCTTACGCAAATCTCTTAATTCATGTTTGGTGTGAAAGCAGCATTATGCTTCCAGTACATTTTTAAACTAAACTAAAAAGAGGCTAATTTACCCCCGAGTAGTATTGAAATAGTACACCTACAGGTATACTGATAATACTTTGATACTGCATAAGGTATACTTTGAAATTTACTTGAATTTTACTTCAATATACTCAATATAAGGTATAGTTAATATATTAAGGTATACTTATTTTTTGGAAGGGCTAGCTTGAAGCAAACATACAAAATACTCAATGTAAGTTTCATTTTACAAATTAACAAATGTTAGTTTTACCTTTACAATATTTATCATTGTGTGTGTACGAAATAAACTCATGACCTAGATGTTGCTTGTGCCACTCTATGCCAAATGAGCTACTGAAAAACTTTATTTGTACCATTTTATTATAATTATTAGCATGGACTTGCAGGATGATGATAAACAAATACTTACATCGACGATGAGAAAATCCAGCCAACACCATGCGTTTGTGAAATAGTCCTTGAAACCATAGGCTACCCATTTCAGAAGCATCTCAATGACGAACACATACGTGAAAACCTGATCTGCATATTCAAGAATGATTTTAATCGCTCTCCTTTGTTCAATGTAAATGTCCTCAAATGCCTGATAAAAAAACACATATAATATGTAAAAATTGCGATTACATGGACTCCTGCTACCCAGCTATAAATGGCTTATGGATTTACTCACCAAAGCCCCACTGCTGAGCAGAATCATGAAGATAATAAAGGTTTCAAAATAGCTGTTTTCCACGATAGTAAAGCAGGCTTTACGGAGGTTCCACCACATTTTTCCTTTACCTTCCGCAATGTCGAGATCCAAGCAAGGACATCGCATGATACATTCTGGCAAACCAGACAAAGAAAATAAACCTCATGTCATTAATCTGAATAAATCTGAATAGTGTCAAAGAGTGATAAGTCAGAATGTGTGCCTCACGTTCTGTATAGCAGTCTTGAGGGATGGTTGAATCCTCTAGAATCTCTGATTCCATATCTTTGTCAGGGGCATTGTCCACTGTGCTACACGTTGAAGATTCATCGCCATCTTTTATCTGCCCATATGAAAACATTAAAGCAGGACAGTGTAATTCAACTTTAACAAAAAAACAATATCATTTCCTTATCAAGAGTATTCAATCAGTTTGATTGGATTTTGCCTTCTGGGTCAGTTCACAGTTGTTTTTTAATCAAAATTTTCTCTAAATTAAACTCTGAATATTTTTTGGTAGTTAAAAATCTTCTGCCGTCGCTTGCACTATTTTGGCTAATGCGCTTTTGTGATTCCGCATTCACATTTCTTCTATGATTTTTCTATGAGTTATTTTTGGAATTCTTCTCTGATTTCCTTTTTGGTACATATTTTGCATAATATCTTTAGTCTACTTTCAAAATGTGCAGACAAACTTGCCAATGGCAAATGCATTATTTTGGCTAGTGCACTAATCTGGTTCCACAGTCACATTTTTCCTGGATATTTCTCTGAATTATTCCCATATTTTTTTGGTAAATACTTGCATGATATGTGAAAGTGAATTTTTGTCTGATAGGGTGACCCATACCCAAAATCTGACCTATGCATTTAACCCATCCAGAAATAGTGAACACACGCACAGCAACTGAACACACGTACACCCGGAGCAGTGGGCAGCTTTCACTTAAGCGCCTAGGGAGCAAGTAGGGGTAAGGTGCCTTGCTCAAAGGCACCTCAGTCGCTAGTTACCCGCATGCCCTGAGAATCAAACCGGCAACCGTCTGGTCACGAGTCCGACTCTCTAATCTTAAGGCCACGACTGCCCTAAATATCTTCTATTATACTTCCAAAATTTGGTGAAAGTGTTCTTGTCTTGCAAATGAACTATTCTGGTTACAGAAAGTCAAAATGTTCTTATATTTTTCTTTGCAATATTACTTTTGATAGATATGTATATTATTTAAGTCTACATCCATAATCTGCTGAGAGTTTTCTCAATAGCAAATGCAAGATTTTGGATAATTTGACTATTTTGGTACCAAGGTCACTTTTTTATTTTTATCTGAATTATTATCTGAATTTATTTTAACATTTTTGATAAAAAATTATGCAATAATAGCCAAGTTCACCTCCAAAATCAGCTGTCAGTCTTCTCAATGACGATTGCGGTATTTTGGTTCAACAAATTCACTTTTTTTATTTCAGAGGATTCTCAGATTTTCTCTAAATTATTCAAAGCCATTATATATGTCATCAGTCACATGCTCTCTAAATTCCCCTCAGCTATTTAATGGCTCATAATAGCTGATCAGAATTAATAAAAGCATTAAACATAGGCTAATAATTATACAGCATCATTCACTGTTTAATACATATTTGGTTATAATTAATATGTCTAAAACCTCATACTCCATCATATTGCAAATCCCAAAAAACTTTAGGGACAACAAGTAATATCTGATCATGTTTCCTGGTGAAAAATATCACACAGAAACATCATATTTCTTCCCTCAGATCTCAAGCGACTGTTCACACGAGAAGCGTGTATAGCCGGCTCCTTGTGTTCGTGTTCCCTAATGCTGACACGTCGCTGGATGAAATGCAAGGCTGTGCGACACACGGGGCATGACATGTCAACCGTGTCATCTGATCCACTTCAGAGGCATGCCAACAAGCATTGCCTAATGAGTCAGAGCCTGTGTGCTTCAATGAAACAAATCTCAAATAAAATATACAGAAACAAACACTATAGCATTTATAAGCCTGGTTAAATTGAGTTTATTTTAGAAAGGCAGTGTGGTATCTCTATGTCTTATGCTATTAGCCTACTTCTGACAGGGGTCGAGAAGTTGCTCGGCAAGGTAACAAATCATGCTGTGCTGGTGCTCTTTCCCACGCCCTGCCTTTGCCATTCCTCAGACGTGCTCTCTAAACAAGAGTCTGAGCAGATGACCCGTGGGGCTCGGGATGGACTTTGCAGGTGTCACAGTGTTCGGGATACATGTCTCGGTGTTAGAGGTGTTGATGGAGGGTTGTCAGTAGACACCCTGGCAACCGGTTTGTCTTACGTGATCAAATTTACATTAACATGAGGTTAAAAAACGTGCGTATAATGATATTCTGTGCTGACGTTGCTGGTAAACAAACATGTGAAAAGTGACGAAAAACAACTCACTTTGTTGTTTCCATCTATAGCGTCTTTGTCGTCGTCGTCTTCCGAAATACTGTCAGTATACTGACTTTCCAGGTCAGATTCACAGTTTGCTATAGGCACGCTGATGATTGTCGTACTGGAAGTAAATATTTCCTGATTGGAATCATTCTCTTTATAATCTTTCGCGGCCTCTTCCTTCGATTTAAGGCCCAGCAACTGTCTCACGTGCCCGATGACAAACGCTTTAACCCAATCGATGGCTCTTGTGATTCTAGAAATGGCGATGAGAAGATTGTTTGTCTCTCCATCATCATCAGAGGCCGCCATGTTGTCACCGCTAAAGGAGCTGAGCAGCAAAGCCAGGAAGAGATTCAGCACCTGTTCATAACAAGAAAACATTGTGTCAGTCCAAAACTCTACAGTCACTAAACTTGTTTTAAATCAAGATCTCCTTCTCAAATTAGTTCTTGAGTAGAGATTTATGTCTGGAAGGTTTTTGAAATTTGAGCTGCTCTCTCTTTAAATAAAGTCCTTGGATCTTGCTTGGGTGCCAAGAACTTCCAACATCTACCAGTGCAAAACTGAACTAGTGCAGTGTTTACGCTATTCAAATAGACATTTTCTTGCCCTGCAAACCTCTGGCCATCCAAATCAAAAAGTCATCGCTTGAACTGGCTTTTGGTTCGACACTTAGGTTTTGTTACCTCACACATAAGCCAGTTCCTGTTTGGTCTATGAATAACCGTAACGGAAACCCCACTAGTGGCATTTATAGTAAATGGGTGTTTGATACTTGTATAAATATGGCGTAAGTAAAATTAAACTCCAGTGAGAGGACAGCATGGTCTTGATCCATGCAACTTGGCGTTACACATTTGATAGATCTGTCTCTTAGGCATCCCAACCATCTTCTGCCTCGACTAGCTGAGGAATATCAGAACCGCAGGGAGGGTTTTCATGTATGGGAAATACGTAACAATTTAATTTGATTGTGAAAACTCTTCAAAGTCGGGTCTCTTTAAAGAGAAAAGGTCAGGATTTGTTGTTTTTGTTATGTGTTAAGCCAGAAGCGATTTTTGACTTGTTTCTCAAAACACCAAAAGACTTACTGATATCCTTAAAGCAAACTTATTTAGGTCTAATACAGTATATATTTGGGTCTAAAAGAATAAATAATAGCATTTACAACTGTACATCAATGCAAAGTTGAATCTATATCTTACATAATAACAATCGCCCTGTCTACCCCACTCACCACCAGGTTTCCAATAATCATGACCATCATGAAGACCATGAGGCACATGGCCTGTCCAGCCACCTCCATGCAGTCCCACATGGTTTCGATCCACTCTCCACACAGTATACGAAAGATGATGAGAAACGAGTGGAAGAAATCCGTCATGTGCCAGCGGGGCAGCTCGCAGTTATCTGCGATCTTACAAACACAGTCCTTGTAGCTCTTTCCGAAAAGCTGCATCCCCACCACAGCGAAGATGAAGACGATGATGGCCAGGACGAGGGTCAGGTTTCCAAGGGCTCCCACCGAATTGCCGATGATCTTTATCAACATGTTAAGGGTTGGCCATGACTTTGCCAACTTGAAGACACGCATCTGCCACCAAGAGAACAGAAAGCTTACAATTTTGTTTGCTTTACATTACCACAGGTATTATATTATAAATAGTGTAAAAGTAGTTTTAGTGACCAAAATAATATTAATTATGTAACTAATTTTTGTTAAAGATTTTGATGAAATTCAACAGATACTGGACTGGAATGGGCACAGTCAGTGCATCTAGAAATGCTCATTAAATTAAATTTAAGAATGGTCTTTAAATTGTTTTCTGCGGCTATTAACTTAATTTATTTAATAATAAGACAAACTGATTTTTTATTTAGTTTTAAGTAGATTATTTCTAAGGTCAAGATGACTCGCTGTACCTCGTTTAGCCTGTGTTATCAGTTTCATCAATGTACATTATATAATACAAATTTCTAATTATCAAATTTTTCATACATACATTTTATAAAAAGGTTTTCTTTATGAAGGGGACTCTCAATGTGACAATGTTTCCAATGTCTAATCTAATAATATCATCCACACAACATTGTTTTACCCACCAGACGGAAGGACCTCAGCACAGATAAGCCCTGAACATCGGCCAAGCCCAGCTCCACCAAACTCATGGTCACAATGATGCTATCAAAAATATTCCAGCCAACCTGGAAGTAATCATATGGGTCCAACGCGATAAGTTTTAGAACCATCTCTGCAGTGAAGATACCCGTGAAAACCTGCATAGGAAGAAACAGCTTCCATTAAAATGCATATAACGCACCGTCCAGCATTATAAGGAACTTCTAAAGTAACATAAATGAAAAAAAAGCATGATGCTTTACCAAGTTCCCCACAGTCAAAACGTTTTCAAAGTCACCAGACATTGGATAATGCTCCATGGCCATAAACACGGTGTTGAGGACAATGCAGATGGTGATGCCCAGGTCCACCAAAGGGTCCATTACAATTAAGAAGATAATCTTCTTGAACTTCACCCACGGTGTGCAACAATTCCATTTCAGGAATATGTCGGAAAACTTGTACCAGCAAGGAGGACATGGCCTTTGAATATCCTCCAGCTCTGTTGAATAAAAGGAAGAGTTACTGAGTCAAACACAACACATTTCATAAATAATATAAAACTCATTTAGATTAAATAAAAAAACAATAGTTACCCTCTAAAGTGTTTTCTGTAGCGCTCACTGCACTTTGTTTTCTTATATGTGTGCCATGCACTTCAAGGTAGGTCATACTTCCCTTGGATTCATTTGCAATCTCAGTAGTCCACTAGAAAGGATCATTTGCAAAGTTAGAAACCATGTGGTTAAAAAGACTACAAACGCATAAATGACGTGGCTCCACCTACCTCTCTACCTGAAAGAGGTTTCAGGGCTATGCCATCAAAGTCATGATACACCTTTCCATCAAAGCTTTGGTCATCTTCATCTTTCTTTTTGCTGCACAGTGATGTATTACTGCCGTGTATTGCGTGCTTCTGCTGCTTGAAAAAAAAAGCAAAACCTCATATGAAATAAAAATGCTTTAATATTTAAAAATGGTTCTTTGAAAGTGCTGCCCATGTACAGTATATGATAACCAAGCATTCTTACTGTCTACACAAATACAAGTTTGTGTGTAAGTTTTAGACTGTGACAAACCTCTGATTGTTTTCTGAGCTGTTCCAGGATTCTTGCGTACTCTTCCTCCTTCTCTTTAGCTTCTGCTCTGGTGGCTTCATTCTGCTCTGCGTACGCCATCGCCACCACAGCCAGAATCAGATTGATGAGGTAGAAGGACCCCAAGAAGATGACGATCACAAAGAAGATCATGTAGGTCTTCCCAGCGGCCCGGAGGGTCTGAAATATCCACAACACTTTCAGTGGTTAAAGTAATGACTGACATTAATAGTACATTAACATTGTGGTAGAGTATTGGGTTGGCAGTGCGAATGTTGTGGGTTCAATTCCCAGGGAACACACACATATTCATTAAATATGCATGAATGCTTATGCACTGTAAATCGCTTAGGATAAGAGCATCTGCCAAATGCGTAAATGAATGTTCACTTCTATAAAAAAAAATTTTTTGTTAAGCCGTGTTAATTCCTGAAAATAATCACATTTCTGTAATGCTTACACATGTTGATAAAATGTCAATTTGTGTGTAAAACGATCACCTTGAACAAGGTTATTAAAATAAACACTGGCCTAAATATTATTTAAAAAACTTAAAATAAACAAAAAGGAGAAAGTTACCTCAGGAATCAACTGAAATACGTTTAAGTATAAAGAATTATTAACGGAAATTAAGTAAAAATGTAACTAAATGTAAATAACCTAAAAAAATGTTTTGATTTAAAATACTATAAACAATAATGTAGATACTAATATAAAATATTAATCGAAAAAATATATATAAAAATGACGAAAAGCTTTTAAACATCATAAAAATTAAAGCTAATTCAAAATACGAATAATTCTTAAATAGCTACATAAAAATAAGCAAAGAAATAATAAAATTAAAAAAGCACATAAAAACTAGCTAAAAATTATTATGAATAAAAGCTTATTAAAAATATGAATAAAACTACAATAAAAGTGAAAACAATCTAAAGTCTGCCTGTGACCCACCAACTGGAATAAGTTTTCCCAGAAGTCTTGAGTCATTAACCGGAAAAGCGCTAAGAAAGCCCATCCAAAGGAGTCATAACTCGTATAGCCAAAATTTGGGTTTCGGCCGGCCTTGAAGCATGTGAATCCCTCAGGGCACTTTCTGTAAACACAACAACAGTAAATTAATTCTTTATGAATAATATATATATATATATATATATATATTTATATATATATATATACACATATTTATATAAGCCATTTCGCTTAGTTATCAGTTATTGGTATTATTATTGAATTTACACATTTTTAATCATGATTTATGATTAATTCTATAGAATAACTCAAAGAGAATGACTAAATTATGCTAAATCAGAGGAGGTGTCGTTTCTGAAGAACATACCCTGCATCAGAACTGTTTCCACAGAGTAATGGATCTACATGGTCAGGAAGGAAGTAATAATTCACTGGAGGGCAAAAGAACGGAGATCAGAAAATACATAAAAGCAGAGTGTGCAGAAAGTGACGCATTCACATTGATTTGCATTACTGACGTAAATACTGTAAATCACCTGGATTATTAATGTATTCCTGGAAGTTAAAAGTGCTGTTGCCATTTTCCGTGTCATTAAAGCTTGTGTGATTGAAGTCTACACTCAGGGTTTCATTGTTTTCAAACGTCGGAGGCCAAATGACGCACTTTTGCCGGAGATTTCCCATAAAGAGTTGCAGGCCGATGAGAGCAAACACGCTGAGACAGAAGACAGTGAGGATCATGACATCTGCCAGTTTCTTCACTGACTGAATCAAGGCTCCAACAATGGTTTTCAGACCTGAAATTCACAGATGAGAAATGAGTTTATGTGATGCCGTGATGTACATTACAGTAGTTTATAGTTTGTACTGTAATTTATGCAGTATACAAGGGATATTAGATATGAGAGACAACTGGTAAACCATTCAGACAATGGTGTTAAACTGATATTAAAGGTCCAGTTTAGCAGTATCTAACGATAGGGTTCCAAATTGCTAATATTGGCTCACTCCACCCCTCAACCCTCACTTTCAAAGCACTGCGGTGGCTAACACAGGACAAAGATGTCATCACGTTAAGAGAAAACGTATTTACGAAAACTGCTCCTTGTCAGTTTGTCTGTTTAGGACTACTGTCGAAACGACATGGCAAATTCCATTCAAGGGGATCCGCTGTGTATTTAAATAGAAATAGCTCATTCTAAGGTAATAAAAACATAACGCTTCATTATGTAAGGTCTTTATACACCTCTGAAGACATAGTTATGTATGTTATATTGCATTTCTGTCAGTAGATCCACCTACAATTTATACACTGGACCTTTTAAAGAATATAAAAATACTTCAAATATTTTAAAACATTTTATCCAGTGGGCACCAGTCATATTTCAGGCCATGATAACCGGCATGCTACAGTATATACCTGGAATCACAGTGATGGTTTTGAGGGCACGGAGAACACGAAAGGTCCTTAAAGCCGACACGTTTCCCAGGTCTACAAACTCTGTGAGGTACCTGTGAATGAAGTGAAGTCACACTTTGCATCTATATCAGTGGTTATATTTTGCCTAAACTAGAGACATAAAGACATTCAATAAATTGATATAATCAAAATCATAACACCATTACACATTTCAGGTAGAAAGTTTTGATTGTTATCTAAACGCAAACCTTACATTTAGTCATTCTGCAGACACTTTTATCCAAAACTTACAAATGAGGTAAGCAATGGAAGCAATTGGAACAACATAAGGACAACAAAAAGCCTAAGTGCAATAAAACTTGTCGTAGTATACAGAGCTAAGTAAGGTTCTATTTTTTATAGAAAGAGTTGAAAAGCGATAGAAGTCAGAACTGATCGGTCAGGTGCTGACGGAAGAGATGTGTTCTCAGCCGATTCTTAAAGGGGTGCTGCAAGGATGTGTCATGCATTCTGACATCTTTACAATGTTAAACGTGCTGTCTTCTCATGCTTAACATGGTCAACTTGTCAAAAAAACTAGTTGGGCGTTTATTTAGCATTTCTGTGCTTGAAACACTCCCCCAGCAATTGTACAGGTTTCAGAAAGTTTTTTTCAAACACATAAAACTGTTTTGTATTTGTATTAGACAATTCTCCCGGAAAAGCACGCGGCACGCCCACGCAGTAGGCAGCAAGCAGGGCAGGAAAAGGAGCATGCACAGACGTCACTTTTAATTGTTTGCAGGAAAGAGTGATAAGAGTATACGCTCGCGAAGTTCAGGTGTTTGTTTGTTCACTGCATTTGGGTGATGAATGTTATATAAACTGTGGATATAATGCTGGATTTGACGATCTCTTGAAACTGATATATGGAGCCAATCCCAACGCTAAAAGATGCCGGACATGAACCGCATGCGGTGAGTGAAACTGATGTCTGTGTTTTGTTGGCAATGTGCTTCTGTTCAGGATACCCCCTGGACATGCGTCGTATGATTTCAGAAATAATCATACAGCTAAATCTATCTTTTATAAATGTGAACCAATGAATACTCTTCGAAAATACGAAGTGTGCAGTACTACACTATAGTTACTAAAGATTAACATGAGATTGGCGTGTGCTAGGGCCGCTTTAAAGATGGCCACATAATCTGCTGATCTTGTAGCAGCAGGCAGATCATTCCACCAATTTGGATACGATCCAGAGATGGTACGTGAGAGCGATACTTTTACCTTTTTGGGATACGCATTACAAGACGTTGTGGTGCCATCACATTATCTGTCTTAAATGTAATAATTCCATGAATTGTTATAAAACCAAGTACAATGAGTACAAAGCTCAAGCAAGTACAAAGCATTTTTAATCATGAAAGTGATTTTAATCTTTGCAAACCACATAAAAAATTTAAGTTTTATCAATTCCATTAAGGTTTTGTAGCATCAGATCACAGATTGTTATTACTGTTGTGCTTTCCTTCATGAGTTTGGTCTTTTGAGGAGTGCAGAAATTGCAAGGGTAAGAGATATGCTTCAGTGTAGAGTAGACTATATTTAGCTTGAGGACAACAGTCAATCACAGAAGCCAAATGGCACCATTATGTGTATACTATAAACCAACAGCGGATGAGACTCCTGTTTGACATGTGGACGCCAGATCTCGTAACTTATTTATAGTGATTATGTCTGCGAACTTCAATCAATTGATTTCTAAACAAGTAGTGAGGTAGTCTTGAAAAGAAATTATACAATGATGTTATTTTTGTATTAACATCTGTAGAGAAAATCAAATACCAGAAATAATAATATATTGATCTTACACCATAGACTGTATAAAACGTTGACGCAGTGTAACACTCCAGCTCGCGCCACCCCCTCCTACCGTTGGCTGTCTGACATCCTCCTTGAACAACGGAGTACACTCAGGGCTGCAGAAAGGAAATGGAGAAAGACCAAGAATCCTGCTGACCTAAGGGACTACCAGTACTCTCATCTGTTTCTGCTAGAGTTAACACAGTTATAACATCTTTCTACACCACCAAGGTGAGCAATGCACCTAACACTCAGCAGCTTTTCAAGACATTTAACTCTCTTCTTTGCCCCCCTCCTGCCCCACCCACTTGATTTTTGACTACGGAGGACTTCGCTGTCTCTTTCACTGAAAAGACATCATCCATCAGCAAACAATTCTCAGCACCTGAGATCTCGGTACACACTACCCTCACTTCAAACATTGAACAATCCTCTTTCGGACCACTGTCTAACACTGAAGTCACCAGACTTCTCTCAAACCACCCCACCACCTCTCCCCTTAACCCAATCCCCTCCCATCTCCTCGCCATATCCAGCACACTCACACCAGCACTAACACACATCTTCAACACTTCCCTGCTCACCAGCACTTTACCATCCACATTCAAACAGGCCCAGGTCACGCCCCTTCCCAAGAAACCCACATTGGACACCTCTATTACCGAAAGTTACGGACCTGTCTCTCTCCTTCCATTTATTGCGAATACAGGTGTCTTCCTACCTATCCCAGAATAAACTACTGGATGACAAGCAATCCGGCTTCAAAACAAACCACTCAACTGAGACTGCACTGCAATCGGTCACAGAAGCTCTGTGGCTAGCCAAGGGAGAATCTAAATCCTCCATCCTGATTCTGCTACACCATCAATCACCAATTACTGCTAGCAACCCTATCATCTCTAGGAATCCAAGGCACTCCTCTCCGCTGGTTCATATCCTACCTCTCCGGTAGATCCTTCAGAGTGTCATGTTTGGGGCTCGCTGTCCACTGCTCACCACATGATCACGGGGGTCCCTCAGGGATCGGTGCTTGGACCTCTCCTTTTCTTCATCTACACAACATTCTTGGTACCTATCATACAGGCACACGGCTTCTCATGTGAATGTTATGCTGACAACACCCAGATTTACATCTCATTTCACCCACACGATACCACTGTAGCAGCTTGCAATATAGCCTGCCTAGAAGACATCTCATCTTGGATGAAAGAACCTCACCTCCAAATGAACCCTGCCAATACAGAACTACTTGTATTTCCGACACACCCCACGGTGCAACACGATCTCACCGTCCACTTGGCAATACCACAATCACTCCTACCAAAACAGCCAGGAACCTCAGAGTCATATTTAATGAACAGCTGTCCTTCAATGATCACATTGCAAAGACAATGCGGTCATGCCGATATGCCTTATTCAACATTAGAAAGGTTAGACCCCATCTCACTGATCATGCGGCACAACTCCTTGTCCAGGCCCTGGTAATCTCAAGGTTGAACTACTGCAATGCTCTCCTTGCTGGTCCTGGTAATCTCAAAACCCTGGTAATCTGGTAAACAGGCCCTGGTAATCTCAAGGTTGAACTACTGCAATGCTCTCCTTGCTGGTCTTCCTGCAAAGGCTATCAAACCACTCCAGCTGATTCAGAATGCAGCAGCACACCTTGGGCCCTATCTTGCACCCAGCGCAATTGACTTTGTACACCGACGCATGTGTCATTCCTATTTTGCACCCGCGCAGAGCGCGCTTTTCCCTCCACAGAAGCACGTCGCTAAACTAGTGAATGAACTTGCGCTCCCGGAGCGGTTCAGCGCAAAAAAAGAGGCGTGTTCCGGCACAAACAATCCCTGGTGCTATTTTGCTGTTCCATTAAACAATTGCGCCACTGACCAGAAAAAACCTAGTCTAAAGTCAGTGGCGCGTTGCGCGTTGTTCATTATGCTATTTTAAGGGCGCATGCTTGACCATAATGTATAGCGTGCACAACGCGCATACACTTTGCTCATGTAATCTACACAGATGCAACAGTTATTTTTGCAAATCATAAATTGTTACACTAAAAAAATATTAACACATGAGATGACGGAAATCATTGTGGTGTGCCACGAAGATGTGAAAAAATAGGCATAAATCTAGCTTACAAATTATTCAGGCTAATTGTAGTAATTAAGGATCAGACCTTTTTGCCCAATAGTGGCAAGACATATATTGGTTTGTCCGTCAAGAACCAGGAAAAAAAATCGACTGAAAAACTGAAAAAACTGAAAGACTGAAAAAAAGACTGTGAAATCACCTTTACCATAATGTAAGTACATTAAAAACCTTAGTCTTCAACTTACCAGTTGTGTTGAGCTTGCTCATATTTTTGCGCCTGGTAAATACGCCATAATAATAGCAATCCATAATGGAACTTGCGCACCCGCTTTTAAAGGGAATGTTGGATGACGCTCTGATTGGTTTATTTCACGTTAGGCCCAAACCACACCTATGAATAATGAAGCTACTTCAGACCAACCCATTTTAGATTTGCGCCGGGCGCAAGAGCCATTTATCCCGCCGGGAAAATAGCCACAGCGCCGAGACCCGCCCACAAAGTTACTTGCGCTTCGCGCTTTGACACTTGCGTTTCAGGTCGTTAAAATAGGGCCCCTTGTCTTACAACAGCCCAAAAGGGCTCATGTGACAGCCCTTTTCATCTCTCTCCATTGGCTACTGGTTGAAACCCATATCAGATTCAGACTATCGCTTGATCTGCACCGGCATACTATCACACCCTCCTACACTCCTACACCCCATCAAGAACCCTGTGTTCAGCAAACGAGCGGCGTCAGCCAAGTGAATAAAATGTCATTTTAAATGTATTGCCTTCTCAAAATGGCAGTAAATCGCATTCTTCTTTACTCACTCCAGTCAACCACATCTCTCACAACATTATAAAAACTAGTTAAACCAATCTCTTCAGTGAATACTCGACAGACAAATGAGAAAAAAAACTAACCCTCTCTCTTTCTCTCAACAGGAATTTTTCTAGCTTTTGTTGAAACTAGTAACTTTGCTATTAGCATCTATTGTAATATTGTTTCTGTATGACATATCACTTTATTTCTCCCTGAACTCTCAGATAAAAGTGTCTGCTGAATGATTAAGTGTGACGTCACCCGTAGGTTTGTGAAGAGAAATTATTTTTACTGATGAAATATATTCGGAAGAATGTTTATAACCAAACAGATCTCAAAACCCATTGACTCCTATAGTAGGTTAAACACAAAAGATGACATTTTGAAGAATGTAGGACAACAAACAATTCTGGGTTACTTTTGACTACTGTTGTTTTTTTCCTACTATGGTAGTCAATTGGTGTTGAGATCCTTTTGGTTATAAGCATTATTCCAAATTTATTTCTCTGTGTTCATCGGAACAAAGAAATTTATACACATTTGGAACAATTCGAAGGTGAGTAAATGATGACATAATTTTCCTTTTTGGGTGAAATGGCCACGCCCTTAATTATGCAGAATTGTAAGACTTGACATATTTAAACGGAAGACTTATAAAAAAATCCAGCATGAAGGGCAAAATTAGCTATAGAGACCAAAATGTTTTTTTGTACCAAGCTGTAAACATGTGTTTTTCTTTAATAAAGTTGGTCATTTTAACATGGTGCTCAATGAGATTCTGCTTTGTTTTGGAGCCAGTCTCTATTGCGGCCAGTCAATGAATTGCAATTTATGTCACTTCCATGTTGTCGCTCGGGTATCACCTACTTCATAAACAATTATCTACCAATGTACAAATACACATTCATTATCAAAACCACAGTCTGTTGTAGTAAGGGCCAAAGTGTGAAGCTGAGATTTACTGCTATAAATAGGTCTGGAAAGTGATCTCATTTTACAAGTGGATAAATATTTTCAGTCAGCCGATCTGTGATTGTGAACGGGAAGTGAAGGTGGACGTTCAAGAGGTTGATGGAGAAACTGAGAACATGGGTTGTTTTCAAAGGACAAGGGCCTCCTTATGGTTCGGTGATGCTGTAAGCATGTTGACTTCTAACCTCTCACATCTAAGTGGGTATTTTCACAATGTCAGAACCTCATGCCCTGCCTCTGTCTAATGTGGTTGCCAAACTTCTACTCATGAGCAACATACCCTGACTAAGCATAAACGAATTAGTCACACAGTATGCTAAGTATTCGGTGAGGAATCTGATTACGGGAACCAATGTTAAAAATAAAGTCACAAGCTGTTACCGACGAAGTGAATACATCCATTGGCTGTTGACCACAACAGGGAGAGTTTAAATGGCAACATTTAAGAATGTAAGTTTAAGAAGTGTCACATTTTAGAAGTATATATGTTTCATTTTGATGTAAAAATTGGTATTTAAATGAATTGAGAATTCATAAAAGAATTTATGTTTAAGATCAATTTCTTAAAGGGACAGTTCACTTCCATTTCTTTCATTACTGACTAAACATCAGGGACAGACAACTTTGGTCCCTATTCACTTTAATTGATTGGGAATAATACAAAATGGTGTTGGATTATTCAGAAATTTTTCATTAAATTAGGGGCCATACTTACGCCATGGTGATGACTATGAAATCCAGCCAATTCCACGGGTCTCGAAGGAATGTGAAATCACCCATGCAAAATCCCCTGGCTAACACTTTTACCGTTGCCTCAAAGGTGTAAATGCCAGTGAAAACATACCTATGGCACAGGGAAAATGGAGACATCGTCAGAAAAATAAAATTTCCAACAATCTCAAATGGTGCATTTGTGGAATTCTGGGAAACTGTGTTTGGAGATGTGATTCTTACTCTACTGTTTTGCTCCAGGCTGGTGCGTCACTCAGGGTCATGAACACACAGTTTGACAAGATGGTAATCATAATGAACATGCTGAACAATTTGCTTTGGAGTAAAGGATCATTTAGAGGATAATTTGTGGTTATAACTGAAACATAATGTAAAGTAAATTAATTCAATACTTTACTCTCTTTCAATTTGATTTGTTCTTACTTACAGTATTTGGAAGCAACACAAATCTCACACTTACTGTCCTATATTAAATGTTAAAAAATCTACTCTTAACACATGTCTTCATTGTTTTCCAAAGGATATGAATGTATGAGTATTCGGATGGAAAATCGTCGAATGAGGCTGAATGGACTCAGAATGTAGCAGGCGGGTTCAGCACTGAATCTGAATATTGTATTTCCTTTGGTGATCACAATGAAAGTCTGCAAAACAGAGAAACAGGCAATACTATTGATTTGCAGACTTTTGAGTTCAATCTAAAACTAATGAAAACATTTGAGTCTTTCTTATGAGAATCTGAAATGGATTTGCTCTCTGTTTGATCTATTGATGTCTATGACAACATTTTTTGAGATATTTAAGAGATCTCATCTGTGTTTTTTTTCTTGCATTTTCCAATATACCTTAAAACCTTGAGTCACTTTGGCCTTTGCCTGTCCTAAATGAGACCATATATATATATAAATATATTAAACACTATACAGTATGTGATCTTTTTTGGACATCAAAAATTGAAAGAATACATTGTCACTAACTTTCTTTGCTCTGTAATATGGATCCAACTCCTCCAGAGGCACATTGAGAAGCTTTGATGGGGGGTCTCCATAGATGAAAGGCAGGACCTTTCCTGCCTCCAAATCACTACTGGGTTTGGGCAGGTCGTCCTCATCCACCTCAATATTTTCAGCCTTCATCCGGTCCTGCTCGACGACCTTCTCTGCCATACATCGCTCGATCTTGGCGAGCGACTCTTGAGTGAAGGGCCGGAACACATCTGTGCCTGTAGGAGGGAGTAAACTCGCCATTTTGGCATTCTGCTGGGTCAGAGATGCCACCGCCTCCGGGTCCTTCAACTGTGACCTACAGGGATTAAGAGGAATTACGTGGTCAAATCAAAAGATGAAATTAAAGAAATGGTCCTTAAAATAAAATGTTTATAATATTGCATAATATTGTTTAAGGGATAGTTCACCCAAAAATGAGAATTCTGGCATCATTTACTCAATCTTGCCAGCATTGCAATTTTTTCACACCACTCTCATTTGCACTACAATACATTAATATTAATGCATGACACCAAATAAAGTATTCAAAAGAATTCCAAAGAATTCCATTTCATTATCAAGTGATGTTTATCAAACTATCTAATCAAGCATGTGAATATTTTCTTTCTTACAGTTGATGAGGCCATAGTTTTAAATTCTTTGCTCTGTTTGGTTGACCAGAACGATTCCAACGCCAAACCTCGATCAGATTTATCTCTCTTTTAGGCATGACAGCTGTTTCCTCAGTGTTAAACGCTCACAACCAAATGAAGAACAATGATCAGACTGACTGCTAATCTTTGTGGGCAATTTTTACTTTTCCCATCCAGGTGGATCAAGAAAAGACGCCACCCGCACGCAAAAACTAAACAGCTCTGCACACAAAGTTTTTATTTTCTCCCAAAAGCCAGTGTACGACAGAAAAGTTCAAAGGGGTTTCAAGAACTGAGCAATTCATGGAAAATCTATAGACAGTATTAAGTCCCAGACAAAAATCCCTTTTGTGTGTGTTTAGTACAGATAGTTATATTAAACACTAGCCAGACCCATAAACAGGAAGTTAACTGAAGTCCAGGGCCGTGCGTCAGATGAAACACTTTGCAGTGGGTTAACAGTTAGTCATTCATCGTTCATTTAAAATATATTTACATATCTAATTATCCCAAAAAAAATCCAGCTTTCTGCTCCCCGACGTCTTTTCAACATGCAAAATCTCACAGCTATTAAATCTAGACAGAAGACATATGAAACTTAGAATCTGCTCGCTGGGTGTTGAGACTCGTGTTTATGCCCATCTTTAAAATGTGGTCGAGAGCCAAGCTTGGGTCATTCGGCTATTACATAACACAAACTCACCTGTTCTGTTAGGAACAACTTAGTCACTAATAAGGGTTTGTTATGTTTGGAAGGCCGACACCCCCTGGTAAACAGGTGCTTGGGTTTTCACATAGCCCTTAAGTGAATTCAATGAATATGTTGTGAATTGAAGTGACGGTCGGGACTCTGGTGTAGATGTGATGAACCGACACTGTGGTACCTCAACAGCTGCCGTGGGCTATCAGCGCACGCTACGGCGTCAGGTTACTGGTGAGTCTACTCATTCTTGCCATGCGTTTGCACACTTATATTGTAGCGATAAACAAGCCCCGCCTCCTGATACATTCCAACTCCGCCCACCTTCCACTCAATAAGCCTGCATGGTATTTACTCAGGTGCTAAACAATATACACTACACCCAACTGCTCTTATTTCCCCCCGATGTTTCAATGAGTGGTCTGCTGATGTTTTTAATGATTATTTAGTTACATTCTGTGTTTTAAAGGTTATCTTTCAAGTCAGATGGCAGAGACAGATGACCACTGGGAGCTCACAACTATTGAGCTCCACTGCATTCTGCTTTCTTTAGGATCAGGCACACTTTAAGGGCCCAAAAATGTTTGCTTTCCTACATTCTTCAAAATATCCTCTTTTATGTTCAATAGTACGATAACATTTATAAAGCAATTTTCCTACTATGGTAGTCTATGGTGGAACTGTTTGGTTAAAAGCATTCTTCAAGATATCTTTCTCTTTGTTCATCAGTACAAATACATTTTTGCAGATTTGGAACAACTCTAGGGGGAGTAAATGATGACTTCATATTTAATTTTTGGGTGAACTGTTCCTTTAAACGCACTGTAAATCACTTTCAAATTGATTCATCAATAACAAATGCAAATGATAGCATATTATAGCATTCATTTATTTACAATTCTATTTTTACTCTTTCTTGGACACGCATGAGTCAATGGGTCTGCGTCAACAAATCAAATCTTACACTTATGAAAATGTAAATGTGACAGTTAATGAACAAGTCATTAATGTTTATAATGGATTGTGTCTTGCTCACAGCCCAACCAGGTCTTCAGAGCTCCACATCAGCAGTTTCTGCTACTGACTAGTCGCCATGTAACAAACACTGTAAACCTAAAGACCCCGAGGTGAGACCTGAGAACCAGCGTCTCCTTGACAGAGACGCAATCAAAACAGGTCATTAAACTAAAAAGAACGGAATCATCCAACTAACAATAAACAGAGAGGGTGATGTTTCAGATGGCAAAATGTTTAACGTGTTTTCAAGCATGAACTAGTGGGGAATATCACTTGGATGATGGTCAATCAGTGAGTCAAATAACAAAAAGTAGCAAATAAAAAGAAATTGTAAATCAAGGGTCTTGAACATCAAAACTGTAAACCCTCAGGTGTCTGTAGTGGTAGTGCAAATGATCCTCAAATTATTGTTTGATATAAAATATTTTTTTGAAAAACTGGAATTAATGAGATAGTAAATAAATGAGAAGTATTACTATTAGAAGCAAAACGTTCCCTCATTACTATTATACAGGTAAAGTAAGCATCATAAAATATGTATAATCATTTGTATGGTTCCGTAATAAACATCATTCATACCAGGCTTCATTTTATATAATATGTACAATGGGTCACTGCTCCCTTATCCAACAAGGGCTCATTAGCCGAAAAAGATTGAATATGTCTTTTGTAAATAACTTTCCAGATAAATTACAGGAAGGGAGTATTTTTATTAAACATAGCAAAACTCATGAGCAAAACAGAGATACCAAATGAGGTGAAAATATTACCAAGCAGGGATAAAAGCACGCAGTTCAGTGCAGAAGGGGGCAGATGTTTGAGAACTGAAGTGATTTATTCTTCTCAAGTCATGTGGAGGGCTTACGGCTCAATTACTGAGCCACACATTCCCTTTCTCTCACAAATGAAAGCTGGTTATTACATATGCTCACACGTTTTTTACAGTTATGGATCTAGCAGATGCTTTTATCCAAAGTGACATACAGGGCTTTTAAGATATACATTTTATTAGTATGTTTCCAGGAATTTGAATCTAATGCCCTTACAAATTGAGCTTGACGGGAAAATATGTTTTATGTCTATTACGCTATTTTCAAGCACATCTACTCATTTAGCAAACATTTCGGTAACACTTAAAACTATAAAGCTGTTAACTTCAGCAAGAACTGAGCAATATAGTTTTACATATAAATCTTTGTTCATGGTGGTTCATGGTGCATTAAAAATATTAACAATTGTTAATAAAAAAAATACATAGTAAATGTAGTAAATTAACAAATACAACCTTATTGTAAAGTGTTTCTAACATTTCTGAAGTATTTTACAGAAATTAAATTGAGAAATTCTCTTACATGTTGTGACCCAGTTCCAAAACATTTAGAAGCTTATACTGGATTTTGGCTATTAGTACAACAGCAGAAGGTGCCACATACCAGCACATCCACACAGTCAGGCCATTGAATGTAGTTCAGCATATAGAGATATATACAGAAGCTCTGAGTAATCCTACTGCTGATGGAGGACAGTCACATAACCGTGTTTATGACAGAACACTTTGTGACAGCTATGAGTGGCCACTATACAAGCCCATCATCCAGTCGCCGATGGGTCGGGCAGCACGACCGAGCTCACAGATATGAAATGTAGTTCCGATCATTCATCAGCAGCCTGTCATAAAATCACTTATAGCTTTGATAAAGAGACGCCACACAGAGAGCGTAGTGGGGTTGTAAAGGACGTTTGTAAAGGACAAACCGCTTTAACTACTTGTTAACTTATCTTCTCACTTTTGGTTTCTGTCACATGTATGCGCTAGTGCTGTTTTTTAGTGAGCTGTCTCGCTGCTCCTTATAGGCAGCATCCTTATAGACTTCATAGGGTTCTTACGAATAGAAATGTACTTGCAATAGAGTTCAATCTAATATGAGAATGATGGTATGCTAATACACATACATTCACAAGCCACATATTCACAAGTATTTCATTATTTTAAATAGCAAATGAAACCTATGTTCATTCATAATTGACCTTTTTTCCTTCGTCCACCATCCTGGGTTTATTATTATGCAACGCAGAATCAAACAGCTCAGAATTTACAAACAGCTATTGAATGTTCTTTTTACTCTTCTTTTTTGCATTTCTCAAAAAGTCATATCTCACCTCAACCCCCAACACACTTCAACACGCTGACGCTAGACAATCTCTACTCGTTCTCACCCTGTGTGACGGGAATAAAATGATGGATCTAAATGCTCCCCATATATTTATTGAGCTTTAGCAATGTTTTAGTGTGCTTTCCTAAACATTGCAAGATGGTAAGGAAAACGATATTTAGGTTAACTTTTCTGTCTGACAAGTTCTATAATGACATAGACATAGCAGTATTTCCACATATGTCATTTGACATGAGTAACCACCCTGTTTTGCTTTAACTGTTGATCTGAGATGTTTTCTTTTCTATTTTAAACAACAGCTATTGCATTTAAACACAGCATTCATGTATGGAACATGAAATTTACAATATCAAGCCTGATCAAGAACAAAATTATACATTTTTACTACAAAGACCTCAGTATTTTCTCTAAGCACACACTCTTAAAAAATAAGTAAAGGTGTAACAAAAAGTTTTTCACACCAATACCTTTCATTCAAAAGTTCTTAAAGAAGCATTTCTGTATTCGATTTTTTTTTTCTGTAGAATCTTCTCCCACTTCTCTCAAAAACTGTATGTGCAATAAAAAGGTTCTTTGGAAAAAACAATCCAAGAGAGTAGGTTTTAGCAACCTTTATCATTAAGAGTGCAGACTTTTCTAAATTTGGGAGAGGGATTATTTAACAAAGTTTCCCTGTAATTGTAAGCATAATATAAAAGCACCATCGACAACTTCTAGCAACAAAGTGATGATTTGTGAACGATGTTGAACTGCATTATGGTTCTTATCTAAAATTTAGAATGTTAGTCAAAAGTGCCTCATAACTGTTTGCTTTCTTACTTCTTTAACATATCTTCTTTTGTGTTCAGCAAAACAGAGATTTTTTTTTTCCTACAATTGTAGTCAATGGTGGCAAAAAACTGTTGACAAGCATTATTCCAAATATCTTCCTCTATGTTCATCAGAACAAAGACATTTATACAGATTAAGAACAACTTGAGGGTAAATAAAAAAGTCAGAATTTTCATTTTTGGATGAACTGTTCCTTTAAATACAAATACATGTATTGGAGCACGGCTTCATAATTTCTACTTGTCTCTTTAGAAGTGCTATCAGGGTTAACATTCGAACAACTCAATGGCTTATCATTCTGTTCAACTCCAATTTCAGTGTTGGAGTCCAAGAAAGCAGGAGAACCAAGACCTCACCCAGCGAGCCAAGAACACGATCAACCCAAAAGATCAGGCCTAAGAGACATGCTGCAGTCCTGAGCACAGATCACTTTACATCCAGTGCTCCTCCTGTCTACAGCACACTCACAACTTGATTTTCTAATGATGAAAATGATAAATGATCTGAATCATCAGTTACACACATATACATGCATGCACACACACACACACACACAAACACACAGTTACTGTAAATACAGTGTACCTGTTTATAAACACTTTTATTAAGTCTGAGATTAAAGATAAGACGTTATTATGTCAATTAAGAAAAAATGGTTTGGGAATGTAAATTTGATGCATTTCTCAAGTGCTCAGATCTTTGGACCACACTGTACGGTATTATACCATTACAATAACATTTCGTCTAAAACCAAATAAATCTAGATGAGCATCCACAATGTCAGGCGCACACCTTATCAATGGCGCACACATCTCTGGGCATATGATCTGAGGCTTCCAAGTAAGAAATGTATACCATTAATGCAGCTTTATTAAGTAATCACGGTATAGATTTTCAGCACTGAAGGGCAACGGAAGATGTGATGATCTGCCTAGTGCGGCGCATGAGTCAGACTGTCAAACAAATTAAATCTAGTGGTGAGAAACTTCATCACCCCTTTGCCTCAGTGTCAAGATGTATAACCCCGACATACTTCAGTACTTCCAAGATGAAGAAGAACAAAAATACTGGACATATTTTAAATGTCACAGACTGGTTACCACCAGAAGGTAAAATAGAGGGGGGTGTTTTAAAACAGTAAAGCTGTTGTCAATGTGCCTGTTTTCATGTACAATCCAGCTTGACATGAGCTTGACCCTGATGAAAAACAGAGAGTAGCTGGTCAACTGCACATGTTGGGTTTGGGATGCTTAGGGGGTTCAACGGGATCACAAGAGAATGACAATGTCAAAATGATTGGCACAAAGAAGCCTAAACACATGTGTTGTTCTTGAAGGGATAGTTCACCCAAAAATGCATTTATCATTTACCCGCTCTCATTTTGCATTCTTTCAATGAAAGTGAATGGTGACCCAATCTGTCACCTGACCTTTCTGTTACATGAGAGATGAAAAGTCACATGGTTTTTGAGACACGGTGGTGAGTATAGAATTTTTAATACAATTTTTGGTTGACTATACCTTTAGTGTCCTAAATTCTTAACATAAAAGGTTGTGAACGCTTGACCAACACCAAAACAAGAAAAGCCAGCCTAGACTGGCAAGACTTTGTACAATAGTTCATTTCAAATCTTTACAAAAATAAACAACCAGTCTTATCACACACTTCCTGTGTCCTTAAGGACCTTTTGATCTCCGGATCGTCTGCGAAGTCCAACGAGCAATCTGACAGTTTGTGAGGAGCGTAGGCGTCACGTCTGCGAGCCAGGGTCTGGACTTAAATGGAGATTGGTCTGCTGAGCAGTATTAATACGAGACTGAGACCAACCTGATCTGTGTGTCTAATGAAGGCCCGCGGGACAGGGGGGTGACCTGGCCCCCTGAGGCTCCCTTACATGCGGTACGGGCCTGGCGGGGATGTGGCAAGCTTCAGTGGGACCTGACAAAAAGCATAAGGGAGTTGATGATGTGGGAAAGGGGTTTAAAAGCGTGCATTGATCGTCTCAATTCTCAGAGCTCATGAAGCCATCCACTCATGAAACACAGTCCAAACCTCCCATGCCAGAGAGCAGGTGATTGATTTAGCAGTAGAGTTGACACCAGAATTTTTGTAGCTGATGCCAGGGTCACTGCTCAAATTCACACGTCCCTGGATAAAGTTTTACGGGTGGGACCTTCTGGCCCCAACAAATCAAGCACAGTGGTAAAGTTACTGCAATGCTGTAGTTAAATTGTTTATATAATGCATAAAACTTTATGGAAGTATCCACCTATAGATGTTTAGGTGGTTGACATTGATCTGTTTACACTGATACACTAGTACAGACATATACAGACATTTACGCTTGCCCACGCGCACGTACACACATACTGTACATTAGACCATCTGAGTTGAGCAAGTCTGTAAACAGAGTCCAGAGAGCCGGATGTCTCTGGAGGTGAATATCTCGACTGAGAGATGGAAGTGGAGACAGAATGCCGGCTCTAATGGCCAGATCAAAGGGAACTCCCCCAACTCAGTTATACATGGAGATCCTGTAGCATGGTGAAACGGCATTAGCCATGAAGTGGAAATCTTGTATGAGAGAGAGTGAGAGAGTGAGCGAGAGTACATTAGTTGTAAATGATAAACCCACTTCTCTCAGTATACTCGGTATGTCGATTCAAAACTATCCACTGACCATCTTTGGTTCAGTTCTGATCTATTCAATTACATTTAGTTGAGTTGGATTAAATTCAGAAGGAGAAGAGGTAACTTTCATCAAACTAATCAACCAGCATGCAATCTCACTCGCTATATTTGACATTAGCCAATATAATTCTGATTTACTTTGATTTCTGACCGGATGATTTCCACATTCAGCTCTGAGTTCAGAGATCTTGCAACTCTGATCATTTCCAAAACATGATTCATAAAACATGTACTCCTGGTTCAAAACTCTGATTGAATGAGCTACATTCATAGCTGTTGTAAAACACACCTGTGAGTGCGCATCAAATTAATTTTATATTAACAAGCCAAGTTGCTTGGCAACAGTAAACAGCTTAAACTCTTTGTGCACTGCCAACAACATCCTGTTACCGTAGTAAAATTACTCTAACACACGGCCCGCAACATCTATTGCTTTCAATATACTGTTGATGTTGTTGTTTTATTGTTAAAAGAAAATAAAATGGAATGTGTATATTTATTGTTTTTGCAATGAACAGATTTCTTATTGTATCAAGAGTCGGATGAGCACATATCTGTACACACCTAATGAACTTGCCTGATCTTCCAAGGCAACAAATCAAGATATCGCTACTGTCCTTCTGAAACCAAATATCTGCATATTTTGTGAAGCTTTTTTGTCATAAATTATCACTATTCACCCGTTATGTTTCTCACCGTGTTTTGTAACTATCTAACCAATAAAAAATATTTCCAAAATTTCCTGAAAAACAGCGAATTTGAACATCCGAGGTTTTGCAAGGACAGCAACGATTTGAAGATTTTCTTTGGAGACCGACAACAAACTTTCATCAGTGCCACACACTTCCACTCAGCAGCACAAGCGCTGAACCCAATGAGCCCTGACCATATAACTGCTTCCTCTGTAATCTCTGATATAATAATGGCTCCATATGGACCCGCATATAGTCCCTTTATCGTGACTGATCGCTCTCATTTCAAGACACGGCCAACGTTAACATGGCATGCTTTGTTGCACGCTACTTACCAGCATCTGACAAATGACTGCTTTTAACTTTGCTTTTAGCTGCACCTGCAAGATGTGCTTAAATAGCCAATGTCTGAAAACTAAAGAAACAATGGGAACCAAAGTAGAAACTCATAACAAAAGAATTTAATGCTTTAGACTTCCTTCTTTAGGCCAGGTTTGTCATGAACAAACATTTGTGTGCATTAAATAATCCTGTGGCCTTTACATTTCTGTTTACAGTAAATGGATGCATCAAATTTACATTTTTTGCACATTCCTGTACATATCTATACTAATCTGGAAATAACGTTTCACACTTCCAAAAATATGCTGATTCTTGCAAATGTAAACAAAGTGTGGACAACACTTCTTCTGTAAGCAGTATCTTGAAGAGGAACACTGTCCAAATAACAAGAAATACACAACTGAATGGTACAGATTTAGGTGTACCATTCAGAGAGACTGTAGGTATATCATGACCAATGTAATTACGTGAAGTACATTTATTATAGAAAAATCATTATTTAACTCTGTCAGTGTTAACTTTAAAGTCTCAACATTTTTTACTCTTTCACTGGCCCAAATTGTATTTATCAAAACCAACAAAAAAGGGCTCTGTAAGGGAACTCTAAAGAGGTTTGTTAGGCTACTCTAGCAACAAAGTTAAAGCACAAACCTCATAACAGAGATATATTATAATGACATGACAGAACTATAGCATATTTCACAGGTACAGTATATCTAATATCGACACGCAATAAATAAAAAACATCATGACATTTTCTAGCCATACTTTTCAATAAGACTAATAAGAATTTTTGGCTCCTTATTCAACTGCTTATTTCTGTGTCTTTTAAAGGTACATGGACAACTTAGTTCAATGACAAGTGCCCAGCTCAATAAACTCAAAAACACTACACCAACCCAACTAAAGCCGTTACCAGTTAAAGACGACAAGCAGTTCAGTGATCTTTTTACCTTGTTCAGCAGGAAAACCGCTCTCCTTTATTTCAGATCCGAAGGTTAGTGTTGTTGAAACCACTCCGAAACTTTAGTCTCGTCTGGGAGAAAGTCCAGGCTCCGGGGCAGCTGTCGCTTACGCACGGGTGTCTTGTATGAAACCTGAGAAACGTCTCAGGTACGATCATAACTTCGCTTTAAACTTGTGACACGGCCAAATCTCCAAACTCTCACGCGTCTTCGGGGATAAAAATCGGGTTATGAATTCAATACATAATACTGTACGAGACGGTATAATGTTTACGGATAATGCAGTATGACTGATTTTACCCTATCATGCCGAAAGAAGCCTGATGATCAGACGTTAATAAACACTAAATATCCACGTAAACGCAACGAAATAAGTTATAGTGGTTAATTCGGGTATGTTAGGTATAGTTAAAGAATTACATTTATTAAAAAAATATTTGTATTGAATTTGTTTGCAGCTGTAGATGGAACAGGGCCTTCTGGGCTCTGTTTGCAACCTGATTTGGTATTATGAGTTTATTATTTTAACATAGGCTAATGTACGTATACTCTACACCCTAAAATATATAAATTCCTATAAATTTTGGTTTTATTGAGAGTGGTGCGGTGATGGAGCCGATGCGCGTAACCGTGCGCATCAAATGGAGAAGTGCTCGGTGCGCACGCCGGTGACGACGCGGGGTGTTTAGATGTGATCCCCGTTTGAAGGTAATCTATGTTTATTTCTGAAAGCATGTTCATTTATGTCCTCTGGTGGAGTATGACAGGAGCCAACTCACTGTAGTCGGCATGGCGCACAAGTTTTACGCACGACACGTCCATTATGAGAAACAGCTTTGATACACACACATCGGGCTACTTTACATTTGAGGTTATTCTTGAGGACATATACATGCCATTAAGCATTTGTTTTATAGCATGAAACAGTCACGTTGTTTCTTTGTGTCACGTGCCTTGAGTGTAATAGACGCAGTACAATGCACAGTTTCTATGCATCGCATTAAGTCATGTCTGGACATCTGGGGATGAAAACTGGAAATATAAATGAATAGTGTGTATTCATTTGCATGACAAGACCTTCTTTGAATTTGTTCTCGAGTGTGTGTTTCTGTGGTAGATTTTGGAAGAGGTCGAAGATTTTATCGATGACAAACAAGGCTTTTGTAGAGTAGGCATACATATTCAGGAATGTACCAGGGACACCAGATCCAAGAAAACAAGTCAGTATTATTATACTGTGAATTATAGGCTATCATGGGAAACGATGAGTGATGAATGTCTCATTGATCTTGAAACAGTGTGAATGATAATTATTTTTAGGAGACTGTAATTGGAAAACTGGTTTAAACGTTAATGATGAGGTAGTACTCTTGACTGACACACTTGAGCATGAACTTCCCTCCCTGCCAGGACACCTGTCTCGACACCTGTCATTTGATCTTATACAGGCTTCACAACAGCATCGCCTGCTGGTCATTAACAGAACATAATTTGCCTAAAACTTGACTGTTTTATCATAGTAAGATTAATAAAAAAATACAAACTGGATTTCAATGTTTAGTATTTATTATTAGGAAACAAGAAATCTAGTTATGTGGGGAAATACACTTCAAAATCTGGAAGGAACCTTAAAGTTGCAGCATCTTAAAGTATCGGCTTGCTAACCCGACAACTCTTCACACATACTGTCTAGACATTAATCTATTACAGTAATAATACTAAATGGCTCTCTTCTCTCAGGCATCTGTCCAAAGTCGTTTTAAACTGCAGCTGTTAAGCCCCTCCCACAAAGTTTCACACTGAACCACAACAGATATGTCACGTTTTTACTCATAGAAAACTTTTGACACGGTTGATGTATTAACCTAACAGATTCTAAAACCAGTTTTTTTTGGGATCATAACACAAAAAAGGCCCCTTGAACATCTGTGTATCCGTCTTTATATAAATATCAGCTTGTCTGACATAGTTATTTTGATAATACATTTGATAGTAAAATTGTGTAATATATTTTGAAATATTTTTTGAATATATACAGACACCCGCAGAATTACAAACTGTAGCTCTGTCAGTAAACCACAGTCCAATTGACAGTTTGCACAAATGTCCTTCACTTCAGAAAACGGCAGATGAAATGATAAAACTAAAGTCTTAAAGGTAATGATGACATATAGAATATTATTTTGTTTGTATTTTATAATTACTTCTTTCTTTCAGAAAGAAACTACCCATATTAACAGAGACCTTCATGAAGAGATTGGTTATCCCCGCAGTTCATATTGAATCCTTTTGTTAGAAAGTGCTATCTTACCACATTACCCCAGTTCTCAAGTCTATACAATGGCTTTCAGTCACATATTAAACAGATTTTGAAGTGCTGTTATTTAATTATAAATCACTCAGTGTCTTCGGTCTTAAATACATTGCAGATAATGCTTGTACAATATAAACCTAATTGACATCTTTCTATGATGCTGGGACTCATTCCAAACATGGTGAGATAATCTCCACCAGCTGAAACACCCTTTATTTTTAATGTGTTACTTGACAGTCAATTGTAAAACAAATTTCCAATTGTGTATTTCTAGTATTTGCACATAAATAGGTTAAGCCATCTCATGTGAGATATTTATTTAAATTTTTACTATGCACGGGCAAAACAATAGCAAATAATCTTAATAGTTAATTCTTGTTAAATTTTACAATGTAAAATGCTGAGTTCACAGAAATTGTGTATTTCATCTTTTCTGTATTAAAACAAGCAACACAGATGTTTAAGCAGATCACATTACTGTAGGTTATACTGCCCTCATGTGGAGCACAGACAGAAATTCAGCACAAAAGCCAGGAAGCGTCAAGGTTGTTTTCAGACAGACACTATCATATGTCTGCCGAGTGATGAGATGGATCTTTGATCCAGAAGGTTCAGTAATTATCAATAAAAGTTGTTATTATTATGTTATTTACTGTAAGTTATATGTTGAAAATTCTATATTCTATTCTGAATTCTATTCTATTATACTCTTCTTTTTTATTTAATGCTCTGATCAACGCTATTCATTTCTCTATTGCATTGTATTGTATTCAAATGCTGTGTTATTTAAAACTCACGAGTGGGTCAAGAAGGACAAACACATCGTTGGGTTACAATCGCCTAGAAAATGTCAATATTTTTCCTAATCATGTGTTGAAACAACCAGAATCTTGATATGAGCACATCAGCGTAAAGTTAATTTACAACTCAATGGCTTTTCCCCTTTTTGACTGGACCATGAGTTGAAAACAATCCAGCATTCTATTCTATTCTATTCCAGTAAATGAATTAATGAAGGATGACTACTAAAGAAAGCTGTGGACTTCAGTTAAGTCACTCATCACGTAATTCCTCTACATTTATTCTTATTGACAACAATAGTTCACAGGCACTAATCTGACACTACTTAGTATATTGTTCTGTTTATAGAAGTCAATTTGTCATATAAACAACAGGCTCAGATATATAAGCTTCTCAACACTACACACTCTTAAACAGCATAACTACATACCTACATGTTGAAAACACTTCTGTCCTCCTGGACCGTCAGAGAGACTTCATGTGGGTTTAACAACATGAAAGCAGACACCCCCAGCAGCCCTCCATCTCTGGGTCTGGGTGAAGCGCAGCATCGCACAGATGAAGACCTGCGATGAGGAGATGAAAGTAAAGCGAGAGCAGGAGATGCCATTCTTGATCACAGCCACGGGCTCGAATGCACTGTATCTACACTGGATGTGGAAAGATATAGCATGAGTTATTGGAGACCACATGCTTCTGCTGTCTTAAGTGATTCATAAGGTCTTCTGGGATTTGCACCAGAGCTGAAAGCATAGAAGGGAAATGTATCCTAGAATTAAAGCCATTACTGTTGGAGGTGAGAGAGATTTTTAGTGGATTTTTACTTCTGAGGGGCTCATATTGAATTTTCTTCCGTCTGGATCTCAGTCCTGTTGTCTGGGAAAATGCAGTATTATAATCTTTATGAATATATAAGATTTTCTTTTTGAAATGATAAAGTGGACAAGGAAATTATCATTCATTTTCATTGATTTTTTTAAAAGGAAAATTACAATTTCTTTTAGCATTTTCAAAAATTTTCTTCACCATAGCATTTTAGAGTAGGTTTTTAAACATTTTTTTAAATACAATCTAATGTGCAGGGGCAGGTGAGATGTGAGCAGTTTTTTCCAGATTTTAAAAGAACAGTTCACAATTAAAATTCTGTCATCATTTCCTCGTCTCAAGTCGTTCCAAATCTATATACATTTCTTTATTCTGATGATGAATACAACGGTATTTGGAAAAATGCTTTGGAAGAATGCTTTTAACCAAACAGATCTTGGCCACCATTGACTACCATAGTAAGACAAATTGCGTCATAAATGTCTATGTTCTGTTGAACACAAAATAAGATATTTTGAAGAATGTTGGAAAACAAACAGTTCTGGGGCACTTTTGTCTACCATTGTACATTTTGGTGCCCAAGATCTGTTTGGTTACAAGCGTTTTTCCAAATATCTTTCTCTGTGTTAACCAGAACAAATACATTTTATACAGATACTAGCGAGTGAGTAAATGATGATAGAATGTTCATTTTTGGGTGAACTGTCCCTTTAAAAGGCTCTTGTCATTGCATGCTTTCACAATGCAAGACCATTCATTAACAAATCAGTGCTCTTTTAGACTACGCAAGGTTGCGTTTGAATGAATATATAATGACAGATTTGTCATTTGGGGTCATTTAAATGCTTCTCATTTCATCTCACAATGAGATTGAGTCAGCAATGTAATACTTTTATACTGGACACTAGTAGACAGCTGAACAATACTTTACTTTATATAAAAAATGGCCAACTCAACACAACAATAGCAGTTCTGACAGTCTCAACAATAGCAGTTCCCACATCCCAGATATAGATTATTCCAGAGGAACCTGAGATGCTTTTTTTCCTTTTAGAGCTTCTGACGGCAGGGAGAACAGGTGGACGCATCTCCACTCGATAAACTGTTGTTACTCATCGGCTACATCAGGCGCCTGGATGACAGACATCAAGGCTTCTCAAAGCAAGAATGGGCTGCAGTTGCTGCGGAGTGTAAGCAGACAGAAGGTGTTTATCCATCACTGTTATCCCTTAGAACAATGAAACTCCTAAAGAACGTTCTGTTTGATAGGGCGCAATACACATATAAGCTGTATCAGTACAGAATTTCTTCAGTTCTCATTTTGATCTTATTTTGAAATGGCATGTGCTTAAATACTTCCATATTCCAATCTTAATATGCAGAGACAACAAAATCACAAGTTGATGTCCCCACACCGAACCTCAAAAGCTGTCAAGATTCATCACAGACAAGACTATATCTTGCAAGGCCTGAGAGAGCAATTACAAATGATGATTATAGATTGAGCAGTCCTGAAAGCATCAGCATTATATTAACCTGCTAATTCTGTCATGCCCGGCATGGCTCGTAAAGTCTCATCCCTCAATGCCGTATCTTCCTGTCCTTTTATGGAGAGCTGTAATGGGCTGGCCCATCCCTCTAATGCAGTTGGGGAGCTTTGAGAAGAGTATAAAAGATCTCAAAGATCGTTCTCATTCCCGTCTCTCATCTCACACGTGTCTGTCCTGATCTTCATCGTTGCATCGGAATGGCTCCCAAAAAGCAAGAAGCAAAAAAGGAGACGGCCAAGCCAGCGCCTCCTCCCGAGCCGGAGAAAGCCAAAGTGCCCGAATTTGACCTGAAGAGCATCGCGGTAAGTTTGGGTGGGATTTGTTTGGTATTATGTTGGGTGGAATCATTTGTTTGAACTTGAACTCATGATTAGAAGAGATTTTTGGTGGATACCACTTTTGGTCTATTTATGAAAAAAAAGTTTCAAATAATTTTTTTAATAAGAGCATTGTTATTTCCATTGTTTTTCTTTTAAATATAGTGTATTATCCCATGAATGATACCTCTTGTTTAATAAATTTAATAAAGTAAATAACATATGGCCGCAAAAAGGTTTCACACACACAAACTTGGATTTTAAAAGCCCCTCCTCCACTGAACGTCTTGTTGCAGGCATATTCATATTGATCGAAGACCACTTTTACAAATTGAATTAACCTGATGGTCGGAGGTGGGGTTTGGATGATGGAAGTTTAATGAGACCAGTATGAAAGTGCCTCCTTATAGCCTTGCAACTATCCGGTCGTGGGGTCTCATATCAAAGCATAACATTCCCGTCTTGTTGTCTGGGCCGGCCTTTCTCTCAGGGACAGTATGGATGAGGTTTCATTGTAATTCCCTCTGGTCTTCAAACAGGCGTCTGTTATTCTTAGTCTCTATAATGAGCAGCGGTCATTTCTGACCTCTCAAACGACCTCCGGAAAGTTTCTCCAGAGCATTATTAACATCTGTATCTCTGCCGAGTGAGAGTGAGCAGTTGGCATATGTCTGTTAAGCTTGGATGATCTAGTATTTCCATTCTGAGTTGTTAAAGCATTTAATTGTTTTATTTTTTAGATTGAATTTACAGCCGAACAGATTGAAGGTAAAGATATGTTCAATCGAAAAGACCTACTTTGAAAATTTCATTGCTTTTCATCTTCCTCTTCCATCTTCTAATACGATGTTTCGCTCATCTTTACAGAATTTAAAGAGGCCTTCATGCTCTTCGACAGATCACCCACTGGGGAAATGAAGATCACCTACTCTCAGTGTGGTGATGTCATGAGGGCGTTGGGTCAGAACCCAACCAATGCGGAAGTCATCAAAGTACTGGGCAAACCCAAACCTGATGGTGAGGGCAAACTGTTGCAAGGCATTGCATAAAAAACTTTCGAGTTGTGTGTTTGTAAAATTGATATTTATCCTCACTTTAGAAATGAACACTAAACTGATCGACTTTGAGACGTTCCTGCCAATGTTTCAACACGTGTCTAAGTCTAAAGATCAGGGCACGTTTGAGGATTTTGTTGAGGGGCTGCGAGTGTTTGACAAGGAGGGCAACGGCACCGTAATGGGGGCAGAACTTCGCCACGTACTGGCGACTTTGGGTAAATAAAACATGGCTAGTTTGAATCCTTCTATTTACCTATCAAGACTAAACGACCAGTTCGCCCAAAAATGAAAATTCTTTCATCATTTTCTCACCCTCGTGATATTCCAAACTTTTTCTGCAACGTTGATGCCCCAACAACATTGGAGACCATAGACTTCCATTATATATGAACACAAAACCCCAGAGACATTTCTCAAAATATCTTCTTTCGTATTGCACAGAAGAAAGAGTCATAAAGGTGTTTTGAACAACGTGAGGGTGAAGAAATGATGACAATATGTTCAGTTTTGGGTGAAGTATCACTTTAAGGCCAGCAGAAGGTCTCACATGTCATTGGGCTGCAGGTGAGAAGATGACCGAATCAGAAGTAGACCAACTGATGGCAGGACAGGAAGATGGAAATGGCTGCGTCAACTATGAAGGTGAACATTTTACAAACTTTTGAGACATCAAGAGGTCACTTGAATGTAACAGATTAGCTAAATGTTCATAAACACATGGAATGAAAATAAATGATGTGTTTGATAAGTGTTCTAGAGTAAACTGAAGTGCATCACTGTATAGACATATAAGTAATATGATTGTGCACATCTAAACAATTATGTATTTTTATATTTACCTTTCCTTTGCTCGAGTGGGTGGAAAATTTTGACCCTTCATACTTTTCTTTCACAGCTTTTGTTAAACACATCATGGCTGGTTAAACAAAAGAGGTCAGTTGCAGTTATTAAAAAACACCAATGCATGACTTGAATTATTATGTAATTATACCACAGGTCTTTTGAATAATTCAGTTTGATTGGTTGACAAACGTTCTATGGGTATTCATTAACTTTCAGTGAATGCACACCTATGAAAGTGTTCCGGGTCTGCTGACCGCGTTACAGTTACATTTCACATCGCCAAGTTTAAATAACAGAAATGTTATAGTGTAGCCTACAGGCCATCACCTCACACAGCACCATGCTCTTGATCTGACGTCAAACTTTACTGTTAATGGAAACGCGTGCACAGCTTCGTTTCCATAAACAAAACAACATAGAAATACATATACTGAAATCAAATAAATAAATAAAAATAGATTGAAAAACTAAATGAATTAATAAACACTGCCCACACTTACAAAAAATATACATAAGATATCCTGGGACTGAATGAAAACCCAACAGGTCAGGGTTTATTCCGAAAGGGTTGATCCATGTGACTCTGTTATGTTCTGCAGGAAAGTAACACTCCTGTAAGAGTTATATGGATTTATAGGATTCCTGTAGCCCTTTTGAGGATTATAAATTTATGGCGTGATCTTCTCATACTTTTTTAATTAAAATGTATAAATTATGTGCAAGTAAATATTTTAAGTAAGCGTTGTTGCTTTAAGAGTCTGTTGCTGGGCTACTTTGTTGCCTGGTTATGGTTCGTTTTCCTCTTCCTCCTCGTTTGCCTTTGATTGATAATTTGATGGACCTACTCTTTCAAAAGTTTGAGTGATTTTATTTACTGCTGGTGATACAAACAATAAAGAGGAATAAAACGTATTATTAGTATCACTGGCTATTCTGTCACATCTGTAAACACGGCTAAACTGATCATTTTCTCTTTCAGGCCCATATGTGACAGACTTCAGGAGTTAACAACATTCTCTCTGTAAACCTTTATGTTCATTTCAAAGAAGCTTTTTTATTGGAGTAAACACTTGGATAACTACATTTTATGAATGAATTAATTGACGTACTATTCATTTGTTTCTATATTTCAGAAGGTGCATTACCATTACACATTATTACACATGATTACATAAAACTTTTGATCAAGCTCTAAGGAAAAACAACAAACATCTATTTAAATGTTTTAACTGTCTCTGTTTGATCGGTCACACAAATAAAGATGTGTCTGTTTTAGAGCCACACAGTGGCAGTGGCAGCTAGACATCTTTGAATTTGACAAAGGGATTAACCAATAGTTTACTGATAGTATTTAAATCCAACCAAAATGTTCTAATTGATACTCCTAGCAGATCCTTTCATTCTTAGCTTTGTCAATAACAGGTTGGTGACTATTCAGTTTGCTGTGCAATTATATATTAGATAACTTTAGAAATGGTTTTGTATCACTCACTCACAATGATATCTTAAAACCAAGTTTTAGACAGTAAATGTGACTAAAAAACTTAGATCACAGCATAATCTTTTCATATACTTCTTATAACAATACCATTTACAAATGACAACCCTTTTAACTTTTCATAGAGCACCTCAATTTTATTATAGATGGTTCAACCAAAAATGAAAATTCTTTCATTTAATCACCCTCAACCTCATCTCATTCCAAAACTACTTTCTTTCTTCTGCAGAAAACAAGTCTTTTGTGTTTTACATAAAGATTCATATAGTTTTTGAACGACATGAGGGTAAATAAATTATAACAAAATTATTATTTTTCGATGAACCATCCCATAATCTGTCATTTAGGATTTAGACCGCAATCGTTTAAAACCTACTTATTAGGTAAACCCCTGGTAAGGCTAAGGCGCCATCTAAAGGTAAAAATAAAAACTGCATCTGCAATAAAACCCCTGTTCACAATCCTGTGAAAATTTGAAACTTGAAAGGTCGACAGATCAAAAATATTGATACAAAAAGAGGTTTTAAATTAATTATGTGAATACGGGTCAATGCAAAAGACATTAACGTCCATTAGCCTCTTTACATTCTGCCTCTTTCAAACAAACAAAAAAACAACCACACACACAAACACACACACGTTAACAAAATGTAAAAATGCCTACTCATTCACAAGCGGGCTGGTTGCTGAGCAACTCCCCTCCAAGCCCAACCTCACTGAAGAACTCAGTTGGCTTTCTGAGTGCTAAAGAGCACATCACACATCTGAAGAGCAAAAGAATGGACAACTCCAAATAACAGCATCAACCTTTTTTACATTGCTTTGAAATATTTCATTATTTGTGGAGCCAAGTGAAGGATTAGAATTTTGGAGACGAAGATTATCCAGGTGAAGGACTGGTATGTATACCCTGGAGAATATTCCAGAATTTTGGAAGCAGATGAGCTGTGTGTGTTTGCGCTTGTATGTATCATGACTCTTTGAGGTAAGATATACTGTCTTAAAGACAGTAAAACCAAGAGTTAAATAGAAATTCTCCTGTTCTTAAATAGTTATGTTGCGAAACTATAAAAAGCATAAAAATTGCATTTGTAAGGTTTTGATTTTGCTATGCCATTCATCCTTCAACTGTGCAGTGAGTCAATATCTATAGGCAATAAAACACTTTATGAGATAGTTGCATTTTACTTTATGAACTTAAGACATGGAAATGACTGGCTACCCAGTGTTATGAATCATTTCCAAGTTCTCAGAGTCTCCCATTCCCAAGTGATCTTAGATGAAAAGAGAAAAATCATGAAATGCTATTTTATATCGCCCTGCAGCGATTTGATAGTAAATTGAGATGATATGTGAACTAAACTGCTGAGAATATATGTTCAGTTTTTTGCAATTTGTTTATGATACCTTAAAAATACCCATTTGCGTTAAATAAACAAACAAATATTGATATCTTTGCAAACATTTCTAAATAGTTTGGAGGTTTGGAATGGGGCAATTAGACGTTCTGGTTGTGCAACAATTATATGTATTATTTTTTATAGTATTTTAGTAATATATCAAAGTTCATTACATGCATAATTTTCTGTTTCTGTATTTATTGTTTATTTTTGCCTGTCAACAATGGAAATGTAGAGAAGCTCAAGGAAAATTTGTGCGCGTACCAATATCCAGTTTTATATTTAGAATAATATTTAATATCATTTGACATTAAACATTACAATGTATATAGACCATGGGTTTGAAAATTGTACAGTGACCTGGTTGTCAGTTCAGCATTGTCTGGGTTCTGGTTCATTCCTCTTGCTCTTTAGCGCCCTCTTTCCTCTTCAGAACGCCGAAGGAACTGCGCGCTCTGACAGCAGGGTTTGCTCACTGGCTGACTGCTGCAGTTGGACAGACAATAACTGTGTCACAAAGGTAAGTGAAAGCGGTTTACAATCTCGAAATATCATTCATCTGTGATTCATCTTCAGTAATGGAATAAAATACGCTGAAAAGCCTCACCGCGCTTTTTATCACGCTTATCCGCAAAGAGGACTCTTGTTTAAAGGATGTTGCAAATCCGATGATGGGTGTGTGACTTGGACATAATGGGCCTGGATTTACAACAAAGAGAAGGAAATAAAAATCAATGCAATACTAATGTCATTTCATCGTGAGTAAATGTACAAAGCAACTGAACATTTTCGATTTTTTCGCATCTAACATTCGTGGGGGTTGTACACAAAAGCAATTGTCTCCGTTCACATTCATTAAATGATACGAGACAAATATTTAAAGGTTTGCTTTTTTATTTGGTCGTATATTTAATACAAATCTCTAGGATGTGACAATAGATACGTTGAGCTTTTCATGTGAGCTCGGTTTGTCAGCAGCAATGCTGTGGAAAAACCTAGAAATATTGTGACGCCGATGAACGCTGCGTAATGTGCTTTACGCCGGTGTGTTAGTCAATGGCGATAAAACCACGAGAAAAAACGGCGCAGGTGTTTTCAGTGGGTTGTTGTGTGGTCATAACGAACGACGTATCGGTTATCTAGGTTTTTCTGCGGCTTTTGCTCGCGGACGAACCGACTCGACGTGTGTCTGATCCGCAAGGTGGCTTTGCTCTCCGCTGTAACGCGATTTTCGCAGCTTGACGTCTGTTGAAAATGGTGCTGATGTTGCATGTGGACAAAAACGCACGCCGGTTTTGTCATGTAACGCTTCCATGGTTACGCAAATCTTCACAGAATGTGCACGATTCCTCGGGTATTCTCGAACAGTGCTATTTAACGTTGTTTTAAATACATTTTTAAAAGGGCGTGACGAAATTTTGTTTATGTTTTAATGCGAGAACAACTTAATTTCTGATAGTATTGTAACATCACCAGGCGCTTTGTCTCTAAGACGAGATCTGCAATGGAGTCTAGTGGTCGGATCTCTATTTTTTTTCTATATTAGGCCTTAAAAAAAGACAAAGAGGCAACAATCCGGAGCCTCGACGGGTTTTGCATGTCTATACATCTTTCTGGTTTTTCTTTCGTTGTTTGCACGCGGAGCATAAAAGACCCCGTTTTCATTTACAATCGTTTGATACACAGATTCCTCTATAGACTCAATTCTGCATTTCTCAAGGCAGCCGGACACACCTTGCTCCCCCTCCCTCCCCGTCTCTCTCTCTCTCTCTCTCTCTCTGTCCCTCTCATCACGGCTGTTGCGCTCGGTCACACTTATCATCTCGCCATCCTATTGTTCGCTTTGTAAGTATTATAATTTTTTCGATAATACACAATGTAAATGGGAAAATCTTGAATGCAACATTTGAAACGCGGGGATGTGAGCTTCCTCCCCCACGCCCATCTCTGGGAAAGCATGTCGCTTGATCGAGCTAAACTACTGTCGCTGTGGCTTAAACCGTGTAAAGATGACGACATGAAATATGGGGTTATTTTTGCGTGCAAATTTGTGAGCAATAATATTTCGTTAGTTATACATACGGGATTTATGTATTTTGTTGTAATTGTCGATATTTTAAATCTGTATCAACGTAAAGGCCAGAGATGTACCATCAAGCCAGAGAGAAGCTTACAAATAATCGACTTCTGTTTAGACAGGTGCAAAATCCTCATTACTGCCAACTACCATTGTTGCCTGTTTATTTATGGTAGTCATGTTTCAATTACTTATGGCGATTAAAATCATCCATAGCACATGGCAAATCTACATTTACAGACCAATGGAGATTGTTTGCCACATTCAATGGTCTGTTGGTAAGTTTATGGTTGGATAACATTATTAAAACATAGTGAAGGTAAGATAAATAAAGAAAAGAGAAACGGACAAAATGGTGGTTCGCATTATTACCGAGTAGTTTTAGTGCATTAAAAAGTCAAAGCGTTCATTTGAAACATTTTCAATTTTGTCATGTATTATTAATAGCGGCTAACTGTAAAGAAATCACACAAAAATAGGGGTGTGACAAACTGAAACACGAATTATAACAGTATGCAGTAAAAGCAGTTTGCATCTTTCAGGTTATAATTTCTCAAAGGGAAAAACATTCCCCATAAAGAAAGAGAGCATTTAGGTTCACTTTGATTCGAAAGAGCCTGAATTTCGCCTTTATCACCCAATCATATCTCAGGATTATCCAGTGACGTAATATACATTTACAGTAACCGGAACTCACAACCAACCAGATTAAAAATATTTGTGCAATTTGAAGACAGTGAGTCAGTGTCCCTCTGGTCTGGCAGGCCAGATCCCATGCAGAGTGAGCTACAGTCCTTAACTCACTGATGCACCATGGCAACAGATGACTAACTTCCTGTGTGCAATGGCTAGGGATCACAAAAATCGTTAATGTTCACGCACGCACACACACACAAACACGCAGACATACATGCATACACTAGAATTGACCTCTCATAGACGCAATGATTTTCCCTCTAATATATCATCACAAACCAGTCGACAGTATTTGACATTAACTGTCCCTTAAAGCAGTGGTTCTTAAACTGGAGGCCACAGATCCTGACGCATTTTATGAAATATAGAAAATTATCATAAATGCTATGGAATCAAACCCAAAAGAATTGATGTTCCTGCATTGTAAGTTTAAGATTGTAAGTCTTTTTTTGGGGGTGTGCAAAGCAATGCACCCTACACGGGGCCCTTTGAATGAAAAGGTTTGAGAACCACTAAGGGGTAGTAGTTCACCCAAAAATGAAACTTCTGTCATGAATAACTCACTCTCAAGTTGTTCCAAACCTGTATACATTTCTTTGTTCTGATAAACACAAAGATATTTGGAAGAATGTTAGCAATGTTAGCAGCCAGCCTACACTGGATGCGTATCACTTGGCTGACATTTTCCCCTTCATTCCAGCATCTGCACGTTCACTTATATGCCAACTGTCCTTTGAACTGGATTGAACATTTTCATATGCTCTTATCAACAGCCATTTAATCTGGCAGCATAACCGCTGAAGCCAGCAAGCACACAGAACTGGCTGGCCATTCAGTTAATTTAATGTCCAGGTTCAGTTCAGTGAGGTGTGATGTCCCTTGCTGAGAATGTGGTCAAGTGGACTGCAGGTCTAGATATGGCTTAGCAGATGGGAAGGTTGAATCTCTTTACCAGAGATCATGGACATTTCCGCTGGTTGAGCAGGTGTGACCTGGGCAAATCACCAACGTCCTTCCAATGAAGAAATTTGCCTTTTAGTTTATCCAAAGAACGCATGTTTATAAAAGTTACATTCATTTGCCTAAAAAGTATTTGACTTAAATAAACTGTCATTTTGAGGGTCACCACATTCTCTTATGGTGTTCCTAATATAATACATCCTCATAATCTCATGCAGAGATCTTGTTTCTATAAGGTTAAATAGAACGGAGCCTCAGAGGATTGAGGCTTATCCGAAACACACCACGACTTTAAGCCTCTAGGGTTCATATGTTAAACTCGTAGGTCTTGCGGGAGGTAAGCGTGCCACAATGCATTTGGGAATATCAAGTGTTTACCTGATTAGGCGGCACTTGGCATGCATGCAGCAGTTGGCACACAAAGCCATGCAGCCGTCAACCACCCTGATCTTGTTGCGCCAGTGCAGTAACTCTACAATGAAAAGAGAGAGATATAAAGCTGTACATTTGCTACAAGCTGCGCTGGTAGCTGCGATAGACAAAACTAGGTCAGAAGCAGAGAGGCACCCAACTGTGTGAGGACAGGGTAGCTTGTGGAGTCGCTCAGCCTGACAACAACCCTTGCACCCACAAAAAATAAATGGCAATAAATAACTCACTGTATACAACAAGAACAGAGAGCTTGAATTAACTACAGACTTTTGTACAATTTGTAAAAAAACAATTTGGACAAAAACTAGCCCTAGAGCTAAAGAGTAGTGACTTATCACATCGCATAATGATGGTGTTTGTTTTTGCCGTCCTGATGAATTGTTGGAGACATTCCAGAACGATCTCCCGAATACGTCATTAACACCACACACAGGGCACTTGTGTAATTGGTCTGTTTGGTAAACTCTGAAAGAGCCCCATAAATTTAGTGAAACACAAGCACTGAGGTCCAGAGGACATTCTGGTTAATTTAATCTCATTGCAGTTATGATACAAAGTCTCTCGGCTGTTAAAGCGTACAGATATGAAATAAGACAGTATTTTAGTTGCAGGGCAGTTCTGATTCTGTAACCTGTGTGACCCAGAACTAGGGTTCACTGCGGCTGGGCTAGACCTCGTCTAGACTATCTGCCTGTGGTCTGGGAGCCAGAATCGATCTATTTTCATGTAGACCTGACATATCTCTGGCGACCTTTATATATCTGGATTATCTGACTAAGAGACAATGAAAACTTTTAGCGTGGTTTTGGAATAAAGCATGACATTTTCTTCATTGTTTTTACGAATAGCTTGTTTTTTATAGTTGCCGTCATTTATTTCAAGTGTGTCCGTGGCTTGGAAGACAGACAAGCCACAGAACAAAGACAGGTTAATGAAAGTTTGCAAATAGATGGTGGACAATAATGCACTCCAAAGCCACGGGTGGTTATCGTGATTGTAAATGTTTTATTTGCTGACGGATATTAACATTTTTACATCGCACAGTGTTAAAAAACTGGTACTGGTTCCAAGTCACCAACATAGCAAACTGGTGATAAAATTGATGTAAAACACTAACTATAATGAAGGCAGGGGGTCTTATTGGCTGGACTGCTTACTGTTGAACCATGTGAAATCTTTGAGAGGATTGTGAGTATTCATACTGACCTTGTTTTGGTTCTTGACTGTTTTGAAGATGACTGCTCCATCGATTTCTCTTATCGTATCAGCTGGTTTCTGTTGACATCTGCATTTTCTTCAAAGATTGCTCTCATAATGGTCTAGCAGGAGATTTGCAAGGTTGTATGCCCTTGCCGACAGTACCTTATTACAGAAACACATAGGAATATATTTTTAATGTTTTTAAATTTGTATTACATGTCAAATCATTTCTCCTTTGAGATCGATGGGCTTTTCTTTGCTCCCAATTGTAGAATTCTTTATCCACTGCTTCTTTTCAAAAGCTCACGTTAAAAGTAACCAAAATGTTCCTCGTTCAGATCCTATGAACTTCACACAATATACACAAATCCCACTTTGCCTTTATCTGAGCAAAAAAAATTCCAAGCCAAGGCTAACTTTACAGAAGTCTATTTCAACAAACATCACTTTATCTTCACAAACATCAACAAAAATGTTGCATTTCAATTTTCAGAACTCATTGGTTTGCTCAAGCATGTTGATTTAATATCATTGGCATGTTTATCAGTATGGCGATTACACAGGATTTTAGATTACCATGTCAAAACCCATCACACGCACACACAAATCTACTTTTTGGAGTGTTTGCCAGATGGTCATGTTCCATTTGAACGAGCAGATGTCGGACAGGGTCAGTTTAGCGGAAAAATGGTCTATCCTCACCACCCCATGACCATGACAGGTTACACAACATCACATTTAACACACATCACTGCATCTCCCATCTTGTAATCTGGCCACTGCATCTTTCAGATATAGTGAAAGCAAGAACCTAACTTACTATACAGTCCCTGTCCTTAATGGCATACTTGCGGTCTTCCCATGGCCATTGCGTGCACACATCTATGAAATGACACCCTTTTGTTGAACCAGTGCTGAGGCCGACTCCACATGGGACTACAGTGTTTGTGTCATGACATCACCAAAGTTTGGCTTGCAAGAGCTTTATTTGGGACAGTGCCATGGAGACAGTCAGTTGGTAGGCAACACATGACCCCAACAATCCCTTTTCACTTCCAGATATGCAGTGCGGTGGAATCATTTCGCACATCACACACTGGCAAAATAACATGATCTGATGAGAGAGGACAGGGCGGAATACAGTGAAAATACCCATAATGCCCCAGTCCACTGGAAGTGATGCTCGCACTGTACACTGGCTATAAAAATCTGCTTCATCATAGTTGCATGCTCTGTGTGTGTCTGTCGTTCTCTTGTCTTTTGCCTGAAGATCTTTCAGCCTTTCACAGTCTAAAGTGTTTTCTCCGACCCCCTCACTTCATTTCTGATTTTCTCGCTCTGAATTCTTTCCTCCTCCTTTTGTCTTTACTGTTTCAATCCTCGCCCAAATTGTTCTTTCAGCTTTGTGCAAATCCTGACACATTCTCTCTCTACGTCTCTGGATTGTTTTCCTCATCACTCAGCCTCTTCTGTCATTTTTTACAGTAAGATTTAAAGGGTAGAGCAAGGCCCAATTCTGAGTTTAACATACCCTGACAGGGTTGACCCCCACCAAAAATTTTTGAATATAAAATAATAGTTACTTAGAATATAAACTCTCTCTCTCTACACATATTTGAAACTTACACTTACAAAATATCAACAAAATATATCTTGATAATACCAACACAGTGTGCATGAGCTTTGCCACGATAACCGTGAAGTCAAAATATGTTATCCTGACATTAAAATTTCTTTAGTTGCAACATAATTCCCAAAGTTATTATTCCAAAAAATGGGGAAAACATTAAAGAATGAGAAAGAAGTTGGAACTGTTCTGTAGTGTTGCATTAGTGTCCAGCACACTTACACCCTCTTCTTCCTGGTTTCTGCAATAACGTGTACTGAATATTAATGAGCTGAGCCCATCCCTGGCTGCTGCCCAACTCACATTACACTTCTCCGTCTCACCCCTGCGACCCTCTGAACAAGGGTTACTCCAAATTCAGCTTGCATGTCATCCTCCATTGTTTTTTAAGAACAGTGCCCAAACCCCCTTTACTGTCCATTTCATTCCTGCTCTGCCCTTTCTGCTCTGTGCCGAGCTCTTACCACATAATGGAGGAAGAAACACACATCCATCGACAGTCAGAAAGACAGGCGGTTTTTAAAGGGATAGTGACATCCTCTATGCACTGGCCAGAGTGCTCATACAGCACTTATTCAGATCAAGAGCACCAGCCCGCTGAGTCCCTTGAATAAGTACTCTTGTAAATCTGAATCCTAGCCAGCGGAGGGTGAAGTCAAACAAACATGGCTGCAGGACAAAGAAACAAACATAAATACAATTTTATCAACTGAATTTATATACAAAAATATAAAACAAATAACATGTGTACATAGATATTTACTTATGGCCCTGAGCAAATATTCCTTGGTTCAATTTATTTATTAAGCTATACTTCAATCAAACATGAAAATTCTGTCATCATTTACCCACCCTTAGATTGGTCCAAACCTGTATAAATGTTTTTGTTATGCGGAAGATATTGGGAAGAATGTCAGTTACCAATCTCATCCCCCATTGACCCCCATAGTATTTATTTTCCCTACTATGGCAGTACACGAGGGACGCCATCTGTTTGGTTACTGACATCCTCCCAATTTCTTCCTTTTGGTTTAGCAGAAAAATGAAATTTGTACAGGTTTGGGACAACTTGAGGTGAGTTAAATGTCGACTGAATTTTAATTTTTGGGTAACCTATCCCTCTACTTCTCCTTTATTTTTACAGAATTTTGACATTTCTCCCCAGTGTGTATTTTTTGACAATTTTTTGCTAAATAAATCAGCCCCTAATGATTTATTGTATTGGTGAATGCCGCTGCTTGCTTCGTCCTGTACCGACTGTGGGTGCAGATGGTTTCTGAATACTGTTTACAGATATCACAGCTCGCTCTGAATAATGGATGAGGGCCCTGCAGGAATAAGGCTTAAATCTGCCCCAGTCCTGCCATAGGGAAACCCTGCTTTTGAGAGTATATTAGGAAGGTTAGGAAGAGATCCCCAGGGAACGTGCAAATAATGATCCACCTACCAAACCATGTGCAGCCCTGCTATCAAGGAAACATCAACCTTCAGTACAAATCTTAAAAGGTTATGCCAGCATCTGAATGAAACTTAACCTTTGCAATAGCATAATGGTATGATGGTCAAAGACCTCTCTGTTCCTTGCTGTTGGTTACTTTTGACTTTGAGAATTATGTAATTGTCAAACATCAACAAGCCCCTGCAGCTTTAGCACTATTTTCAGCTCCACAGCGATTCTTCCCTAAAACAACTTGGTTTTCAATAAGACCTTCAGAGCTGGTTGCAGCACAGGCAAAATGTTCAAGTGTCCAGTTGCATTCACACAGGAAATGAACTAAAACAAATTTGGGATGCAACAACAGTGCACGTGAACTAGCTAATATAATGGGATTAATGAAATTATTGTTTATTTGCAAAGTGTGTAAACTATGTGAGCTTTTATGTTAAATGGAGAAACAGTAAGAACAGTTCTGGAAGCAGAATTAAGCAGAACTGCAAAAAGGAACCAGAAAACCCTTTTAGTTAAAACAGGAACAGGAAGCCAACAATCGGACAAACACACTTGACAACTATAAGATCCACATTTTGTGGGTGTGAATTAAGAGACGATGAAATCCACATGTTATGCATCTATCATATAGTACAGTGTGAAATATAATATCTAGACCTGCGTTTGCGTTGTCTTCTGTGCTTGTCAACAATTTATTGTTTTTCTTCATGGATGGAGAAAAAGTACTCTTTCAGTGGTCTTATTCTTGTATCTCGCCAATATATGTATGCTCTCAATAACATTCTGCAATACATTTAGAAATGCTGTCAAAAGGCAAATTTGGTGAGGTCTCTGACTTTGCCAGAGCTATATATATATACATTTACATTTAGGCATTTGGCAGACGCTTTTATCCAAAGCGACTTACAGTGCACTTATTACAGGGACAATCCCCCTGGAGCAACATGGAGTAAAGTGTCTTGCTCAAGGACACACTGGTGGTGGCTGCTGGGATCGAACCAGCAACCTTTTGATTTCCAGTTCAGTGGTTTAACCCACTAGACCACCATCTCCACAAATATGTATTTCTAAATTCATTGGGTGTAGAAAAAATCTTGTAAACATATCAGTCCCATTTCATTAAAAATCTGCATGTTTATCTGTTTTCTGTTTTGACTCGACAGACTGAAATAATCTCAAAATGGATCATCAGGACCACATGAATTCTGGACAGGTGGGTGATTCTCCTGACATAGGCAACATGAGCATCAATGATGGCCATCAACAAGACTTGAAGAACGGAACAGCAGCATATATGGGACCTGGGGATGGTCCAGTGAAAGGTCAGTCTCTGCATCATGATAAGATCCTACTATATTTTACTATAAAGTGGGAAAACGGCAAGACTGAAAACTATTTTTTTCTGCACAATGACACCTGACATATACACTGATAGTGAAAAGATTCAGTTATGGGTTGGTTTCAGATGTCTGTGAAGGTTTTCATTAATCCGGGTCTCTGCAAAATGTCTAGTCAAATTTATTTGTAAAACTTTATATACCATTGGTTATGTATACCTTCTAGAAGACATATTCATGGTTTCATTATGTATTTATAATTGTTTTGACCTAAATGTGTGCATATACCTTTAATCATAAACCAGGTATGATAGAAAGATGAGGCACAGGTTTGAAAATCAGAAGACATAGTAACTTTAACAACAAAAAGATAATTCACCTTACCCACTGTGGATTGTTCTGGCAGAAGATGAAAACCTTTCAGCGAGCCCCAGGCGTCCACAGTCTTATCAACCACACAGCAACCTAAAATTGAAGGCAGAAAAAGTTTAACTGTGATGGCAGTAGTCAGAGTAGCAGAATGTCTCAATAATGACCAATTCAGTGGAATGTATTTCGCAGTCAGCTATTTAGGTAGGAGTAGTCAGCATTTGTGTTTTTCAAAGAAGTTGTTTGGACATTTGAAAAGAACATTATAACAATTTTAGCTCTTATCCCACAGACAAAGTAACTCCAGGCCATTGTACTGTTTTGCTTTAGTCTTTGGCTATATGAATGATCCCTGACCAAGGGTCATTAATCGTTCATAGCCAAAGACAAAAAAAAGGAAAACTTACCTAAAAATGAAAATTCACCATTTTCATCCTTGTTGTTCCAAACATTTATGACTTTCTTTCTGCTGTGGAACAAAACAGAGAACACTCTACCAGTCACTATGCATTTGCATTGTTTTTAACCTCCAATGTTCCAGTGAAGAAAGAATTTCATATAGAACACGCCAAATGACATCAGTACTTTTTTCAAAATGAACTTTCCTTGAATCGTCTTTTGCATTGTGTGCTTTCTGAATCACCTTTAGTTCTTGACTAAAAGTTGACCAATCTTTCATAGAGAAGACACATGAACCGATGTCTGAAGTGACCAGCCAAAAGCCTGTTTTGGAAGACTCTGAACCCAAGTCTACTTCCTTTGATAGAGATGTACCATTGGGTATGATCACTCTGAACTACAACAGCGCTTTCATTTCTTACAACCTTGCTTCTTTACTTCACTGTCCATTGCTTAGCTTCATAGGCCAGCTTGCCTTTATTCCATGGCTTCCCATTATGCCACCTATTCAACTTCTAATTCGGCTTCAGCTTTTGTTTACTTTACCTACCAGTGTTGGAGTAATGATTATGTAGAACATATTGTACTAAATCCAAATTCAGATATAATTATCAGGAACTTGTAATGAAGCACTATCTAGAATGATATCATCATCTTGCAGAGTTGGCCTTGGTATTTCATCAATCCAATTACCGGTATCCAAAAATAATTCCTTAAAACATATGGCAAGTGACAACAAATGTACAAATTACAATTTACATTTTTGTAAAACAATACACCTGGAACAACTCAGCTCTGACCTTGTTCTTAGAAGCTTCCTGGATACTTGGTAGAGTATGCTGATGCTATGATGACAAAAGCAGCACTCTAAAGAAAAAAAAATAAGTGAACACTAATTGCACGTCTTCAAGGCTTATAATATGCAGTTGCAGCAGGATGAAGTATTCCCAAGCAACATAATGACTTCCTCTTTTAAAGTTTCAAGGCCAGTAAAAGCCCAGGATTTGACAGAGCGCAATCAGGAAGATCTACCCCATCCTTCCGTTTGCATAAAAAAAAGTTCAAGTCATGCCAAGTGTGACTACACTAGTTGTGGTGTCCAAAACCTCCATTTGCATGTCAATTTAGTGTGTGACTACACAAGATAAACTTTTAGATGTCTAATGACATACAGACCCACTTATCTGGTGGCATGACCCGGATGACATTAGGTATCTTGCATGTGTAACATAGGCAAGCTAGTGAAGTGCTGTGCAGTATGTTAAAACCCTGGCCTCAAGGACGCTCTAGCGACAGACGCTAGAGAGTGCGGTTTTTAGCCTCCTCGTTAGAGTGCCCAAGTCCCATGACGGATTGACCCGGTTCGAGGCCCGCTTAGAGCGGTGCTGAGCGTTCCATTTACACATGATTCCATTCCAAATTTTATCATTTTAGGAAGAAACTCCCAGATTAAAGCTCAAGAGGGACGATAATTATTTTATGTTCTCATAGGTGCTAACCATGATTCATGTGGCTAGGAAGAAACAAAAAGGCCCCATTGTGTCATTACATACTGTGAGACATCAAGGTCTGAGTAAATGGACTTTAAGACAAGCCTCATATATCACTTGACCCTCAAATCCACAATCCCATTGATGCTGTCAGGAATCTAAGGCTAGTCAAGACAGATGCATTACAGTAGAGTTCTGTGTGTTGTAAGCTGTTGTTGTATGAAGAGGGAGTAATGTAAATGGATTAGACTACCATTAGCCATTAGCTGAATATTTCATGAAAGAGAACATGTTGTTGATGTTAGCAGTCCACAGCTTTAATGGTACTTATTTAATTTTAAATGCAAGTCCCTCATTAACAAACTCCCATATAGTCTTTCGATGAAATGGCTGAAAGTCTGTAAACCCACTTAAGTGACATGCAATGTTGACTCTCCTCAAATGACTAGATTTGAAAGACAAACTGCGAAAGGGTTTCTATCTTCATGTTGGAACTGTTGAGTGCTTCAATATACCCGACAAATTACGAGTCATTGGAACATACTAAGACTAATAGGGGTTTCAGCAAAGCAATCACTGAATGCATTAAACCTGCTTAAAATGCATTCAAAACACAATGCAAAACATGTGCTAAACCGCTCAAGTCAGAAAGCGAACGGCAACTCTGCATTAAATTATACTGGCAAATTAAGAGTGCACCAATTCATTGCTTCGTCGGCCATCTTCCTATCAGGCATCAAGGCATTACTCACTGAAGCTCACAGAGATGTTGTGGGTTTGTTGGGTCATTGTGGATATTGTTGTCTGATTGGACTGTTGATTTCATTTATGGTTTTGTTTTGGTTATGGTTGTTGTGAACGTTGAAACCTGTGATTGAATGTGAGTTAAAAAGGCACTTTTATAAGCAGTGATCCCATGACTACCTGACCCTACTGCATTGAGCCCTCATTTTACCTCCACAGAACCCCAATTTTGGCAAATCCCATGTTGTAGTCTACATCTAGCTAATTCTGTTTAGCAAGCACTCCTTATTGTAAAAGTGCCTTTATCTCAAAGTTTAGTGTGCAGTTTTCAAATCACTGGATTGTGACGTTTGATATCAAGAGAGAAACTTGTTGTTTGTGTTGTGTTTGACCTCCTTATATGTTTTACCTCCTTCGTTTCTTCATTCCTTTTCTTTTTCTGCCTCTAATATTGATTGTGGAGAGAGGGTGGTTGAGTGTCGCTAATTCTGCAGTATTGTCTGTGGCTGTTCCAATCATTCTGCCTTTCACATCATCAGAAGATTTAACCCCAGGAAGTCTGCCAGAGAGTGGCCGGAGCAGTGCGGCATCAGTGGATGAGGAGGGAGAGCAGGAGAACAGGGAAAGGGAGAAATCTGTCAGCCCACACCAGTCCCCGCCGTCCCCACATCCGCAGACCCTTTCCGCAGGGTTGGGATCCGGGATCATGGGCTTTGACAGCCAAGTAAAGAAGAGTCCCTCAGAGAAGATGTCTGATCACAGTCCCAGTGGGCTTGAAGATGAGAGAGAGGAGAATGAAACAAAACGTTCTTGTTCTCCTGATGTGGATGCTCCTTCTGGAAATGCTATCAATATGGAAGAACAGAAAAATGGTGTAGATGATTATGATGAAGACAAGGACAGAGAAGATGTTGTGGATGATGAAGAAGAGAAAGAAACTGGAGATAATTTGGTATGCAGTTCTGTTGCCCCAGGTGTGACATATCTAAAAGATGATCGATTGTATAGCGAACACGAAGCCCGTACTCATCTGTCCATGACCCCAGAGGAAGCTAAAAAGCGTGGCCTATCCTTCGACTACACCGAACCTCAGGATGCCGGTCAGCAGAGTGCCCTTGCGGGCTGGGAATGCAGTTCTGACAAAACACCACCGGAAAGCAAGAGCCCCGACTCCTGTCGGGCAGATCCAGGCTCTCCTCTTTCTCCCAGTGGTGCGCCCGAGCCCACCCATGAGGAATCATCCCTCACAGACTTCGATACCAATGCCCGTAAGGAAGCAGTGAAAGTACCAGAAGAAGAAGAGGATGAGAGCAGCATTCCTCCATGTTCCAAAGAGGCGGCACAACCCAAGATGGAACATGAAGCAGATTCAGAGGAAATCAGAGAATCCAAAGAAGCAAAAGAGGACAAGCAAGATAAAGCAGAGAAATACTTGGAGACAAATGAGGATCTTATTGAAATGCAAAATCTCCAGTCTGTTGCCAAACCAGAACCTGATGCTGATGCTGCTCCTGCTAAAGATACTGTCAAGCCCAGCGCTCAAGTTATGCCAAGCAAAGGAGCTCTCATCAAAGAATCACCTGCCAAAAAACCCAAGAAACCTGTTGCCACGGTCACTGCCACCCCTTCCCCCAAATCTGCTCCAAAACTTCAGAAAACTCCCTCCAAAGATGCTGCTCCGGCCAGAAAATCAAGTGTCCCATCCAAAGGTCTGTTTTCCGTTCTGTTCCCAATCTCCCCACAGCCTCTTCCTCTTTCACAGATATTTTATTTCTCTTCCCTTTTTCTTTTATTTCAAGTAGAGCAGTAGACTTACGCAGCTCCCTTTCTGAAAAGCGCACACCAATGTGTCCGGTTGAAGAAACGGGCTGCTCGTAGCCACAAAATCTCTCTCGACTCTTTGTGCACTGTCTGTTTATCTATCTTGCTTACCTCTTTGTGTGTGCTCAGTGTTATTCTGCCTGTGTTTGTGACTAACTTTGTGCATTGGCTGGCACATTTTTTACCTGTCCCTCGGTATTGCATGTCACCTCTGCATGTTTGTTGAATGTATCACTCACAGAACCATGTATGGGAACTCTGGTTTCCCAGATGTCCATTTTGATAAACATTTATAAACATAACCCAGTGGGCCTAAAAGTCAATGAAGATGGGGTCGACTATATACATACTGAAAGGAGAAGGTCAGTATTTGCTGCTGGGTTCAAGACAGAACATACAGTAAGGGGTGGTTTTCAGGACAGGGCTTAAGCCTAGTCAAAGACTAATTTAAATCTAAGAGATGTCAAAAACACTCAAAAACAACTTGCATTAGCATATCTTAAAATATATGCTCTTTCGTAAAGTATGTTTTTTTAATGATTTATATGAACTAGTTTAACTAAGGCCTAGTCCTGGTTAGATCTAATCCCTGTCCGGGAAACCGCCCCTAAATGTCTCCCACAGCTGTGCAGACGTCTTCCAAAAAAAAGATCAGACTAGCTAAAACAACTCGAAACGCACATACATGCATAAAGAAAATCTGGCTCGAAACTGTGAAACTTTGCAAAGCAAAACTGTCTTATGGCAATTGTACTAGAAATCTGGAAAGCCAATAGCAATGCTTGCAAGGCAGCTGAATTTATATTCCCAGAAGATGCGATTTTTCACCTTTTTTGCAGTTTATTTACCTCAAAATACTTATTATTACTTTATATAATTATTATATAGTTTTATTGTATTTATCTTAAATGCAACAACTTGTGGGAGACAAAATGAATTGTTGGCCTGAACTATGACAATACTCATTCAAGGTACTGTACCTGATTTTTTTCAGCCTTTGTTGTCTGCTCTCTGCTGGTTTTGCAAACACTTTTGGACAGTGTTTTTTTTTAAGGAAATTTAAGTTTTTCATTTTAGATTAAATTTTACGAAGTCATGTCATAGCAGAATCTGTATAATGAATTGATATTGGTCATTTTTTAACATCTACAGAACATAACCATCTATAGCCACTGCAAAAAGTTTGGACATTCAAATAGAAATCAAGATAGATGACTGTCATGACATGCATAAACTCAATGCTATGATGTATCATAATATTGAAGTAGATATAGCATAAAATTAAAGATTTAACATTGTTTCTTTTCTGCCTTGCAAGCACTTGGACAGTATTTTCTTATGGAAAAGCAACAATTACATAACGGTTAGCTTAGGCTTCACGGTTTATTCATTCCCGATTCTGTTTGTTTTGGCATAGTTAAGTATGGTCCTGCACAAATCAAATTACACAAAATCATGGTCTTAACATTCCTTCTATATACATGAATTCATGTATGTAGTCTGTTTCTGGAAGTATATTGCAAACATACATAAAAAACTGAAAACTGAACGGAAACTGAAATGCTGAAATTGCTGCTTCTGGGAAGAGGACTCTCAAAATCTTTGAGTAAATATACTGTTGACTGCCTCCTGATGATACATTTTAATCACACGCGACTTGAAATGTGACCATGTGAACTCTCTTTCTCACCATTTCTTAAATTTTCTTCCTACAGCCAAGACTGGAGCAGGAGGGGCTCCTGAGAAAAAGGTAGAGTTATTATCACATATTACAGCTGCAAGGTCATTCTTTCATATTTAAAGTTTTGTTTACATTTTTTTTTTTAATTCTTAATCCTCATGTTATGTTTGAGGTCTCAGAGCCCACATTGGTGTTGTATAGCTTGTAAAACATGCGTAACATTGAAGCATCAGGCTGATATATTTTTTCCTAATAAATGATCACAAAAACATTTTGAATAGTGCATAAACTAATCGTTCACATTTTTGAAAATGTCAACCCTCCCTTCCTCAACAACTTAAGTAATATCTACCTAATATAAGTTAATTTATCAAAAATATATACATTACAAAAGAATTTCATAATTTTGTTGATTAATAAATCACTACCATTATATTTATATAAAGCCTCTGATACCCTGAACTAAAAACAGTAAAGGTTCATAGGGGTTAATAATGCATTTTGTTTTTGCATTTTATTTGATTTTACATTTTTAACAGCATCTTTCAGTTCAGTATATTATTTACTGCTTTTTCCTTTTTTCTTCTACTTTCTTTCTCTCGAACACATAAGATACTCACCACAATCACTCATGCTAAATCTACACCTACATCTACCCCTCAAAGAGGGTGTACAGCACCAGGTATCCCCAGCAAAAATCCCGCTGCCTCCTCCTCAACTCCATCATGTTGTTTAAGCAATCCAGGCTCTGTAAAAGACCCCCAAAGGGCAGGAGGTGGGGAGTCCAGGGCCACGGCAAGTACTCCTGCCCATCCCTAACCATCAGCCTGTTTTGGCATACATGAGCCCTTATTGCAAAACTGTACTTTTGCATCAACGTGGTACCTTGTAGAGCAAACCATAAAGTAAATGACTATCCAATACAAAAAAATGGAGACCCAATGAGGAGGTGGAATTCACAACACCTAAAAAGAACACAGAATCAACATACCGTATATGATAGTTGACCAAATAAACCATAAATATGTCCTATGATGTGACAGCAAAACTTTAGAAAAAAATAACAACGAAGATAAATCTCTTCTATACTATTTTATATTATACATATAAATAAATATAAAAATAATATTACTTTAAATAATAATCATAAATAATGTATACACATCTACATTGGTGGTCTAGTGGGTTAAACCACTGAACTGTTAAATCAAAGGTTGCTGGTTCGATCCCAGCAGCCACCACCAGTGTGTCCTTGAGCAAGACACTTTACTCCATGTTGCTCCAGGGGGATTGTCCCTGTAATAAGTGCACTGTAAGTCGCTTTGGATAAAAGCGTCTGCCAAATGACTAAATGTAAAATGTAAATGTGCATTAAAAAAAGAAAAAGTTTGGTTCCAAAATAAGATAACTGCGTTTTTATTATTAAATCTTGTTCTGTATTATGTTATCATGTTTTTATTGTGTTTGTTAGCTGTATTTTTTGTTATTATGTTTAGTTATTATAGCTTAAATCAAAACAAACCAACTGCTGTGTGCTTGATATTAATTGGAATGTACATTAAAAAACATGATTTTTGAAAAAAAATGATACGGAGTTATCTCATTTTGAAACCCATCTCTTCGTGTAATAACCAGGTAGACAAAGAAGCAAATTCATTTTGTCACAAAGTTTTTTGGATCTGGTATAAAAAAGTAATATCATAAAAAAAACTCAGGTCTTCAAAAAGAGCCATCCACAAGTGCATTTACGATTGGCTGATTCTTGCTCTGGTTGTTCATGTGTAGGTTGGCGATGCCAGGACGAAGGCAATAGGCATTAAACCCCAAGGAGTAGGCACTAAAATCCCAGGTGAGTTGTACTGTATAAGATGTAAGTAAGCTGGAATGGCAACTTAAATTTTTGATAGCATTTAAAGGAAGGATACTCAAAGTCAATCTTTAGTGATTTAAATGCATTCACAAGACACAAACCCGCAGAAGTTTACCAATCATCCCCAAAAAGAACTTAATAAAAATTCATAGCAGGTAAAAAATCACATAAAGCATTTACTTCATGTCAAAAGTGAGCAGCCTCACTCAGAATTTAACCAGTCTTCAGGAAGTACACAATATCTGCCTAGAAATGGGTAACGAAAGCACAAGGGCATGCTTCTCTCTTAATAGCCCTTTAAATGTGTCTGATATGTACCACTTTGATTTGTGAACATCATAGCTGCTTTACGGATGGAGCATCGAAGGGCAGGACCAGGGTCCCTTGAGAGAGGTAAAAAGCCTCATTTGAGCGGGAGCCAATGCAGTGCTGTGCTGTTAAATACTGCTACAGCTCCATACTTCCAGAATTAAAAACATCAATGCAGAGAAAACCCATAAACGACTCATGGAAACTGAAAACTGTATTTTGTTGTGTTCATATCGCAGCTGACTCACCCAAGACCCCAGACCGCAGTGGTTGCAGCAGTCCAGCCAGTCGCTCCTCCACACCTGGACAACAGGTGAAGAAAGTAGCCGTGGTCCGCACCCCGCCTAAATCGCCCGGTTCGCTGAGATCCCGCGCCCCCATCGCCCCTGTTGCACCTTTGCCTGACCTGAAGAACGTCAGGTCCAAGATTGGCTCCACTGAGAACCTCAAACACCAGCCTGGAGGAGGGAAGGTAATTCAGTCATGCATGTTTGACAAAGTATGAACACACAACTGGTAAATAAAGATTGCAGTTAAAAGCTACTGGACAAGAATCTTTGTTTGTCCATCTGGGCTGTTTTTTTAAGCCCCACAACACAGTCTGGTGGAAGTGATTGATTTATCACAGACACAATGAGTGAGCAATTGAGACTACAGGCCCTATCGTACAAGTGCAAGTGTTTTTTGCTAGTTTCAGCCTGACGCAGTTTCCATTTCCACGTCCTGCACTATGTTGTTTAAATAACAAATGCATTTGCACTCACTTCTCCGTCCATGGGCATGCTGGTCTGAAAACGAGGTGTGTTCAGGCGCATTGTTGGTACGTTGCTATTTTGAAGTAACTAAAATAGACTGCGCCATTGCCCAACTGAAACCTGGTCTATAGTAAATATTTTTTAGTTATTTAAATCGCTTGTTAGTAGGCTAATATGCGCCTAGAGGCGGTCACTCAAAGTGCATAAAAATGACTAAATATTACAAATAAAAAGATTATAATGTAAAAGATTATTTTTGTGTACATAAGATAAATATCTGACTTGTCCTGTAGTTGGTCTTCTCACACGCTTTAACCTAGTGCACAAGCAGATGGGTTTCCTCACTGGAGAAGCTGTGAAAATAGCAAATCCGCTGGTACTAGCACAACTGGCTCTTAAAGAGAATGTGAGATGGGACTTGCCCAAAACACACCCATGACAAAAAGGGACAACCCTTATAGACAATTTTTCCCATCCTTAAACTAGCAAAAGTGGATTCGGACATGCACTAAATGCACTAAGATCGTTAAATTAGGGCCCTAAAACTCTTATTTTTGCACAAAGTCACTTTTTAGGATAGTATAAAAAGACAAAAAAGTGAATTTCCCTGTCAACTCCTGTGTCTTATCTATAGATCAGAACCCTTTGAGAAACCTGAAATCTTCACCACCCCACAGGCACCGCATTAACTTTCTTGACTTTACTTTTCCTTTTTCAGGTCACTATTGTTCATAAGAAGATCGACATTTCAAATGTTGAGGCTAGATGCGGATCCAAAGGCAATATCAAGCATGTTCCTGGAGGTGGTAATGTGAGTAACTGGTAGTGTTAGAAATCCTCGCTCAGAAATAGTTAAAAGTACTAACTAGAGCACTGTTAGTAGTTAGAGTAGCTTGCATCCTTCATTCTTAACAGTCAACACTAAATTAGCTGCATACGGAATAACAACCCTTTTAAAATGCATAAAATGTTTTTTTTTTTATATTATTTAGTTTCAGATTGAAAGTATTTCTACATGCACCCATAATAGACATGTTTTAGAATTCCTTTAAAAAGATTTGTGAATTGGATTAATTCATGAAGTACCTCATGACAGAATTTATATTTCTGAAAATGTTGGCCCTTTAAGCCTTTAAATATCAGTCAGTATTAAAATGAATAAAAATGAGATTGAATCGTCTTAATCTGACAGTTGAAACCGTGCATAGCTTCCAGCAGATTCTCCAATGTCAGTGTCAGAAGTTACCTCTTGAAACAAATTAAACCTCATTAGTTATATCCGGTTTTGAACGCTCCATTTGTTAAAATAAATTGGAACCAAGCGTTTAAATGACCCGTGGGTGAAATTCCGAGTCTTCTGAGGTCATGGTCATTCTGGGTAAACCTTGAAGTGAAATTACAAAACTTTAAATCTTATTGGATTTACAAAAACAGCTATTAGTTTTTTCTTTTATCATTTTTTTTGTGTAAATCTTTACAATTTTTAACACAGCAGAAATACATTGTCCCTCTAGAAATAAGCAACTTTGTTAAAAAAAGGATGTGTTACAAAACTATATTGTACTTTACCAAGTCCTTGTTCTTGACATATAATGTACATCCTCATATAATGTACAACTTCCAAAACACAGATACAATATAAGCTCTGCTTTATAACGCTCAAGTTTTTCTAGTTCAGGGTCTACAGCATGCCTTCACTGGCCTGTTTTTTGCAATAGTCTAGCATCTCTCTATATTTGACTGCCAGAAAAAGATTTGATTAGTATGCCTGAAACTCTCTGTGATCTCTTACGTGGTTTACCCCCCGGTTCCTCGGTGTGATGCATCTGAATGTCTGCCTGGTGTTTAGCGCCTGTGTTGTGGTCATGGTGCTAGTAGAATGTATGCATGTACCAGACAGATGTTTGTGGTGGTGTTTTAACTGTAGTTAATGGAAATACATCCTCGGCAGTTGAGGGGTCTCGGGTAGGACAGGCTGTTGAAAGATATTTAAAGGAACAGTTTACCCCCAAATTTACTAATTTTTCCAAATCTGTATAAACAGAGAAGAATATTTGAAGAATGCTTGTAGTCAAACAGTTCTTGCCCACCATTGACTACCATAGTAGGAAAAATGTCTTTGTTCTGTGAAACACAAAAGAAGATAATTATAAAGAATGTATACACAAATAATTGTTCCAGAATCTGTCATGTGATGTGTAATGTATTATAATGTTATGTGTAATATATTATAATGTTATGTGTAATATAATGTATTCGTAAACGTAGGGCTGACATGGTGAAGGATTTGCGGTGTTTTTGGATGGCTCAAGTGCAGTTTGCTTCTTTTACCACTTTCCTTTTATATTTAGTGACAAATGGGCACAAATAAGCTCTATTTTTGGTCTTTTATAATGTAGCATATATTGTTGCTTTTAGACGACAAATGTGTCAGTTATAAATCGAATGAATACTTTTTTATTTAATATGTATTGGTAAATGCAGAACAACAAACAACAGCAAGGTGCAAAAGGTAGGCTATACCCCAACAAGTTTATGCCAAATATAAGATAAATATAAATGATCATATGAAAATAAATAAAAGTAAATAGTTTAGGCTTGTTTGGTGCAAATTTACTGTCTTAATAGAAATTATAACGGAACGCTGCAAGGTTGTAATGAAATTAGACAATTTTAACAACTGTAACTTAAGGCACTATTACACGGGATCTTTCAGTAATATGATGTATAAAAATCTTAGCTCAAAACCTGAGTTAATCTTTTTTAGAACAAATTTTAAGAGTTTTTTTTCATTTAGATTTTATAACCATTTCAGAAAAAGCTTGCGCAGTCTCCTTTATTAAACCCCGTTAATAAAAAGCAAACTGCACATAATAAAGACTACAAAAACACTTATATAGGATAATTTTGTATATATATATATATATATATGTAATGTTTTTGTTGAGAAAAAAACAGTACACATAAATGTTTGAGTGAGTTTCCAAGCTTGTACACACAGATAAAGACTTGCTTTAAAGGTTGGTAAGCGATTTATTTATTTTAAAAAGTAATTTAAATCTTCTTTTAGATGCAGACAACGCTATCCACTTTATTCAGTGGACAATTAGGATGTAATGCTTTCATATACAAAATACAAATAGTATTTTTTCATTTACGAAATAACTGACGAATATCAATTACTCACTCAACTCTTCCTACCCATTAGGATTTCTCATGAATATTAAACTCCACACCCCTTACAGCATTGCTCCTGCATTTTGTTCGCACAGGGCGCTTTCCGGGGCCAACCCCGTTAATGTTCCTAGGTCCCCTTCCGGTGTGGTGCCGAAAAATTGCTCCTGCCAAATTATGACTCCCCTATTCCCCACTAACATCAGGTGTTAGGATTAGGTGTGGAAGAGAGTTTAGGATTAGTTTATCCGCCAGCAATTTCAATGAGGGAAGCCGTAATATAGCGGGGAGTCAAAATTCGTGACAACACTTGAATCACTATCCGTGATGTGTTTGCGTTCATACAGGAGGCACTTTAGCAATTTTCTGGGATCAGCGGTCTGTGTGAATGGGACTTAGGAGGGCAAACAGTTCAGGGGCACTTTTGACTACCATTGTAATTTGTACTACTATGGTAGTCAATGGAGGCCAAAAACTGTTTGCTTACAAGCATTCTTCCAAATATCTTTCTCTGAGTTCACAGAACAAAGACATTTCTACAGATTTGGAACAACTCGATGGTAAAGAAATGTTTTTTTTATTTTTGGGTGTACTGTCTCTTTAAGAAATGTGTCATGTGAACACCTCAAGCTGTCATTAGAAGTCTATTGGATATGTTTTGTCACAGGATGATTAACCTGAGCATGTGTATTACGTCAGTTCTTGCAAGGTGAGCAGTATATTAAAACCTTCTAATACAAATTTTCTGACACTTTATGGCTATTATGGAAATTATTTATTTCAGCTCCAACTGTTTAACGTATTAACTACATTAAATCTTTGTTGATATTGCGTCATCATGGGTTTTGTTTCTTCTCTATTTTTTAAGGGTCATTTTACATGAAACCAAAGCTGTTTTGCTGCCTTGCAAGCACTGATATTTCCTTCGGATGCAAATCTAGTTATATCTGATTGTTGTCTAACACAGTAAATCAGATATAATATGTCTTTCTGTTCCAGTTTCTTCCCTCTGACTTCCTCTTGGACCTTTGACCACTACATTGCGTGATGCAAATATTGAATGAATTAGAGACAGAGAGGAAATTTTACACAGCTTGAATTATATATTTTAATTAACATGTATATAAAATTATTATAAAATAAGTTTAATTAAGTAATTCAATTAAATAATTTGCATAGTCGGGTATGTAAGTGAATAGTTTCTTCTCTGTCTCATGAACCCTGTTGTTGTAATTAATCCATTTTCCTACTCAAGATCATCAACTCTTTGGGTGCCATGGGCATGTGGTCTATTTCCTCTCATATTGGCCCTTCATGTTCTAGGTGACTGACTCTTTCTTGTCCTTGTGCTTTAGATTCAGATTTTGCATAAAAAGATTGACTTAAGCAACGTCCAGTCAAAATGTGGCTCTAAGGCCAACATTCGTCACAAACCAGGTGAGATTTTTACTCTGTAACATGTCAAATAATGTCTTCCAAGCATCATTAAAGAAATGTGACGAAATTCTATGTAATAATAGATATGAATAATAGATTACCTTCTTTATCTTGACGGTTTGGAAACACAAAACATACCTTTCACACATTTGTATTTTAGGAGGTGGAAATGTGGAGATCAAATCTGAGAAATTGGATTTCAAAGCCCAGTCAAAAGTTGGATCTCTTGAGAACATTGGACATGTTCCTGGGGGCGGTCAGAAGAGGGTATGTTCTTTTTTTAAATGACCAAAAATGTTATGTTACAGTTTATATATAATACACCACAATGCGTTTCATCATACTTTTTGGCTGTTTTAATCTTCTATCTTCGCTACTCAAAAGTTTCCTTCCTGTAAACTACAATCTTCTTATGATCAGCATGCTTGTTCCTGCTTGGTAGACTTAAGTCCTGCTTTTGCACAGATTTTTGCCAACTTCTTTGAGTTGCTTTTAAGTTCTAATTGATAGGACACTGTTTAAACACAGGAAGCAGGTTGGTAAAGTACCATAATCACCATAATTATTCATTACACCATAGTTATTTATTTGTTATTCATTCAAAGTAGCCTACGTAAATTTGTCATTTTAAAATGGTCATTTCAACCAAATATTCACATTTTGGCATTATCTGTACCAAGGATGATGACTAAAACAATTATACAGAGGAACGATATTGTTGCTATCAGTGTTTGAACCGAAAATAAACTTAACGTTGCTGTTCTTTGATGTGGATTCTGATATTTATCATTTTAGTTATCTTAACAGTTACTGTTCTTGGTGTGAACGGGCCTTTACTCACCCACATTGTTCTAAACCCATGTAAAGTTCAGAAAGACGTTTGTGGGTGACAAAATGCCAGTTGGGCGTCTTGCTCTTCTTTGTCTTCTCTCTCTACTGAACACATTTTCACGATCAGTTCATTTTCCAGTGCTCTCCTGCCTAATGCTTTCTTCTTTTTCTATCATTTCATGCAGTAGTCTTTTACTGTGCTGTTAATCTTTCTACCACTGCTGACTGATGGCTGGAATTGTTTTACATTTAACAGTCTGAGTTGACATGCTGATTTTAAATTTTGCAGTATTTAGAAATGGTTGGGGACTACGAGAATCATTCCTTCCTTTTACCCCTAGCTGTGCCCCAGCTATGCCACTCACTGAATTAAAAACATGATAAGGTCATGTGACCAAAATACTGCATATTACTAAACTTTCCTTACAATTTAGAAGAAAAATAGCAGTTTTCAGTAAGTGGGAAGCTCATATTTAAGGCCTAAACCCTCCTCTCCCAGCATTCTCTCTGACGTCAGACACTTTTATTTTCCTTTTACCTGTATTGTTTTGCCTTCATAACCTCCTCATTTCCTAATTTGCATTGATCCCACTCATTTTTGTTTTGTTTACCCATAACTCTGTGCATTTTGTGGCGTTCACACTGTAGAGGGAGAAGGAAGAAGATGCACAGACCTCAAAAGCTTCCTCTAATGGGGATGCTGTTCATCCTAATGATGGAAACATGCCCTTTGACCCTCCCTCCTCTGAAGGGATCAGTCTGGTTATTTCAGAGGGTAACAGTAAGTATTATACTGGAATTGTAGTGTGTGCCTATTTGAAGTAACACTATATAAAGTGTATGATATATGTTACGCACTTAGTTAGCAAGCTTATTTTTACCATATATCCCCACTAGAGGGCAGATTTACTTTTGTCCACTCTATCTCTTGACCCGGCTTATATGTAGAGAAAGCTATTTGTAAACCATACATCTGTATGTAAACCATAGGGAACTTGTTGATTTCCCTGCTGATGTATAAACCCAAATATTGGGATAAATTAAAAACAAAGTCAATATAAATGTGCACACCCAACAGACCCACACTATTTTATACACGAGGCCCCTACGTACGTACATATTTTTTCCTAAACCTGACATTTATTTAACTACAATTTTACTCTTCCTCCTACTAGATTGAGAGCCAAAAGTTAAGTTTCCGCGAACAAGCCAAAGCCCGCACCGATCACGGCGCCGAGATCGTGTACCAACCCACCGATGTTTCCATGGACGGATCACCCCGCCGTCTCAGCAACGTGTCTTCCTCCGGCAGCCTCAACATGACCGATCCGCCACAACTGTCTACGCTAGCTGATCAGGTGTCAGCCTCCCTCGCTAAACAAGGCCTGTGAGCTGTTTCCCACCTCCCTCTAAAGGGTAGTGATGTGTCAACGCAACAAAATGTGTCAACAATTGACTAAAAAAAGTTTTAAGTATCTCCTTCAGTCCTTTCAAATAAGGTGCTTGTCGGATTCTCCTAACTAAAGGTTGTCCCGGTGGCTTGTCTGCTTAACAATTTCTCCTTCTGGCATGGAGCAACTGGTATCGATGTTATTGGCTATCATTAAAATAATACCAATTTGAGGTGGTGGTGTATTGATCCAAATGGTCATTTACAGCACTGAGTAACCAGATTTTTTAATTCCCCCGTTTTTTAAAATAAACAAAGACGACGACATTTGCTTAGAAAGCTGCATTTGATCGGTTGCCTTATTGTGAATGTTTTTTTATTTACCATATCTTACGCATTCCTGTTATGACATGCAGTGGTGGAGAAGGTTTGAAAAGGTGAAGTTCATTAGGAAGAAGAACAATTTTAAACACTCTTTGGTACAGCAGGAAAAAACAAGTTGGGGCATTTGTTTCATCAGGCTGTGATGGACACACAAGTCATACATTCTGAAAGCATATCTGGACTTTATGAAAATAGACAGCCGATTTGTTTTAACTATATAATAAATAACTGAAGAAATTGAAAGCTTGGTACTAGAGTCTACCTGCAAATTAAGATTGTTTGGCATCTCAAACTGAGATTTGGTTTTATATTTAAATGCTTCACAACAGCTTTTTAGCCCGGGACTTCATTCCCCATGAATCCTGAACTTTGTGGATAGTTGCATTGCTTAAACGGATTGTGCTTGGCCTCAATTTACTATTTTGACAAATTAGAAATAAACCAGTAAAATAATCAAAACCTTATAATGAAGAAGAACTGCTGGTTAATTGATAAGTGATCTAAGGCTACAACAGAACCAAACCGATACATTCGTTGTGAAATGATGCAGGACACCCTGCCAAGCTTCTTCAGTTATAATACCTTATTATACCCAAACCACACTGCACATTCCCAGCATGCAATGAACTTCACCAAGATCTTGAACATAACAATTCACCATATCCCCGTTTCACTGTTTAGAGAACTCTGTACCTGTCTTTAAGGAGTGTTTAACTAGTTTTTAAATATTAAAAGATAATAATATCAAGCGTGATAATGAACAAAGCTACCTGCAAAAAAACACGTTTGTAAATTGCACATTATTTCCTTATAGTGTTGTGTGTACGATTTTTGCTTATTTGAAAGTGAACGCACTGATCGGACATTTTCCGCCAGGGATCTGCCTCTAACTCAACTAGTCGTAAATATGTATATCTTGCATTAAAAAAAGGGAAATTAATACACACGGAAAATTGGAAACATATTTGTAAACGACTTGCCTAGCCCCACATTATCTCAGATTGCTACATGACAAGCTTCAGACGGACTGCTGTAAATCCAACAGTGTCTCAATACAGCATGCTGCTAACATAAACCAGAGAATTTAGATATGTGGGTTAAGCCGACGAGTAGATTTAACAGATCAAATGTTAAGGCCCTTGTAGCTAGCTGTATTTCAAACGGTCCTGTAATCTGTTAACCACTTCTCTCTTTCCCGATGTTTCATTTCCCGCCTCTGCTCTTTCATCGCCTTCTAGCTTGACAGTTGTGATTGTCCTTGTTGTAATGTGTTTTATTGGTTTAAACCGATACTCCTTGCTGTAAACGTGAATTTGGAAATAAAGTCCGTATTAAACTACTTTGTGTCTCCTTTGATTATATGTAACTTAATGTTCAAAATGTAAAGATTCTCATTATGCAGAGATATGACGCTGACTGTAAATGGCTTTACCTTTGAAATTATAGCGACAGCAGCACTGGTCTCGGCGGCCATCTTGGATACGTTGTCTGTCCGCTTGTTCAAGTCTATATGACTTAATTAAGTAAATTAACCATTTCTGCTTCTGAGCAGCATTTTCTGCCAATTATTTTCTGTATCACTGATGAATTTAATACGAAAGGAATACTCAAAAATAAAATAAATTTTAAAATGTATTAAAAATAAAATGTGATGTACAAATTTGTATAAGTATAATCTTAACCGTGTGTGTCAGAATAAACATGCAACACATGTCATATCACATGCAAGTGAACATTCTGGCCATTGAGAATAGAGCGGGTCGTCATCAAGACGTTGGCAGTCGATTTTGGGCAACTGCAGCGCCTGACCTAGGCGGCCGGCTGGTCTCGCGATACTTTAAAGGCGCATGATTGGCTAGTGTCGAATAATATAACTGTTATTATTGATTTGAGTTATTATTTTACAGTATTATAAGTGTATTAAATAAACAATTTGTTAGATGGGTCTATGGTTTGGTCGCATTTAATCAAACCGTTTGGTACATTGATGTTCTGCGCCTGACCTAGGCGGCCGGCTGGTCTCGTTTTGCTCTCGCGGTACTTTACTGGCACATGAGATCGTGATTGGCTAGTGTCGAATAATATAACTATTTATATTTTATTTATGCTAATATCAATTTAAACAAACCTTACATTGACACGTAGCGGTCGAGTCTAAATTCAAAATACTGGAGAGGCCTGTATTAGTTACAAGTTCAGCCAAATAAAGGTTATTTTCGATTTCTTTTGTTTGTTATCAGAAATAATCGAAGTTAAAACGAGGTGTGTGTGTGTGTGTGTGTGTGTCACATTGCGCATGCGCAGTGACTTTTTTTGTTAAGATGAAACCGTCTATATTGTGCACTATATTACACAGCATCATTTGAATGGTTTCACGGTGGTTTAAATAACTTCTAAGGTAAAATAATTTCAAAATATTTAAAGCTAGGTTTATATTATAATTCCATATAGATTCGGCTAGATTATTGTCAATGATTACGAGGTGTCAATACAACGTCTTGTATTCATCTAAAACAAGCTGTTAAAACTTTAAAGGTGTTTGAAAACTTCTTGCAAAACCAGCCAGATAATGTATATACATGAGATGAAGGTTTATGACGTATTACCCCTTTTTGTTTTTCATTATCTTGTGTCGTACAAACATGTAAGACGTCGCCCGTGTTTAAAAAACAATAGCATTACCTCATGTCACTGTTCGTCCAGGGATCCATACATTAAAAATAATACATACATATAAATAATTAAATATGACCTCTCTTTGGTACCATTTATTAGGAGAATATAGCAAGCCCTGGACTTCAATCAATGGTTCTCAATAATAACTGCAAGGTTCAGAATCTGTGACTATGGCATATATGATGAATCTGAAGCGTTGGCTGAAATAAATGCTCTAAACATTTCATGAGTACCAGTGAAAGAGAGCGAGACAAGGAATTGTACAATATAATTCACTTTTAATTTGAGAAGCACAAACGTTGCCTGTATGTCAGATTGGCCAATTATCCATAAACTTTTTTCCTTTTTGCATCTGCATAAAGAAAGTGTTAAATATTTGTACGTGTCTTCTCCCTAGACAATCAGGACAGCTACAGCCTGAACATCAAACACAGTAAAGAATCAAACAAGGTATGTACAAAATAAACTTTTTTTTGTGTCGTTTTGTACAAACTATTACATGCTAAAGGATATTACCAGACTCACCCAAACCTCATTCACCACATTGGAAATTCAAAGTATGAAAATAACTCACACGATACAATATTGGCTTTTGAAAGCTAGTCAAACCTTATGGTACATTTGCCTGATAAGTACACAGAGCCCCACATAGAGACATAAAACCATAATTGATGATATTAAGAATGAAAAAGGGGCGGCGGGGTTCTCAGCAGGAAATGGGACAGTCGTGGATGGTCCCTGACGATTTGCCACACATCTATGAAACAGGAGATCTCTCGTAAGCTGTCGATTCCGTTTCGCTCCAACGAGATAAAAGGAATACAATTCTCTGGTTAACATGACATCCTTTAAACGAGAACAAATGGCTATGAGAGCTAGAATCGCGTGACGACAAAGATACAGAGAAGCTACTAATAAAAACGGTAAGTAATCGGTGTCTGCTATTAGACTTGTACATTCTTAGTAGTTAAAATAACAGGAAGGGGGTTGCAAGCAGTGACGCACTGACTAGGGGAACTAACAGAAATCCATCCTCGTCAATGCACACTGGAAAAATGGAGCTGAAGCCGACGCAGCAACAGATAAGAAAGGAGCCAACGAATGAAACTTTGCCAAGTCCTTGCCTGTCTTAAGCACTTTAATATCGCTAACGTTCACACCATGTTAACGGGTTCAATGATGGCTGAAGGTATTGCAGAAAGTTCAATAGCCACAAGGAATTTAGACCTGACCAATTAACACACAAGGCAATGCAAAGGGAAACGTGTAATCGAAATGACGGATACAAACGTCACAGGGCAGCTAATGTCAGTTTATATTGGAGTGATTGACTTGGACGTCATTGACAGAATATTTTTTGCCAACAATGTAATTTGCAATCTGATCGGGCATAGTTCTTCAGACACTATTAGCAACTTCAATCTTAAAGGACGTTCAAGTGCTTTAAAAGAGAGCCAATTTCACTATAGGAAAAGCACATGGTGCTAAGCAACAGATTTGCAGTGAGCGGCTAAGCTTCAATTGAGAGTTGCCAATGTTTAAGCAGGACGGTAGCGTTACTGGCAATAGTGTGGTGGTACAAGATACCAATTAAGTGCTCCAATCAGACTGTGGCATTAATAAAAGCATGTGCGAGCTACACGGCAGTTGTGTATGTAGTCACCTGCTCTGTCAATCTCTCTGATAGAAAGGGAAACTACTTGTAGTGACCCTATTTGGACAGTAACTGAAACTGTGGGGTTTACACAATTCACAGACATTAAATTAAACGTGCGGAAAATTGTTCTTGGTTAAGGAATGTTTAGGTGTGGAGGGAATAAAAATGAAGTGCTTTCACATTTACATCTTCACGTGAATTTCTTCTTATTATTCACTTTATTTTTGAACTTCATCACTCCATTATAAACTGCAAAGCTGAGCAAGTCATTTTAGGTGGAACACTGGAGAATTCTGAAAGGGTACCACGAAACGCAAGCTGTGCCCCTCAGTACGACATCATGCTAAGGGGGAAGTGCTGTTTTGCAACTTACTACAATTCTAAGCATCTGCTTAAGCCTCGAGCTAATCTCTCTCTTGCTTTTCAATTTTTAACATATTTTTTCCCAGTAACCCAAAGATTGAATTAAAACAGGTCTCTATGTATATCTCCATACAATTCACTAAAAAGCGTGAAAGAATTTGACTGATGTTTGAATATCAAACAACAGGGACTTTCATTCGTTTTGTTGGTTTTCTTCCTTCGACGTTGCCGTTTCGTGAGTTTCTGAAAGCCGGTGGGGTCGGGGGTGTGTAGATGAGTCTAGGCTTCAACGGTGAGTAGGTTTGGGTGGATTGGTTAGCTTCGGCTTTGCGCCATCATCTGGGAGAGGCGACGAAGGTCCGGCCTCGGACTCGGATTTGGACGACCTGCAGCCGGAAATGCGTCGCATGGTCCTACAGGGCCTCTCGTCAGATGGACTGGGATGGAATTCGGACTCCTGCTCTGGCTCCACATCCAGGGGAAAGGTCCGGCATTCCCATGGCTGTACCGGCAGGGGAACCCATAGTGAGAAATACAGAAACAGCAGGTGAATATTGGCAGATGGCACTCGAGTTGCTATTCAACAGCGAGAGTGTACGTAAAGGTATGCAATAGACAAGTTAACGCATACGTTCACTCTAAGAAAATCGATTTTAAAACAAAAAACAGTGGTATATCAGGAGCTTACCATTTCCTCGTAAGTGTCTGGCGTGGAGCAGCGCGTGTCCTCGTTGGACAGCAGTCGGTTGGAGTCTCTGGAGCCGGGCGTGTACAGGCCTGACAGCATCACCATCTCCGGGCTGACAGGGCTTGAGGGAGACACCACAGAGTTGTACTCCTCCAGCAGGTGAAAATGCCCTGTGTCTGGGGACGAGGGCTGTGGAGTGGATGGGTTGGTGCCACCCTGTAAGGGTGTAGTCCGTCCATCCACAGACTTGAAAGACCTGATGAAAAAATTGGATTGCATTTAATTCATCTTAACTGCTCTTTTTAACCTAAATGTTAAAGGCTTTTGAAGCACATTGTTAGTGTGAGCTGTTTCCCCACCTGCTGCCCCGTCTCTTTGCTAAGGAGCTGGCAGTCCAGCTCCAGCGAGAACGTTCCTGATCCTCATACGCAAGGTGAAGCTGTGAGAACGCCACATCAGACAGATCCTCAATCTACGAAAGAGAGAATTCAAAACTCAAAACATATTTTGGGCAGCAAGGTATTACAAATAGCCTCACTGAGCATACACCCATAATTGCGTAACAATTCTCCCGGAGAAATGTAGTGTAAACACATGAGACTTAAAAACACACCCTGCAATAACTGACTGAAACAAGCAGTCATTAAAGTACGTACCTCCATGACTTCTTCCTCTTCAGCTATTGGTTTTGCAAAAACATCCACTTCTCTCCAACTACAATGCAGAGGGCGCAACATGTTCAGCGATCAAGATCACATCTTCAAAAAAATCAAGTAGCATATGAAACTTGCTATGCACAAAGGTGTGGAATAATGGTTTGTGTGTCTGACCTCGGGGTGAGGATCTCTTTGTACTGCAGCTTCTCCACTCTGGTGGTCGCGGCCACAGACATGGGGATGACTATGTTATTGATGTCAAAGGGGCTTTCTCCTCTCCTCCGACGGATGGTCTGAAAGGTTCACAAACACACACCATTAATGACTTGCTTTTGGACAATTCGCAGTGTTTTAGAGTTCTAATGAATAAGACACTTTGGACAAAGAGGAAACATTTAGGATTCAGTTTAGACGTTACTGAAGTGCAACAAAAACCAGATATGTAATCAGCCAAGGACAAAAAGAGGCAAGACCGCACACACCCTCAAAAAGTAAAGAATATTATGGCCTCAAGAGAGTTCCATACATAGCCCCTAGATCTACGTCATTCATACAGAGTTTTATCCAAATTAATCCACAGCTTTTGCAAACGATGCATGTTCCGGTCCAAGTTCATTTAAATGTATGCTTTCAGTAGGGATGCACCGATCCGATACTCTGGATCGGAATTGGGGCCGATCCGGGTCTTTTTTGCTGGATCGGGTATCGGACTGACGAGTTCTCTTCAGTCCGATCCGTTGCGATACCCGTGGATGTTAATCTAAAGCTTCATAAAGGACTAACTATCAGGAAATTACCATAAAAGTTGTCATACACTGTATTCGATGTCATGTATTTTGATTGCTTTATGCGAGGAATAAACCAATATAGCATAATTTAAAAACTCTGATCTCCGCTGGTGTGGTCATCTGTCAATCTCTATCCAGCATGCATGTGTCCGGGAACAGTCAGGACGTAACTCGTTGCAAAGTTTTCAATATTTTTCATAATCCATAGATAATAGACTGTGGATTTGTTTAAAATGCATTTTGCCGGAGACTGTTATTTTATTAGGTTCAAGCACTGGAAGCGGTCTATGTTATGCGTCATTCATGCACAATAACTTTTAACTTTAGGATGGATTCAATGTTCTATGATTTAAACACATGACATATCTCTTCTCTTTGTGTTATAACGGTTTTGAACTTAGGAAGCAAAGATCCCCGCGACATCAGGTTCATCACTATCCGGGATGCTCGTGAGTGAAGCGGGTGCATTAAGCGCATCATTCTGAGTCCAATCTGCATGACTTTAAATAACCTACAAGCGAATGTATTAAGCGCATCATTCTGCGTTCAATGCGCATGACTTTAAATAACGCTGAAGCGAATCTATTAAGCGGATCATTTTGTGTCCAGGATGTGCATGAGCTAGTTTGGAGACTTTTATATTGTGATAGCTTTGTTCAATAAACAGAGATTTATTTGTTAAACATTTTGTAAGTATCTGTGCTTTATGAGACCATATTTTTAAGTTTAATACAGCACTTAATTACATTTAAAATATCATACTTTTAAGTAAAAATACTTAATGTAAAAAAAAACATTTATTTATGGACTGTAGTGGAATAAGTATGATGTGCTTCATACTGTAGGAAAGCATTTTTTGTCCAAAGTACTCTGATATAGTACAGATATTTTAAAATGTACTTGAAAGTAAACATGCTTAACTATCCACCTCTGGCAATAAAAGTTAAAATATGCAAGTATACTTTGATCATGAAAAACATTTCTAGAATCGGATCAGAACCGGTATCGGCGATACGCAGAATTCAGGTATAGGATAGGAAAGGAAAAAGTAGTATCGGTGCATCCCTAGCTTTCAGTAGAGACTTCAACGCGTTTATATTACAGTGACTAGATCGGCCATTTGTATAGTTGCCATTTGTATAGTTTCAAGCCATCAAATCACAGAATGGCCTGTTTTAGTCTCTGTATATAGATATTGTTTTAATGTTAACTCATATCATATAGACGTCTCAACTTCCAGACTCAGGATTTTCTGTTAAAGTTACAAAGTACAGTTCCCCACTTGACATGACAATGAGCTGACTCCACACACATTTTAGAGTACTTAAACAGCCGTGTTTGGCTTCTATTAGTCTGTTTGGACTCTCTGGAAACAAAGATAACTCCCAAGATGATGTTCTTCTAAAAGAAGCAGTCGTTCTGCATTTACAAACAAGCGTGTGCATGACGTAGAGAGCGTAGAAAGGATCCTGTTGGCCAGTTGTATGATTACCACGCGCACATCCCCAAAACCCCAATCCCGCCATAAATGAATCTAACTTATGCAATATGTGGGTGATCCCAGCGTGGTCAAAAAATACGGAAATCTGTATTTATACAGGAAAAAACACATCTCTGAAAAAAGCAAGTTGTCAAAAGTTTCTTACTGCAACATTGCCGCCGAGATGGAGGGGTGTGGAGCTCTCCGAAATCGACAGTTGTCTGGTCAGGGGGCTGTGGGAGGGTGTATTCAGAGCAGATAGAGAAGGACTGGGGCTTCCCATCTCCATGTACAACTTGGGAGTATCTAGATTCAAACAGAGACCATGATGTGAGACTATATCTTAGAAGACCAGATGAGCCTGTGACACAATGAAAAGAATGAGGTTTAATAACGCACTCTCCACACGCTCCAGCGAGGGCTCACGGGGTCTCTTGCGGCTGTGGCTCCTGTCGAATGAACTGCTCTGCCGGAAATGCTGCCGAGGGTCAAGTTTACTGGCGCTGGATGGGATATCTGACTGCTGTCTGGAAACCTTCTCCGAGCGCATCTTGAGATGTGACAAACCTGATACCACACACATGAGGATAAGAAGTTAACAAGCACAGAAATCATTGAAGTTTTATTTATTGTGTTACCCACTTATTCTTGTTAGGTTAGTAGGGATGTAACAATAATATCGATATCGTGTTGACGCAATAGCAAAATTGTCTCAATATTATTGCGGTCACATGACTGTATGAAACGATAGGTCTTCCGGCCTAACACAGAGAATGTTAGAAAAGATTGTAGATGTTACCTTTGGCAAGGTCCATCTGGAGCAATTGTTTTATCATTTGACCCATTTCGTACTATAACTCATACCTTTAAGCAACAGTTATGATTGGAGAATAAGAACAGGATGCTTATGGCACGTTTCAAACTCATTTTAAATATTACAATAAAGAAACGCACCCTGGATAGACTTTATATGGAGGTATTATTGTAAAGTGAGATTTTGATAATGGCCCAATTAATGAAATATACATAATTCACAGAATAGTTTTGCAATTGAGAGGTAGTTCAATTCAAGTATAATCCAAACGATTATTCACAGCAGATAATACAATGAATAGCGAAAACATAAAAATTCCTTTGTTGCACAAGATTCATTCACAAAACCAGCATGAATCACAGCACTCCAGCTGGAGGGTTTTCAGAGCTCAATAATTCATAACCAGGATATGAAGATATAAATACGAGTCAGTAACTGTGGCTGGATTGTCTGATGCTGAAAGTAAATGCTGAGTCACAGCAGATCATCTGCCAGAGAGAAGCTAATGACGGCCAGACACTCACAGGTCACTTTAAAGGCCTGAAGGCACACTCATATCTACAGCCAGATTTAGACTCGCTTAATGTGCGAGGGTTTGCCTCCATTAAAAAAACCCAGCTCCTGACACTTACAACACACAGGCTGCAGGGCGTGGATGTTTTAAACATTTAGCAAATTCTCTGTGTGAAAATATGACAGATTTCTTCAGAATAGCTTTAGGTAAAACAAAGCATCGGTCAAACAAAAGGTAAGGGCTGATACACATGTGTTTTCACACTTACGGACTGTGGAGAGCAGAGAGTTGGAAAGCTTGTGTTTCGGATCAGAGACGCGGCTGCTCATGCACAGCTTGTGCTTAAGCGAGATCTTCTTGAGGGGTTTGATCTTCTCCAGAGGACGACTCTGCCAGTGTCCCTTCAGCACACGTTGCATATGGAGATTCATCATCACATCTGAAATATAAGAACCTGTAAATTGTCGAAAAACTTAATGAACCCACTTCATTTCCATTGGTTCACTCTTATACCCTCTTATTCACACTGATAACATTTTAAGGTTTAAAGGGGTCATATGACACAGAAAAAACTAATATTATCGTTTGTTTTAGATGTAATGTAATTTGTACTGTAACATCTAACATCCTTTAAGGTTAAAAAAACCCTGCATGTCCCCTCTGCCCCACCCTCTCTGCCCCACCTCTCTGAAACGCACAGAATTGCTCTGAAAAGCAAGTGTGCTATGATTGGCCAGTTAACCAGTGCGTAGTGTTTGGTCGAATACTGAAAGCCTGTGACGGAAATGTAACGCCTCTTACCATATTTGGAAGATCAGGCTCCCACCTTAATGATGTAGATTGGTGGGGGTGTGGTTACACGAGGCGGTTCAGGCAGGTCTGGTTGAGCATTAGCTTTTAGATAGAATGCATCTTTTGTTCGACACTTAAATTTGAGCAACTGTTCATGTCTAAAACATGCACGGACAACTTATAACACACCAAAGACACAGAAAAACGTGTATTCGCACCATATGACCCCTTTAACACTAAATATTCTGAAATATGGGAGAAACATGGGGGAATGATCAAGAAATGTTACATGTTTTTTTACATTTTTATACATGTTATCACAAGTACAATATTATTTGACAGTATATTAAAAGAATAGATGTTATCTTGGTTTAACTTGAACTAGGGTCATGTTTTCTTAGCTTACTGTACTAATAACAAAGGCTGACCTAGTGCTCTGCAATCCCCCTTTAATGACTCAATTGTCAGGAGTAAAGACACAAACATGATCAGCAATTCTCCAGCAGGGGGAGTAAGAGCTTCACTCTATTTATCAAACCTTAAGTTCTTCTTCCTTTTGAATTCTACTCAAGTTTCACAGGTGGCGTCACCACGTTCCACGCCCATCATTCACTTGCACAATGGGTGCTAGATTAGCTCATGTAAACGAGGGAAAACGCCATCCATGTCGGTTACCGTGTCTGATAACGCGAGCCACTGCTGGCAAGCTCGCTCAGAGTCAGATTGCACTGCTCTTTAAAATGGTTATCACAGCAAAGGTCAGACTGACAAATGCCTGACCTCCTTGTCTGAATCAGCACTGGGAAAGAGTGCTGATCTCAGATCAGCTCCTCAAATTCCCTGTTATTAAATTTTAATGCAAGTGAAAATCAAATGCTGTTCCAAGATCACCAGATGTCTACAGCACTTCTAACCCGCTCCAAACCGAGAACATCGTGCAGGTTATTTTAAGAGGCGCGATAACCAGATCTGAAATAATTAACACCTACATGTTTTGCAAGGGTGGAAAACATTGAAATTCCTGAACTGACAACGTACGGAAGGAAACATCAATGCATGTCTGTGCTAGTCACATGTGATACTGAATCTGCTTTTGTGTTTGTGCTTGGGACTGGGATAAACAAAGGGGAGGGACATTACCGTCTGAAAAGGAGAGTATAGGGTGAATGCAGGGGTCGAACTGTGCCAGTCTGTCCAGCAGGGGGAGCTGATGTTGGGTTTCAGCAGGAACGAGTGTACGTCCACTGCACATCACACACTGAGCGTTCAGCTCACAGCCACAGCGAGGAGCCATCGACCTCTGAGCCTGTGCAAAAGAAAATGAAACGTCAGAACGTCCCAAAATAAATAGCTGCGTCCAGATGGTAACATTTGTTATGCAGAGAAGCAGATGAGATTCCCACAGACACCTTCAAAAAATTATGAAACTCGCATGACAAACAGTACAAGGTATAAAACACGACTTCAAATAAAAATGTGTGTGTTGATTTTTAACCGTTATTTCTGCATCCAGACACCCAAATATTGAGTGACTTCGGGGAGGGAATTCCTGTTGCGGCCAATGCCTGTGACCCTACCGCCTTTAAATATTTATCTTTGTGATCAAAACTGAGAAATCAAATAGAAAAGCAACCACGCTCATCAAATATTCTTTCTGTTGCGCTTTAAAAAAAATTCACTCTTTCAAGCGCCTTCCACTCGGATCCTTTTATGGCTAGAATTTCTGGAGCATCAGCCTCAAAAATCTGAACCCCATTCTTTCCCTTTGTTTTCAATTACTGATATATTTTCATTCTGGATCTCTCTCTTCCAACCTGATGCGCAAACCATTGCAAAAATGAAAACACGCTCATCCTGGACTGATGACCCAGTTTTGCATGTGGCAAGTTCCATAGCGCTCATGTGCTCGTGTCATTAACCCAGAGCAAAGCACCGGAGAGAAAGAAGGAGCAGGTTGCTATTGGCAACCGTGCCCGTTTTTTCCAAGCCAATTCAAACAAGAGTGCTTAACACCAGGAGGACAGTTTGTACAAGATCATCTCTGAAATCACACGGAAAACATCTCCAATTAGAAAAAATGATTTTTTTAGATGACAACAATAAAAAAAGGGTAAAAAGGCTATTACTATTCAGGGTAAAATTCAAAGTAATGAGCCATTTTAAACATTTCTGGTAACTTACAATCTAACACACGCTTATTTAACGTTCATAAAGAGCTATATTGACAACAGCTTTTTTCACTAAAGTTAATGGAGACTGGTGACAAAAACTCACCGCTAAGAGATCAATGGGTTCTGGGTGTTTGCCAGGACATTGCTTTTCAGTTGTTAGGGTTTTCTGCAGGGTTCTTGCATTGTGTCTGTTGAGTTCTGGATGGTTGCTAACCGACCAGTTAAAATAGTCAACTCTACTCAAGATATAACTTGACGCTCCTTCAACTACTTGGTGCCACTTGTTGAACCACAACTTTGTCAAGTATCATTCAGGTCACAAACGCTATGCAGTCAAAATGAATTCGCTTGCCTTGCTGATATTACAGCCTGACTTCCACAATCAAATCCTGAAGGACAAAAATCAAGCCTAAGCCTACAATATTTGCCAATTAAATACCATTTCAATTCGAGACAGGCTCTATTACAGACGCAAATGCCATGTTATATTATCTTTGACCTAATCCACCTCTGTTTTAACAGCACCAGGATAAAATTGAGCTAATCTGCTCTGTGTTTAATCATCATGGTGGAAATTGTGAAAACCATTTCAGCCTGTAACTGGGGCAGAATTCATACGGTGTGCTGAATATACCTGCGAGACTGCATTACAAATCAGTAAGCACGTAATGTCTGAAACCTGCCACGAGTGAATTCTGTGTTGGTACTTGAATGATGTTATCAAGACTTCAAGACTTTCATCTCTGAATAAAATCTGAGCACTGTTCGTGATGGAGCTCCTTACGTTCCTGTATGTCATTGCGATTATGGATTAGATTCCCAGGGAAAACAAATATTGATGAAACGTACACTTTGTAAGTCACTTTGGAGAAATGTGTCTGCCAAATTCATAAATGCAAATGCCGCTATTGGCTTATATAAAAGCAGAAATGCATTACAGTAATAGAGGCCTAGAGCAAGATAGATTGAGGAGCAGAACTGTGATCGCTGTCAAACTGCAGTTTCTGGGTCACCCCTATTTAATCTGTAACCTTTGCAAGAAACCATCTGGGACTCTCGCGAGCTCACTGTATAATCAGTCGAACTTTTACAGTTAACACTGAATGGCTTTAGGCTCTGAAGGCAATTTGCAGTACTTACAATTTTTATTCTGTAATCTTGCGGAATACCCCTCTAAAATATCTTCTAGTACGATCCATTGCTTTTTATTTAAAGACTAGAACGATGTCAACAGGTTCTGAAAACCTGCTGGAGCAAATATCTCTCTTACCTTACGACTGAGGCTGGTGAGCGAGCCGGGTCGCAGTACGCGGCGTTTCCTGCAGGAGAGAAGTGGGCGCGTGCGTGCAGCCACACACGTACTGGCAAGTGCAGGGGGAGCCAAAGAGTCTGTCTGCTTCTGCTGAGCCCCGGAGCGGAGATGCTCGTCTAGGGTCCGAGCTGTCGGGGGAACCAGGCCGTAAACTGAATGAGGAGAGAGTGAAGAACGATGTTAGGATGATAAAAGAGAACTGATCATATTTAATGTATCTTGGGCAACAAGCTACACGGAATACATTTCTTGAAAATCTATAAGGCCCTTTTTCTATATCCATCATTGTTTTAGCATTACACAAAAACAGTGTCTTCAGAGCGCGTCATACCTGTTGATGACACCATTGACCTGTCTGCCAGGTGTACAGCTTTTCCTCAAGCCTGTTTCCTTGGCGATACCATGGGACGACACAGATCCCTCCACTCCAACAGTATCATGATCCTAAACAGAAAAGAAAAAATGTTGGAAAGAAAACCCACCAATTTTCTCCCAGAGTTGGTTTGGCCCAGAGAGCTGAATGGTCCCTGCTTCATTTCTTCACTACACTGAATGAATAAAAAGGTCAGCAGCACTTTGCATGAGAGAAACAAAGAGATCAAGTGTTTGGAAGCCTTCGCCTCAATCCTTTCTCTCCTTCTCCCAACAATCCCAGCATTCTCTTGGTCCGAGTGTGTAGGCCTGCATCATACTGAACTTTCACTTAAATGAGACTTTTATTTGTTTGTGTAGTTTAACTGCAACCAATAACTAACTTAGTTTGGAGCCTTTTTATCTGTGTGTGAGTTAGTCGCTATTAAATGTCCGTGTCTCTGGTCTTACACGTGAGACAGGGCAGGTAATGGTCTCTGTTCTGGAGCCACCGCTGTCCTCCTGTACAGACTGGCACATTGAGCTCTCCCCCAGTTGGACGGATCCCTGTTAAAAAACATGCACACATTTAGCCGCCAAAACATAACCTAAAGTACAAGTGATATAGTCCAATGTCTGACAGGAGGTGGTTTGCTTTCCCTGTAACAACTTTCTGCACCTCCTTTGGCTTTCGCAAGCCAGTAAAAAACCCAAGTTCATCACATTAAACTGCAGAAACAGCAGAACATGAGTTGATCTGCACTAACCAACAACAAAATCTGCAGTTTTAATGGTTGTGTGCCAATGCTGAGGACTTTAGCAAACATTAACTCTGATGTGGAAATGTTAATTGAACGTAATGTGGATTGTTTCAGTTTTGCGAAGTCTAATATTTTGCTTTTCTACAATTAACATTTCCATATAACAGTGCCTGCTAAATCAAATAACTATAAACAAACAAAATAAAGCCTTATCAACAGATTTGAAAGAAAATCTAGGGCCGTAACTATGTTTTGTTTTGTGATATACTGTCACAGAAGAAATAACAGTGATAAGAGATATTGTCGTCATTTTATTGTATCTGCTGTCGACAAATCAGTAAAACAAAGCCATAAACACCATAAAAAAACACTCACACTGGTTATTCACATCGTCCACATTTCCATATTTTAACTTCGCTTTCAAGTAATACAATATCCAGATTTCCTATACATCTGAATCTTTAATTATGTATGGATTTGATTGGATTATTTCAGAGAGCAGCCACTGCAAATAATGGCCGAAAAAGCAAATTGGGATTTCCCAAATCATTAGTACGGGAAAATGAGCAAGAGCACTTTAAAACCCCCAAAACTGAGCTAGCAAAACATGAAACGATGATCCCACAAGAGCAGTTCACCAAGGGGACATCAGCAAGCACCTGTGTTGCCAAGTTACCAGAGGCAGGAGCCACCTCTGCTTGCTTAAACCTAAACCACATAATCTGTGATTCAACAAATAAACCGCATGAAAAACTTTTATTTGGACGTTCAACATGAAATATTTTTACAAAAGTCAATCATTCAGGACGTACTGTGCATTAAGTTTAACACCATGTAATGTTGCCAAAACATCAGGTGTTTCTGCATGAAAAGCATATGATGCACAGAAAAGAACCCGTATTTAATGATACCTTGCTGGAGCGGATCTGTCTGTAGATGTCTGTCTGTTGCCGTATACGGTACTCCAGGTCCGAGACTTGTGCCTGTAGCCAATTCCAGCGACTGATGATAGCGGCCCGGTCCACCGCATAACGGCCTTCCGCTCTTCTCCATCTGAGAAACAGAAAAGCAATGGTTACATATCAACTTCACTTTGGTCTACACCAAAACACTAGCGATGTCCCTTTACAATCAATGAAGCCATCTACAATGGAACTTGCTGTAGTTATAAACTCTATACACCACCTGCCATCGCATGCGTGTTGCAGAATATGGAAGCAAGAAATAAAAACCGAAAAACTGACAGGAAGTCAACAAAACCAGTTTCATCAAAACTTCCTTAAGCTGTTTATGTGCATGTGAGACTTTCACAAGCCACTCGTCACAGGCTGCCTTCAACAGGACTTTCCCAAGAATCAATTCGATTCGCCCTCGTGAATCTTTAATCGAGTCTAGTTCGCATAATTATCCCATATGATATGCTGACGATAAAATGAATTGACCTCTGACCTCTTTACATTACACCCAGTACATTCTTGCACAAGCTCACTTGTGCTCACTGAAATTAATAAAAGATTGCAAAACACAGAAAAAACAACGACAGCGTCTTGTTCAGCTGAACAACAAGTACATGAGTCAAGATTTCCCTGAATCAGAGAGAGCGAGACACTTACACACAAAAGTGAAGTGATGACGGAAAAGAAACAATGAAGAGTGAAGCGAGGAGGAATGGAATTACGTACTCATCTGCTTTGGAGAAAGTTGAACATGAACATTCCTTTGTGTTTTTTTAACAAGAATTAATATTTATTCACCCAATTTTTATTAGGGATATCAAAAGAACCGGTTTTTAGATACAAAGTCAATATTAAACTAACTGAGTTTTAATGAGAATCATTATTTTAGTTAAGGTCACCCAAAAATAAAAACGATGTCATCATTTACTTTCATTTCTTTGTTCTAAAGAACAAAGAGAAAATATTAAGACAAATGTATGTAACCAAACAGTTCTTGTCCATCATTGACTACCATAGTACGAAAAAGTACATTGGTACTCATGTGTCCCAGAACTGTTTGCTTTGCAACAAATCTTCAAAATATCTTTTGTGTTCAACAGACAAAGCAATTTGACTTACTATGGCAGTCAATGGTGGCCAAGAACGGTTTGGTTTCAAGCCATCTTCCAAATATATTTTTTGGTGTTCATCAGAACAAAGAAATCTACACAGATTTGGAGCAAAGATAGAACATGACAAATTGTCCTTTTTGGCCGAAACTGTCCTTTTAACTGAAGAACGTGGCTATTGGACTTTAACCAGGCAACTGTATGTACATCACCCACCATTCTGTGGGAATGCTCAAAAAATTACCAAGAGTCTGGGACATAATCGTTGTAGATAAAAACCAGCAATCTGTGATGGTGGGGTGATACATCTATGCCTACACACACGCACACACAAACTGTGCGATGACACATATGAACATAAAGAAAGACATTAGTCAGATCTATGGACTTTACATGTGAACTTACATTTTTGTTTTTGTTTTGTTTAAATACATAATATACAATAAATTGTTTGTATGTAAAAGTATGTAAATAAATCCCTATGAGGCAGACAAAGAAAGAAAAATGCTTTCCTACACTGGAACATAAACAAGCAGTGTTTCTGTAGAACAAGACTACAGATTTTCACCATCATTCTTCCTGTTTACTGGAAATCCCCTTTTTCCCTTTTGCCAGTACATGCGAGTGTTTCTTGCATCCCTTCGCCAACCTTTTTAAGAAGGCTTTCATTTCCCCCCACATGGTGTGGGGGAGGGGCAAACACTTGCAGTAGTTCCCACTGTTGGCCTCAAGAGGCAGCGTGTGAACATGAGTACATTTTGTATAGTGCATGTATGCGTGTAGCCACCAGAATATGATCGCTGCTTTTCAAGTGCACACAGATAACCGCCAAGTAATAGATGACAGTGAGCGTGCATGTGATATGATGTCCAAAAATACCACTTAAAAAAAGATGCTAGGCTTCAAAACAGCCAGGGCTGTGTTTGTAAGAGGAAAAATTGAATTAAAAGCAGTGAGTGAGTTGTTGTGATACAAACAGATGTTAAACGAGTGCAGATGAGAGAACCGAAGTTGTTCCCCTGAACGTTGTCCTCAAAGGAAGCTGAAAACAAACAGGAAGTGGCCGCGAAACACTCGCCACATGAGGAAAAAGACTGGATGTGAAGAACAAGGGGAGGTCACACGCTTCTGGGTTGGCCCGAGTATAGGACATTTACATAAGCCAGTAAGATCGGATACCTCTATAGGAATTATTCTTCAAGTTAGAGTAATGTGTCAAAGACGGAGTCATTTCCACTATAATGAATAATGCCCACATGGCCTTTGTGTGTGCAAGCTAAAGACTAGTACATAAAGTGCACACACATGCAAACAAGATAATGCTACAACAAATGAGAGTATAATATAAAAGACCTAAAACCTATGTTCAACACAGACGCATTAAAACATGTAATTCCTAACAATCCAGTAAACCAAGGGGCTTACAAAATTTACAAATCATATGTTATATCCTAAATTAGCTTGTTTTAGTATTGTTAACATATCTAACATTGACAAATTGTACACAACCATTTCTCATACAAGATTGCAACAGTTTACCAGGAAACTAACTGATGATAAGGGGTGTGATGAGTTCTCGTGATGCGTCTCGCGAGAACACAATATCCTCACGCAATTGGGGTGATGGAGTGCTGGGCTCCAGATTTGTATTACTCTAGAAATATTTCATAAACAAGTAAATAATTGACACTTTTTAGAAAGTTTAACTTTTGCATTTGAATAATTAATTGTTTTTTCATCGCCATGGCGATATGAAATATGTAATCATTTTGAAACAAAATCCTAAATGTTGCTTACCTAAAAAAACTTTGTCAGAACTTCTAGCAAATGATATTGAACTTATTTTCATTCAGAATCTTTAAAGAATCGATCTCTATTTGAATCAAGAGAACGTGATTCTCAATTTATCCAGAATTGTGCAGCGCTACAGTGGGATAAAAGCATTTAGAGAAAACTGTTTTTTACTAAAAGCTGCGCCTGTTAAGAAAACAAAGCATAATTTTTGTACAATTACATGCCTGTCAGTGGAGTTTGTGACAAAACATTTAGCAGTGTTTACATATTGTTCAATACTGCATAATATAAGAATATAAGAAGTTTAAACGGTTTCATAAAGTACAAGTTGATTTTATAATGCCTGCATTCTTTGCATTTCTTGTTTTTCAGATGAATAAAATACTATTTTTCCCTTTGTATTTCATCATTGAGGATTTCTTTAAAAAAGTCTAAAAATCTTGTGTCTCGCCTCGTGGGATAAGCGTCTTGTCACACCCCTACTCTACAAACACAAAGTCATGCATATACAAACAGTCCAAACATGGCAAATAATTCCTTTACATAAATGCCACGAGAGCCACCATAAGAAAAAGCCAGAAAGTTATCAAAAAACTGAAACAAAATGATGTCTCACATTATTTTGTTAAGATTCATCCAAACAAAAGTTCCTCTAGATCCAGCACTCACCTATATTAGTATTGCTACTACATTAACATCTACTACATCAATAACACATTTAAGATGCCATGAACCTTGAAGTAGAGAAAAAACATTGGCTTCAGGTATTCACATATCCCAACCATTGCTTGTTTGTTTTTACAAGACAAAAAAAGCACAGATAATGTGGAATATAATCTGCATGTCTGGGCCTGGTGGTGACTCACCTCCTTTTCAACCTTATGACAAATTGCAAACCATAACAGAGCTTGCAAGCAAGATCCACCTGAGAGGTCAGAATTGTACCCAAGTAAAGAAAAAGACACGGCGGATTCACAAATGCAGAGACATACACAAACCCTTGAAGTGTTCTTAGCTGATTCCTGAACACTGTGACCTCTGCAAAGACCGAACCATGATTGAGACTAATATTATCAAGCTAGAACACAATCACAAACCAACATGAGTGGATACATACTGAAGGACAGGGACTGCCCAATCCAAGGTCAGAAAACACTACAGAGGATGAGTATGACTCCCTGGGGACTTGGTGATGTGAAGCAGCACCGATATAACACATAACCGGAAAAAGCATACGATTGTCATTTTAGTGTTTTTAAATTTCACCCGATTTTTTTCTAGATCACCGCCTTCCTGACGAAGTCCTTGCTCACAGACGTGCACGCGTAGAAGCGCACCCTCGCCCAGCCTTTTCAGGAAATGACAGAACAAGGCGGAGGGCCAAAATGAAAACACAGGAAATCAAGCCTGCGGTGATCGTTGCGTGGGTAACACAAAGCCAGCTGAGTGACGATAACAAAGAACGTGTGCACCTGCACGCATGCAAATATAAACGACCTTGACAATACAAACACATTCGTTTATAATAGAAGTGTTAAAGTGTATCAAAGACTTTAATATCAGAAATCGATTGGAAATAAAAACCGTAACATTTCTTTGCATCCCAATTAAAAGCACCTCAATTTTGGCACTTGCTGCAGTTGTAAGCATTTTGTGAAAGCATAAACGTGTGTGTAGGGCCAAATGTGTGCTGACTGTAAAGCCATAGCAGATCCACTGCAGACATGATGTGGGCGTCGTCTGGAGAACAAAGAGTTAGATGTGCAGAGAGGGAGGGAGGGAAGCCCCGCCCCTTAGAGTCACATGACTAGCAATAGCCAGACATGAGGCAGAAAGTGAAAAGCAAAGGAGGGTGAGGTAAAGAATAGAAAAGAACTGCTGTGTTTTAAAGTATGAATATAGTGTGCCTAAAATAGTTTTGTATTGTTTGGAGACAGAACATTGTTGAACTAGAGTCATTGAAGAAAAGTAGAGCATAAAAATATTCCATGCATGGTTTCACCGGGTCTATTTTTATACGGATGTCTGATTAGTAAACAAATCATTTGTGTGAATTCTTTTAGAAATAAAGGATGACCAGACATTTTTGAACGAATCATTAAAATATTAATGTTGAAAAATCTGTGATCTCGGAGACTGTAGTGTACACAGAGTCTTGCTTAAATGTGTGATACGAGTAAACGGTGCTCGTAAACGTAAATAGTGGCCTCACTTGAACTGAATAGCGTCTTGGACCCGGAAACAACACAAATGACCTTCAGAAACTTCCTGGGCTTGGTTGTAACAAACAAAAAGACTGGCCAAGAAGAGGGTTTTAAAAATTCATAACAGAGATATCAAAGTCCTGTGAACTCTACACAAATAAACCTCTGAGTGAAGTCTGTCCTGCACTTGTGGACCGTGGGCCTGGTCTCACGCAGAGGAAGCCTACGGCCCCAATCATCATGACTCGCGGCACATTACTGTCAGTCAGCAGATTTCCGCTGTGGCGCTCACACGAGTGACCAGACCTTTTCACAGTGCACGAGGGTGGCCACGGTTTGTGATAACGTTGCGTACTCGTAAATAACGCTCACTATAACAGCGAGTCACGTGTGGGGGGGGTGTTAGTACTGATAAAGGGGGTCTGGAAAGTCTGATAATAAACTTGTTTCCTCACTGACCACATCACGACCATTCTTCCCGCCAAAACAGGAGAAGGGGCGTCTGACGTTAACAAAAGAGCCGAGGATCGTTTTACACAACTAATGTTTAACTATAGCAAACATGGAAGCCAGTGATTTGTAGGACCTTGGATACTAATGCATTTGTGTCGATCTTGTTCTTTAAACATTCAAGAGAAGCATGCCATTGGCTTTTGCACACTCAGTACAGTAGGTGTGACTTGATAAAACGTTTCTACATAAAAAGACAACGGTTCAAACTTAAACAACACCCTGTCGCTCAACAGCTACAATTACAGGCCAGTTTACAGTATAAACACTTGATCACAGAATTGCTTCATTAGAACAGACATGATAGCAACTCATAACTTTGAGATACTTGTGACTATTTATTTTTAAGAGTTAAGAAAAAAAATAGGCTTTCTTTATGTTTTAGTCACTGATTTAGCATGCTTGTAAACTCTTGCACGTTTAGTTTTTTTTTTTTAACAAACAGGCTGACATTAAACTATTTATCTTGTTTGTACATAATGACAAATTTTGCACAATAGTTGATCTGGTTTTCTGCTGCCATCCAAATATAATTACATTCTTCAATTTAAAATCACCCAGTTGATAACAACTGGATCTTTGAAAACAACTGTCAAGTCCAAGCATGTCTCCTAGCAAAAAAATGTTGCTGTTTTAATATTAAATGACTTCAGTATCCTTAAGGAAGAATGCTTTGGAAGAATGCTCGTAACCAAACAGTTATTGGTCACCATTGACTACCATAGTAGGAAAAAATGTCTTTGTTCTGTTGAACATAAAATACATTTTGAAGAATGTAGAAAAGCAAACAGTTCTGGGGCACTTTTGACTACCACTGTATGTTTTCCTAATATGGTAGTCAATGGTGGCCAAAAACTGTTTGGTTGCAAGCATTCTTACAAATATCTTTCTCTCGGTTCATCAGAACAAAGAAATGTATACAGGTTTGGAACAACACCAGGGTGAGTAACTAGTCAGTAACAAGTCAAAGCAATAGCAGTTTTGGTCCATATGAGCAATAACTGCACCCACAAAATTCCAAAAGGAAAATGCTACACTCCAGAATTTAGACTCCCACATTCCAAAATATCCTCACTCTCTTGTGTATTTACAATGCCTTCAGCTGGCAAGAGTAGTGCAGTAGTCGCAGATGTGTTTCACATTCTACCGAATTTAAATCTCTTCAACAGAATTCCAAATTTTCCCCACAAACAAGCACTAAAATGTGAGTAGACTCCATGTGCGCCACCCTATGACATAAGTAGAATGGGAGCCAGGCAAGGGGAGCCAACAAATACTGCTATGAATCCATGGTGGAATTCTGGAGTCATCGCATGACTAAGAAAACGAGGAGAAATCAGAAAAAGAGCGAAAACAAACTGGCTAAAAACAAGTACAAAGGAATGAATGTGTGTGCGAGAGAGATCGTGAGATGTTATGCAATGGGTGTGGGTACATATTTCCAGAAAGGGCTGTCAGTTCTTCTGTAAGCAGCTCCAGATGTTGGGAGATCAGGGTGGGAAAATGACGCGGGCGCTTGGCATGTTTCAACTCCTAACTGCACGACCGGAGCAGCAAAAGCAGAGCCAGTGGCGACAGTTTTACGGGAGAAAAATCTGTGCAGGTTACTCCAAAACCGGTGACTTGAAATATGAATCACTCATTTTGGAATAAATGCAAAATGTGTACTGAACCCAGCTCGAGGCTAGAACACAGGGGAATGAGTTTATGAAGAAAATTAGGTGGAAAAGAGCATAATGTACAAAAATGCTTTTACGGCTTATTTTCTTGGCATACATGGTTTACACATGTATTGGAACACACAAGAACGGAAAAAACGAACAGACAAAAACATTCAAGTCGAAAATATGTTCAACAACGTTAAAATCTTAAAGTAACTTAGCAATTCCTGTCCTCGAGTTTCTCATGTCATTGCTTCATGGTACTTCAGCAAATCAAACACAATTCTAAACACATTTATGTGGAAAAACAAGACAAAGAGGTAACTAACTATTTTCTATACATATGACTTCCATTTTGGCATTTTCTCACACAAAATTCATCATGTGACTCTGGAATACAGCACACTAGTCATATGGACTGAAATTATGCTGCTTTTGTATGACTAACAGGCTTTGCCTAGATTGCATTTTGTCAAATACTTTTTCATACTCTATATTACAGGTGAATAACAGTATTTTCTGTAGTATTTGTGTTTGATAGCACTATAGTACACACAGAGCAGAAAATTACTTTTAAAGATTTGCGTATGTGGAAATACATTAATCATATTAAGGCCGTCCAATAATGAATCACAATTAATGGCATCCAAAATAAAAGTTTGTGTTTACATAATACATATCTGTGTACTGTGCATATTAATTTTGTATACATGAACATGCATGTTTATTAATATTTCGGAAATATTTAAATGTTTATTTTATATTAACCAATAAATAAATTTATATATAAACGTTGTTTACATTTTTATATTTTTCTTAAAAATGAGAGTGTTTAAAGAGTGTTTAAAATACAAAATTAAAATGCACAGTACACAGACATACATGATGTAAACGTAAACATTTATTCTGGATGCGCTTAATCGTTTGACAGCCCTTAATCATATGGTTGTGGAATGTGTGTGTCTTTCACTAAAAGGTACAAGCAGACTCTTGATGTCCTGACTACACAAGCACCACATTCACCCGCAACCTTTAAGAAAATCAGATTCACCTGATCAAGGTGCAAAGAGCATTTTAACCAATTACTGCATCACATGTCACAGGACCTGATGAAGGTCTGGACCTTGTCTTGCTGAAAATACTTAGAAATACACAAAATAAACAACATTAATAGGTTACTCTGTTTTTACTGATTTTTAAGCAATGGTGAGTAATGAGCACTACAGCGATGGTGCTGCGGTTACCTGGCAACCCATCATGGCTAATTAGCGTCTACAGCACAAATTCATCAAGCCGTTAATAATCAATTTGTTTAACAAAAACACACAAAAAAGCAGGACGCCACGCGTTAAACTACGGTAAATTTGTCAAACTCTTCTAATCTCAATCACTACTAGAACATGCACGATGCAGTCTTTATCTGAAAAATGGACACAAAACCTAGAACTCCACGCCATAGATGGTATTAGTATAAATTGGAGAGAAAAGGGAGGAGAACAGAAGAGGATTTCATTTCACGCCGCAGATGTGCACTGATCAAGGGAGCGTTCTGGAGCAGACACACTCTGGTGGTCAGATAAAACCCTGGTCAAAGCCCTGGAGGGGAAATCAGACACTTTCTTTAGAAAAATGTACGTCTGTGATGCACCAAACACCTGCTTGTGTGACATCAGACAGGCTCAGATGTGAACAGCAATAGCTCGGAGCCTATGATGCACAGAACCTGTAAGATCGCACTTGAAGCAAGTGAAACGCTAATGTTTCAACAGAGAACACAAGCACAGTATATTTAAAAACAGGACATATTGCATTGAAACTTTCGTATATTTAAAAAAAATTAGCTAAAGATTACACATTTATGACTATCACTAAACACAGCGCAATTCCACAATATGGCACCCTTAATGAATGTTGCAACAATCTCACTTTTAAATTCTATAAAAATAAGTAAATGTGAAACTTTAACAATAAACTACAAAACTAAGTAATATGAAAATATCTGTCCGTCACAGTTTATTTGGGCATTGTACTAGGTGACAAATGACAGTGATTCAGACACATTTACTACAGCAAAATCAAACTAATACTAAAAACAGGACTCGTTTCCAATACACCAAAAAGCTCATAGTGTAGCGGTGATCCCAGCACTGGCAAAAACCAACACTAAAAGAAAGCAGAGACACTGTGTTTCCTCCACAGCATAGCTCAGCAACTCAGGAATTCATATTGTGGTCCCGAGACAATGTCCAAAAACAATAAGATTATCTGCCTCACATTAGTGCTGCTTCCTGATCAAACACACAAACACCTCATCCTAGGACTAAGGTCTATCCAAGTTTTAGGATTAAATGCATTTTATGGGTTAAGGGAATACAGGTCAACTGCAAGTCTGACAGTCACTCACACAAACAAACCTGCTGAACAACGAAACAAACATTATTAACTAGAAAAAGTCAATTCTACTCCAACACATTACATTTATTCATTTGGCAGAGGCATCCAAAGCGAGAGCATATAAACATTTTTTCAACACGCTTAACAGTACCGTCAGTTTACAAGGTCATGCTACTAGGAGGATTAAAGATGGAGTAAGAAAAGGAGAGAATGAACAACAATATATACATTTTTTTTTTAGACACCGACAGTTATTGCTTAGTCAAATAAATGCGGAGCAGGTATGTTTTCAGCTGTTTTTTGAAAGTTGTGAAGGATGGTGCAGTTCGGGTGGAGGCTGGTAGTTCACTCCACCACAGGGGAACGGAATGAGTAAAGGATTTTGGAAGCGCTTTGGTGCCTCGCTGTGATGGAACAACCAGGCGTCTCATTTTCAGACCGAAGATGATGGGAGGGGATGTAGACCTGGAGTACAGAGTTAAGGTAAATGGGCAAATTTTCGGTTGTCGCTCTGAACGCCAGTTTCACAGATTTAAACTAGATGCGGTCGGCAACTGGCAGCAAGTGAAGTGAAATCAGGAGGGGTGTTACATGGGTTCTTTTAGGCTGATTGTAAAACAGACACGCAGATGCATTCTGGATCATTTTCAAGGGCTTGACTGCTTTGGTTGGAAGGCAAGCCAGTAGATAGTTGCAACACAGAAGATAAAAAAATCTAATGGCCTCAGTTTTCAGTGATTTGTTAGAGAACTTAGAATAGTTTTAACTGTAAACATGAGCATTAAAAATGAAAACGATTATTTACATTATCCTCTCCAAAATGATGTCATTGAAAAGAATCATAACTCTGAAAGACATTGATTTGTCTCAAAAGTTTTCTCTCTAACCTTGCTAAAAAAATATAAGAACTCATTTGACCAAGTGGTTGAAAGAGAACAAAGACACGACTCCTTTAGCTATAATCTCTTTTTAGCCAAATCATGTGCAGCAAAGCAAACTCTGATTGGTCTGTCGGTCACATGACATCATAATGCTTGTAGTGATGAGTCATACTTCTAAATCTCCACGTGCTAGCCACGTCACTTTCATCAGCCATGACCCACACAAGCACAAAGGTACAGACAAACCCTGTTCCGTGAACTATATAAAAGATCCCCCCATATTTCAGTACAGAAGACAACTCAGGCCAAAGCAAGGCAAGACATTTTTAATGGGTTGATTCACCCAATATGCCATACATTCACACGGCCGGGCACACACACACACACACACACTCGCACCCTTCACAGAGGAGTTCTTTCATTATGGGCCAGGCACTGCGGGTGCTGCCAAGTTCAGATGATAGCTAGCTATCCCTAGAAAATATGAGAAGAACCCTGTGCTGTTGGTACAAGTCTACCTTAATATAAAGAAAAAAAGAAATGCAAAAAGACCCTATGAACACAAAATTAAATGTTCAGATGGATTTACAGAATAAGTGCACTGTAGGACCACCATACTGATCTCTGGACAGCTACTGCTCAGTGAACATCTGACGGTGGAAAAAGAAAAAAAGTCTTTACATGGTTTCCACGGAGATACTCTGCCACCGCCAATAAAATACAAGAGTCGGTGGGCTGCATCATGCAGTCCAAAGGGTAAAAGGGCAGATTTAGCTGCTGGCTTTTTCAAAGCAGAGCTGATGTTTAAAAGGATGGCCCTTAAATATTCATCCGAGACTTGATTTAACGCTTCCCCACTAATGGTTAAGATGCATAATCAAGCAGAGAAACCGCTTGCGTGATCAGGAACAAATGAAATATTTTACAATTAGCATTAGGATGGACGGATGAGGAAAACTGCTCAGAATATACAGACAATGTCAAAAAAAGAGAGCGGAGAACAAGGAATGGCACTTATTGAGGATCAAACATCTTTTCTGTATACAAACCTTTATGTTTCATACCAAGATAGATTACGCTATACTCTTGTAGACAAAAACAAAGAAAACAGAGAGCACAGGGAACAGAGCACAGCTGGGTATGCCCTTTAAAAATCAGTCAGTCAAACCCTCTGCTGCTTACTGTGGGTGACTAGTCGCGGTCAAGACCTACAGAGAAACCCTCGGTGCATCTTCTTCTGAACTACAGCTATAGTGAATGCACGCGGACATGCGTTTCTGCTGTCTAAGAGATTGTTGTTCTCTTACACTTGCGTGTTCCGGAAGCCACAGTTCCACTATATAACACCTCACACTTCCTGTACATGCTAACGTAGGCTGATCGGCACAAAATCAAAAGCTACGTAACACCTTAAACTGTACAACACTTTTGCATCGGTCAACTGGATCAGGTGGGGATTTAACTCAGAAACTCCATTTGTAAGTTCAACAATATATACATTGAGTTCAATGCATCTCCACTGAAGATACTCCATCAACACATGTAGAAAATGCTGTACTTATGCAGTACTGCAGGCACAAACACGCATTAGCACATGCACACATGGAACAGGTGCAGCCACAGGACTGTGAAGGGGATGCAGTCAATTTTCCTGGAGGGGGTTGTATTTAAAGGGTCTTGAAACCCCCCGTCATCGCTTGCTCACACCACAGATTAGGAAAAGGGCTCAAGGAATGGGCGTGGATAACTGGAAAGGCGGGAGATTAGAGAGACAGGGTCTGGTGCAGTCTATTAAAGACACACACAAAACAAAGATGAAAGCCATTGTCATCAAGTCCTATATTCAAAAATAACGTCTTGCGTCGAATACAGCCTATCACAATTTGATTTCGTTAAAAATATATAATTAACAAAATCTTTAATGTATGTATAAAACATCTGAAACATCAGAGTGAGCACATAAGCTAACATGACTCATCTTATTTAGTTCAGCTGTGGACATCAAAACAACCAGAAGGAATAACATGTTTGTAAAAGGAGCTACACACATATGCTAGACCAAAACAAAGCTTACAATTCAACTAACAACAAACGATTCAACAAAGCAAGTGAGAGCATTAGCCTTGTGGGAACCATAAACATGGATTGAACCTGTAATGCACACTATTCACTACAGAGGAAAAAACAAAAGCAGAACATCTGGACACCAATTTGTTAGTCTTAATTGACAGAAACATTATTAATATGTTTATCTCCTGACACTGGAGTGGGAGTGTTCTACCCTAACCATATTACAGCTTCTGGTTTTTAAGAGAAATCTCTAAACTATATAATTTGAAGAAGAGGCCGGATGTTCCTCATCAAGGCTATTTCAAACTGTAGGACACCGCAAAAACATTATGGAAGTGAAGATGGACTGAAGGAAACAACAATCAAAACAGAGGGCAAAAAACTTGACAAGCCGGCTGTGTGACCTAGAAGGTTGACTGGTATAACCAGAAACCAGGCTGATTGGGACGACTTCGATAATTCTAGTGCAGAAAAAAATAACATTACATCAGAAATTAAGGTATGGGATGCGTTATTTGTTTATAGTATTATTTTCTATTTAAATTTAATTTGTATTCAACCTAAACGGGCTGCATAAGATAAAAATAAGAGCGATAGACAAGCTTTTTTTACATGATATGACAGTACGGGCACATACACGCTGTTAAAAGACAAAAAGGAAACCGTGTTTCCCAACTATGTGAAAATGAGCAGATTCGAATCCATGCCTGAAAACTAAGGAAGATGCCCCACCCTGACACATACAAGAATGCTTTCAAGAGAGGCAATTGACATACGAAAACAGTCTAGGCTATAGACATGTATCACTTCTCCATCTCCTAAAAACAAACTTGTTTAACCTAGAAAAATATTGGTAAAAAAATATTTACTACATGCTGTTCTGTGTAATTTTTGTATTAGACAGAGCTTTGTAAAAATTGAGGTTGTGGGTGTAAATGAGCACACTTGTCAAAAATATTAAGGTAGCGGATGGTAAAGGGGTCTTAAATTGTGTCAATTTCACTTACTCCAATTCATTCAAATCAGTTCTAGCTGACAGGATTAAAGCACAAACACAATGGGAAGCAACCAGCTGTGAAAGTACATGAAAGCTAAATGTATGTCTCACGCCTGCCCTTCTGGTGTCACGGACTGAGAAATGAGGTTGTGCTTATGTGCTTGTAATGGATGTTAAGCAAGTCTTCATGGAAACTTGTTATTTAGTGGGGTTTTGTTCAATGAGGGACACAAACACATGGACAACCAAGTGTCACAAACATTATACATTGAAAGCCTTTGGCAAACCGGGTTAATTATTAAAGGTTGTGTTAACAGTGATTGAACACTTTCAATCTGAAGTAGGGGAACCATTTACAGCTTCTTGTTTCTTACAAACCAAAATTAAACTTCGATTAAAACTTCGATTGAACCCAATAATGAGAAACCTCATGGGACACACGGAGAGCTTCCTGACAGTGAATCTTGAGGACGTCAATCCGAATTACAACCAAAGAATTGAAAACTAATACAAATGACTCACTGTGTAAAGTGGGCTACCTTTGGATTATACCAGAGTCCCTTTTAGCTCACGAACACACTATCCTTAATGGCAGATTCAATAGGATCGACATATAAAAAAAGACAACTTTACAATGATGCTACATTGTGTGGTCCTGGAACTCAGATCCACAAAGACTACCACACAGGAATATTACAATATGTACAAAGAACTAAAAGTCTATGAAAACCTTAATATTATAATAAACATTTGGTCATAATTAGGGTAAGGGTACAGTTGTTCCTTTAAAGGAAGTATGGAGGGCAAACAGTGAAGTTGAAAAATATAAATGCATGAATATGAGCTATGCATCCTTATGTCAACATGCTTGTTCACCATGCTAGCATAATCTGCAACTAAGCCCATTTGTCCTTGCGCAACAGTCATGTGACTGACTGAATGGTGAATGTAGGTTATTCCCTCATGGAGCGATGTTAGCCTGCTTGATACAAACACTACATTTCTGACCCACTGGACCGCTGAGACACTTTCCAACTACAATGATGCAGCAAAACAGGATGAGGGAGTCTGGGGCTGAAGGAATGTTGCTAATGAGCCAACAATTGAATTAATTTAAGTAATGTGTATCTGAATGTTAGATGAAAGTTACAAATTAGAAAGTAAAGTCTTACTGTTGCGACTTATATCATTTTACGATATTTCTATTAATTGGATTTCGGCAGTGGGTTTTGGAAAATAATGCAAATGCTGGCAAACCGGTAAGAAAAACTAACAGGAACAAATATAAAAAACAAACAAACACCAACTTACAATCTTTGCCTTTTATCTGTGCTCTAACCCAAAGGTTAGGATGGGTATAAACAGGCTCTAGAAAGATGGAGAAAGTGTGTGTGCAGATTTAAGGAAGTGACTCACTGCCACACTAAAAGATCATTTGACATCCGAGAGTATTAAACAAGGTTTAGCCCTGGGGAAGGGAATGACTGTCTCTGTGTGTTATATGTGGTTTATATGTGAGTACATGGTCATTTGTCCTTGACAACACACGGCACACCTTCATTATCAAGCAAATTCAAACATTACAAAACAGTCCCACAGTAACGCCAACATAACTTTTTGCTGCGTAAAGCTAATCTACACTGAGAATAAACAGAGCTAATGCCTTTGAGATAAACACTGATCGTGGCAATGTAAACATTTCATTAAATGTGAAAAATGTTTAAGTCAAGAGATTTAAAGTCTGTGCCTAAACATTCAGTAGTATACACTACACTTGAATATTCCCCTTTGACTATAATTCAAAATGTGAAGAATAGCAATACTATTGGATGGCAACCCATATATCAATTGTCCCTACCAATTCTCAGCAAGTAAATGCAAATCTATGAAGGACAAGGATGTACTGCTTACATCAAACATCATCTTCTGCATTACTCCAAATTACAACAGCCTAAGAACAGATAACAACCCAAGGACTACACTTACAAAGGAATGTGCCGCTGTTCGATGTCAACCCGAGCCAGTTCATCTTCCTCCACATCAGTTTCTCCACCAGAGCTGCTTTCCGTGGCATCGGAATCAAAAGCGCTTTCAGCACATCGCAGGTTGGTGGTGCAACTCAGAGACAGTCGTTCCAACTCGGCTGGCATGGAGCCTCCTTTCAGGAAGCGTCCCAGTCCATCCCTCTCCTGAGGAGTGAGGGCATCGTCTCCATGACGCCCCCTAGGCCGTCTGGAATCCAGAGCACCGAGTGTGCTCTCGAGAAGTCCGCCCAACTGGTGCTGCACGTGGCGCTCCACCTGTTTGGCCTGTACCACCTGAAGCCGCTTGCGAAGTCGCCTCAGCCTCGCCTCGATCTCGCCCTGTCTGCTCTGGCTGTGCTGAGTCCGATCACAGAGCTCAACCCCCAGGCCACCCAAAGGATCTTGCAGGGTAGATAGTGTGAGGATTGACACATCCTCGCAGCTTATTGGCGGACAGTCTGAATTTTTTCCCTCTGTGAGGTTGAAGAGTGCAACGGAGGGTGGAGAAGTCGCAGGAGGCTCTCCATTGCTGGGACAGTTCTGGGATACACCTATTAAGGGCTGGTGCTGCTCCGAAACGTCTCTAAGAGGACCGTTCCTGGTCAATCCCCCAGTAGAATTGACAACTTGAGTCTGGTTTGACAAATTCTGCTCAACACCGCGTTGGCCGCCGTTTAAGGTAACACCGTTGTCTCGGTCAGGGCCCGATTTAGTCACTTTCTTTGCCATACCGTTGACAGTGGTGCCTTGGACGGAAGGTGGCCCGCAAGCTCCACCCCCTCCTCCGGCACTCATGATGCTCTTTAGCTGCTCCTCAGAGATCTCCAAAGCCTGGTGCTTTCGCGGTATGAGGCTGGGCAGGATGCCGTGCTTCTGAAGTAGAACACCTTGCAGTTTGAGGGATGACTCTTTAGCAGAAGACACAGGTGTCACATCTGAACAGTGATACGAGGTCACGAGGGGCTTACAGGGACCAGCCCCACGAGCGGGGCGCTCTTCTGAGGCCTTGCGCTTCACAGCGCCGTTACTGGACACGAGGATGTGGCTGCCGGTATCGCTTCCCTCCACGCCACTTGGGGAGAGGGTGGATGAGGGCGGAGCCAGTTTGAAGCGTATGCGGTGAGCTTCGGCCGGCGCGTCGGTCAGAGCGGGCGCCATTGCAGCCATGCAGCACTGGGAGGGGGCGGGCGAGGGGGCCTCTCCCGGTGCTGAGGCCAGCTCCACACCACCCACCTACCGCTGAGCCAGAGGGCAGCCTATGAGAAACACAGGAAACAAATTAGTTCAGCTTTAGCAAACAAAAAACAACAACTCAATTTTGGATTAAGAAACAGACATTAGCATGAACACCAGTCCCATTTAAGTGAATATTGTGTGTGAATTATTAGTAATTTACTTGTTTCTACACCACTAATAAATGTTAAGTGTAAATCTAGTATAACACTAGGGTTGTACGATTAATCAAAAAGAAACCACAAGCGATAAGGCTGCGATGTTTTATGCGCAGCTTGTCACTAAAGTGCGGTTAAATGCAGCTGCATCCGAAAGTCAACAGGCGCTCACACGCAGAATCTCCAACGCTCCAAAGTACCACATGTATAACTAGGAAACTCAACTCTTCCTATCTGGCATCTTTCTAACATGGTTTTTCAAGTCTCAGGTATTTTCATGATAATAAAGAATATTTATAATGACAATGTTTGACGGGTGTTGCTTTTTTTAAATGCATGTTTTAAGTGACTCAAATGCGCAGTCCTTTCAGATGGAGCAGAATTTCCCACTGATCACAGAGCTGTGCTTCACAAACAAGCTACGCATAGGCCTGTGACGATAACCGCATCACCGCAGTAATGAGATGCTGACCGAGGTGTGGAGGTCATCAATATTTAAACTAGCTTGCGATCTGTGTGGACAAAGATTTCCATACATTTTCTATATGTAATAAAATCATTGTCCATGAATTGAAGAAGTGTTATATAAACTGTGACAACTCTAGGGTTTTCTGTAGAGGTAACTTAACCCTGTGGTGACGCAGTTTACATGCATTAAACATAATTGCAGCCTTTGCGATTTCACAATTGCGATAGCCACATCGATTGAAGTACGATTGAATGGGAATTGGGTTTAATTGTGCAGTCCTGTAACACCTCGAAATAATGGCCACTAATATAGATGCAAAACAAATGCATCTATATTAAAATCGCTTTAAAACCCCTACAGAGGCTCAGACAGGACTAAGATGTCATGTTTTCGAGCAGTTTGGCAGTTAAGGGCTACTGTAGAAACAATAAGTAATAAAAACATAACACTTCATTATGTATGGTATTTACAACTCTGAAAACAGACATGTATATTATATTGCCTTTCTGCAAAATGACACCTTGGACCAGTCACAGAACAAAACTGCACAGGGTCAAAATGACTGCACTAATAACTAATATGGAACATGGTATAATTCGGTACAAACACACTATGTGTGTAAGCCATTATTATTAAAGCTTAAAAGCTGATGTACTTTTACTTAAAGGTGCAGTTTGTAAAAAGCGCCGCTGGAGGGTGCACGATCAAAACAACATAGCCGTAGCCGTAGCTTGATGATACTGTGAATGAGCGTGGAATGATTGGATCCGTTGTATGCAACTCCAACAATGATGGCCATCAATCAGATGGGAATGAGAAATCATGTTAGCAGATGAGGTAAAGTTTTACAATTATTGCAAATAATTGTGGTCCATAAATAATTGACTGCTCGAAAAATGTTTGTGGCTTTCTAGACGCTAAACACTACTTCTGCATTTGTCCACGAAACTGTTGTCATGCGGTTTCTATGTCAGTTAAGGCGGTAACAAAGGGGAATGGGGATGTGACGCCATTGACAGGCGACTGCAAAGCCCTGTGTCACTGTTTAGAAGGGCGATTTTCTCTCGATTTACAAGTAGTTGGAAACATTTGAGATATTGCAAGTACTCAGCTGAACAAGACATACAGCACTAGCTTAGTGGTTTTTGGAAATGTTACTGCAAAATTGGTACAAATGGCATCTTTAACAGTTTTGGTGAATATTTGGGAAGACTGGATTATTTCAAAAAGAAAATGTGTTTTTTGAGACCAAAATACTCATTAAAGCTGAAATGTAAATGTATATTTAAAGGTGACCATTATAACAAAAAAAGTAGCCAAAATAAGGGCTGAGCAAAAAACAATAAAAAGTCAATTTTTTAATTGCGGTTGATTTAACATTGATTCTCAAATCCCTGAATAGATCTTTTAATTTTATTTTGCCGCAAGCACTATAAATGAATTAACGTGAATGTTATTGCAACTACTTTCCACTAGATATCACTTTTCTTCTTACAACTGGTGTATGTTACAACATGGAGCATTTCATTCATTCATTGCTTAATTAACATGGCAGGTGCAGGTGTCTCTTTGAATTCAACCTCACCTTCACATAAAGGGCAGCAGTTCATATGATTGCAGCCCCTCTTTACGGCTAATTTGGTGAAATTTCGTTTGTTATATTTTAAATGTAAAATAACCTGACCTGACTGTTCTGTTTCAATATACTTAAGTGTACCCAAAAGTAAAGTTAAATATCAAAGTTAGTGGCTCTTAATTTCTTTTTTTGAATTCACCATTGTAATCTGATGTTTAATAATCTTTTAAAAGACTATATTTATATTTGTTTTAAATATATAATCATTGGGTCGGATCAAGAATCGAAAGCTTGTGAATCAGAAATCGAATCGAAAAAAATCAGAATCGATACCCAGCCCTAGCCAAAATGCTTTCCTTTAACACCAAACCACAACATTAGTTATGCAGAAACTCGGTGGACAAAATCTTAGAAAGTACTGTAGCAAGGACTTTTTGTTTTAACTAACCAGCAGCTAATCTGTATTTTGCCGACGTCTCCAGAAAAGTCTTCCAATGGATGTTTACTTGGCATGTGCATGTAAAATAAATAAGTGGAGGAGTGTTTTGCCAGTTCATCCCTTAATTGTTTTTTCTCCTTGGGTTTTATTTCACAGCCTGACTTGTACAATAACTCATATACTGAAGGTTTACAATCATTATGTGAACAGAGACAGACCCACATAAAAATACTATCTGAACAAAAAAAAACAGCATCTAAGGTGCCATCCACACAGAGATGTGTGTAGCTGTATATGTAAATATTTTGTATCGTATCGGCGATTCGTCCACACAGATCCGACGTTTTGGGAGTCTGAAACGGCTATTTTTTTTAAACCAGGTCCCAGAGTGGATAGATCTGAAAACACCACCCTTGCATTTAATGTCTACAGCCTATCCGTGTGTATTTTGAAACGATGATATCATCATCCCAGCGTGTGAAGTTTAGGCGCATGCTCCAATTCTTCTTCTTTGTTTTAAGTGCATCACTGTGGCATAATTAAAGCGCAACATACTGATTTGGCAGGTAAAGAAATTGTCACTTTATTTGTGGGCAGGGTCATTAAAAACAGAATGAAAAACATGTATGTTGCGTGCAATTCCCTAAAGACTAGATTACATAGTCGGGAATATATAGGTTCTTTGATAAGGTTACTTACAATACGTAGGCCTACGTAGCAACGTAACTTGCGTGATGTCCCAAACTGAACACATTACGCAAGCGCCAAGCAGCTCCCGCCACCAGCCACAACAACAAAAGAAATTGAGAAATAAAAGTGCAGGAAGACGAGGTGCGGGATAAATTATGGTCTGGAATTTACATCATTAAAAGAAAAAGAAGGTTTGGGAACGGTTCTCAGTAATAGTTGCAGCAGGAGACACCAGCATATCGGCATAAAATAACAGCATATCGGCTACGTGAAGTTTCTATGGTTCATACGCGTATGTTGCTGCCAGTTTACAGGGCGACATAATCTAATGGCTGTTTCCAAGCACTTTTAGGCTGAAATAAAGTCTGTTTTCATTTACATTACAATGCCAAGTATGTTTTTTTATGGTCGTGGGTGAGGGCAGGTTGTAAAAATAGATCTAGTGGTGCAGTGCGGGCTGGGGAGGGCCGTTTTGTTAATTGTTTACCATAATTAAATTTGTAGGCTTAGATTAAAAATGGAAAAGAGAGTAGAAAGACTTCCTGTGAAGTGACATATTAGGGATGTAACAATTACCGGTTTAAAGGTTTACCATGATAACTTACCGCATCATAATTTAATTACTATTAAACCGTACTAGTGTTACGTGATCTTCTGAACCGTGTTGTTTATATGAAAATCTGATTTAAAGTTGTTTAATCTGAACTAGGAATCGTTTACCTCACGTCCCCAACATGCCATGACTAATATGTTATTTATTTGATGCAAATCAAAAAAAGAACATTTACAGGTTAACTCGATATTAAATTTGATTTACAATTACTTTTTGATATTTCCAGAACATTTAATTAGTTAATTAGAACATTTAATAGTTAATAAGACCGTGAAAATATTGATAATTGTGAAAATGTTGTTCACTATAACTGTTATCTGAATTTTTCACACCATTACATCTCTATATACTGTGCAGTGTCATCAAGTCTATTTGTTAATCTACATTTACTTTTACACTTAGTCATTTAGCAGACGCTTTTATCCAAAGCGATTTACAAGTTGGGTTAACAATGGAAGCAATTGGGTCAAACATTAGGACAACAAGAAGCATACGAGCATAAAGAGGTCTCACAAAGCCTACTAGAGCTTACAGAGCCAAGTTTAGTTTATCTAAGCATGCTTTTTTATAAGTAGAAAATATATGTGTATTTTATATGTAGAAAAGATATAGAAATCAGAAATGATCAGTCAGGTGCAGACGGACCTGAATGATCTTTCTTCTGAGGAACACAAAAGACAGTATTTTGAGAAATGTGTTGGTGGTTTTGTGTCCATACAATGGAAGTCAATGGAGGCCATGTTGTTTGGTTACCAACGTTCATCAAAAGATCTTCCTTTGTGTTCTGTAGAAGACACAGTCAAATAGACTTGGAATGAGACAAATTAGTCAAGCACACGCTCGTAACTGAGACATTTTAGTAAATTACCCAACATTCCTTATCTGTTTTTAACCAATGTGGCTGTAAACAATGACCTATCACAGAAGAAGCTGTCAAATGATCTGCTTCATTTACTGTGATAACCACCCTCTTTCACACTTGTTAAAATATTTGAAGGTCAGAAACAACTATTTTAACGATTCCCCAGCATTAGAGGGATGAAGAAACGTTTCCCTGGTGCCCGCCACACTCAAAACTGAAATTTGCATTTGGACACTCATTTATAGAGCATAACTATTCTTAGGCATGGTGAGCATGTCACAGCCAACCAGTGACTCTTATTTTCCCAGGATAATGTTTTATCCTGAGCAAAGCAGGTGTGTAATTACACTTACCCACTCTCAAAAGCATTACAAACACTGACCTCAGCACAGCCTATAACTTTAACATGTTTGTTTACATGCAAGCATATGCCAGACACAGTGCCGTCTTAAAAAGAGACATGAGGAGTACTTAAAGATCTCATGTTGACTAGAAAACTTCTAGGCAAATGCTAAATGACAGGAAATTCTCCATGTTACAAAATGTGTAATTTTATGGTCTCCTGTTAATTTGATCTGAATAAAATCACTGGCTAAATTAATTAATTTATAAGAAGCCAACAATGCAGAACTGACTAAATATGTACAGACACAAAACTCTGACCTATAAAGCACAACCCTGTTAATCTACAGCCTCATAATCATTCATCATGATTATAGTGAAAAACATTATCATGAATTTCAGTATTATCACTGTTTTGTTAAACGGTGCTGGAAATGTCCAAAAAGTACTGATACCTAGTTTTATATTGATGTGACTTGTTAAAAGCACATTTAGTCATAAACAAAAAATAAATAATATTAATCGTAGCAAAATGGGGTTTAAAAAGTTTATCATGTTCAGGTTGAAAAAAACCTTACGTAAATCAGACATTTAAACACAACACAAATGAGAAAATCATCTGTTGAGTGTAGTCCGGTGTACTTTAGGATCCAGGAGACACCTGCAGTCCTAAAAGTGATTGCCAAAGAAACGAGTTGGACAGAGCTTTAAAATCATCATTGTTTATTTTGCACTCCTGACATAAATGAACGAAACGCTGTTTCATAATGCGTTGGCTTTGCTTTTGCTAACTTTGGCTGACACTGGACAGTAGTTACTGTTAGTAACTTTGAGTTGGTACGGTTTAATGATAACAAAAATATGACATGTTTTTCCTAACCGTTGCACGTTTTCATCTTATCATAAAACTCGTAGTCGTTACATCCCTATTCCTGATTTTTCACAACTTTCACACGTCTTGGCATTCTAGCAGTCTTTTACATTGACTTCATGCCAATCCTGAGGTTTATATGCGTTTAAATTGAAAAGACACTGGACTGGAATTGCCACAATCCACGCAGAAATTATAACTAAAGGCAAAACTGGGGTGATCTCAGTTTTTTTCTGCAGCTGTATATAAAAAAGTGCAGTGCACTTTATCCCCCATTAGCTTGTATACTGTCTTACTGTAATACCACAATACGTACCAATCACTGAACACTACACACATTATGTGTACTATTATGTGCACACATTATGTGTATTATTTGCTGCATTGTAGTTATATGTCAATTATGTGTCATCCATTATACTATGGTTAAACACTTGAACAGAAATGTTTATTGTGTAAATGTGTATAGGGAAAGTATTATCATTTTTTGTAACAATTCTGTCTCATATCTGTCATACTTCCGTGTTGGTCGGAACTGCACCCAATTTTTTCACCTACTGTTGCACTTGTGTATATGGTTGAGTGACAATAAAAGGGATTTGATCAATCAATTTAATATTATTAACCTGCAGACCCATTTACAACAAAAGATTGCAGGTTAATGTGAACTGTTCAAAGTTCTCACACTGGCCAGATAATAAGGAAGCGACGACAAGTGCGCTTCTGAATGTGTAAATGTGGGTGTGTGAGAAAGATGTTTTATGTGCTTTAGGCCAAAAGGAAGGTAGGTGAACTTTAAATTCTGGTTTAAAATGAACCTTACCCAACTGTCTGTGATCAAGAACACTCAAGCACACCTGGTCTGATAAACAACAGCACAGGTCACTACTTATTTGTACTGCAATTATTCAGCTACCTCATTCTCTTAAGAAGACAGTAATCTACAAAAAAATCAACAACAAGGAATTTTCAACTTCAGAAGTACAAGGGCAACTCAACTTTCTCATGGAAACTGGAAAGCTTTGATTTCTCCCAAATGGTATGGAAGTATTCCCAGCTGGGGGAATTTACTTACAGAGAATGAAAAAAAAAAAAAACATTTTATTAAGTAAGGCTTAAAGCGATAACCCTGCTCACAAAAGTAAAGCTATTGTCTGGAAAACAGTCACTCCTAAAAAAAAATACAGCGGCAGGTTACTTTCCAAAACACATCAAACAGGTGGTCCTGTCACACAACCAAACCGATTCTTTTCTCTGCTCCAAGTTAGGACTGAACGATTTTGAAAAAAAAGTATCTAATTGCAATTTTTTTAACCAATATTGCGATTGAATATGCGATTTTTAAACACTTTTCTTCTGTGTTATTAAGTAAAGTAAATCAATCAATTATGGCACAACATGAGACAGATAAACTATAGGCCAGGCTCAGGGTCATGACATAAAGCAAATAAGCCAAATAAGCTTGGTGTTACATGAAAGTCAATAATCACAGAAACTAAAGTGAAGATTTCATAAATATAAAACAAAACTGGGGCTTTAACAAACTCAGTAATTTGATAATGCAGAGTCACTGTAATAAACGTATGACAAACATGTTGATTGCACTCAAACGCTGTCTATTAACTTAATAGACAATCTTTAAGTAAAATATAAATTATAAATATCTGAATTATCCTATATATTGTCTTTTATTATTGTGTAAGTGCTGCATGACGTTAATAGTCTTGCACCTTTAGGTAGCATTATTGTTAGCACACACAATACTAAGGTTGGGTATCGTGTGGATTTTATCAATACCAGTGCCAAACAGATACTTTTAAAACAGTACCGTTGCCTAAATGGCTTCTTTTAAAATAGAGCCACAAAACACTGGTGGATCACATTAAAAAACAATATATTAAATTAAAAAAAATTGTTAAACATTTGTGAATTTGTTGTGAAAGGTTTTAAGTGAATGTGAAATGATCATGGACACTGACATTGAAAGATGATATAGTGTTTACTGTCTTCCTTGTTTACCCAGCTACAACTAAATTCTCACCATAGTTGTATTAAATATGGGCAGAAAATGCATTGAATACATCAACAGATTAAGTCTATTTACAGAGAGCCTTCTAGGCTACATTACATGTGCATTCTTTTACAACAGACAGCAAGTATAAGGAATAAGTATAAGTATATGCCTAAACATTCAGTCAGCGTAAAAAGCTAGAGATCAGATTGATGGATGCTATAAGGTTTTAGCACTTTCACTGCTGTGTCTCACTTGTCAAATGCGTTACAGTGTTAAGAACCAGCTCCAAGCTTCATTGATTTTAAACGCATGCAAAAAAAATATTGTGATCGCTTGCATTACGTACGCGTCAGGTTCATGTCAAATTAATGCTAGTTTCCCTTTAAAACTTGCCTAATGCGGTGGTTGATTAATGCTGAACTCGCCGAGATGGAGGGAGAGCGCCCACTAAAACTGTCTGTCACTATGGTGAATCCAAGGGTCATGCGAATTCCAATCCGTGGGGCAAGTGCGTTCTGTCAAACCATAATATAGGATGTGTTGAATTTGTATTCTCGGCAAATGTCTCAATTGAGGGTTCAAGTCAGGATTTACCTGGCACCGAAATGAATCCTCGAAATCTGTGTTTTTATTCTATCCAGTTACATACCGGATACATACGTACCGGTTCCAGATTGATGGAAGATTTCGGTAACCAACCCTACACAATACCTGACACTTGCGCAGCATCATCCACACAAAACAGCCAAAATAGTCCGTACACAATGGACTGTTCCTCTTTTACACTAAAGTTTGCACAGTGCCACGTTCTGTCGAGCAAGAGGCCATAGTACAACAGGTCAATGTACAAATTCATTATTTAAATGCAGATGCACCAGAAATGCGCTTAAATATAAAGGTGCAAAAGTGGTGCAACACGCTCTTCGGCCGCGGCTATGGCTCGAATACAGACGGCCGGCAAGCACGCTGAAACGGAGAGTGATGTTTCGGAAAAAGCCGCGTGCAACGCATTTTTATGATTTTGAGATAGCACTGGTCAGCTACGAACAGGGTCGCATAAAACTGTACATCCCCAAAATGAATCACATCGAGATTTAATCGCAAATGCAATTAATCGTTCACCCCTACTCCAAGCTATATGACCCAGAGAGTCTCCACGCATCAATATGAACTTCAAGGAGATGATCTATCTTGAGGCTTCCAGACAGTGTTTGTCATTAGATGGCACTTTCACTTTTTGTTTTAAAACCCCATGGGAGAATGTTTTGAGTGGAAATTGTACTCGTAGAGAATTTTAAATAGAGACCTCATTTTTAAATAGAATAAAGCTTTGAGGCAATGGAGCCAAAGTTAGAGTAAAAACAAAAGACAGCAGTTCAGGTGACCTCGATTTATACCTTAAACTGACAATAACATTAAGTTACTTAAAATTGTAAGTGTGTGTCAATATTCAAACAGAGCAAAATAGCATAACACAAAGTCTTGATTTAAATGTCTCAAAGCAATCAGTCCTTGTGTTTCAGTTCTCTTTAGATTCAATGGGACAACCTTTAAAAATGTGGGAGCCAAGAATAACAATTTCATGCAGCTGGAACGGTGAGAACGGTGTCAGCCCACACAAAAAGGCTGGCCTATATCATATACGTGAAATAAATGTCCATAAATTATAAGATCTACATGAGGGACAAACAAAAAGTTATTGCACCGTCTAAATGGGCTAAAGGTCAAAGTGTTCTATCAAAGAGCACCTAATATGATCTGCATATATGCTGCACATACAAAAAAAAACTCAATATTGGAAGGTCTTCACCTTGAAAAAAAGAAATAAATTGTGTTAATGTGTTACGTAACAGCTCTTCCGGTAAGAAAGGGATGTAGGACAATGATATATCTATGGAATGAAAAGCAATACACCAGCTTAGTCATTGTCCCCATGAGACTCCCAAAACGTTCGACATACAAACATCACTGATTCAATATGTTTTAAAAACTACTCCACTGTAATTAAACATCCAAAACAGACTTTTAATAAAGAACACAATAGATCTAAAACCAGGAAATAAAAGGCGAAAAGGGACAAAAAGCACTTCAAAAGAGAGAGACAATTTCCCATCAGGGATCAATACAGTATCTGTCTATCATAGGGTGGGGGGGGACGTTTGGTTCTAGGAAAGTCTTTGTTTCAACCATGTGATGGGACCACTTAACCTCAGAACAACAGGGTTTCAGGAAGACCAATAGGCCTTAAAAAATTCTAGCATAGCGGCCAATATATGTATTTTTTGGATACACGATGTGTAACGTATTTGCATATTTTAACGTTTTATAAATATGCCAGGGGCTAAGCATGGACGAGATAAAGCCAAATATCTCATGCAAGGTATACAACAACTCAATTGTGTCATGAATTGCGAACAAAAGAAAACGAAATTCAAGAAGCGGTGTGTAAAACGTAAACATCACGTACAAATGCGGAACGTTTTATTTGGTCTGAGATCAACCGCGTGGTTGAAAAATAAGCAACGTAACGCATTATATAATGGAAAAGTACAGCTTGTTAGACTAACCACAGGTTGAGCAGGTTAATGTTCTATTAAACATAAAGACCTTTGCTGTCCACAGCGAGCCAAAATGCTGCGCTTAGTATGAATAAACCTTCAGATTATATAAAAATAGATGTTGCGAGGAGTTTAAGGACATAAAAATCGACCGTGGGATGCGTTTTAAACCTTGCGAACAACATATTCAAACAGCATTATGGAATCTATGGACGTTTGTAGGTTGTAGACACTATAGTTGCCTTATAACTTAAGGCATTAAAGAATAATAATATGTATATAAATCCATGAGGCAAATAAATTACTGTTCATTTTGGCAGGCCGAGAGATTAACCCGGCCATATGGGGAAAAACAACCAAATATTATGTAATGCAGATAGTTATGGAAACTCCCATGTGCTCAACGTAAAAGTTCTAACTGTTTACCGCCCGGTTGCATCATGTTAGCAGTCACATGCTTGTATTTAATGCTCATAAACAGGAAATGAAATATACATATGGTGTACTCTCTTTAACGAAGGCGGGGAGATATGGCGCTTTGCAAAAAAATAGACGAAATATGTAGTTGTGGCTAAATGTGGCGCCTTAAAGGGCCAGTGCGTCCTCGTTGTATTATAATCCATCTCTGTATTACTGTAACCACATATAACGCGTGGCTGTGAACATTTTGGGCCAAAATCCACATAAAACGTAACCGAAAAGACATTCATACGATCTAACGAAAACCCTGATCTAGATGCAGCAGACAGGCGCAAAGCCGAAGCAGGATATACTGCGCACCCAACCCTTGATCGCACACACTGCATGTGTTAAGCTCCTCGAGTCTCAATGCAAAATATGCAAAACCCGCTCAGTGAACTAGTAAACTTGTCTGATCGCGACATGCCTATACGTATTTACCTTCTAACGTAACGTGCTCTGGAGAGTTGATAGACACGTATGATTATGTATACTGGCCGGGCTGATTTTGCAACCTTGATGGTCTGACTTTCAACACCGCCTACTTCACGGGTTGTACTAGAACAAACCGTGGAAAATAACTCGCGTTACCCGAACGAAAAGCGCCTTTTCTCGCAGTCCGATTACCGACGCGTTCGTGGAGTTAAAACGCCCTCCGCGTGCACATTTTCACCGCACGTCGATTTAGTGCATAATTGCATTAAAAATGTCCGAAGTTGCCTCATACTACCGAGTTTTAAACTAACAAAGAGAAAAGGAGGAACCTACCACGTGATGAGTAGCCGATTCTGTGGGGAAATTTACGTAATAAATCCCCGGGCTTAAGAATTATAGTAAAAAAAATAAACGACAAAAGCAATTATCCAGATCCAGATTCCTCTGTTGCACGTTCAGGTGGAAAAATCCCCGGCCTCTCGCGCGCTCCGGTGTTCGGTAACCCCCCTCCTCTTCCTCCTCCTCCCACTCCTCCGGGCTGCGTTTAGGAATCACGAAATGGGCGAAAGAAACGGGGGCAGTCGAGCTACAGGAGGCCAGTCGGCTGTTTTTAATCGCCCCCGAAAAAGCCACGAAAACCGACTGAAATGTATCCTTTTCCGGTCGTTCAGTCGGCGCAATCCCGTTCCTCCTGTTCCGAAAAACCTTTCGTGTTCGATTTTGGCGGCGTAAAGTCCGGTTTATCCGTTTTTATTGTTGCAGTTTGAGGGGGAAGCAACGAGCTGGGAAAATGGCGGCTCGCTCCTCTCCCTCTGATTGTGAGTCTGACAAACAGAAAGAAGCAGAGCGGCGCAGTGGCGGGAGAGTGCAGCACTACTCAGACTGACCACTAGAGGCACACGGCTTCCTGTCGTTAATCTATGAGGACACTAAGGGGCGCCGCTGTTGTACAATATTTAATAAACAAATCCATGCAGACAAACAAACTCTAAAAACATTTTAATTAAGTGTGATTGAAGTAAAGTTTAACTATATTAAAGTTCAAAGCTTTAAAATATTTATTAAAAAAAAATCAATACAGTAGGCAGCAGCAACATAGTCCTGTGAACGTTTCTAGAAAGTGGCTCTATAATAATAATCCAGCAGAGGGAACTCGAGGCCGACACTGCAGCACCACCAAGGGGCCTACAAGCTGTTCTAAAGTGCCAAAGGCACAGAAGTTTTAGTTGACTGCAATACAAATTACCATAAAAAGTGTCATTGCACTGGCATGGTAATACAATTTCAATACTGAGTTTATACTTACTGGCTTGCAAATAACACATAAACACATATAAATGTTATAAAGGTACCATGATTAACAGAATGTAAACATGTGTCAAAAACAGGCTTCTATAACTTAAAGTTTAGGTATTATGAAAACTAGTTTACAACTTCCTGTTGCCAGAGCCACCATGATTGAAAAAACAGCACCATCTATTGCACAAAACGAGAACTCTTTTATATCTACCTTTTTTGTGTCAGTAGATGTTTAATTTATACTTACTATATACACTTACTGTAGAAATGACTAAACTTCTCGAATTTTACACATTCTCACTAATGGGTTATATTTCAGTTGTTTTTAAATGTATTAAAATGAATGCAAGAAATTACTTACAACTGCGTTTGATTCACCTTAAAGATGCTTGGTCTCAGTCCAAACCGACAGCTTACTGGAATAGCCATTATTATCCCAAATGAAATCGACTAACTCCAAAACCAACCAATCTGTGGTCAAGTCTTCAGCCTGAAAAAATATATATTAAGAGTTAGCATTTGCATATTTAATGCATTTTTTATTTTACATTTATTCTTTAGGTATATCATTATTTAACATGTTTTCCATTTGTCTAAATGACCCACAAATATGTTTTGACGCTTTAAAATAAAGACATCAAAGATTTTTACGAATAATAAAAAGGTTTCAGAGAATGAAACCTAATTACAGTAACGTAAACACTCATCTATGAGACTCAAAGGTAAATGTATTAATATCATCACTTTGGGGAGACAGCAGTAGTAAAAAAAAGTAGAGCTTTAAAAAAATGGTAAAAGTAATTAAATAAATCTTTACCAAAATAATAAACAGCACGAGGACGTTTGACGGAGCTAAAAGCGGTGTTTAAAAATCAAGTGAACCATTCAGCTGAACAACATTTTATAAATAAGTGTTGTCTAGGTAGGCAGATCCTTAAGTTTTAGAAGCCAGTCACGGCTTCAGCAAGTTTAAATAAAATAACCAAAAACCTGCCGAGAAAACAAATAACAGATTAGAAATGAGAATATAGTTGTTTATATCCATCAGATAGGTCCAATAAAGGCCTAATATTAATTAATTTAGTCATAAGCGGCCTAATAAGTGAAGGTTTAGCATGCTAACATCATCAGCTGATAGACGCCGCTCTATAACTGCCTTTTTTACATCACCATTCACATCTTTAGCACGAATTCAAATGGCAAAAAAATCAGGCGTTCTCATTTCTAACTATATATATAAAATAAGATTTTAGAGTTGTTCTGAGTTCACGTAAAGGTTAATTTTGAGGAACTGGGTTATATATATTTGCACCCAAACAATTTTTGGCCTGTTGACTGCAACCTCCGAGATGAAATTACTTTGTCATAATGTCTACCGCTCACATAATGACAGGAAAAATAAAACGCGCTTTCCTTTACGTCTATTTGAACGTTTTACGTTGTAGGCAGTAATTTTTCCCATTCAGAAATGACTAAATTAAGTACATTTTACATGATAGAGTACAGAATTCACGTTCACTTACCTGCACAGATCAACCAGACTTAAGCCGGAAATACCGCCCCATTTCAACCTGTGATTGGTCGACGGGCGAAAAGACGGCCGCTGATTGGTCGATTTATATGTTGTTTATTTATTTATTTATTTGCGAGAGACGGGGTAACGAGTGAAAGTATATAAATGTTACTTTGCAAAGGAGTTGCTCTTGTTTACTTGTTTTAGGGCATTGAATACATGTTACAATATACATAGACACGTATTGGGTGATGTCACGTTTAAACCTACAAGCCGATTGTAACTTAGCCCAATGTCACATTTTGGTTTGTTGTCATTCTTTCATACGGGTTCATAAATGACACCTAAAGCATATTACACGAAACTGTTGTTATTATTGTTGCTGTATACATGGAAGCACATAAATAACCTTCTCTAATCTTGTATACTAACGCGAAATTATTTGTTTTGTCTTTATAATTTGACACCCTCTATACTCGATTACAAGTGAGAATAGGCTCTAAATATAAAAGCTGCAAACAACACCTGACCTTTTTATACATCGAGGGAGATCCCAAATGTGTATATAATGGTTAACAGTAGTTTATGTACTATAAATAATATTTAATGGGAGAACTTGGTTACATTGTTAGAAGGATTGTATCACAAGACAAGCATTTTTGAATATTCCATTTCCACTTCAATGATCACATGAGTACTTTTCAGTCAAATTATTTATTCTATTACCTTTTAATTCCTTAAAATGTACAATAAGAAGCATTTAGCAGAGATCAAAAACATTTTATAATAATAAACATGTTCTGGTAAAATAAAATCCATGAAAGATACTTCGTGCACATGTTCATTTATATTGTCCTCAACAGCACCAACATTTCAGAAAATTGTCTCAAGTCTGACCACTGGTCTCTGTGCCATACAAATTGATGTTGTTACTTTGGGCAATATGACCTGATTTCCAAAAAGAAAGGTCTATTCTGATCCTTGACCAAGGGTATGGGAGTGAGCAATGTTTATCAAGGAAACCACTCATACAGCAATGTGTCACTTAATCAACAATTTTCAAATCAGTGCCTTGCAACTGGTAGAATACATGTGGATGTTGTAACACCATATTTTCATCAGGGTGACTATAAGAGTGATCAGTTGCACTGACAAACACACAAAAGAAATAAAATCATAACATATGAAGTGCTTTGAGTATCAAACAAGGCCTACGGATCAGTTTTGAAACGTTGAACCAGAACTAGAACTTCCCTTATATACCTTACGAAACCAATTCTTCTGAACAGATGGCAATCTGATAGAAGACGAGCAGTTTGCATTCAACTATAAAGCCAGATTCTTTTACATCATATGTAGCACTTTCTTGATGTGGACAGAAAGTGCTTCTTTCTCCCTGCAGGTCAGTTTCATGATGAAAAAGGGAGGTGAGAAGAATTAAAAGACTACCAACTCTTACACAGGTCTTTATTCAGAGACAATGCTGATAAAATAACATAAAAGGCCTAAGCATTAAGACATGAACATCCATGAATGTTTGTGGCTCTCTTTTCGAGTCTTAAATAGACCACTGACATGACAGATGTGGGCAATTTCAGCTTGGACTAACCTTGAATTTTTCAAGGGACTGTGTTCGCGATAAGCGAGACAGGACCAGAAGATCAGACTGATGAGAGACTACTAAGGCATGATGACAGGAAGTTGGAACAGTGATGGGGAGAAAAAAGGCAAGAACGAAGGACAAAAATAAAACGACAGAAATGAGGAGGTACTGTTATTAGCAGCAGTTTGTTTTCCTTTTTTCATCTTCCTCCTTATTCAGAGCTGGAGTCTTTGCATTGCCCCCAGATTGGCATTATTTCAGAGTACAAGTCCAGAGTGATGTCAATGGGCTACAGAACCTCATCGCTCTCCGTGGTGTGAAGCTGTGTGTCATCAGCGTCTGTCATACTGCTCTCCTGTGACTCTTCCACTTCCGCTGCTGAGACCAATAAGTAATGTTACGCAGTGTGCAACAACATTCGTCTTACATAGTTTTTTTTAAGAATGAGAGAATTTTACATGTATAAAGATGGTTCACAAAAAAACACATTTCTCCAAGGTAAATGAAAGTTGTAATAAAGGGTACAAAACTGTATATGCATAGTAATAAAAGTCACGGGTTAATAGACTTACTTGAGTAATAAGGGTAGTCATCTGGAGTGACTGGTTCATCATCGTCTGGGAGGTATCGCTTATCTATGGCCTCTTTGATTTGATTGTTTGCCCCTTTGGGGTCAAGGTCCATAGCCCATGAGAAGTTCATTAGTGCAAGATGAGTCTGGCCGAGCTTCTTATAGACCTAAATATGATCAACATGAGTCAACTTTAAGCTGATGATCATATTCAGCATACAGTGAGGGAAATAAATATTTGATCTTCTGCTGATTTTGTAATTTTGCCTGCTTACAAAGAAATTAAGGGTCTATTATTTTTATGGTAGGTTTATTTTAACTGATATTGACAGAATATCAAAAAATAAATTGGGGAAAAATGTTATATAAAGGTTATAAATTGATTAGAATTTCAATCAGTGAAATAAGTATTTGATCCCTGAGCAAAACATAACTTTGTACTTGGTGGAGAAACCCTTGTTGGCAAGCACAGAGGTAAAACATTTCTGATAGGTGGTCACCAGGTTTGCACATGTGTCAGGATACATTTTCCTCTGTAAATCTTTAAGGTTTCTTGGCTGTAGCTCAGCAAATAGGAGGTTTATCCTCCTTCACAGATTTTCTATAGGACTAGGGTCTAGGACTGGCCAGTCCCTCAGCCCCTAAATGCGGTGGAGTCATCCTATGTCCGTAGGAGAGAAAAGCCCTAAAGCATGATGTTTCCAACACTTTGCTTCTCTGTAGGGATGGTCTTCTTGGGGTTATAGTCAGCATTTCTCTCCCTCCAAACAGAGGAGGCAATGTTTTGGTCTCACATCACTTTAGGTCTCACAACACTTTCTCCAAACCTTTCTGAATCATCTTGATGTTCATTGTCAAACTTCAGATGAGTCAGACGGGCCTTCTTCGGCAGGAGGACCTTGTGGGCGCTATCTATTGTGGCATAGCGTGTTACCAATGGTTTGCTTGCTAACTGTGGTCCCAAGTGTCTTGAAATCATTAACAAGCTTCTTCCGTGTAGTTCTGGGCTGATCTTTAACCTTTCTCATGATCATCTTTACTCCATTGGGGAAATCTTGCAGGGAACTCCAGACCAAGGGCAATTGATAGTTATTTAGTATTTCTTCTATTTCAAAATAATCGCACCAACAATTGTCTCCTTCTCACCAAGTTTCGGTCTGTAGCCTATTTAAGGTTTGTGCAGGTCTATAATATTGTCCATGACATCATTTGAAACCTATTTGGTCTGGACCATGGTGGTGGAGAGGTTGAAATGGAAGATACAGATTCTGTTGGAAGGCATCTTTTATATACATAAGCTGATTTAGGAGTACTTTCTTAAAGTCACAGGACTAATCTGTGGTCCATATAGGCACATAACCAATCGTGGGAGCCAGAATTCTTGCTGGTTGGAAAGGGATCAAATACGTATTTCAATGACTGAAATGCAAATCAATTTATAATCTTTATTTAATTTTCCCCAGATTATCAGTTAAAATAAACCTACCATAAAAATTATAGAATCTTCATTTCTTTGCAAGCAGGCAAACTTACAAAATCAGTAGATCAAATAATTATTTCCCTCACTGTATATCTGTAGTACAACTTAAGCAGAATTCTTAGAACACATTTTTTAAAACACACTTAGAACACATTTAAAACTTCTGTATGTACCTTTCCTATTAAGAAGTAAACAAGGGACTCTTTGGGCACTATTTGTTTCAGCTCCTCGAGCTCCTGCAGAGCCGCCTGTAAAAAGTAAATTGGTCATCAAATTAAAAAAGGTCTTGAAATACAAATGACCGTGGCTGGGTTTCCTAAAACCTTCGCATCACTACGTCGTTCTTTCGAACATATCGCTACCACTCTTAAGGTATAACACATGAACGATGTAGTGTTAAGAAGGTTTCGGTAAACCCAGCCCAGTTAATTTATTTTGCCTTGATGTTTAAACTGCTTTTGCAGCCTAGTAAATACAAAAATGTTTCAAGACAATAACTGATGCTTACCTTGTACTTTTCATTTGCAAACAGAATAGAGGCCCTGTGAAATTTGCATAGCGGGTTTTTAGGATCGATGCTAATGGCTCTATTAAGGGTCTCTAGTGCATGGTCTGATTTCTTCAAAGCATGCTGAACCTGAGATGAAACACATAAGAAAGAATCAACAAAACAGCACCATCAAAATATATCTTCCATGCAACTATAGTCAACAGATAAACTCTTTAGATTTTGATGTGTTGACAATATTGAAAATTTTGGTTCCAAAATGAGAAGTCTGTTGTTTTTTTATTATGCTTTCCAATTAATATCAATCAAACTGCAGTTGGTTTGTTTTGATTTAAGCAATAACAACAACAAAACACAGCTAACGAGCACAATAAACATGATAACACCATAAAAACATGATTTTTGAATATTTTAATGTGAAGCAGGCATCTCATAGTTCTCACCACTCCAATATGACAGAGCAGCACAGAGCTCTGAGGATTAATGCTCAAAGCCTTCTTGAAATGAATCTCAGCTAAGTTAAACTTCTCCTGCTTGTAGTAAATCATTCCCAAGCCATACCTATAATAAAAGAAATACAAGATTGAGACAGGATTAGGATGATTTACTGGTCTTCCAATAAAATAAAAGCAAAGTAAAACAAAAATGAGATTAATAGAACAGATTCATATTAAAATAAAGAAGATTTTTACCAGGCATTATAGTGACGTTTATTGAGGCGAATAGCATTCCGGAAGCAGCCCAAGGCTTTCTCCAGCTCTTCTGTCAGAACTAACTCGTGGCCCAACAGTGTGTAAGCATACGCAAAGCTGGGGTCCACCTGAATGGCCCGTGTGAAAAACTTTATGGCAATGTCATGCTCCCGCTGTAAACTAAAACAGTTACCGGCTACACACCAGGGCTGTGCACAGAGAAAAACCATACATCAGAAAAACAGGAGGCAAATACCTAGTAATACACATGTCTAACACTTCCTGGTGCTAGTTGACTTACTTCTGGTGAATTTTTGTCCATGTCAGTGAGATCTTTTGAAAGGGCGGAGAGAGCCACGTCTTTCTGCAGATGCCAGAGTGTCGTGGAATAGATCTCCATTCCTTCTACTCGATAGCTTTCAATACGCCGCACTTCAGAGAAAATCCTTTCCGCCTGAGAAATGGACACAAAAATACCTTCTAGTCCCAAGACATGCTCCTCAGCAATTCACTGTCAGAATTGTTTAATTAGAAAACAATGTGTGCTAACATTTAGGGAATTTTAAACGTCACTTAAGCAGTCTCTGGACTCACCTGCATGTATTCTGCCAGTTCAAAGTGTGCCCGTCCGATCTGGCCCAGCACCCAGCCCGTGTTGTAGTGATGTGAAGGCAGCTGGCTCAGGATGTTGATAGCTTCTCTGCAGTTATAGGAGCAGAGAGCAAGATAGCCCCTCCCAATGTCACGCATCAACGTCATCAGCCCATCTGAAGAGAGGAAAAACAGTAAGAAAACAACAGCTGTATATATAATTTAATGTATGTTAATATATCACGTATGTTGAGTAGTGTGTAACAGTAATGAAAATATGTTGATTTCATGAATTGTCCAAAAAAAAGCTTCATTTAGTCATTTTAGGGTGAACTGAAACTGACATTTCTTGGCTGAGTTAAAAAGCGATATGGATGATATCAAAATAAAACTGTACACTACGTCTACATATTAAAATTCTTGAATATATCTTAAATGTGTTTTGCGCTGATTTAAAAAAAAACAAGTACACTCGGGTACCTGCAGCAGCCTTCTGTAGATTAAAGGCCTGGAACTGCGGTGAACTAATGTTGCCTTTTCCCTCCGTTATGGAAGAGTCCAACTTGAGGATCTCAATGCTCTCATTCAGGTTTGATGGGGTGATTCCTCCCTTACCCGTTTTTGTTTTTGTTTTTCGGTTGGGAATCTTGGTGGGAAACTTCATTTTTAGCTTCTTGCTGTTCTCCTGTTAAATTCCATCATCAAGATTAATATATTTATCTCTGACTGGTGACAAGTCAATGTTAACATCTCAAGTCAAGCGTAAGTATAAATGTGTGTGTAGAGGACGGTACCTTGGCAGTAGAGCTGGCACTGGTAAATAGTCTTGAGCTCCGCCGTGGCTGAACGTTAGGTGGAGCAGCGATGGTTGGGCTCAGCACTTGCGGTGTAGTACTACAAACCAAAGAGAGACGCAACAAGATAAGCCATGTGACTTAGTTGGTATTCAAGGATCAGATATTGGCAAACGTTCCTCAAAAGAAGACTAGAATTTTCCTGCAACCATGTTTTATGTGGCACGCACCTGGTCTGCGGGGCAGTTGTCAGAGTTTGGTTAAAAGGGTTTGGAATGACCTCTCTGCTGTTACCGCTCTGTGCAAACACTGATTTCGTCCCCACTTGATTGATTCTACTGACAGCCTGAAATAGAGAAAATGTAATATATGTCAGCCATCTATAACACCTTGTTACAACAGAGATAATATATTTTGATAGCCTGTTTCAATAGACAGCATTTATTTTTCACAGCTTGTCTGAACAGACATCTACTTCTAACAGCTTGCATAATAGTGCTTTGTTTTAAACCAATTTACTTTACGAACAGATTGAAAAAAATCATAATGCATGTAACTGTCTGGTGAACAATGCAGAAGCCTTACAGACAACATAATCTTTCAAATAGATTATTCTTATGTACAAGCTACTATGAATAAAGCAGGTTAACCTTCTTTGGAGGGCCAGGCGGTGGAGGTGGTTCCATCCCAGTCCCACTGTGACCGTAATTCTGTAGGTAGGTGGGGTCCCCCGGGCTTGGCTCCAGAGGCAAAATTCCAAAACTGCACAATTTAATAATAATTACAGAAATGAAAACATCTAACAGCTGAGACAGAAGCCTTCATTTTCTGAGATGAGTGAGGTGATTCTTACCTTGGTGTGAGGGGGCTGAGTGTGGCTGTTCCACCTAACAAACAGCGACCGCTCTTGGGTTTGTTTTGGACTTGCTTAGATAGCAGTGAGCCACTGCTGCCCAGTGGCATCGAGTCCGGCGAAATGACTGAAGAGTCGATGTAGGACAGAGAAGAGTCTGTATTCAGTGAGTACTTGGAGTTAGAAGATTCTAGATTGAGGCGATTGAGCTCCTTAGAGAGGAAAGAGAAGAAATGCCATAACATCATCAATACCATGCTAACCCATTTCCCCAAATAACAACATTTATAAGTAATGCAAAAATACAAATGGGTTTAATATAAAAATGTGCAGCATACCAAACAGCAGGAGCATCGTAAAGCATACAAGTACCTCCCTATACAAGATATTAAAAAATGCATAACAGACCAGAGTGGACATACCAGTGTGTCCTGGGGAGTCTCCATCAGGACTGTGTCGATTTGCCGGTGACCCATGTTGTTGCTAGGTGTGTGAGCAGGACTGATAGGAGGAGGGGGGATACCCCCTCCGCTGCCTCCACTGAAATTCTGCAAAGAAGTCAATCTGAAGATCTGTTCTGGATCGGGTCGCTCGCCTGCAGCACAGAAAACAAAGTCTCAAACAAATGATCAAGCTCCCCCATTCCTCCTATTGAGTTCCTTGGATGATATTATTTTATGAAGCTTCATAAATGATAACATTTCGAAAGCAACTCACCGATCTGACAGAGAGATTCAAACGGAGACCACAGGAAAGGGTTTTCGCTCATGCTCTTTTGGTAACATTCAGCTCCTTTTGCTAACCGATCTGTTTTGCTGGGAAAAGCAAAGAGATATTTGTTTTGTTTATGAAGAATGGAGAACAATTCAGGTAGGAGAAAGAAAAGGCAGATAATTAGCCAAACTAATTGTGCAAATGAAACACCTTTATTATTTTGTGATGATATGAACATGTTCATTATTTTTGTGTCCCAACACTTCTGAGGTTGCATGCGGCTTAGACTGTGTTGTCATTATGGTTGCGTTAACATGACACTTTCACATCACTGCCGCTTATAAACCAAGGTTCAAATCACAGGCTTATAACCAAAGTGAAACAGCAGCTTTCATGATCAAAAAGATGTGAGATTACTAAAAACAAAGTATCCCAAGCCAGAGACTGAACGTGTAGTATGATACAAACACAAATGAAACATGCTGCACTTGAAAAAAAACTCCGGAACTCCAGGTTCAAAGAAAACTCTAACTGTAAACGAGCATACTGTCCAAGTGAAAACCAAAACACTGCCTGCCTCTAAATCTATCCCAAATAAAGTGCTTTGGTACTAGAAAAGACCATCCACCAGTTAAACAACTCTCAGGTTAGCCAGCAAGCACTACTGCCTCTCACTATATCTGAGGTTTCCCATGATCAATCTTGAAGCAGATATAAGACTCTCTTCTCAGCCTTCGAGATATCAGTAAGACAATATTTTGCATACTTAAAGAAATGGGAGCTCCTCCTCACAGAGCAAACTCTCTGCAGCTGCAAACAGGGTTTAGAATCGAGGCAGGAAGCAAACGAAGGTCAACTTACCAGTATATTTGCCCGAGCAGTGCCAGTGTGAAGCAGGCCGAGTCTCCAAACTCAGTAATGATGTCATCTTGGCTCTTCTGTTTGTTTAAGACTCCTCCAGTAAGGATCTGTTCCCCCTCTGCCAACCTGACACAGGAAATGCAGAAGATGTGACCACTTCGCCTTGCTGCGGTATTCACGGTTAATGAGATCTGTAGCTTTAAAATCTAACTCATCCTTTTGAATGACATCCTCACCATATTACTGCAGTGTACTTCATCCTACCCTTAGTACGTTTCATTAAATAAGAAATATACTTCTTGGCTGTATAACCAGGCTGTACCATCAGGGTTAACACACTAACACAAATAATTTCTAGGCGTAGCAAGGGATGCCAAAAGCGATCAATGCTACAATGAAAATACGGAAATATACCGCAACAAAACAGGACATATATTGTTATAGTGTTATTGAAATTAGTGCAGAGACACTAAAAATCACTGGTACAGGTATCAGCTGCATAGACTTTGCAATCATGACAACCGTAGTTACGGTTTATGGACATGATGACAATTATAGGCTTTGGTTATTTCAAGAATGCATAGTCCCTCATACTTGCTCAGTTCCACACAGCACTTGGCGAGGAGATATTTGCATTGTGGCGTAGTGCAGCTGTGCCCTTTCAAAAGGTGGTAGGCTTTGTATGCTTTCCCTGAGCGGTAGTAGCATGTGGCAAGCAGGAAAAGTGCCTCTTCTGAATGGACTGTGGAAAAAACAGAATTATAGACAACCCTAAAAGTAAATATAAAAACCGTAGAGTAATTGCCATATCAGCATGGATTCCATTTTCAACATTTTAAAAACATTCCATCCATTTTGATGCATAATAGAAATTACACAATTTTCTCAAAAAAAAAAGAAAAAATTGATAATTCAACCCTTTTTAGTTTTATTTCATCTGAAAAAGGTTATTAAACACAGAGGATGCAGCATTTCTATAAAGAATAGATTTGTATCATTACCCTCAGCGTAGAGCCTCTCTGCAAGGAATACTGCATCTCGGTAAGCGTAGTGGTTCAGAGCATGCCAGACAGCAGCCTATGGACCAAAACAGACAAATCTCTTATTCGTTTGATACACATTATTAAAAAAAACTGTGCATTATGCAATGTGCACACTAGATTATGAGGTAATGGGTGCATTAAAAATAATATATATGACAGTACAGCATTTGCAAGGTATTATTCGTTCATTCCTATTAAGGCATTTTATTAACAGTTTACACCAAGTATACACTTCTGATCATTTAAAGTAAAAATGATATGAGATAATATTGTTCTAATGCAGATGCATCTTTGAGTTGGATTTTGCATGTGGTGTTAATGAAGACATTGCAAGCTAACAATGGACTCTTTAGTCTGCGATCACAAATAGCTATAAAATAAGGCGTTCATTTTAGTCCACCGTACAATTCAGTATTTCCAAAGGATGCTAGAAAAGGAGAGTAACCTGCTGAAGATGATTATTGACTGATGCATTTTGGACACAAGAGGTACTAATGATTGTCCAAAACTACGGCTTAGGTAGACACATACAATATGCATGCATCGTGTTTGCATCTAAATCAACAAATGACGATTTCTGTCTATCAGACTGTCTATTAACATTCTGATCTCGACAATCCGTTACTTAGGTTATACCTTACAAACATCCTTATACGTTACCTGTAACACCTGAGTGTTGTGTCGACCTATTAAAAACTAATGAACAACAACCTTTAAAAATCTAGAAACTCAGCGCACACAAGGCCGTTATATGTATATTTTATATATCATACTCTTGTCCATTGATCAACCCCAGGACTGCTTTTCCAAAACACTTTAAATGTAACGTTACTGGCTTATATGACTCTAAATGAATCGTCTGTATCAAATTGCTCTCTGAATAGCCAACTCAATATTTCATGGATATTCTCATATCTAAAGATATTGATACACAATCGTCAAGATTAAACATCACTAAACACCAGTAACAGGCAGCTGGCTAACCTGCAACACATTAGCTTTCACGAAAACTACAAACCAACTATCCGCCCTGAGGTTGACAAGCACATGATTTTGTAAAACGGGAATTGAAAATAAAAATGAAATAAATACATCGGATTTTAAAGAGAATGTTTTGTGTGAGGTAAAGGGAAGAGGCCGTTAGCATTAGCCGCTAATTGAGGCCGCGGTATAGCAGCGCTAAATCATCCGGTCTCACGCGCTGGAAAAAAGTCTTCTGCCGCGACTGTGACAGTAATGGACCGCTTTAACATTTAGCCTAAATACCTGGACAGGTTCCTGCAACACCGTCATTCCGTAGCCAGGCTCCTCTTCACCTCCTTTTTTGGTTTCTTTTCTCCGTCTTCAGTCGCTTTCTTAACTCAGTAACCACTGAAGTAGCAAAACTAGCATCGAAGATTTGAACATTCCAACCGTTATCGGCGAATCCGGAAATACCCGAGCATAACCGATTCAAATAGACTTGTTACGATAAGGGACGACTCGTATCGGAAATAGCCGATGAAAGAAAGCTCGTGTCGAACGCATAAAACGCTGTCAACAACACACAACAGTTTAATCGTTTATTAACAGTTTAATGAAATTACACGTTTCAGAAATGAGACTTTTTTAATTTACGTAGACATTGTGTTTTAATTTGTTTGCAAAAATAATCACTTAAAATATTAGAATGCAGACAAATAACTATTAATACATTTTTATTGTCTTAGTGCATTACACATATGTTACATATTGCATAATTTTATGTAGGCGACGCTACATAGTTTCCGTATTTAATTTGCACTGAAGATCCAAGTGACCATAAAACAAGAAAAATGAGTTATTGAATTATTCATGAGAAAGTTTATGTTTCTGTGTTTCATTAAACATCAGTTATTATAAAATGCATTGCTGTAGGCAGCAACTACAGGGCTAAGCACACGCCATGCTCAACGCCAGTCAAACAGACAAAGGACAACAGAGTTACAACATCAGTATGATTCTGTGTGATTCAAACCCACAACCTTTAATTATTAACACAGAGAGTCAGCACACAAAAGCATTATTGAGATGAATATTGCATATGATGAATATTGAAAAATGAATATTCAAGAGAGAATGTTTACAAAATCTTTATTGCAAAGAAACAATTATTGTTTTTCAAATGGTTAAACAATTCAAGTGCAATTTATTTTTCTTATTTGAATTTTGTCTGTCTAGTGCTATACACAATGTGCAATGTCACAAAGCAGTTTTGCAAACATATTCTGCAACATTGTTGTTGAGCCATCCATGCATGAGACACCATTAAAACATTTCTCCATGGAATGTGTTTATAAATGCAAATACATTTCTTTCACATCCAAAATCAGATCTATATCCCCAATATTGTGTGGGCTACTACATATACTTCTACACATAAGAAGGCTGTTTATTAATGACACTAGCTTTAATGAAATAACATTAAAGGGACACTTTAACCAAAAGTGAAAATTCTTTCATCATTTACTCACCTTCGAGTTGTTCCAAATCTCTATAAATTTCTTTATAGAGATTTATAGAGAAAGATATTTGGAAGGATGCTTATAACCAGACAGATTTTGCCCCCATTGACTACCATAGAACAAAGTATAAAATGTATCAAAAGTGCCCCATGACTGTTTGCTGTCCTACATTCTTCAAAATTTTAACACAAAAAAACAGATAAAGTAATTTTTTATACTATGGGAGTCAATGGGTGGCAAAATCATTTTGTTTATAAGCATTCTTCCAAATATCTTTCTCTGTTTTCATAAAAAAAAACATTGGTGAGTAAATGATGAAAGAATTTTCATCTTTGGGTGAAGTATCCCTTTAATTAAACCTACAAACATTAACAGTTTGTTTGAAAGACTACACTAAATAAGTCACTATGAAAGTACATAATTGTTATGTAATAATGAAAATGTATTTTTTTTGTAATTTTAACTTAAATCCTGGCTTGACTGATCCTTAAACTCATAATTAGTCAACTAATTATGACTTAAAATCAAGGTCTGTTGAACAAATTTGGAAAGTAACATTGAATCTGCAAAACCCTCATGTTTTGCTTGGAATATTTCCAATGCACTCTGAATTCTTTCCCAACAATTGAAAGTTTACGCTTTATAAAAAGTTGAATTAGATTGATATGCTTCTAATTTATTTGATATCAAGTCTTGTCCTCCAAGACAAGTGGATGCAGATCTGTTCCATTAGATGGCAGTAGTGTTAAATAAATATATTCCTCAGTGAAGTGTCATCATTCTCCCAGCAGCAGTCCCACTGAACAAGATGCTTGAAGATTGTAAGTTTGATCAATTACGGACACCTCAATGTTCATTCAGTGTGTATAAAGGCCATTGTTGTGTGAATTGTTGTGTAAATTGTTGCTTTGTTAAGCTTTTTTTTATCATAAAGGGTCTCGGTTTGTCCTTTGTCACCAACCAATATTTGTCTGAAAAGCTGCATCATACATCTCTTTAAAATGTTCTTTATCTTTTAACATTCCACTACTAGGCATCTCTGTGGCGGGACACCACCTCTTGGGTCTAATAAAAGCTTAATAAAAAGCTTCTTGTAGGTTCAAGGAGTATCGCAGGTTCTACACTCTAAATTTACTCTCTTCAGTGGAAGTGACACACTTAATTGATTTGGAGTTGGGATGAACTCTATCACACCAAGCAGGATATTGGGACACGGATCTAAGGCACACCAGCACTGATGATGTGACATGCTCAGCTTGGATGATGAAACTCTGGGTCGATAAGTAATTTAGCTGTGTTCAGCTGGGTGCTGCATTTCCAGCATTTAGATTTAAACCACATTCAGTGTTTCACAATGTGAACATAAGCCAATGTGTGCAATCCTGTTCCATGTCAATTTTGGAATGAAAGTCTATTACAGATGAACTAGACCAAAAAGACATTCATTCCATCAACTGAGCAGGATGCTTTTCAGAACCAGATATTGATTGAGAAGGACAATGGGCCCATGGTAACACACCAACCCATGAATTTTTGTTTTAATGCCAATTTTCTCCACTGAAAGTGAGATTCGTACGCGTGTGTGTTTAAATTTACACTTGGTGGCAGTGTAGAACCACAATACCGTAATTTCAAACAGGCATTGATTGTGATATTCAGTCAAGGATAATGGGACATCCTAGTGATTTTAGTTAAATGTTAAGTTGCTTTTTATTTTTTCTTGGAGCCAGCTTTATCTCTAAATACATTTGTTTAACCAAATTTGTAATTAACATTTAAATCTGCGTAAGGCACCAACAAGTCAGTTTTACAAGAAAAACAACATTGCTGCAAATCATTTATAGCTGACACAAGCCATTTTAACAAATTGTTTTTGCAGTAAGGAACCGGCATCCTTAAAACGACATCGCCCACAGAATGTAAACACATCTCACAAAAAAGTTCCACACAACACCTGCATGTATGAAATATAACAGGTAATCATCTGTGTTGGCAGTCGAGTGACATTTACAAACAAGATTGTATTGCTCTCATTTCAACACATTTTGCATGTTTAAATCTATTCTGAATTAGCTCCAGAGTCAGATTCTTCATGGCTTCATATGAAAAAATGACAACATTGCTTTTATTCAAAGATGCATTACCCTTGTCCTCCCATGGGAAGCGGTTTTCTATTAGATGCCATATGATATTTTTTCCTTTCTAGATGTGGCGAATAATAGCATAAATCTGGCCCCGATGACATTTGTTTGTAACGTTCTAAAACACATGAAACAAATGCGAATCAATTAAAGAACAAAACCAACGCTAAGAAAAGACACATTTGGCATCATGTGTGATTAAACTGAGATGGAGCAGACTTCACACAAAAACACCCCACCAGATGAAAAAGCTGAAAACAGTAAATATGGTTTTACTTTGTGCTCTGTTTAACTCTAATGGACTGCTCATCTATTCATGGGAGAAAGATGGTAATCTCAGATCCATATGCTGTGAGTCTGGGCTATTTGAGGATAATAAACCCGGGTACATTTCTTCCCACGGCAGGTTCTTGTTCAGTTGCCCAGTACAATTAAGGGCCAGATTAGTCTCGCTCTGCACTGTCCCCTAAGAATTTGACGCTGTGACGTGTAACGGCAATACCTGCTTACAAATGTAGCTTCAATATTGCTCATATTAAAAACAAATCGGGCAGGGGCTGATGCCAGAGATATATTACTTCCCAGCTAGCTTTCGAATCAAACCACAGAATGCAACTTTTGACCATGAAAAAAAGTATTGATATTTAAAAAATGAAAACAGGTAAATCATAATTTTATTTTATTCTAAGAATGAAAGCAATCTGTAAATGTGAACATAAAATGGATCCGTTGAGATATCACAGAACTGTGTGTACTGCTTGATTTAGCTCAATCTGGCTGTGAAAATGTTCTGGTAAGTGAGAATGCAATAACCTTAAAGTTCTTGAAACCTATTAACAACTTCGGCCTCAATTAATATGGCTTACTTGTATTAAAAACGGTGTTATTTAGCAAGCCAACCATGACCCCTGTGGAGGTGGACACATGAGAGCCTCTTATTCTACTGCGAGTCATCATGTTACATCACCACAGGAGAGGCATTTCTCAGTGGGCATTTTGGAATTGTATCAACCTTAAATTACTTGTTTTTAGATGGATAGAATTGATGATTTCTGGAAAAGCGAAGCCTGATTTGACACGAAATAGAAAATGATATACAAAACATAAATCAAAAGCAAGAGCTTTCCCAACAAAGCACGAACATTCAAGATATCCGGAAATTGTTTTGGTAAATTGCGGCCTTTTTGATCAAAGCCTTTTCCATGCGTTCATCTAGCAATTGCTCAGTTTCCAGACATTTCTCCTCCACCATCACCTATGCAGGGCTGATGATTATTCTGTCACCCTCACTTCTGTGATGAATTACATTTCTGTACTTAAACTGTGAAAATAACTCATATCTATCTCAATCGCCCTATGTAGAATCTGCTTTTCACAGAGTGTTGCTGGTCTTTGTAAAATTGTACCTAAGGACAAATTAATGGAGAACACTTGGACAATTGTAACACTCAGACATCAGTCTATTAGTAATAAGTTACAGTGAAGTACCTCTTTATCTCTTTTATTTGGATGTTTTTCCATGAATAAAGAAAAACAGGAAACTTCAAATTTACTCACCATCTTGTCATTTCAAACCTGTATGACTTTCTGATATTATAAGATATACATGGTGAGGAAATGGAGACTCTGGCTTGAGGTGATAGATAGTTCACCCAAAAAAGAAAATTCTGTCATCGTTTACACACCCTCATGAAGATATAAAGTAAAAATGACATAAATGTTTGTGGGTGAGTAAACGATGTCAGAATTTTCCTTTTTGGGGGAGCTATCCCCTTAAGCCAGAGTCACCATTTAATATCATTATGCGAGCTATTGTCTGGGAAGGTGAACCAGTACCCTGCAGCACTTGCAGTTTTTCTAGTGATTTCACAGAGGACTAAAGTTTGCTTATTGTGTTAAACCTGAGATGTAGAACCCGCACCTGGGTCTCAGAATCGGCAATTACCCCCTATAGTTTTATGAAGCTGAGTAAGCACACACACACACACACGCATTTTCACACTCACATACACCAGAGATTCCATTTGCTAACGTTCCCCAATTACAAAAGTGCAGCTACAGTGAAGTGTCCGCAGAAACGAGCATCTCACTGATGTACAAAACAGCTTCCTTCATGAATAATCTCAACACATCTGCACTAGAAATCCTACTGTCAGTATAAACATTGTGCTGGTAGGTCAAGGGCATTGTTGAGTCCCAATTACTTTTTATTTAATTGTAAGAGGTGAAACAGTTTATAGAAACATGCTGATGTCATGATTGCAGATGCCTTGGATGTAAAATTAAATGGGCTACAACTCTTAGGATTGTTGTTTTGCTAGTCGATACAACTAAAGAAGTCTGACGACCACAGTTTTGGCCACTGCAAGAGCTTCAGATCTGCCTCGGGACCTAATTGAACACATGAGAAACACACATCAAAACAGTAAACACATTCCCTGGAATCGAACCAACGATGTCAGTTTTGTCAGCAGCCTGCTTTACCAGTTTAGAAACACATCTCGATTGTTAGGATTGTTGATCCTTGACCTTATGCCAGTGTATTTAAACAGCAATGTGATGTTTACTCATTAGCACCAGGTTCTGTCTGAGAATTGCCTGGCATGACATTGGAGCTCCAGGGTCAATTTTCAAGCTCTTACTCTTGTTAGCGGAGGGAAGGGTGAGTGGGGGGTGGAAGCCGTGTAGAACCAGAGAAAAACACAGAGAAGCGTCTAAGCTGTTTTGACACCTTGTTGTTCATTAAGGCAATGTGCTATTGGCATGAGAGGCTCCTTTAAATAGAACGGCAGATCTCTTGTTCTCTCCGTCCTCTACATATCGCTTAAACAAGCAACTTTGTTTTTTCTCTGCGTTGCATTTCAGAGAAACGGTGTCTTCTTTTTGTGTAATTGTGTGAAACAATAAGTGTGGGATCGCTTATGTCACCTGCATGTTTATATACACAAATGCCTCCGCATGCGGTTGGATAAAGTTACACAGAACGAATCAATGAATGTGAACAAATGATGGATGATATTACAGCTCTGTTTGTGTTTCTGGGAGGTTTGTTGAGTAAAAAAATTCAACATTGTCAAAACAAATCAGCTGTAAAACGTATACTTACAGACAAAGAGAAAGAAGCAGAATGCTCCAGAAGGTCTTTGGGGTCTTTTCTTCCTGAATTCACACAAATGCACACATATTTTCTCAAAGGTCAAACAATATCTCCGCCCACATGATGGGATTGGGGTCACAACCTCTTACTCAGGAGTCACAATTGTCTGGGAGACAGCAGGTCCGGAACAATTGGGTGCAGTTTGGATGAATTTGATACCAAAGGTTAGAACACGGCATATGAGAGGCCATATTGTACCACATATTTATTTTTACAAGGAACTTAATGTAACCCAGCATTTGAAATCAAGGCTAAAGTCTTGTAATCATATTACTAAGATGAGCATTAAAGTTTGACTTCAATCATAATTTCACCATGATTTTATTTTTTGATGCGGTCTTACTCGGTAAATATCAAAGATGTCAAGATTATATTTTCACAGAATGTTTTCTCAGACAGAGTCACATGCTCATTCCAAAGGCATTCATTCTGATTGCTGAATGTGCATTCGCACAACTGTCAGTCAGTGTGTGTTTGGAATTAAACTATTAAATAAAATATAAAATAAATCTGTAATCTTATGTGTTTCATACAATTGAACAAAGGAGACCATTTTTACATACAGTAAGAGCACAGAACTATGAGGTAAAATATCAGAGTCCAGATAAGATTAAGCCTTAAGAATAATCTTAAAATGAAAGTGTCTGTTTTCGATACCTTGAAAATTTGATTCTCAGGTAGAATCGTTTCTATAGGAGGGGCTTATGCTATTTCAGAAGTTGTCTTCTCAGGAGAAAAGAGAAAAGTGTAAAAGAGATACTTTATCCAAACACAAAACTTCTTTCTTTCTCACCCACCCCCACGTTGCTCAAAACCATCAGCACTTGATTTCTGCTGTGGAACACAAAAAGTGATGCTAGTCAAGACACCCCCATGGCCCCATTCACTTTACTCGTATCAATTTCTTTTATGTTTCACAAAAGAAAGAAATTCATACAGGTTTGAAAAAAAATGGAAAATCATTTGGGGTAACACTTTAGAATACTTATCCATTATTAATGAATAACTACACAGGAACAAATGGGTAATTAAATATCAAGGATCTAGTAACTACTGTTTATTATCAAGAAACTCTGATTAACAAACTAGTAAGTAATAGCACTAGTGGTGGGCCGTTAGTTAACGCAGTGAGACTCTTATCGCGCGATAAAAAAAATGTCGCCGTTAATCTATTCTCAAAGTTGGGTTGGGAGCTGGGTCTATACTACGCAAGCTATGATGACTTTCACCTTGATATTTTAGCGCAGATGTATACCAGCTTAACTGCACTGTACGGGGCGAGAACGAGATTTTTCAACTCGCTGGATTCGCGTCATTCGCGGAAGCAGAAGCCGCCTCATCATCTCATAACCAGGGCTTCATTCGCGCGATTCGCGCAGCAAGTAGGTCTGTTGGCTCTTTGCATTAACATATAAATCACTTGGGCTTGACACGCCATTCGCGTTTGGTCTGAACACAACATAACGTTACTGTGAAATTACCGCATCAAACGTGACGTGCTAACATGGATGCAGCTATGAAGCCGCCGCGTTTGCTTCAGGGAATATTAATTTTTAAGAAGCTTCCCAATAGGAACATCGACAAGACTAACGTTGTTTGCACCTTGTGCAATGCGGAATTGGTTTAAAAAAACACTTTCTCTCAACAGGTAGTGGTCTATCTTTAGTTGAAACCAGTAACTTTGTATTGAGATCTAATGTATTATGGCTCCTGTATGACATATCGCTTGTTGCCCCCTCACTCTTTGTAAGTCACTTTGGATAAAAGCGTCTGCTAAATGACTAAATGTAAATGTACTGTAGGAGCTCTTCCAGTCTCAAGTACCACCTAAACGCAAATCATCTCTTAGCTAATGCGGAAGTAAACACAAGTTCATTTTATTCAACATAATTTAATTTTCATCACCAATTATCATAATAGAACAGCTTTCTCAAGCAGTTTGTGATGCATTTTGGAAACAGGAGATGAGCCCCTGGTCTAATGCGCCACCTGGCTTTAGAAACCCGTTCTCAAAGACTTACTTTTAGTCATTATTTGGGTAGAACACATATTCTGAATGCCTTCGGAAGAATTCAAATGAGCCATTTTAATCTAGATTAATCTAGATTAATTTTGGAATTAATCTAGATTAATATAGATTCAAAAAAATAATCTATGCCCACCACTAAATAGCACACAGATGAATGTGGTAGTTCACTAATAACTTATCAATAACCACAATTTTTCATACCTACTTCCCAGAGAACTACTGAGAAAGTTTTATAATTTATGCAAAACTAAACAATAACTAATGTAGGACAAACAACTGCCACTACAATACAATTTTAACTGCTACTGTAAACAAATACACAAATATGCAGACTTAGTCCCCACTACTGCGTATCTGTTACTAAAAGAGTCTATAGCACTTCAATCATTACATAAGTGCTACCATAATTCATATAGTCATGTTAAGTTAATTACGAAAAGGTAATCTTAAAGTTTAGAGTCTTCTAACCATTCACAATATATTCACATATATAGGCAAGGAGACATACAAAAAAAATATTTGACAGGTAGGTTAAATGATGAAATCAACGTATCTATGGCATTTGGATGGCTGATGACTTGATATGTTCCAGTAGTCTGTCCATGGTGATTATGAGAAGCGTGGACCTACACTGTCTCCTTTTTATTTACATAAGTAGTAATAATATGCATCATGTGTGAACCTGTGTGTGACCCTGTGTGTTTTTAGGTGCATATGATGCGCACATGCTTGGCATAAAACACGATTTTGGAGCTCATATGATATGCAAGTAGTTTTGTCTACATTTAGTTAGTCCCTTACCACACTACTAATCTTACAAATTTTGTATCATACACATGAAAACATTAATTTCTGCGTATGTAGCCCATAGTACGACACATTTAAAGTTTGTAAAGAATTGATTAGTGGGAGGTCAAGTCTGCATATTTGTGTATTTGTTTACAGTAGCAGTTTAAATTTTATTGTAGTGCCAGTCATTTGTCCAACATTAGTTATTGTTTAGTTTTGACTCAGTGGTTCTCTGGGAAGTATGAAAAAAATTGGTAGTTTTTGATTAGTTATTTTTAAACTACCACGTTCATCTGTGTGCTAGTACTTACTAGTTTGTTAATCAGAGTTTCTTGTTAATAAACAGTAGTTACTAGATTATTGATATTTAATTACTCATTTGGTTCTGTGTAATATTCATTAATAATGGATTAGTATTATAAAGTGTTAACTCATTTGGTACATTTTGGGGGGAATTTAAACATCGTGTTATCATCTAGAAGAAACTATTAAGATACTGAGATTTGTGATTTTCCTTTCCAACAGGGTTATCTCATAATGACAAAAAACAAGTGACTAAAACTTTTCACATTTGCATATTTTTTTAAATGATGATTCCAATGGTAGATAAAAGATCTTAATATTTCCATCATCTGCTTCATCTCCCTCCCATGGCTCTCAATATTTTTTCTCTTATGTAACAAATATCTCTTTGTAAATGTATTATTTCTCTTCTCGCCCATGCTTTCCTTACTGTCACGTCTAATTTCGGTGTTTCTTTTGCTGCACCAAGAAAATAATTGTCTGTTTATGTTGTTGATCACTAAACTGCTCTTGAGCACAAGCTATGGTCAAAAAAATGCTTAAAAAGCACCACATAGCCACAATGTTCATTTTATTTATTTATTTGTTTATTTATTTTCGAGAAACTTTATTTATGGTTTGACTACATGATCTTGTAGCTCAATTGGTATATGGAGCTATATTTAACCACAAAACATAATCACACACATAACCATTTAATAAGTTAACAAATATAAAAAACGAACCAATCACTAAAAAAAAAAGTTCACAATAAATGCATAAACACAGAACACATTAACACAGTAAAGTACCATGCCACTGTTTTCAAAGTGTTTTAATGTACTGTGACATTACCGTATGCATGGCTCATTACACCAACTCATCAGCATGCATGTGTGTCTCTAATGATAAGCAAATATCATTTGCAGCATTCTGGGACTGATGAACGTGGGTGGAGCTATGGGATGGCCACTTGGGTATACATCCTTTGAATTGAGCTTGAGAGCCTTAACCCCAAATTTTTGCTTGAATAGAGGCATGTGCAAATGAGAGGTAACATGTCTTTACAAAACACTAAATGAAAGGCATGTGAGCATCAAGTTACTATCAGTGAATCCTTTTTTAAGCTGGACATAGTGTCTATGTGTGTTTGTGGAGATTTAAAATCAACTGTAATACAATTTTTTGGTTTAGAATATAAATCTGTCCAAGTCTGTTCACTGAATAAAAACTATTCAAAAAGTATACCACAATTGGCTGGTTCTATTAAATTTATGCATTTGGCAGACGCTTTTATCCAAAGCAACTTACATTGCTTTATCCTATACATTTAACATAGGCATTTGCAATCCCCTGGGATCGAACCCACAACCTTGCTCTTACCACTGAGCTACAGGAAAGCACTATTAACTATTAATTATTAAACTTCTAAAAGAGATTTTTTTTCTTTCTTGTACAGCTCTTGTTTGCCTTCTACTTCATTAAAAGTAAACATGTTTAAATTGATAGTTCTACCCAAATTCTGTCATCGTTAACTCAAGAAAATGGTTCATTTCAAACCTGTATGATTTACTTTCTTCTGCAGCTTCTTTTGTGTTTTGCAGAAGAAAGTCACACAGGTTGAAATTGTCAAGAGGGTGAATAAATGACGATGTTGAAGTTAAGTTAACTACTCCTTTATGTTTCTATTTGTATTATTATATTTAATTACATGAAGTCCATTATACAATATTTTAAACACATTTATTTCAGCATTTCTAAGAAACGTAATTCCCTTTCTGGTTTTAGCCTACAAATATTATTCCAAATGTTTTACTTCCTGAGCAGTCACCTGAATTTCACATGAGATACAATGTAGATTTTAGGTGAATTCCATATAAATTCCAAAATTTGTGGAGTTTTCTTGTGATGTGTATCTTTGTGTTTGTTTGTAAGGAATTTTCCAAATATAAACAGAAAGATCCACACACCTTTGCATTATTGTTGATTTCTGAATTTTGAGTGCAATGATTTCATTTTTAATGACTTAAGGAAGGTCCATAACACAACCTAAACATTTTCAAAATATCTATTTTTTCAAACAAAATTCATAAATAATTTAATGTAGATTTCAAATAATACAATGAATTTTTGACAAAATGTTCAAGAATAGTGTTGTGTGAGCTCAAAAGTAAACTTTTCTTCTTCAAATACAGTTCTCTTGTTATATGCCATCACTTCTTAAAAACCCTCTGTTCTGTTTGTGCATTTTTTTACTTTATCTTGTTTGTCTGTCCTGCCTTATTTCCTCCCACCCTTCCTGTAGCTGTGTGAGTCTGTGCTGCTCTTATTCAGACTTGAAAAAAGCTGATCTGTGTTAGCCTTTGGAACTCTGCATCTGATAAAATGGAAGCAATTTGGCGCATCCCTGAGGGGATGTTGAAGGACCGGGCTACATCTCTCTAACAGAGTGTGGCCATCCTGAGATGCACAACGCTGCAACACTGACTCACTTTATCATCTTTTAGGTGTGGATGTGCATGCAGCTCGCATGTAAAATAAACATTGTGGGTATTGCATATAAAGATGAGAGATTTTGAGAACTTAATGCTTTTTGGATTTATTCACGAACCAGCTTTGAGTATTAAAGCATTAGTTCCCCCCAAAATGAAAATTCTGTCATCATTCATGCAGAAAACTAGGCCACATTTTGTGCACAATATTAGATGTCTTATGAGGACTTCGTGCAATGTAAAGTTTGAATATTCTCATGCACAAATGAGATCTGAGAGAAAACACAAGGACTTAATGTATGGATAATGACTTCTATTTCTCACACAGCTATTGCATAGCCTCACAGAATATCACACGACTCATACAAGCTGTTACGATCAGATCAATTCATTTTCACATCACTCTTCGCATCATTTGAGTACAGCAATCTCAATTCTTTTGTGTCAGCTGTATCAATCTAAGAGACACATTTTTCTTTGTTTACACTTTGTAATGGTTTGATCTTCGCCAGCATCATTCAGACATTAAGGGATGTGCCCCCAACATATCACTGTGTGCTTCATTGCATTGCATAGCACTGTCCTTGCAATACATGTAAAGGTATGAGTCAGCAAAGGGGGTTGTTATAACATAGCAGTTAATGACCCAAGTCTTAATATAAGGGCTGGAGCTTCTGTTTAATAAATTAGTGACAGAAGTGGTATTTCATCAAAATTGTCTGACAAAATCCATTAACCAACGCTTGTTGAAGCACTAAGTATGAAATTCTGCATGCATAAGGGAGACGTAGTAACACAAATGTTTTCTAATACAGAATTTATGCAATAATTCATTTTCAATAATTTGATGCCTTTCCTTAAAGTCCCCCGTGAATCGTAAGTTGCAATCGTGTTTAGTTCCTTATTCTGACGAATTTCTGAAGGAAACTGAATTTTGAATGAGAAAAAATTGTGTCAGTGGCTTGTACCTTTCACTGCGATTTGATTGGATGAATTAAAACAGCCGTTGCATTTTAAAATGGTACTGGGGGCAGACTGAGAGTTGAAGGGGAGGAGTTAAGATGTCTAATTTATGTAATTTAAAATGGATAGTCACAACAGGATGCAGTGCATTTCCTGATTTTAATTTAAGATTATGAGTGTTAGAATGTACCAGCGATCAGAGCCGTATATAAAACAGCATGTGACAAAAATGCACAGTTCGGAGTGATTTTAATTCCAAAGGTGCAATAGTTCTCCAAGGTGTGCACAGTAGCAATAGTCAAAAACAAAAACCAACAAAAGGAAATAAATCAAAGTTCTTAACAATATACAAAAAAATGTAAGTTGAGCTGTGCCAATCTGCAGGCCCAAAAATACAAGTGCAATTCAACCACTCCACATTCCCCTAAAATAGATATGTTTTTAAAGCTTTGGCTCCTCCTATATTTGGATCATACATACATTTTAGGGGGAAACCTCATCTTCAGTCCCTTCAAAATAAAAGTCCTAGGTCACGGTCAATCTGTGACAATGAAGGCACATGAATTGTAATAAGAGAATGACCCACATTGGTATGCTATTTAAAATAAACGTTGCAATATTTCATGAAATTACTTTTAATTTCACTGGGAATTTAAATTAAAAGTTTTCTTTAGGATATACAAAATAGATAAAATATTTTATAGACTATGAAAATAAGTCTAAGTTACAGGAAAGTCATCCAAGTCATGTTTTGAGAAAACTTTTTTTTGCCTGTACATATGTTTTATAAGGTGTTATATAAGGTGAATTTTCTTGTGAATTTTCCTTTCTTTACATCACTCCTGTCCTAATATATTAATGTCAAACGATATTATTCTTAAATATTCACAGTATATAAGTTTATACTTGTATTGAAACTACCGTATTGTTTTGACTGTGTTAAAGTAACTTCTACTTTGATCTCAAACATTTCAAATTATTTCTCTGTTTTTCTGAATTTACTATTTCTGGGTAGGTTTTTAGGTTAAATTATAAGTATAATTTTGTGTTTAATTCTGTCAACTAACTACTAACAAAATTCTTCTTTTAATTAATTTTTTTTTTAATTTGTATTTATTTTCAGAAAAAGAAAATTGGAGAGAAGGGTAAAAAAACAGAAAAGATTCCCTGTATTTTTTCTGACCTCAAGGACTGCAAAGAAACCAAGATTATATTCACTTTTAAGCAATACAGCAGTAAATGTATGTAGAAAAAGTTAAAAATGAATGACCTAGATTTTTCATGGTTCTTATCATGCTGTCAGTTTTGCACATTAGTGTTGGATAACTTTAAATGACTTTGATTTTGGTTGAAATTCAATAGACACGGCACTGGAATGACCACAATTCATCTAAAAATTAAATAAAAATTTGGAAGGGAATGAAAAATCTTAATTTTTTCAGTGGCCGTATATACTCATAATCAATTTTTACATCTTAACGCATGGCACTTTTTGACTGAATATACATTACTACGTCTAGTTTACTACTAAATGGCAAAAACAAAACTCTATAATATATCATGTATCATGGTTACCTTATGGGCACATTTAAAGTGTTACAGTAGCCCAATAGTTAAATACCTGGGGTGCCAATCCAAAGGAAGCAGGTTTATTTTTAGATCTGGTCACATATTGCGGCTCACGTCAACATTTTCACAGATTTTAGCCGTTCATCGCATCTCGCTGACAGCTTTTCCACTCACACCTCACAGATGGGCTCCTAATCATGCCTTCTAGAAAGTCGACAGAGCATTTTAACAAGTGGACTAACTGTGCTGAAACCGGAGAGAAATGGGCCAGAGCCCAAGTGTTGACATTTTAAGCGCATCTGCAGGCAAGACAAATGAAGTGAAAACTGTATTGAGAGCCAAAGTTGGACTATGTTTGCATCGTTGGAAGCTCTCCATATTATCATTAGACGCTGAAAGTGGAGTTTTTGTAGCTCGGCATGCTGCGCATTGCTTAAAGGTGGAAGTACAGATCACTGAGCTTAGGCCTTTACTTTATATTTGATGCAGTTTTACATGCAATTGAATGTTTTATGATATCACTATACAAACAATGTCATCTCACCCCAATCAGTGTTGTCAAACTGTGAAATGATAACAGATAAAACAGCTCATAAACCATATCCTTCAATGAAGGCAACCCAAACTTCCAGTATAGGGGCATAGGTCAGAATCCAGCCCTTAAAACTTTTCCAATTTGGCACGTAGGTAGCTACCATTAAGGACGTGATCTTATGAGCCACGTGGGATGTTTGTAGTGCAGTGTTGGTCCCTTGCCAGCATTGTTTTTTTACTGTCCCTGTTAAAGTAAATCCTAAATCGCCACTTTAGAAGCTCTTAAGCTGGTCTTGGGCAAACCACTTTGCAGTTGCCATGGCAACTAAAAGTTATTGGATTGTTTTTTGTTTTATTTGTAGGCTATATCATGGATAGCATGTAATTATGATAATTACATTGAGCATGAGATTAACACAGAGCACTCTTAACTGAATCACCATGAAGGGAGAGCATCTAAAGAGCAAATTCTCCACACTTGCATGCTGAAGTTCTACGACGAGTGGCAATGGACAAAAACACTTGTAGGTGTATCAAGTCACCCTTTTGTTGTTATTTTGCTTTAGTAAGCAACAAACAGATAATAAAAAATCTTCGCTAGAGCGAGGGACAAACAAGCACATTTAAGCAAATAAATGTTCCCTAATGACAATAAAAAGCAATAACACAACACTTATGTCAACAGAACATTATGTCTAATTTGCATGTCAAACATAATAAGTGTAAGGCCCAGTGAACAAACTGTGATTACATAACATGAAGATGTCTTTTCAAGTGTTTTGTCGTTTCATCGCCTGTTTCTTGACACACATAAGCCATCAGCTGTTTTTTTGTCATTTTGATATGGTTACAATGCAAGGTTTACATTAAGAAATGCACAGTATTTCATTTAGACTATTAGTTGCAAGTTTAGACACATTTGATTGGATTTGTTGGATTTTTTAAAGTTGAAGTGGACCAGATAATGATGGAAAAGCAGCCAACCATGGTCATTGTGGATGCCCAGAGAATGCAGAGGTGTAACCAAAGACCTTGAAAAATAAAAAATGTAATACAGTTTAGATTTTTTGGGGGATCAATGCATTATAAGGCTTTCAGATATTTCATAGATTTATTGACTATTATACTATTATTTTAAACTGGTGGGAGGGGGTTGTACGTAAATGTTAGGCACTAAATGTTATGATGTATATCAAGGTGTATTTTTTTAGCTGACAAATAAACCATACCACATGTCCTATGGTGTGACAGCAAAATATTGAAAAACAAACTGTTTATAATATATTATTTTGTGTTACTTATAACACAAAATAGCATAACAGATTTATATTAATTTTAATTTATTCCTTCATTGTTATCTTATTTTTTCAAATGTTTGCTATATTTTACATTATATAACACATGTGCAGTTTATTTTTCAACTAGCAGCTTATATAAGTATTTATGTTTACTGTCAATTTGTTGTAAACTTAAGTGTGTTTATTACGTTAACAAATAGAAATATACAAAGGAAATAATTGCAAAATAGAGGAATGCTTTCCACTCAGAAACTTACAAAATGTTTCTGTGCTGTTTAAGCCGACAAAATGTTTGATCCCAAACAATATATGAACTACTTAAAATAAGACCTTTTACCACCAAAGCTTCAGAATTTTTGTTTTACAGTTTGAGCTTTTATATGAATACAGCTCTCTCACTTGCTCCTGAATGCAGAAACACAGTACAGTGCATTACAACAATCTCTCTTTCAACCTCCATCTACCAGCACACCCACACTATCCTTCACAAGCTGTGAACATGAAGAGAATAAAGCTGTTTTAAACATCTGTCCTCACATTCACAGGTCATCCTCAAGCACATGGTTAAATGTAAAGTCCAATCCTATTGCTAACACATTTGAACCTGTGAGCTTCACTTCAACGGCATAATAGATGAATCGCATAAACATCGAAAAAGGCCTCAATGCTTTCTGGTGTCAATTCAGTAAAATTGTGTTTATATCTCCTGTGATCTTTTCCACATGCAATGTTGTCTAAAGATCAGATGCAATTCGGAATCCTCAAAGGGCAGCTCTCCGGTTCTTATTTTCCATCTTAACTAAAACTATCCCTAAAAGATACATCTGGGCCTGTCACCAAAAACGCCATATTATATGTGGCAATAGTTGGCAACGTTTTTGACAGCCCAAGTGTATCCAGAAGTTTGTGGTAAACCACGACATGATGAGATCCACAGAGAAGCCCTCCCTTGATGCATTAAGTCGTTCGTACTAGGACCTCTTCAGGTCCTTGTTGAATTTTGTGGTGAAGATCTAGAAGGTCTAATTCAGTCGGTTGCTTACCACGCCAATAAGCTTTTTTGAAATTGAGTTGTTTTTTACCCCATCTCCCTCTAAGCAAATATTGGCAAACATCTTCCTTAAAAGATACATTTAATTTGCACTGATCCATTGATGCACACTTGAAAGAGCAACAATGAACTCTGTGGTGGTAAAGTTGATGCAAGTCTTGAAAACTAGGTGAACATTGGACATGCTCTGTCTGTTTGTATTCTACCACAAGTCTTTCAAAGACACTAAAAACATTGTAGCAAATGTGATTGTTTAGGCATGCATGAAAAATCTTATTTTTAAGATTTCTGTTGATATTTTAGTGACAACACTGAAATGCATAATCATGTTTTTCTTTCAGTGGTTAAAAATGACTCATGGTCCAATAGAGTGTAGATTATTCAATTTATTAAAATTATTAAATGAATGCCAATTTATTGGGACAAAGATCTCCCTATTCTACCCCTTACCCCATTTTTGTTTGTTTGTTTCTGATGCCCTGATGACATTTGTGTGTTGTTTTGTTGTTGTCTTTCTGTCCTCTGAAGAAGTAGGCCACAGGTAAACCTTTCACTCTTGAATTCAGCAATGACATGTTTTCTACAATAAGGTGATGATTTCAGACCCCTCAAGGGATCTTCAAATGTTCACGTTTAGTTCGCTGTGACATATATACGTCTCCCTTCCTGTGGATCATCACCCGACTTTGTGATTAAAATCATGCCAAAGAAGGTCAGACTTACAAATGGGCTAATTTTAACCGTGGGGGAACACGGGAGGCGTTTCACTGTTTACAGACATGGAAGGTTTCTCCAAATTAAACTGTTTTGGGTAAAACAATGTATAGCCTCACAGTGGCCCAGTTAAAGGAAAACTAGATCAAAGTGTTTCTAGGAAAGGTATTCAACTTGGAGGTGAAAGTGACATGTTCTATCTGTTGTCCTTCAATGCTGAGCTGAATTTACTTTAAGCTTTTAAAATAGGTTTTCAGTTTGAGGGCGTAGAGTGAAGGGAATATAATAAATGTTGGTCACACGTACATGAGACAGAAGTAGGTTTTTTTTCTCTGAATAACAGGAGCTGTGGGATAAATACTAGCCTACATATTTCCGTTTCATATTTAGTTCAATCAAATTGATATGAGATATGTGAGAACATGTGAAAAGTGAACAATACATGTTAGTCATACCTGAGACAGAAATAAGTATTCTAGGGTGCCAGTTCTGGTGGCTGAACAGTTTCAGGCATTCCTACCCGGACTGACAACTCTCATGGACAAAAGTTGCTAAAATATACAACATTACACAAATAGATCTGTCAACTTGAAGACGTTGAAGATGGAGATGGTGGTCTAGTGGGTTAAACCACTGAACTGGTAAATCAAAAGGTTGCTGGTTTGATCCCAGCAGCCACCACCAGGTCAGTCAAAAACTCAAATTTGCCGTTTATTTACTCACCCTCAGGCCATCCGAGATGTAGGTGACATTTTTCTTGAGTAGACCCATAAAGAAGATTATTTGGTAAAACCTCTCTGCTTCATATAATGGGAGTCTATGGGGTCCACCTGTCTAAGAGTTCCTAAAGCACATAATTCCAAAAAGTGGCTCCTTGCGACATGTTGACGTTTCTTGGTGCGAATCGTTTGATATTTTCATAAAACTGAACGTCATTTTTAATAATATTAGTCATAATCTGCAGCCTCTGCACACAGTCGCAATCTTCTTCTTGTAGTATTTGGTGGTGGATGGCATGGCAGCGTCTGGTACGTTTAGCGTCACCTGCAGAAAGGTTGTGTTGAGGCTGTACAGTATGCTTATATTATTAAAAATGACGTTCAAATTTATGAAAAATATTGAGCGATTCACTTCAGAAGGCTTTTTGTGCTTCGGGGAACTCTAGAATGGCAGACCCCATATACTCCCATTATATAGAAGCAGATATGGCTATAGTATTTGCCAAACAATCTTTCATTATGGTTCTACTCAAGAAAAAAATGTCACCTACATCTCGGATGGCCTGAAGGTGAGTAAATAAACGGCAAATACACACATGTGCTGTCATTCAGACGGCAATCCTGTGAGTTTTTAGATGTCAGCAAAAAGCCAAGGATATCACTAAATATCTGATGATGCAGATTTGAGCGGATTGCATTTGACAGCCAAGAAAACCTTCTAAGAACGATCACTGCATTTGTAATACATTCCTTTACAGAAACATGGCATGCATACGTGTCTTTTGCATTCGTTTAGCGTGCATTCGCATATATAATACATTCGCTCCAGCCCCAAACGATAGCGGCAAACCGGGAAAACACCCACCAGATGGCCAGTCTGCCCCTACGCACGAGTATAAACTGAGCTTTACCGTTTTGGAGAGGTTTACGTCAGGCTACACAGAGCCACGCACAGCCTACGGTGTAGGTCCTACGAACAACCATAAAAAGCCCCAAACATCTGCTGAATTTTAAACAAAGATGTTTTGGATTTACCAATGACACTCTGATGATCAAAGTCAAACATATTGTCAAAACAATAGAAACAAAAAGCAAACAGACACTGCTCATGATATAAAGTTGTTAACTTAACCACACAGCCTTGAAGTGTCAGAACAGTTTTGCAGATTTAACTAAGATTAAATCTGGCAGATTAAATCGTCACGGGTAAGTAACTACAATGGACATTTATCCTGCCCAGATTAAACACGTGCAAAATTGACATAACATGGCCGGACTAAATTAGGACATCTTGCATAACCCCATTGATCCCTTGGAGTGCATATTAGTATCACAATGGTACCAAAGAGTGCATGTTAGGACTTCAAAAGTACATATTGTGCCAAATGTATGCATATATAACTAAATTGTACATATTTTCATTGTCCCAATGACAGCTTGGGTACATTTAAATAATAAAATCTGACAGTGTTGTATTTGTGTGATTCCTTAAAGAGTACACAACATGAAAATGACACTTCATGGAGTGTGTAATGTTGCCGTGTTTGAAAGTAAGCAGTCTGCCAAGTTTTAAATCTGAAGGTGAATGAATATCAAAGTAATTGGCTTGGAAAAAAGGAGTGGACTCCGAATCACGCAAACGAGTCGTCCCTAGTTCGATTTGCGAACCATAAAGTCCCCGCCTAGGTCTTGCTACGACTGCCCATGAAAACTTCACTCTTCTCCCTCAAACACTCTAGCTCGTAAGCCTCAAAAATATCTTTGAACAATGCCATGAACAGATTTTCATTCCACGATATCAAAAAATTCAACATTTTAAAAGTACCCCTAACTGCAGAATCACCCACCCGTAGATAAGCTGCATTGAATTTGATATGCCCTTGATGTGTGGCCCACTCAAAAGCACCATGAGTCATCCCTGTGGCTGAGGTGACTGTCACTAAATAGCAAATTAGAGACACAAATGTGGACAACAAGCTGATTTCATGGCATGTCTGTCAGTTTAAAGCCCGGCTCTGATAACACCCTCCCCATCAGTTGATACGGATGCTAATTAAATCTGAGAAGTCTATCCAGGACCACCTCACTGGCCCCAGCTCCCATCACTCCCTGACATGAAAACCCTTTTTGCCCAAAATTTGGCATCTCTTTTCCACCCCCTGTATCTCACCGCTGTCTCCCAGGCTCTTATTTTCGCCAGAAGTCTCTGAGCCCTGTCGACAGCGGTTCTGGTTAATTGGAAAGGACAGCATCTCTTCCAGCACCCAATAATCACTCTTGACGGGCCCGGTGCCTGACTACCCGCAACCCCCCTCCCCTCTCCTCTGCTGGATTTGACAGCACTCACATTTAACATACGCCAGCCTTAATTACCCATAAACTTGCCTGGATCAGCCTGTTTTATCAGTGGAAATAGAGGCTGAGCTATTCTTTTATATAAACGGCCAAGTGTTACAAATTGCTTTTAACAGATGACTGAAAAGATCACAGATTAGGTCCATCAATTATAAATGTTTGTGTATAGGGATCATGGAGGCAGTGAATAAAACCGTTAGCTCAGAGCAAGAAAGTTTGAGTTCCGTGGGTTTCATCTGATAAACAGGTTTACCCTAAAGTCAGAAACACATGCAGGTCAGGTGATTCAGAGACGCACGTGGCAGTTTGTTCCCCTAATGAACCAGCCACCTGTTTAGGATGAATCCTGGGATTTTAAAGTATTTTTTCCCCCATATTTTGTAGCGTAGCTGTGCAACGCAGCTATCAACGGAACCAGACTCAAAATCATAGTTAATATGTAATCACGTAACAGATGCTTTCATTTCAGAATGACTTCTGAAATAAAAGATGTAAAAGGTTGTCATGCCAAGACCTAACTACACTGTGTTATGTTCAAGACAAAAACAACAAGACACATAATTGATTTGTTAGGAGATGGTAAAGCATATTGTACTTTTTGGAAGAATAGGATCGAACGAATCCATACAATGTAGCCACCTCGTGAAATACATACAAGTGATGAACAGGGTGATTGACAACTATTGTTTTTTGATCAGAATGAATTACATTTGAAATGTACTGTATGTAATGAGTGAGTGTGTGTGCCCTGCGATGGGTTGGCACTCCATCCAGGGTGTATCCTGCCTTGATGCCCGATGACTCCAGAGATAGGCTCCCCGTGACCCGAGGTAGTTCGGATAAGCGGTAGAGAATGGAATGGAATGGAATGTACTGTATGTGCTATGCTACGATGCTATTGTATTGAGCAGTGTTAAAAAAAGATTTGGTTTGCTGTATAATAGTAAAAAAGGAACAGTTCACCCCAAAATGACAATTCTGTCTTCACTTACTCAACCTCAAGTTGTACAAATGGATTTATTGTGGTGAGCACAGAGAATTTTTGGAAGAATCTTTCAACCAAACAGTTGTTGGTCTACCATAGCAGGAAAATGCCTCGTAAATTTCTTTGTTCTGTTGAACATCATTTTTTTTACGAATGTAGGAAAGCAAGCAATTCTGAGGCACTTTCGACTACCACTGTAAAAAGAAATTTGTACATATTTGGAACAACTCGAGGGTGAGTAAATGATAACAGAATTTTTATTTTTGGGTGAACTGTCCCTTTAACCATGAATAGATCAATCAAGTTGCGTTAACGTGAATACATCTTGTTGGGTTTACTTAATTAGTTACACAAATGTATCACAAAAAATATCTATTGATTTCATAAAAAACAATCGTGAGTGTTGGGACCGATGCATTTGGGACTTATGCTCACCATTGAATCATCCAACCAGTGTTTTTCCAGTGAATGTACAAGGCTAAAATTACCCTGCCTGATAAACTCTGAGGGAAATTTTTGTTTTAAAAATAGGCAATTATTGACACTTAAATGTCATGTTTTCTAAATGTCTGTGGATATGCAGCAATGCACAGTAAACAGTGTTTAAAGTCCAAGAGGGTTTCTGAATTTACTTCAATATGATAAACTGCTATTCAGCCTATCTGCGGCCAAAACATCTGACAGGAGAATTACGCCCAGAGCTCATGGTCTGAATTTTTAATTAAAGCCACAGATGTTCCCCAGAGCCACAAATCTGGAGCTAAAATCTGAGCTCAGCTTCTGCTAAGCTCTACAACTTGATCCCGAAACAGTAGGTTAATTACGGTCTCATGCCACTAAAGCTATCGGCCTGCTGACTTCAAAATAGTTTTTAGGAGGACAATAGAGCTAGAAGTGAAGTTTAACTTTATGTTAATGAGGTTATTGTTAATCTCTAAAAATTTCTTTCACTGCTTAAAAATAAGGCATTATGCTTGACTTGTATGACACACCAGACTGAATCAGTCATTAAAACTGCTGGAAGCAGGGGAAAAAGGACAAAGGAGCAGTTTGGATCCCAATTATTTAGATTTCTAATTGTTAGTACCGATTTCACCTTCTTTAAGAGTTGAGAACAGAGGTGCAGGTCAAGTACAAAAAATATTTTCTTGTCAACGAATGGATAGCTGTATCTCTAGCAAACTATAAAATTATATAGAAAATGCAAAAATAACTGACACAAGTTGATTTCTCAATGAACAGTCATGTTCGCTGTGATGGCTAAGACACCAAAATAAAATTGTTCCATTTTACACCAAAATGTAATCATCATCTACCCATTCTATGTTTTCTTTCTTTCAAAATATCAGTCACTGAAAACATTAAAGGCCCCCTAATCTAGCTCTTTTACAAAATGTAACATAACTCTAAGTAGTCCATAGAATGTGTGTGTGAAGTTTAAGCTCAAGATACACCTCAGATCATTTATACTGTGCCCTACATGTCCATTTTGACTGTGAGGAAAAAGAGGCTGTTTTCGTGTGTGTCTCTTTAAATGCAAATGAGCTGCTGGTCGCCGCCCACTTTCCAGTAGAAAGCACAGGGCTGTGTGAGCCGGTGTTTCCAGTAACAACAAAACTGAAAAGAATGGGCACTAAGTGAATGAGAAACTGTCTTATCTTTAAAAACCAAACACATTGTTTTGTAAAAGTGAGAATACATATGACAAACGCGTTATTTGTTTAAAAACTGAGCATGCTGTTTTCTGAGTGAATGGGTGGATTTTTATCATTCTAAGGCGGTTTTGTACACACTCCTGACACACAGATATGTTCAAAGAACATTTAAAAAGCATTTTCTGGATTAGGGGGCCTAAGAGACCATTTAAAAATCATTTTCAGTTTTTCTGAATTTACCAAGTATGTGTTTAGGAAAAATTATCCTTTTTGTTATTTTCTGTGAACAACAAACAATGTTTCTCCCCAATGTCAAATAAACATATTTTTTCTATTTGCATTTGCAGAAAACGAAAACTGGAAAAGCAGATCAAAATAACAAAAAAGTATGCTCTGGATGTTTTCATAATAACTTTTATCTAATACAGTACAACAGTGATATTTTTACAAGTATTCTGGAAGAGTTAAAAAATAATGTAAACCTTGATTTTTACTACATGTTTCATATATCATGCTGTCAGTCTTTCACATTGCTTTACAACATTCCTGAGGTTCAATTTTTTTTAATTCAAAAGATGCTGGTCTGGAATAGCCACAAAACATTTAGAAATGTTGATTGAATGAAAGTATGGAATGATCTCTTATTTATTTTTCACGGCTACATATAGGCTTCCAGGTGAAATGTACACAGTAGGCAATGAGATGTACTCTAAACACAAAGCAACAAGTCAAGAAGAAGTGTTTCCATTGTTTCCATTCAGCTCCACCTCATTGTTAAGTGGTCTTTGTTCACGATCGCAATTTACATGGAGCATATGTGCGAGCTCTGCAGGGGTCAGGTCAGTTGTGGAACATGGTGTGTCTTTAGAACCGTGAATACACAAACGGAAGAGAGACAATTTTATAATTTGGTAATATTTTTGTGAATTTTTGGGGAAATAAAAGTTGAGTTTGGAAGACATGAGGTTTGTGTGTGTATTTAGATGTGTAAATGAGGTAAATGTTATATATATTGAGGCTTATAACCTTTAAAACAGCCAATAGCAGAGATGGACACAAAATGCTTTGGAGTTATGAGATCATTTCACTGGTCAGAAAAATTTGAAGTTGAAGTGCAGAACGATGTTAAAAAATCATTGATCAATTTTGGCAAAAGTAATAAACTGTAGGTTTTGAATGCTTACACTTTAAACCCAGATACGTTTTTTTGAGTTTTAGAGGTTCTTGGTTTAAGTAAGCAGAACCTTCAAATTTTGATTACCGTGAAGTTAAAGTTCTTACCAAATCTTAGTTAGTGCGACTTAAAAAATTAATCTATCCTTTTTATGAAATTAAGTAGATAGATCTTAAACAAATAAGTAAAGAAAAGTTTCAGTTTTAAGTTAACTAAATAGTTTATTTTGCATATTCCTTAGTCTTAATATGCATAAATCAAGCACCTTGATTTATGCAATCCAAAATGAGCAAGAAGAGCCTGAACTCAGAACTGGCATTAGCACAGTTACTGCTCACTGGTAATATAAGACGTGTTACAGGTGAATTGTAGTTTCATAGAGACCATGCACATGCACTCTTCTAAACAATGGTAACCACACAACTGATACATAAGTACAACTCTTCTAAATATGTAAGAGGAGTGAACATTAAACAACATGTATTAACTTTAACAAGTATTTAACTTTACTCAAAAGCATATATTATAATCATTCTTATGCAGTCTGATGCAAAGCATGCTGGGAATTTGAAATCCTTCTTGACCAATTGTGTTGAATAAACATGTTTAAATTAAGTAAATTGAATAAGGAGCAATTACATTTTTTGCATTTTAGTCAAAACTTCAAGTTAATAAAAAATAATCATTATACTTTGATCAAAATAAAAAAAAGTGTTTCAGGAACTTAAAATGTTTAAGTCAAACTTTTTTATAAATTAAGTTTACATTACTTAATATGTTTGATTATTTTGAACATTTGGGTTTACATTGAGCGGTATATCTTCAAAATGTGAATTTATTCAATGTTTTACAATTCATTACATTTGAAAATTAAAGACTCATATTCAAGCCAAAACCTCAAATTTGATATAATGGGCACTTTAAATTCTTCAATTAATTTATAACATTGTTTTCAGTAAATAAATTAACTTGAAATTTTAAGTTGCTGTGATGTAAAATCCACACTTTGATAGAACAGTGTCATTTTTTTTATTTAATAATTGTCTCATTCAGATGTACTTTTTATTTGCCTAAAATATTTTAGAAGCATCTGAGAAAATCATTTAAACGTCCAATGTGTAATTTTTTGGAGGATCTATTGACAAAATTACAATATAATATACATTTCTATTTCTTCAGAGGTGTTAAAAGACCCTACATAATGAAGCGCTATGTTTTTATTCCCTTAAAATTAGCTAGTTCTATCAACATACACCACAGGTCACTTACATTCAATTCGCCATGATAAACCTTAAAGGACAAACTGCTTTAAAAAACGTGTTTCATAAATATGTTTTCTCCTTCGGCAAGAAGCGAAAACGTGACTACATCTGAGTCCTGTGTCAGCTACTGTAGTGCTTCAAAAGGGAGGCTCAAGCTCACCTCAAAATTTTATACTCTGGACCTTTAAGAAACCTAAAATAACTCTAGTCTCATGAGCTATCAAAGAGCAACCTCTCAGCAAGAAAGAAAAGTTTTAAAGCTTGTCTGTTTGATCCTATTGTCAGTAAATATTAACTATTGATTCAGCTTCAGGCTGAAATTCACTCATTTTACACTTAAAAGAGGCTCAACAGAACATGTGATGTTTCCCTCACACATGGCTGTGTAATCTATCCCGAGGTTTCCAGCCTCCTCTGACATATGAATTAATCTCCCTCCGCACATGTTTAAAAGGTCATTCTCCAGTGGCTCATCGCCGGATAATGAAGACTGCCGCATTTCCTTCAGTGCTGTTGTGCCATGCCACATTCGTCAGAAGGATTCACAAAACCGCTGCTTTTGTAGAAGAAAGAGGAGCAGCTCAGCTTGAATGTAATATGATTCTTTTGGGAGCTGGTGTTTAAAGGTTAATGAATAATGGCCGCTTCCTTTTGCTGATGACATATAGTAAATCCATATGAAGTTTGCTCTGTTTGGCACTTCATTTAAGTGTATTTAAGATGAATATTTAGAAAGAAAGTCACTCAAAATATACTTATTTTAATTTCATATACAGCCACGGAAAAAAATTAAGGGACCACATAGTTTTTCTGAATGTATTCATAACTGTACTTATATAACTGTACACTGTAAAAAATATAGCATGCAAAATGTTCTTCCTACAAAGATAAATAAGTAACTTGAACATATAATTTTTTGTTAAATGAGTCAAATGAAAGTTTTGCACATACTTAACAAAATTAGCCTAACTGTGTTTCTAACCAAGATACTGTCTTTGGCTGGACTTAGCGTCTCAAGTTTTTGGACAAAATGTGTCAGAAAGTTTGCCTAACTTACAAAACAGAGTGTTCTGAACAAACAACATTGCAAGAGTTTGAAAATTCCCAAGATGCATTGCAGCATGTTGAATTCTAGTTACTAATTGGTGTTAGATTACTGTACAAATGACTCTCTCTAAAAGTATTCAATTGATTAGATAAGTGATTCAAGGGTAGACAAGAAACGGCTCTTAGCTCTTTTAACTGATCAAAGTATTACAAATGTGAACATTTGGTTGCCTTATTATTTTAAATTGACTCATCAATTTTTTTACCGGGTATTGATAAATGTACATTTTTTTCTTGCATTCTGTGAACTGATGACAGTATTTTCCCCAAATATTCGTTTATTTTCATTTATTACTGTTATTTCATCATCGACCGTATATATTTACCCAGGATATCACAAAAGTGATAATCAAGGTAAATATGAATCATTTATTCACCCTCATGTCATCCCCAACCTGTACGCCTTTGCTTTTCTGTGAAGAAAAAGATATAATATTATAAAAAACTAAAATATTATTTGGGTGTTTGTACATTTGTTCCCCCTTGGTGCACTGATAAATTGAATGTGCTAACACATTCTCTTTCCAAGTCTCTTCAGTCACATTGCATTGAGTGCAATTCTCCATGAAGGTAACTGAAGGTTATTTAGGTATTTCTTTTTTTTTTGTAAGACTCAAAATCTCACAATATGAAGGTAGAGGAGAAGAAAGTGCGCGTTAATCTTTCTCCAATCTCTTACACACAACCCCCTACCAGATCTTCTGCTCGAACTCAACTGAACTTGTACTTTATAACGGATGTATTCCCACAAATCAGAGAGTAGGAGAGAGAGAGAGAGAGGGAGAACGAGAGAAAAAGAGAGAGAGAGAGAGAGAGAGAGAGAGAGAAAGAGAGTAAGATTGTGTGTTAACAAAACCCCAACTGTGAGGAGAGCAGATGGAGTCGGGCTTGCCTGTAAAGATGAAATCGATTTTACAAATAGCTTCTTAGATATCCAGCCAGACTGAAATATAGAGCTTTATTCTTTTTTTTGCTTACATAAAAAATATGATAAATAAATCACTTAACAATCTGAATTACTCAGCACAAACATCAACCTCAGAATGCAGTCAAATAACATACTGTGATGGTTGATTTGTGTCACTCATGAACTTCTCTTTTAACATCCTTAACTGTTTTTCTCCTTCCTTTTTAATGACATGTAGGATTAAATCATTAATTGTTTAATTTGTAGTTCATAAAGAAAATGTAAAATGGTGATGTACAAAACTTGATGAACAGTGATATGTTAAACAAATAAGGTGTTGATTTCCATGTGTAACATGTTTTACATTATTCTTCACAGATAACATAAGGAACTAAGACTCTCCTGAGTAAATAAATGTCTAAAATCACCAAGAGTTAAAGATCAGATAAACCCAAATATAGACACAAAAAATGATGTGCTCAAAACTTGTTTTCCATAACTTTAACTCATACAACAAACACCGTGTCTATACCGGATGGGGCGCGATGCGACGGGACAAGAGAACGTATTAGAACCCATTATAATTGAACATTTTGTCCACACCGAACGTGGCATGCCAATTTGGCTTAAAATTTAAGGACACTTTTAAAAACGTTTTTTAATCTAAATAAATGGTTTAAAGTGAATTACTTTTATAACAAATATCTGACAAAAAAAAAATTAAACACTAACAAATATTTCCTAATACAAATCGATTACATAAACTTAACTTTGACATTGTAAACATTATTCAGAGATCATCTCAAACTTTATAGTGACTGCTTGCATTTACTGCCATTTTATCAGTTGGCTCAGTTAAAGTTAAGTAAAAAAGACAGAAAATTTTACAATTGTGCCAATTGAAAATCTCTGATGTAACCAGTCACATGAACATTTTGAGTTGAGGCCTGATTTTTTGAGTGAACAAATTCAACCACTGGAAAAGTATTGTTGAGCCAACTTAAAATATTAAGGCCACCTATCACAAGCACGTTTTTTAGGTTAACTAAACAAACAGAGACTGAAGTCCACCCAACTTTAAAAAATTATGTTTAAGTCATTAGTTGTCACAACATGGTTGAGTTTACCCAATGAACAAAATATTTTTTGTTTGCTGAACATAAATAGAAAACGTTGATTTAGTCATTTTATTTGATGTACTTTTTCTAAATTGTACAGGTTTTTCCCTCAGACTTAAACTTTGATCAAATAACTGTGTAAAAGTTTATGTTTAGTGCATAGATCCCGTCGTGCCATGCACTTACAACTCAACATTGAACACATAAACCTAAACCATGGTAACAATAAAAAATATTAATCATTAAAAAAAATCTAAACACAACAGATAACGTACAGTAAGAACGATATTAAAGAATATATTAAGCCAGCGAGAACTAAAATACTAATCTTTAAAAGAATAGCAAACAGGAAACACAGAATTGAACATGCTGCAATGCATCTTGGGAACTTTCAAACCCTTGCAATATTGTTTGTTCAGAATACTTTGGCATTTAGGTCCAAAACTAAAAAGAATATAATTGTACTCAACACATTTTTTTTGTTATTAACATGTTTATACTTATTTTGTTTAGTATATGCAAAAAAATTGTAATCCTTAAACTAAAAATGTTATTTCCAAGTTACTTATTTATCTTTGTAGGGAGAACATTTGAACAAGTTGGATTTTTTACTGAATAAAACTGTGTTAAGAACCGTGTTTTGAACAAGCAGTTTTTCTCAAATTTTCTCAAATATGCACCATATGCAACGTATAGGCATCATGAAAAGGGGATAAAATATAAATCGAAACTATCAATGAAATTTAATGTATATGAAATTAGATTACGTCTCAGATTTTTTAGAATAACACAACTATGCAAATAACATCCTGGGATTTACACTTCTATACCAGCAGACTTGTTTCCCTTTTTTAGGATTTTGCCAATTGTAGCTTAGCTCTACCTGAGGCATTTCTTTTTATAAACAAAAAGAAAGAATTCGATACCCAAGCAAGTCTGAATAAAGGCAATGCATGCCAATAATAATATATTCAGGCAATATTTTCTGCAGATGTTCAAAATATTTTGCTGCCTTTAATGCTTCAAATTATGTTCTAGAGGTTATTTTTGGGCTTTGCATACCTGTTTCCTCCATCTGTCAGTCATTCGAAGACGTGCTGGTGAATACTGGGGGATCTTTTCTCTACTTGGACTTTTCCCCCATGATCTTGTGCCATCATACATTCATTTCAGCCCTGCAGCCATTGACTCAAAAAAGAGAGAGAAAAGACATGTTTACATTCTCAAACGCTGGCTTTCAAATGCAAATATTCTTGGTATCATTTCTCTGGATGCCTGTTTTGACTTCTGCACAAAGACTGCCGTCTGTTAAAAATCTTCAAAAGATATATGATGAAGGGACTGACCTTTCTTTAAAAATGTCTCAACAACACTTTACTCGCCTCGCCTTCTTCTTTGCCTCATTTTTTCTCTCTTTAAACCGTCATCAATTGCCTAGACATTGACTTGTGGCCCCCACAAAGTGATTTCTCCCCTGAGATGGCTGTGTGTGTGCTTTTGTGAGAATTTATGGTATTGGACATGCAGGAAGCTGTGGTTTAGATACCATAACCCAATAGCATTTGGTGTCAAGTGTGTCAGATTGTATGAGGATTACGTCCAGAGGTGATGGTCTTTTTGCAGATAACATATCTTCAGGCAACAGGTTCCAAGATGATTGTGAAACGCTGCAGAAATATGCCAGTAGAGAAGTTCAGATGTGTTCAATGCATTTGGCTGATGAATGTTATGCAAACTGTGGATATACCGCTGGATTTGGAGATCATTTGAAACTGATATATGGAGCTGTCCCAGCACTAAAAGATGGCAGAAATGCGGTGATTGAAACTGATGTCTGTATGTCTGTGTTATGTTGACAAGGTGTGCACTTGCTTTGGTTCAGCCTACCCCTCCCCCCCGCACACGCCGTATGTTTTCGGAAAACAATCGTAAAGCTGTATCTATCTTTTATAAATGTGATCAAACTAAATACTCGTCGAAGATACAAAGTATTCAATATTACTCTATAGGTACTCAAGATTAATATGAGATTGGCAGAAACCCTGTGTGTTACGCCCGCTTTAACATAGAGAATGTTAACAATCTGTCAAGTTCCAGCTGGTACAGCGTTCTATTTTATAATACGGAGTTTAAAGTTATTTAACCAATCTCATACTATACCTCATACCTTAAAGCAACATTTATGATTAGAGGATAAAGAAAAGAAGACATGATATGTAAGGGATACTGCACAGGCAGCCGGTTGTTATCACAGTTATAAGCCACGACAGTGAGATCTTGTAAATTATCCCGCTTATTACACGGCTACTTTGCACATGAGAAAAAGCTGGACATGAAATGGGCAATGAAATTTTTTTACTGATTACAATGACATTCAAATGTCACGAACAGGCAATTTGGTGGAAAAGTGAACAACTAAAAGGAAGTATTGAAATTCTGGATCCATGGATGTCTCCCCTGTAAGAGATTTTCAATCATTATGTTGAAAGGCCAACTTCACTATGTGGTCCCAAGGTATATCTATGAGCCAAGAGAGAAAGCCAGCTTTGTGATTGCATCTAAATTATCTTTCTTAACTAAATCATTTATTTTGCATTTGAATGTGGCAAACAGTGGAGAACACCTCACCTGAAATAAAATAAACACGGATAAACGAGAATTCTGCATGATTTCGTCAGTCCAGGCTTGTTCGTTTAAAGGTGCAGTTTGTAACAAATTTGCAGTAAAATATCCAAACACCACTAGGCCATTGTTATATATTTTATTCAGCTGAGTACTTACAATATGTCAAATGTTTCCAACTTCTTGTAAATCGTAAGAAAATCGCCATTCTAAACAGTGACATGGGGCTGTGTAGTCACATGTCAATGGCGTCATATCCATTCCCCTGTTTTAATGTCTTTACTGATGAAGAAACCGCATGACAACGGTGTCGTGGTCAAATGCGGATGTTGTGTCTAGCATCTAGAAAGCCACTAATTTGTTTCGAGCAGTCACCTATTTATGGACCACAATTATTTGTAACATTTAAAAAACTTTACCTCATCCGCAAACGTGATATCTTATTCCCGTCTGATTGATTGCCATAATCGGTGGAGTTGAAGACAACAGATCCCATCATTCCACGATCCTTCACAGCGTCATCATGCTATTGTTGTTGCTTTGATTTTTTACAAACTGTAGCTTTAATGTCTTGTCTAGGTTAAAATGGCATATTCAACGACTGTATTAAATAGGAAATGATAACATAATTATTGCCATTCCTATTCTGACATTCAACAACACAAAAACATGTTTTTGAAGGAAGTGTCTCTTCCGTTTCACTCGCTGCTTTGTTTCCCCTGTTTTTCTACACTAGAGTGTATCGCAGCTGGCAGTGACGTATCCGCCATGTCGACTCCAAAGTGGTCTTTATTTGAGTCATGTTAACACCTGTTCACCTGTGTTGTGGATCCTGAGCAGTGCAATGCAATATTTGATTTTGTACTGCAGGACATCCACAAAAATTTAACATAATCATTTACTCTTACTTATGGGATTCAATTGTCATGTGATTTAATTTAAGCTAAGGTAATATTACCCACTAACTTACATGGGAGGATAATGTTCTCACATCTCTGTGCTAATGTCAAATGACTGAAACTTCAGCTGACTGCAAGTGCTAAAACAGTCATCTCCGGCTGCTTACAGTATTGATTTGTGCCATGTGAAGCATGATTACAGTGACTGAAAGTGTCTCCGTGGACCTTTCCAGATACAGTTAAAAGCCGAACGAGGCACTTTATCCATAAAATCATCAGCTCGAGTAACGGACAGAAATAGCTTTGTGATTGTCACCGCAGCAGTTTTGTGGATCCATAGGCCAATGTCCATAAACTTTGTGGCTGCCTTTTCAAGGCGACGGTGCTCAGATCGACAAGTGAAATGCACAGCGATGAGGTTAAGTCATGATGACCCATGACGACCAGAAGGATCAAAGAGGCAGCTTGCCATTAAGGACTAAAAGCAGCTAAGATCACTGTATCTGTTGGAAATTAACACTTTTATCTTGTTGTGACGCATTAAAGTCATCACTCATTCCTTGGCAACTAAAAGTAACATAGCGTGAGGGTCATTGCAATATTGAAATGAACTTTTTATTCATCTAATTATTTATCCTATGAGCTCTTCTATACACAAAGGAACATCTACAAATATAAAAGTTGTTTTGGCAAGTAGATTGAGGAGTGACCCAAATCACAACAGAGGGGTATTTAGCTGTACCAAAGTGACTCAGGGATCTGAACGAGTAATAAGAACTCAGTGTAGGCTCAGACGTCGAGCTTGTCTATAGTGTATGTTATTAGCACAGCAGGTGGTATTTATTTCTGCTTATGTAACTGCCCATTTTACTCACTTCTTAGAGAGAAAGCAATGACTCGTGTATTTCCTAACAGTGGTTTCTCACCTTCATGATATGTCGGTTTTCTTTCAATATTCCCAGTTGTTGCCCCAAACAAAAGCACTGAAGTTTCCATCTGGGAAAATCCCCCCACCCCAAAAAACAGAAAAAAATGCAATGCATTTCTGTAATGTGATCCTTCAGGTTTCGCTAAAGTAATATGATAATATAATGTAATGCAGAATGCTCTCTATGCACTTTTAAAGCAGAACAGATCATTTATCAGCTTAACAAACCAGCCACATCACAACCGCACAAAACACAAACACAAGAATTAAAGTTTCTCTCTCTTACATAAACTTTTCCCATCTAGTCCCATGCAAAGCATTCTGGGAGGTGTTAAACCAGTTCAATCTCTGTAATGCAATACTGATCTTTCATTGTCATTAGCCTATTCAATTGAAACTGCTAAATGAAACAATACCACTTTTCATTTAAAATTTGACTTTTTCCTACTTGCATCTACAAACTTTAATTCAAAGTTCACCCATTGTGACGTTAAGTTAAGTGATTAGACTTGTTTTTGAATTTTTTGAGAGATTCTTATTAATATAAAAAGGGTTTGGGCTGACATTAAGCTGACAGCAAATTAGTTAATGTACTTCAAGACATTATTTTGTCTATGGCAACTAAAGGTCTTTCTCTAATCCTTTCATCTCTCTCCTAAGGGTCACTGTTAAAGGGGTCATATGGTGCGAATATGTGTTTTTCTGTGTCTTTGGTGTGTTATAAGTTGCCAATGCATGTATAAGAAACGTAAAATTGTAAAAAAAATTAGTGTCGGAACAAAAGATGCATTCTATCTAAAAGCGAATGCTCACCCAGACCTGCCTGAAACGCTTCGTATAACCAAACCCCCACAAATCTACGTCAGTTTGTGATATGATTTGATTAAGACCGCCAAAATGTATAGGCAAGTAAGATTTGCGTACCTGTCAGTACAAATGCTTTGGAACCTGATGTTACAAATATGGTAAGGGGCGTTACATTTCTGTCACAGGCTTGCAGTTTTCAACCAATCACTACGCACTGGTTGACTGGCCAATCATAGCACACCTCGCTTTTCAGAGCGATGAGCTTCGTAAAAATCTGCGTGTTCTGGAGAGACAGGGCAAAGAGATACAAACATGCACGGTATGTGGAAAATGCAGCATTTTTTAACCTTAATTGTGTATACACATTGTATTACATCTAAAACAAACAATACCATTCATTTCAGCTGTGTCGTATCACCCCTTTATTCTTCTTCAACATTACAGAAACCTGAATATACCTTTGATCTGCACATGCACTTGTGAGCCCACAAACCGAATGATGTCAGGGTTAAAGCTTAATCATCAGACTAAACCCTCTTTGCGGGCTTTGATATGCGAGAAAAGCATAAATGCCATGAACTGTGGATTATCCACAATGATCCACAGAAATCTAATCATGGTGGGAACTTTGTAGCAAATTTTAACTGTACACATGATTATTTTAACACAGCTGGCCTTTGTAAAGTGACTGCTGACAACACAGGTCTCCATTCACATCGATCAAAACTGAAAAAGTGGCCCAAACTACAGTCTACCTTAAATGAATTGATATTTTCCATAATTCACTCATATGGGTTTGGATCGACATGAGGGTAAGTAAATTATGTCATGAAATTTCTTTTTTTGGACGCGCCGTCCCTTTAAGAGTTTTTGAATGGTTGACAAAATGAAACTCTGTACTGCTGAGAGTTTTTGATGGAAAGAGATATTCATTACCATCACATCACATAAAGAAATGATTAACCCTGTCACCAACCACTGCATGCTGTGTAGATCTTTCTCTCTTTATAATTCCTCTGTCAGCATGTTCACACAGTCAGAAACCAACAGCAATCTCTGCTTTTACATCGCAGCAGCCTCCAGAAGTCTGTTAGTCACTCTGTCCTTCTTTTCAACGAAAGAAAATGCCTGATTCTATTCCTCTGTGCAACTTCCATCCATGCGGAACTGTTCTTTTGACTCTGAATTTAGTGACAACATGGAAAATATGAGTGTTAAATTTCAAACAGCTTTGTGGGTGAACCAGTGTTGACAGGAGCTGAAACTCGGCTCTCAGGCTTCCATTAAATGCTAAATTAATAATGATAGCTTGACCAAATTTACGCAACAGCTCTGATGCATTGCAAAGAAGTGATGTTCAAACTGTAGCAATTTAAATACTTATTAAAACATTCATTTTTCTGAATGAAACAAGTCAATTCTTTTAAAGTCCAATATTAACGTTGGTTTACGGTCTTGTGCCGAATTTAGATTTCCTGCCAGATTACGTCTCCCCTCATGGATACTGCTGCAAGGTTAGCTAATCCTCACCCTGACCCCACACCCAATCCTACACCTAACATTAACGGTTGTGGTGGCATTTTATTTTAGAGGTTAAGAGTTAAAAAAAGTAATCATACAATCATACAATAATCATGGAATAACGTACAAATAACCTTGATTATTTCAACATTTTCTCTTTGATTATAAATTAAATTTCTTTATGATTAAAAACTAACATTCTCTACTCAGGTCATTGTGGTCTGTTCTCTAACAAGTTCCTCTATTTAAAATAGAGCATGACAAGATGCACTAACACTGCAATAACTGTGTGTTTACAGAATCACTCCAGATATTAAAATATACTTATTACAAGGGGTGAAGAAAAGCAGGATAATAAGACAGGTAGTAAAATCAACTTGTGTTATACATTCAGACATTCTGCACTTACCTAAGGACATGATTTCATTCAAAATGCTGTAAAGGGTTAGTGTGTGAAATACATTTTGTTGAACACTCAGAGCTTTATTTCTCATTAGGAAAAGACCGAAATAGTTATGAACTCTAATTTACCCTTTCTGTCAATGTTAATAACTACGTCTTAGAAAACTAAAAACATTTTTTATTATACATATTAAACTATAAACTTGAATATGACTTAACTACCCAAGTCCAAATCACTTGTTTTTGTTCACAACACACACCTTAATAAAGGGAATCTCTCCTAATTTAGCTTGTTATTATTATGTCATTATTTTTATTTTGTCTTGCAAATTTATAACGGACAAAAATTTATAAATTTAAACTAGCATCAGCTGATGCCTTTCACTGATAAAACATGCATTATAGCTATACTCTCACATCTGTGTATCTATAGCAATCTGTGAATCTTTTCATCACTAGCAAATCACCAAAGCCAAAAGGGTAGAGGTGACATCATTTGAATGTAATCGGATTTTGGTCATTCATCTCATGATGCAGTCAGGTGTAACATAAAACCAGTCGACTGATCTCACGGTCTTAAAGTGCCTCCAGTGAAATGTTTCCACCCTGCCGAAGCCATTCTGAAATGATGTTGTCACTAGACAGTCTTCTTATCTCATAACGCCTAAAACCGAAGTAACTGCCTTTGTCAATTCTACTTGAGCTCATGTTGAGCTCTTACCCTGAGGACGGCCGTTGGTGGAAGTTTCTCATGTGTACGAGAGGCAGACAGATGGCCTTGTGTTTGTCATTGAGAGTTCTGGCTAAACTCCACACCCTGGCCAAAGTCCAACGACAGTCCCTTCCAACCCTCATTCAGCCATCACTAAGATCCCCCAGAAAACCTTTGAAAGTGCCAGTGGTTATCTAAAGAGATTTTATATTTCACACTGATTTTTATACATTCACTGGTGAACTGAGCGTAAGTAAATGTGCTTTGACATGTTGAGCTTTGGTGCACATAGGGGTTTGAATCTGGTTTGAGACATTTTTTTTCTGTTCCCACTGCATTTCTACTTTTCTGAACAGGGTTAACCTGAATGTTCAAAATTATTAAATAGTTAAAGTAGTGCAAAATTAATTTTATATAAAAATTTTACCAACAAAAATATTCAAACTTAAAAGGAATTAACATGCATGAGTACAACAAACTCAAAACTTGATAGTTCTGCTTAAAATTGGGAACATCATAACTCAAAAGATTTGATGTAAGTGATTACCTAAAAAAATCCCAATTTATTCTGGTTTACAGTGCAATTATAATGAGATGAAAGGATTAGATTAGTTTAAGTGCCCTTCAAGAACATCACTTAATCTTAAAACATTCTTTGTACAGTTTAAATCCCTTTGATTTTAGAGATTTTAGAAGAAAAAAAACCAGACTCAAGGCTTTAAGAACCAAACTAGAGTGATAAAACATGACAACTTTTAGGCCCGGTTTCACAGTTTATCTTAAACCAGGACTATGCCTTAGTTGAATTTAGATATTTATGTTGCTTTTATAAAAAATACCTTGGAAGAATACATAAGTGGTGTGCATCTTGAGACAAAACAATGGCACTGATATATATTAAGATATTTTTGGGCAAATTATATTCATTTAAAACAGGTCACGCATTCATTTTATTCTGGGACTAGGATTAAGCCTGGTCTGTGAAACCGGGTTTTAATGTCTACATTTCTGGGTGGAAAAGAAATTCAAACTTCTGTCACTCAGCCTTGTTTTTCATCAAAGACTTCTCAGAGCTTTATTTTTAAAGAGGTCACAGACTTTACAGCTGTTAACTTCCAATTTCTCAGCTATGTATTGAAACAATAGAAATGATTTTAACAAGATTTTTGAAAGAGTCCCAGTTAAGAGATTTCAACCAGGTTGATTTATGAGTCAGCCCTTCTGATTATGAGAAATGAAGTGGAATTTCTTGCTGTAAATACAATAGATTAACCAATTCACACCTTGACATGTCATCGTATTAATTAACCTGTTAAACAGCCTTGTTTTAAGAGGAGGATTCAGAGCAAAACAACCTATAACTGCAGAAATAATTCACAACAATAAAATAAATCCATTATGTCACATGTGTTTAAATGGGTTAATAAAATATGTATGTGAATGTAAAAGGAAAGATAAAATAGATGGTTTACGATCACCTGAGTCTTCACCAGACACACAATGAACACTCTAAAATATAGGTCTAAGTCAGCACTGTTTCCCACGATACTTCTTTAAAACAGTCTTGGGATGCATATTGGATCTGCCCACTGGGGTGAAAGTCCACTAGTTGGGGGATGTACTGTACACTCAATTTTGACAAACTGTTCCCAAATCCACTTCACTTTGCTCTTAGTTATTGAAGCAGTTTGGTATGTTAAGCACAGTTTGTGCTTTCTTAGAAGGACACAACATGATACATTTTGTAAATCTTCCGGTTCTTCTTAAAAGAAGAGAACATTTCTAAAATACATCATGAGTACACCAATGCTGGAAAGACCAAAACCAGTGGGTTAAAAATAGTACATTAAATTAATATGTATCCCCATATCAATAGACAACCGTTTTCATAAACTACCAAATAAATGTCTGATTCATTTCCAAAAATTACTTAATGTTTTCAGTAAGGTTTGTTTTTTTAGAGGTGGTGTGAGGAAGAAGAATGAACGTTGCCTCAAGGTCCTATTGGTTTCAACACATGCTCTTGCGTTGTTCAGTATTGTTGTTTATATGGCATTAAAAAACAATTTGAATGAACAGGAGTCTACAAGATGAATCAAGTCGAGTCAAATAAAGTATAGAAAAGAATTTTGTGTGGCAGGAAGATACGCTAACAAACAAAAATCCAACCTTGTTAGTATCAAGTCAATGAATTAAGGTCTATCAATTTGAGACTTAAACTCGTGAATTGCTCAAACTCAAACTGTGTCAGAGCACATGTTAATAAAACGATAGATAAAATGAAGACACTGAAATCATTTAGTCACAGAGGATAGAAAATCTGACCCTTCACCAGCTGTCAATCTGCTTACATTTGCATCTGTGGCTCTCACTTTCAAATGCCACTCAATATGTTCTCTCTCATTTGTTTTCTTGGTTTCTAGTGATTTTATATTCAGTTCAGATGTGTCTTGTCTAGTTAGCTCATTAGTTCAGTGTATTTAGAACCTGTTTGTTCCATTGTCTGCCTTTGTTTACGTTACCTGTGGTTGTGATTCCTGATTTGGTTCCTGTTGGTTTTTATTAAAGTACTCAATGGATTATACTCTCTTCGTCGTGCGCTTGTTATATACAGCCGAGCCCGTTACAGAGGGATGCGTGTCAATATTTTTCATGACATATAACAAGTAGTATTGAGACAGAACAGCTTAGAAAAATGAATTTAACAAACCTGAGAGAAAATCTGGATTTAGAATAGCGACAGCGGACAGCGTGCTTGGTATAAACTGCACCTTTCCCCAAAATAAACTCAAACATGCTTGCTTTGCAGTCAGTTTTATTAATATAATTACTGCTCTAATCTAACATCTGACCTGTTAGGCTTTGTGTTTTGGTAAATAAATCCGGCCTGGTTGTGTCACCTGACTCATGCACCCTGATGGCCCTAATGCGGTCATGTTTCATATTCCGCTCCAACCGTTATCTTAATTTACTCTGTAATCTCTTTTTCTGACTTTTAGGTCTTAAACTACTCACTTAAAAAAGGCATTTACAGAAAAGCAGATGATTTTACAAAATAAGCCATGTTTGTTTTAAATGCTACAGTAGCACCATAATGATTAAATTACTCTTTTTGTGTATAATAATAGGAATGTATGACCCTTTCTGAAGATTTTATTTGCTAAATAAACAGTGTTACTAGAATTGCATTAAATATCAAATAGAATATTCATATCGAACACTACACTAAGATTCGCATGAAATCTCAAATAAATAAAAACGAGCAGAATGGCTCGTTCCCTTCATTCTTTTAGAGAAAATTGACCCTGTCGATAATTTTATGAGTTGGGTCAAGATTCTATATTAAGGTCCCAGGGAGCCATGTCAACAAATGGATTTAGACTAGACCGTTCCTAGATATATTGGGGTACAAGGCGAGGTCGACCCTAGATTGCCATCACGATCAAACCATTGACTGAAACCATCAATCCAATGACCTCTAGCTCAGTTCAGAGCTCACAAGAGTGATAGCACGCATACAACATGAACCTGTATGCAGATGCTATATTGACATTAATTCCAATCCAAATACATCAATACCGGCTCTGCTTAGTAATATTGATTCATTTAGCAATCATTCTGGTTACAAAATCTATTTGACATATCCAGAACTCATGCCGCACGGGAATTATAATTTACCTTCTGAGGTTTTGCCTGGCTCAAAGTAGTCTCTAAGTGGTTTAGTGTATCTTGGTATATTTATAACCTTGTACAGTATATGTATAAAAAACAATAAACCACAACTTTGTCAATTTCTGTTAAAACCTGACATAATTTACTGTAATGTAAATGCCTCTATACCGACACAATGTTTTTATACCACTTTTTGTTTACAGATGAAGGAAAGAGACATGAGATTATCTGATCTAATAGTTGTTTAACGTTAAAACAATGTTTTTTGGTTTGTCGTTTCTTAGCATCTTTATTACTAGATCAAACAGATAAACCATAATTTATGTAATTTTTGAACTATAGACAACAATACCACTCAACAAGGCCAGCATAGGCATTGCTGTTGGCATTTTTCTATTCCAACATATATCATTTAGCAGTGTCATGTACAATAATTACTTTTCACTGTGCCAGCTAGGTAGATTTATTGCACATGACTCATTTTTTATTTGAGCTACAAAAATGCAACGTCTAGCCACCTTGGTGAAATCCAGTCAGCTCATATTACATTTACATTTAGGCATTTGGCAGACGCTTTTATCCAAAGCGACTTACATTGCTTTATACTATACATTTTACATAGGTATTTGCAATCCCCTGGGATTGAACCCACAACCTTGCGTTGTTAACGCCATGCTCTTACAACTGAGCTACAGGAAAGCTGATAATATGTTAATATATAACAATGACCTCCTCCAAAGGCACATCTGCAATCCATTGTTTCTTAAATTTTCCTAAGGAGCACTCCCAATGTTAATCCATCATGACTGTATGGTTTTATACAAAACAGCTACAGTAAAAAAAACAAATCTGTGGTTTGTTCACCAGCGTCTCCTGAGGTTTCACAACTCAATAGAGAACCTAGTGTAGCTTGAAATGAGCCGCTCACGTGAACAATCATCTGAGGTGTTTAACTTGCTGGATTGACAAATGCTTTATTGAATATTTGTCGGATTTGGAAGGCTGGATGTTTACCTCTCACATAATATGTCAGGAGATAGTTCTCTCGAAAATGAGCCCCATCATTTGTTTAAATCCAGACTTATCAACATGGGGTTTGTCCTCCACACAGTCCACCCTTTTTTTTACAGAAATTCATAGTATTTTACAAGTTGGCTAATTTGTAGAAACACAATTTGAGTTGTATGAAAACAAATTATTCAAAAAACAATATGATGCCCCTAAACCTAAACACCACTGACATGGAAGCAAATCTTACTAAATTGAACAAATGAGAAGAACGGTGAAAGAAGAAAAAAAAGTTATATGGGTTCAAAATGACATGAGAATAAATACATGAAGGCAGAATTTTTTATTTCATTGTTGGGTGACCTCTTTAAGAAATAGGTTTTAATAGTGACACTAAACATCTGAAGCAAAAAAAGTATTTTATGAAAGTTCATATTGTTATTTACACAGAAACCAAATGACTCATGTTTACTTAAAAAGTATTCCACAAAAAATATATATTTATTATTTATAATAATCAAAGCTTAATCACAACTAAATGTGACCCTGGCCCACAAAACCAGTAACAAGTGTCTCTATTGGATTACTGCTGTAATGATGTTGTTGAGAGATGAACCCGAAAGCAGACATTCTTAGATTTACATAGATATAAAACTTGATTGAATTATTCCAAAATACCGGGGTGAAGTTTTTGTTCACGATTTTGCTGCTTCCACTCAAAAATTTTGTTTTTATACATTGACGCTAAGAATTTTAGAAAATATCATGGAACGTAATCTTTACCTAATATCCTAATGATTTTTGGGATTAAAGAGAAATCGATCATTTTGACCCACAATGTATTGTCGGCAATTGCTACAAATATACCCGTGCTGCTTATGACTGGTTTTGTGGTCCAGGGTCACAAATATAGTTTATAGTTGATATTACAAGCAGTTTGGTGCTGTGGCTGTGTAAAATTGAATACACACCTCAGAGACTCCCAACAAGCTCTAACAATATGACTTCCAATGTGCTGTTACTCTCTCACGCAACACCAGACCTGACTTCCTGTGAACCAGCTCTTCTCTCGAGGCCTCACAGGATTATCTGACATTCCCCATCTGCAGCTATCGACCGACCACGGCAATTTAATCTAAGAGGCAGTATGCCCACTAAAACGCAAGCAGGGTGTTTGGGGTTGTCAGACCGATAAGAGATGTTTTCATGGTAAGGCCTGCGCTCTGAGCATTTAACCTTCTCATGGCTCCAGCTCTGAGCAAAGAGAGAGAGAAAGAGAGAGATAGGGGGCGGATGGATTGGGCTACTTTATAAAATACATTTGTCCTATTGTGTTATATATCAAAAAGGTAGAAAAAAGCTGACAACAATACATTATTTTATATTTATAATATAAAATAGCATAAAATAGCATAAGAGATATATCTCTATAGTTTATTTTTGTTGTCACACCATAAAACACGTTTCTACAATTATTTATGTAATATAATATAATACAATACAATACAATACAATACAATGTATGTGCTTGTGTATAAATGTCACCGGATGTATAGTCTGTAACCTTAAAGGTCACATACTGGAATCATAAGTGAATCTGCCATCTCTTGAGTCTTGTCCTCTTCTGGACAGAAGTTTAAATATAAATGTGGAGGTGCAGTTGAACATCTTGGTATTAATACAATTCCTAGCAGAGGTGAAACCTGAAATAGCTCAGTTAAAGGTGACCCTCCGAGAAAAGAAAACAGCTGAAGCTGTTCTGTAAGAAACTTGTAAGATCGCCTGTGCCAGAATAAAATCAGCTATAGGAAGAAACCAGACTTAGAAGTAAAATTGTGCATATATGTTCAGAAACGAATTTAGAATGATGAATCATACAATATATTGTAAAGGAGACAATTAAAAAGAAACAGTTGATAATTGAAATGTGGAGCGATATTGAAAATTGTGTAAAGGGACCAACCTGCCACAGCACAGCTATCAAATCCCCTCTTACCTGATGTGAGAAACCCCTTGGGGTGGACCAGTCCCAGCTGCCATTTGTTATAGTGCCTTCAAATCCCCATCATCAAATACATATAATGAAAGCTGACGATTTTTGCCTTATGTTAATGCTTGTTTTCATACACAAACACACAACATGGACACCTTAAAAAGAAAACAAACATTTTCAGAGCACATGTCGATTTCAGTTTAAACACTGGACGTCTAAGCATTATTGTACACATTTAAAGAGATTTACATCTGGGGAACATGAATATTTGCTTATTGGCTTCGTGACATTCTATCCATCCATCCATCCATTTTCTACCGCTTATCCGGGGCCGGGTCGCGGGGGCAGCAGTCTAAGCAGGGATGCCCAGACTTCCCTCTCCCTAGCCACTTCCTCCAGCTCTTCCGGGGGGACACCGAGGCGTTCCCAGGCCAGCCGGGAGACATAGTCCCTCCAGCGTGTCCTAGGTCTTCCCCGGGGTCTTCTCCCGGTGGGACATGCCCGGAACACCTTACCGGGAAGGCGTCCAGGGGGCATCCGGAAAAGATGCCCGAGCCACCTCAGCTACCCCCTCTCGATGTGGAGGAGTAGCGGATCTACTCTGAGCTCCTCCCGAGTGACCGAGCTTCTCACCCTATCTCTAAGGGATCGCCCGGCCACCCTGCGGAGAAAGCTCATTTCGGCCGCCTGTATCCGGGATCTTGTTCTTTCGGTCATGACCCACAGCTCATGACCATAGGTGAGAGTAGGAACGTAGATTGACCGGTAAATCGAGAGCTTCGCTTTGCGGCTCAGCTCCTTCTTCACCACGACAGACCGGTACAGCGACTGCATTACTGCAGAAGCTGCACCGATCCGTCTGTCAATCTCCCGCTCCATCCTTCCATCACTCGTGAACAAGACCCCCAGATACTTGAACTCCTCCACTTGAGACAGGAACTCTCCACCTACCTGAAGTGAGCAAGCCACCCTTTTCCGGCTGAGAACCATGGCCTCAGATTTGGAGGTGCTGATTCTCATCCCCGCCGCTTCACACTCGGCTGCAAACCGTCCCAGTGCATGCTGAAGGTCCTGGTCTGATGGGGCCAGCACGATGACATCATCCGCAAAGAGCAGAGATGTGATCGTGTGGTCACCAAACCCGACGCCCTCCGGCCCCTGGCTGCGCCTAGAAATTCTGTCCATAAAAATTATGAACAGAACCGGCGACAAAGGGCAGCCCTGCCGGAGTCCAACATGCACCGGAAACAAGTCTGACTTACTGCCGGCAATGCGAACCAAGCTCCTGCTCCGGTCGTAGAGGGACTGGATGGCCCTTAGCAAAGGGTCCCGAATCCCATACTCCCGGAGCACCCTCCACAAGATGCTGCGCGGGACACAGTCGAATGCCTTCTCCAGATCCACAAAACACATGTGGATTGGTTGGGCAAACTCCCATGAACCCTCCAGCACCCTGAAGAGGGTATAGAGCTGGTCCAGTGTTCCACGACCGGGACGGAAACCACACTGTTCCTCCTGAATCCGAGGTTCTACTATCGGCCGGATTCTCCTCTCCAGTACCCTGGCATAGACTTTCCCGGGGAGGCTGAGAAGTGTGATCCCCTAATTTCTAATTGCTGGCAAATTTTACAACAATCTGATAAAATGAATTATGATGAAATAAACAGGAAGTCATCATCTTTCTCTCTGGATGTTTAAGGGGACATTGCGTACTTTGGGCACAGACATCAGTTATAACATCAAGCAGGCACTAGGGACTGTTCAATGCATTAGAGCATTTAAATGTGTCACAAGTGTATGCTAAGATCTCCAGAAGTGAATTTACATAAAACAAAGATTTAAATGTTATAACATCTGCTGTAAATACAGTCTGATGTTAGAATATCAGGTCAGGTAGGTTAAGCAAGAAACAATTAGGCAAATTGTTTCGAACTGAAAGCCCAAAGACATGGGCCCAATGCCCAAAATACATTACCTTCTATTTCTGATTTCCATTTTGTAAAAATCTTCTACAAACTATCTGCTGAAGATGACAATAGTGTTAGAAAAACAGTTTAGATAGTATAAAAAGATCAGTTTTAATATAGTCCTTATTTTTTGATAACAGACTGTATACAGTAAATAAGGCAATATTGATGGCATTTTTTTATTTAGACTTCAGGAAAAAATGTTCTCTAACCACTCTTATCCAGTTTTAAAAGACCCTGAAATGAAACTTCTTCATCATTTATTTATTCTCATGTCAAACTTTATGACCTTTTTCTCAATTCCTCAAGATATTTTGAAGAATGTTTGTAACCAAACAATGTTGGCCCCTATTCACTTCCATTGTAAGAACACAAAATATCTTCTTTTGTGTTCCACAGATGATACAGGTTTGACATGAGGATGAATAAATGAATTCTATTTTGTGTGACGTATTGTTTTAAAAGATTAACATTTGTTTTAAGATAAAACCATTTTCCTCTGTAAATGACTTCTACCTCATTCTCAAAATGTTAACTGGAAAAAACAAAGCTGTCAGAATATCACATAGAATAGATGTTTGTGTATGTTGTAACTAAAAAAAACATTGTTTACCACGCACCCAAATAAACTACACTTTTAGCTGTCGCCAATCAGGATTCCACAGCCTCATGTACAGCAGATGAAAAACTTGGCACATCTGAGGTGACAGACTGACTTCACCCAGAGCAAGACTTTAAAATCTTGGTTCCAAATGAATCCTGATTTTCAGGGAACGTATGCTCATTCTGGCTGCTCATCATTTTGTATATTGTGTGTTAATCTAAACTGAGAGTTTGATTTGATTCTTGTTAAAAAAAACAAGAAGCTACTATACACCTACAAACTTCTGACTGGCTTGAGACGTATCAGGTTGTATTAAAGAAACTGACTTTGCATTTATTTCATTGAAGTTCTATTAAGGTATGTACTATTGGCTTCGAAATGTGAAATAAGTAGTTCTTATGAAGTTGATTGTATTACTTATCTTTTCATCAAGACTGCGTCTGTTTGAGATTTTTGTTAGATCTGGTGAAATGAAGGGGATATATCTTCTTAAACTATAACATATTCAGAGCTTGTCCCGTATTCTTGTCAGCATTTTCTTGGGTGAGATCCTATTGTTCAAATGTAAACTCTTCATTGACTTTTAAGTCTTAAGATATCGGGGACAATTCACCCCAAAAATGAAAATAATTTTGTAATTTTGTCTTGACTTATCATGTCATGTCTTTCTTGGTCTTGTGGCAGAGTCATGGCAAAGCCTTTGGTTTTATGTGGAGAGAGACATTTTTGGCCCACTTGACCTTCCATATGTTCTCTCCGGTCTTGTCTCTGTTCCCGCCCTCTCGTTCCTTGTTAAGCTCTCCATCACTGTTTCATCCCTTACACCTGACCCTTGTTAATTATCATTTGTGCTCCCTATTCGATATCCTCATGTCTATTGTCCTGTGCTTGTTTGTTTTGCATGTTGCCTATGTTTGCTTGTGTGCCTTGCCTTACCCTTCCGTGTCTTGTAAGACGTTGTGTCACTGTTTATAGTTAGTTTATTTTTTGGTCCCTGTTTTACCTAGTTTTAGTTAGTATCTTGTTCTCTTGTTTCCTACCCCAAGTGGGAAGTGTTTTGTTTATTAAATGTTTATTATTGTTTATTATTTTGTTTATTTGTTACCCCGTACTGCTCCCTGCGCTTGGGTTCTACCTCTCGCTGTCACACCTGCCCGGTCGTGACAGCTATTCTGATAAATGTATTCATCCTCATGTCATTCCAGACCTGACTTATTTTGAAAAACATTGATAACCAAACCACACCGGACCCCATTGACTTCCATTTTATGACCACAAAACCACCAAGATGTTTCTCAGAATGTCTACTTTTGTGTTCCACAGTCAGACAGGTTTTGAACAACATGAGGGTAAATAAATGACAAATACACTGTATTTATTTTGGTTGAACTATCCCGTTAAGGTAATTACAATGGAACCATTTAGATGTGGAACTTTACCTGATCTGAATTAAAAAGCAGCAGATACAAACAATTACAACAATGCAGCATAAATGTCTGGCAAACAAGCCTTTCAGTGGATCTCTGCAGCCCGTCTCAAGCCAAGAACATGGATCTGTGATGAATGACTGAAGTTCTCAAGCAGTAGTTTGTGAAACCTCATCCAACAGATAAATAAACCCTTTGAGCCATTCCAGTCGTGGATGAAGTCCATCGCATCTGCTTTGTATTGTAGCTAAATAACCATGAATCGAAAAAACAGACACTATTTGGCATTACTGTAAAACCGTGTGCAGATATTAGTGATGAGTAAACGAAACAATCTGAGGTTTTTTTCTGGATCCATTTTTATATGTTTGAGGCTCCAATGTTTTTTTCAAACACCAGCACCATTATTATATTTGCATTGAAGAAGATTGTTTGCAAAAGCATTATTGCATTGTGATCAAAAAAATCAAGCCAAACAAATCCATCCAGAGTCTCATGTCAGATTAATCAAACAAATAAAATCGAAACCGTCCACATTGGTTTATACATTTTATACTAATGGATTCTGTCTGGGGGCATTTATTACATTTAGAATGAAACACAACTTTACATGACCCATTTAAAACGTTTTATCACATTTTCCATTGATCAATGCAGTGTTGATCTTTCAGGGCTATTTAGTTTTACAATTATTACAGCCAAAGTGTGTTTGATGAACTATGGATAAACTCACTATCCTGTGTGTGTCTGATCCCCAAAAAATGTTTGACTTCGATTGTAAATACTTTATAAAAATCCCTCCAGCTTTGCTTGAAAAGCTTTCAAGTATTACAAAACTCCACCACATGATGAATATTACACAAGAAAGCTAAAAGTTGAAGGATGTCTCAATGCCAGGTGTTATTTATTACACACGAGTTTATTGGGTGTTGTTACCTTCAAAATATCAGTAACCTTTCCGATCATTCCATTGGAGCAAAAGTACTTTCAACACCTGTCCTCCATTGCAATGTTCTTTATTTTTGTTTGGCTTTATAGTTATTGTGCTGACAGTGACGCACAAAGCGACGTACCTCTGTTAGGTCGGCCTTTTAGGGTGCTTTTATACCTTGAAGGACATCTGAATGTTCTTGGATTCAGTTAAAGGCGGACTTTGTTATCGATGGTCTCAGCTGGTAGGCATGCAACTCTTTGGCACAGGAATCCAAACCAGTTGTTTGTACGCCGTAGACGTGAAAACCAAGGGAAGTGAAATGCTACAGCACCCCCTATGAAAAAGGTGTCAAAATAATAGAGCGCTTTTCATTATAACGAGAAACACCCAGGGAACCTGAGTATGTAGGTAAAACTGAAGAGATGCTATTTTGAGCCATGAACCAGACAAAAAGCTATTTAAATGGAAAAGGAAAACAAATACTTCACTATCATTTGACAGATTGTTTTTCCCCTCGCTTTGTTTTGTCAAGATTAGAACTTTTATCCTCAACAAAATGTGTCCGCAAAGAGATCATATGTCAATTGAACATAAAGAAGGATTAGAGCATTTCTATACATGCCTCTCAAAGGTGATGTAATGACATATGTAAGGGTTCAAACTCAATAGCTTTCACCTTTCGAAGGACTTGATATCCTGCAGGTGACTTGTGTTTTCGACCTACTGTAGGACAGCATGTGTGCATGTAAACATACCACGACATTTTAGAAAAGGAAAAACTATTTAATGCACATCTTGATCAGCACAGTACCATATGCCTTCAACATTTGACTCTTTGTGTAGCTGATTCATATACATTTCTGTACAGTTCCTAAATTCTTTCAAACATCAAACATAGTCATAAATGAAAGAGAAACAAAAGTAATAAATAGAATGTTCTCGAAGCTCTGCAGAATATGACCGAAAATGGCAAGATTGTCTCACAGATTCACGAAAAAGCAAGACACATTTACATGTTTTACCCATTCTGGACATTAATGTAATGGATATACTTACATAAGTCACGTGTGCAGGCTTGTGTATTCTGACCTTTATTTAAATAGTGAGATAAATATATATTTTCTGTGCCATATATTTATAAATAAATACTTTCTTTTTATACACTTTCACATGAGCGACTAAACACAACAGAAATACCCGAAAAGAACTCTTATTGACATCGTGTTACAAATAGAGCTACCACGCATGTACTTGTTCTGCCCCTCTCTACATGCCATGACTTTGGAGAGCAAAATAAATAAGGAAACGGACAGCAGTGTTGCTTCTGAGAATCAAGGGGTGAGAAAAGCACTCTCCACGTTACTCCACTTACAGAAGAGATAACATTAACAGATCAAAATAATACTGAAAACTCACAGCTCTGTATGCAGGATACATAACCTGACCTGACCAAGAACGAGTCTGAATCTTTACTTTTGTGCATTAGAAGTATATCAATAAATCATAAATCATAAGAAGAAACTGTCTTTGTGTATCTTTAAGGCATGTTTGAGGAACCGGATTGAACCCCGCTGGTATGGACGACAACGTCTGCTATGGAATGATATATGATGGCTATTGTATGGTGGTCACGTGACCAACGTTTCAATCAAAAGCCAAAATGAAAAAGGAAGGATAAATCAAATTACTCAGTAGCAGAAAATAGTAGGCTACTACATAGAGGCCACAGAATCTTAGATTAAATCCATAGTATAACCATCTGGAATTGCAAAAATATCAAAGTTTTGCAAAACACTTGGTGCATAATTCGTATGATTTCATTTGTAAGATGTATTTCAATCTGCATTCGCCAAGTGATATTAAGTTTAAGTGTGGACCTTCATTCATGCTTTTGTCTATTAAAGGTGCTGTGTGTAATATTTAAGAGGATCTATTGACAGAAATGTTAGATAATATACATAACTATGTCTTCAGATGTGTATAAAGATCTTACATAATACAGCGTAAAGTTGTTATTACTTGGAATGAGCTATTTCAATCTACCTATACTGCGGGTCGCCTTATACGGAATTCGCAATGTTGTTTCTACAGTAGTCCTAAACAGATAAACTAGTCTACTGATCACGTTTTGTGAATACGCTATATACTTCAGAAAAGAAGCGAAAATGCGACAACATATTTGTCCTGTCAAAGCTGCCAAAATTCTTCAAAAGGGAGGGGGGTGTGAGCCGTTGGTTGCAATTTACCACCTCACCAGTAGATGCCGCTAGAATCTCCACATTGCTCCTTTAATCGTATGTTTTTTGGCTGATTCTCATTCAAATCCACCAATACGTAAAATGTTAAGTTCTCCCATAAAATCATGTTGGGTTTTGGCTTTCTGAAGAGAACGGAAGCAGTGCTCGCCCTTGTCCATTAGTTTTAGGAAGAAATCAAAAGAGCTCACAGCACAGTCCCACTTAAAACAACCGGATTTCTTTTGACTTTCTTTTACGTTTTTATCCTCCTCATGTTCAACATAGCAAATCTGACTAGAAAAGTGACAGCACACCTCCCCTCAACAAGCACGATGTATCATTCATATCATAAAAGTTGCAGAAAGAGTTTGGGTTAAATCCCACATATGTTATCATGAAATAAGAGCTTGATTAAAAAATCCTCAGTTCTGAACATTAGTAAAATCTGCAATTAGAATCTACGTGTAATGTTCTCGATCGAAAAACTGTATCGCTACTTTTCCATATTAAAATGAATAATTATTTCAAAAATACATGGAATTATCTTCTTACTGTAGTGCATGAATAGATGAGACACTGCACACACTTATGGACACTAAAGCTCCAACAAACATCTAATTCACTACACATGTCACAAATTTAGATAATATACTATTTATATATGTCTCCTTAGAGGGCATTTTAACCTGTAACCCGGTTTCAATTGTGAAAGCTGTTTACTATTAAAGTGCTTTAAATAGTGAGGCAAAGGCTAATGTAATACGTCTGTGCTATGAAGCCCTAAGGCCAGCACTGCTAAATCTGACCCAAGGTGACAGTATTTCACATTTACTGGCAAACACAATTAAAGTTGTACGTGTAAGCAAAGCTCTTCTGCTTTCCGTTATATTTCTCACTGCTGCATCTTGGAGCTTTGCTACTCAGCGATAAGCTATTTTTAGTTTCCTTGTAAATATTTAAATAGTCATTTAAAAAGAGATTGAATCATGTTTGCTATTTTAACTGGAGTGAATGGAATGTCATAATTGTTTATTTTATCACTGACATTTTTGGCTGGATTTCACTACAGGCCTTTTAAATCGTAATACTGCAAAATAGTAACACTGCTTAACAGAAAAGTAAGTGCGATGAAACAGTGATAGAGAAAATGAAATGTTTTAGTTTTCCTCGATAAAAGAGAAAACTACTTAATGCTGGAAACATATGCTGGGTTCACACCAAACGCAAATTAAGCGATTTGCGTGAGTAAATTACACACGAAGTCAATGCAAACTGATTGATGCATCAATTGCATTTTCCGTGCAAGTTGAAAATATTTGTCAGCTCGCCCCACTCAACCTTTTTCCGCGAGTGATAAAGATCGTCAGATTGTTCGCGTTTGGTGTGAACACACCATTAGTGTATCGCCCCTGGTCAAGACACTGTATTAGTCTAAGTACCATACTAAAACACTAATACAGAAGTGTTTTCCTGTTTACTTGCAGAAACACGAGATTGGTCTTTTTCAGAAAAAGCAAACTCCACAATGCGAGCTTAGTACCACTCATACTGTATGTACACAACTATATGGGAATATCATACATATGGCGATTCTAGACATGTCAACGAAAAGCACGGATGAAGTGCATGTTAAAGGGATAGTTCACCCAAAAATGAAAATACTTTCTTCTTCAGAACACAAAAGAAAATATCTTTAGAAGGTTGGTAACCGAACAACGGCGGTTCCCATTTACTTGCATTGGTTTTGTCCATACAAAACAGTACCACAGTTCACCCAAATTCTTCAAAATATATTTTTTAAATATATACATTTGTTCTGCAAAAGTAAAAAAGACATACAGGTTTGAAATGACAAGAGGATGATGACAAAATTTAAATTTTTGGGTGAACTATCCCTTTAAAGCTGTATATGCTGAAGACTTTATACAATTCAAGCACAAGTGTGTTGAGAAGGTCAGAGAGCACAGAAGCATATGAAGGTCCTGAGTCAGTTTTTTGAACTAACCTTGCTCTCCTTCAATCCCTATCAGATGTGATTGATTGAATCCATGCAGCACAAAAGGCATCGTATCTGCGTTTTAGTGCCGAGTCAGCAGAGAGCGGTTACAGGAGGCGGTCATTGGTGGCTCAGGCTTAGTGAGAATTTCAGCACAAGGATGGATGTTAAAATAAGCTCAAGAACTGTTTTGACTCACTCATTGGGTAGAAAAAGATTTTGCTGAAGCTGACATTAGATGGGGCAATGAAATGGAGAATATGTTCCTAGATAACCACAAAAGACGTTAATTTAGAGACGTTTTCACACAAAGAAAAGGCTTAGGAGAAAAAAACAAATGGTCCACTGCAAAAACAATGATCAGTATTTCTGTCCTGATTTTAAGCACACTCTAAAAAATGCTGGGTTGTTTCAACCTACTGTTGGGTAAAATATGAACGAACCCAAGCATTGAAAACCCAGAAAATGTCCATATTTGACTCAACCATCATAGATTTTGGGTAACACTTAACATTAAGGTGCTATTTAATAACATGCATTAGCTAACATGAACTAACAATGAACAATACTTCTACAGCATTAAATGTTCAATTCAGCATTTACTAATACATTATTCAAATCAAACGTTGTCACTGTTAGCATTAGTTAATGCACCATGACCTAACATGAATAATTGTATTGACATGAACTTACATCAACAAGGATTAATAAATATGGAAAAATGAAAATGTTCATTGTTAGCTAATGTTTGCTAATGTATTTACTAATGTTGACTAATAGCACCTTATTGTTACCAGATTTTGTTTAGGAAAAAACATTTAGACATTTTTACGTAAGAACAAGATAGAAATATTGATTAAGAATATGCAATTTCCCTGCTGTCCAGAATTCAACACCTAACACTATGACATCAATAACAATAGCACTAACATAAATGTCAAAATGTAGCTTGATTGTAATATATCAGGCATCTTGTGTCCCAATCATCTCTGCTTGGAAATATAAGAATTATTTGAATAAAAGTGTGAACACAGAAACAGATAATTGAATACATTCAATCGCCTGCTTCACTTCAAATGCAAGATAAATCTAGCGTTGTTCTTGACCCAATATTTCAAAGAATGCGTTGCGGTTTAGCTTGTGGGTCGTCCATCTCAAGAGTGTTTTGGGAAGGTCTTCTGTTCCTGTGAGCTTCCTTCCTTATTTCCCTGGGGTTCGTAGATCCTTGAATCCAGGATGCAAACAAGCATGGAAACATCAACATATACCGCTCATCTTTGTAGAAATTGTTTACAACGTTTTGTCCCAAAGGAATTGCACAATACAGCAATAGATTCACTCGTAATTTCAAAGCGCTGAGTCTTCCATGTTGGGTGAGTTTTTATCACGGATGGGTTTTTGGGAACGACTGGGATCACTATTTGCAATCATTTGGACACCATAGAGCAGCAAGGAAAGTGTAACAAAAATATATAATCACAATCTGAAAAACCTAAAGAAAAGTCTGTAATATTTACATCGGTCATATCCAGTTAAAACAGTCCATATCGATAAAGAGCGTTCACAGAGAAATCCGAGACATATGCAGTTTCTTGAAATCAGTCAGGTTTCCAATTATTTTTAACGGAAAACGGCTGTTTTAGTCTTTTTATGTGATTCTATTAAAACTAACACCTACAACTAATACACCAAATATATGTGGACACCAGAACACACTTTCATTCCCAAAACCATACGCATTAATACATGGTTGGTCCTCTCTTTGGTGCTATAACAGCATCTGTGAATTTGAGACGCTTTCCACAATTTAGCTCCTGGGATTTGCTCCTGTTTAGATTCTGAAGGTCACTGACTCATCCCAAAAATGTGATGTTTGCACTTTTGGCCATGTTGTCTTCCATATTATCATAATCCGATCCGAGTTCTGGAAAAGAGTTAGGAATAATTTCTTCTATCGGGTGATCAGGATGAGAGGAGGATGTGTATTATAACTTTGGCCATTTAACAAAATACACCCTGACTGTATGTATTCATCATCTGTGCCACCTTTATCTTTCCTTTCTGAATAAGACCACAAGTGCTTGCGTTCTCAGGAGGCGGCCTTTACTGTCTGTGTACACAGTTGTTGTTCATGTGTGTTTCAGCGGAGGATCATACCCTGTTTGGCCCTTAGCTGTTATCCCTGGGTTCTGGAGAAGGTGTGGAGGGTTATCTGAGGATGGTACACAAGAAACGAAAAGGAACACATCACTTCTGCTGAGGTCAGACAGCGGACGACTGTTTGATGCTGTGGAAGCTGACTCGGGTGGGGGATGTAGGAATAGACATGGCCCGAGCCACGCGTGCCCGGATGGAGTGCTTGTCCTGCCAGCGATGCCAGCGCTTACGCACAGCTGACCGCACCTAAGGATGAAATAGACAATGGTTAAAAGGTCAAGCAAAACCAAGTCAGCATGTCTTTAAACTCAACAAAATCAAACCAACAGCTCAAGATATAAATCCTAATTATAAGCTTTCTGTTGAGAATCATGATAAGGAAAAGAGACGGTATTTGTAAAATTCGATTCAAGGTAGTAGAAGAAAACCTGACCCCTGTAGGTACAGAGAGGTATTGCAACATGTCAAAATACGCATCCGTCAAAACCTGTGTGTACGCGTAGGATTTGAAAGGAAGTATACTTTGCACGGCTGTGCGTTTGGCTGTACACTCGCGAACACATGCCACAGGCTTAACAGAGTGTGAGTTTGTGTGTGTCTTTGGGGATGTTCGTGTTTGTGTGAAATAGGAAATAAAGATGTGTGAATGTGTGTGGGTCTATGTGTTAGCGACTGTGTGTGTGTGTATAGAGGACTGCGCGTCAAAGAAAACAGGTTTAATTTAAAGGAGTGATGACAGAGACAGAGAAAAATAGAGACACCGGGTGAGAGATTGCCCACACATAAAAATGATAATAAATTATACAGTGGGGTGCAAAATTGCATTGTTGTGATTTACAAAATAAATTTGCTGATAAAACAACACTGCATCCATCACTGATATAACATTTTTATTATACTTATCGGATAATGTTCCAAAAATGAAAAGTGTGGCACCATAGCGACCTCACATCTCTCTCCCTAACAACTAAACCTATGGCATTCCCCTCAGTCGATGCTGTCAGAAGGTTAACATTTCTACAGTCTATAGAACAACCATAATGCCCAAAACTGTTTAAATTCAGGTGAGGTAACCAGATGCAGTGGTTGAGCCGAATATGTATGAAAATATTCATAATCTAAGACAGTAATTCTTGGAGGGTGTTTCACTTAATCAATGTGATGGCCCTCAGAAAGACGGACCGAATGCCTTTAAAAAGCCTCACTGTCCACAAATCAATGAGATTGATGTCTGACTAAACAATTTAAACCTTTTCTCCATCCCACTGCATTCAATACAGTTCGCAAGAAAGCCTTCGAAAACAATACATTTGCCAAAACCTGTGTCAACAATAGTGTGTGGTGGAATTTATACCAGTACACACTCCACGAGCCCCTGCACATGCGGATAAACATTGAAATATCTCTGAAATACATTGAAATAAATCTGTTGGCTTGTTAATAATCTGAAGGATTCACTATCTCAAGAGACGGAGCTACATTGAACAGATCTGCACTATATCAGGCGTTTCATATTGATCTGCTTTAAGAACTAAAATTAGTTGAAAGCCAGAGTAGATGAAAGCCATAGTCAATTATACTATTTATTAGTCACAATTTATTTACCCAAAGCCAGATTAGAGTAACTTGAAGTGATTTATCAATATTTCACAGCAGCTCATGAAAAAGCATGAATAAGTTTCCTATTTCCACGAGGTTCAAAGGTCACATCAAAAGAGAGCACCATAGCTCATGTGTTCTGTGTCAAGTGGAAAGGTTCAAAAGATGAGCACACAGGGTCAAACTGATATCCGGCGATCAAAAACCAATCTAGAGGAGTTAAATAGAACAGTTCAAACAACAAATGTGCTTTTGAAGCTTCGCTTTGAGAAAGATGTGTACTCTACCCGCATTGCTAATTCTCTGTATTAAGCGTGAAGGGCTTTGGGTCAGAGACTGCCGAGTAAAAATGCAGTTTTTTGAATTCGTTGAAAATAATCCCTGACATGAATGTTTATTTAAGGTCACACAAGCACGAAAAAGCTAATTAAGTAAGGGATAATGTACAGGCACCCGGTTGCCATCGTAGAAATAAGCCACGACAGAGTGATCAGGACCTGACGCAAAGAGGATGGTCTTGTTTCACACCGAAGGGGCTTTTTTCACTGATAACAACCGGTTATTGTACGGCTACTTGAAATAAAACTGGACATGAAATGTGAATTTGAAATATTTTATTAGCTCATTTTTACTGATTGCAGATCTTCCGTTAGGAACAGCAGCTTGCTTTCGGTTTAAAGGTAAGAAACGACATTCAAATGTCACGAGCAGGCAATTTGATTTAATAATTTGTAATGTCATACAGTATCTGTTATTTAAAGACATATTTATATTTCATTTGTCAAGAAAAACTGTCAAAATGATTTGCTGATTTGCCGGGTTACCGCGTGTTGTTAGTTTTGAGAGGTTGTTATCTGGAAATACCGAACCTGCAAATGTCGAGACTGGCCAATCAGAATCAAGCATTCCAATGAGCCGTGTAATATCATCATTTAACATCATAACATTCATCATTATAACAGAGGCAGTATACGTCTGAAGATAATTTAAAGGTTCATCGATGAATATGTGTTTTTAAATCAAGCAACGAGTTTCGTTATGGATTATCAGCAAAATGTTAAATGAAGAGACATATACATATACTGTTTAACATACTGTATATTTGGTTGAAAGCAGTTCTATTCAACTACTATACAAACGCTATTATTATGTGCAGATTTGAGCAATATTTAGCTTAATATTGCCCCCACAAATGTTAAAATATATGATCATTTACTCAAATTTAAAGTCCCAGAGATATTAAAAATGCAATTCCATGTATTTCATGAAATATTGCAGAGTTTATTGCAGGGCTTCTCAACCTTTTTGACTCTAAGGCCACCACGGAATTCAACAATATTTAAAAGATCCCCTCCCTCTCACAAAAACTCAAAATTTCTACCCAATAAAATATTTCAGAGTTTGTTATTAACTGGAAAAATTGCTTATTTTAATACATTTTTTAATTATTAGTAATCCTGAGGCCCCTTTGGAAGTCTGCTAGGGCCCCCCTGTTGGGAACCACTGGTTTGTTGTAAATAGCTTACCAATGTGGGTCATTCTCTTATTAAAACTCATGGCTTCAGTTAAAATCTGAAAATGCACTTCCGCCCTCTAGTGACTACCCATCTGTCACATTCTTGTCTGTCCCTCTAGTCTTGTTTTCCCCGTTTTTGCCCAAAGGCGTTACTTTTCCCACGCTCTCTCATCATTGACTGTTTTTACCTGTTCCTCATTAGTTCATCCCCATCACCTGTTTTTACATTGTTATCTGTTCTGTCTAAGATCTAGTTCAAGCATTTGTCTGGTATTAAGTAACTGTGTTGGATTTTTGCCCTTGGTCCATGGATGGATGGATGTATGTTACTTGTTGGATTATTCTCTTTATTCCATAGAGATTTTTTGAGGATTTCCTTTTGTTCCTGTTTTGTTCCCGTGAATGTTATTCCCCTGTTGGATTACCCTGTTTTGGATTCACCTTTTTGTTCCTGTTACTTCCCTTTGAATATTAAACTTTTTGCACCTTTTATTTGTTTCCCTGAGACATTGTTCTTCCTCGCCAGTGACAGTCAGTTACACCATCTCAAAGGACGTAAATGAGATGCTTGGGCAGAGCATCCGTTAACTCTTTCCCTTAAATTGTCAGTCTTGCAGTAAAAAAAAACATGCTCACTAGGTGTTGGACAAATTAGTCTGAATTAATGCTCTGGCACGACATTTAAAGCTTGATGTCTTCTAGTCACGGGTCATGTGATTTTTTTTTTGACACTGTACCTTTAAGAAGACTGCTGACTGTTCCAAGGACCTGTGTGTTGGACGGATGTTATTGCCACCCGGTTCAGTGGGATTCTGTCACACTCCCGGCAATAATATATGTTATCTTTTCCTGCTTCTGCACGCATCTTTCACAATGTGTCCTGTTTTCGTCCGCAACATTCACAATTTGTTCTGAAGCTGCAAAAGCTTGTAGGTAAAGCCTTATATTATAGCCTATTTTTGTACTTGTTCCCGTTTAATAAAGCATGAAAGAAATAAAGATGCTTCTCATTTTGGCTGCTGTGTCACTGAGGTGCTGTGTATGGAAGTCCGAGTGTCTTACTGACCACTCCCTTCCAAGCTCTTATTTTTATTTTTTGACGTCATCCACCCGAAGAAAAATTATGGTTCGTTCAACCCCTAACGCCCACAATTTTTTTTTCTCATTCAAAATTCCATTTTCACTTATGCGTCAGAATTAAAAACTTCCGGTTCAGGGGGACTTTAAATTGTTTTTTTTTCATTTTTACTCGCACTGTACCTACATAATACTTGAATAAAATATCAGGAATAAAACAAAGTAAAACAAAAACTATCATAGAAATATATTTTGTTATTGATTATTTTCAGGTCTCCTGGTTTAAAAATACACCCAGGATACTTATACCAATATACCGTTACAGGATACAAAAGATGTTTTTGGGTCATTTTTTTCCCAAACATAAAAGGAGCGTTCTTGTGTATTGTGACACAAACGAATGCCAAGGTTTTTAATGGGTAATGAGCGGAGTTCAATTTTGCCACATTTAACATATATAACATACATATATATATATATGTACAGCATAAAGCTATGCGAGATTTAGATTTTAAAGGATTTCTTTTTTGTGTGTGTATTTGTCCTTTAAATAGTGTCAGCCCATGAGCAATTTGAACAAACCTAGACAAAATGACCCAATGACTGGTTCAATAACAGCCTCTTCAACTTGTTATCTTTTATACCCTTGCGCTTCCAAGCCAGATCCTTTCTCTGTTTTCCTTTGACTTCCAGTAAAGCCTTACGTTTGTGTGTCAACGCAGAAGTAACTTGGTACTGCTGTTTTTCAGTTCTGAACATACTGTGTCAAGCTAAAGACTTCCTCTGAACTATCAAAGTGATGATGGCATCTGTGTTTTTTGGAAGACTTGCGTCTGACAGCGTGGAGTCCTTTTCATATGTACCGGGAACAGATCAATACTATCGCTTTGACTTTAAGCAATACTGTATTCCCTGCCCTTCTCTGCTTTGCTTGTGTATTCTGATATCGATCTTTGATTCAGGGTGACCTCAGATTCAGACCCACACTTTTCTGCCTCCCTCGGACTTGTTCACTGGCTAAAATGACAATCAAAACAGCCCAAACTAAGCGGATTCTATATCCACTTTCAACAACCGTAAGCACATCTGCTCTGGAGAACAACATGATGCGCAGGGTGGGTTTTTGCTTGCGCTCCGGGCTCGACATTGAAGAGGTATATGTTGGCTGGAATTCCCATAGATTTACTGTCCTTTTAAAAGGGCATGTAATAGAAGCCAGTTTTAGTCCTTCGAGCAATTAATATTTAATGAACGGATCGTTTTATAGATACGGACTGCAAGGGGGGAGGTTTTGGGTTAACTGAGAGTTAAAGGGGGTCTCAATGTGATTCTATTTTTAGGGCATGTCTCATTGGGCAGCTATGGCAGAAGGAATCTGCAATGCCTGAATAACTCAGTCTGTTTGCGTCGCACTTCAAAGAACCCATCAGTAAGAGATGCCCGAGACTCATCACATAAAGACAGGTTTAGAAGTAAGACTCAAAAACATTTTAATGATAAGGGAGAAAACAACAATGAAGGGTGAAAAAGGGACAAGGATTTCCGGAAATTAGCTTTTCTTACCTCACTGTTTAGGAAGCAGTAAAACACCGACACAAAGAAGCCCTGCAAAGAGATTGAAAGAATGGGTCAAATTGAAGCATTGCTTTATCTTGTGACTTCATGTTGACTGAAACTAATATGATGATTAATGTGAATTTTAAGTGTTGTCTGAATGAAATCAAACTTATAAAAAGTCATTATTATGACACAGTAATTATGTCACCGGAACAATTTGAGCCCCGATATCAATCATAAATCTATCAATTTCATGTCAAGGTTATATTAACATAAGGCTGGGGCTGAATGTTAATATCTCATTTCTGTGTGACCTTCAAAAAGGAAATACAAGGCCTGTCTTCATTTCATCACTGAAGTCAATCCTAACAGATGTTACAAATGTATCACAGATTCCAATGTATAATGCTTTTTAAAAAGGTAAACCATCTTCTAGCCTTTTACTATAATTTGTCAAGATGCATCAACAAATATTCAAACAATAAAGTGGCAACAACATTAACAAACATTATGTGGCCAAAACGTAACTTCTGGCTGACCTCCTAAAAGAATCAACAACTGTGAATAGTTTTCATTTAATTTAATATAATTAATATGCAAGAAAATATTACTATAAATCAATATAAAATATATATTTTACAAAATGTAAAATATAATTTAAATCTAATAAATTGTTATATAACCAAACAAAGACAGGAAGTTAACTTGAGGTCATGTGTGTGCGTCTAGTGAAACAATCTATACAAATAGTTAAAACATTTGAAATTAATATTCTGTATTGGATTTGATCATTGTCTTTGTAAACATAACTACAGTATGAAAAAAACAATGATTTGTTATCCATAGTCCTGTGTTAGAAAGGGAATTGCGGGTGGTTAGTGAATCTTAACACGTAACACCGCATGCAATAGTTTCATGAAATCTCTCCTCAGCATGAGTTTAACATGTTTACATAATATGAGTACACCAGCATTCGGTTTTCCCCACAGATGAACGGGGTCATTCCCATGTGATGTGGAACAGCTGTGAGAGGAAGATGAATGCGAGGAAAACATAGATTCAACATGCGTGAGACCTCTGTGTCACGGCAGGAAGCAAATGGGGCAAAACCAGGGCAGTTAACCTTGCATGCTTTGGACACGGTTGATTTCTGTGAGAAATGTACTTTTAGGAAACAAACTGGGAATTTTCAAATCAACAACATTTAGCTGTGCATTTGGTTTGAGCCCATCTGTTTTTGTCATCCCCTTTAGAAGATAAGAAGAGATATCTGGGTTAAACGCAACTAAACAATCTGTTTGCCTACCTGAAAGGACTCTAAGAAGGAGTTGAAGTAGATGAAGACGACCTGTGAAATCTCATCTTCGCCAGGGTTAACAAAGAACAGCATATAGGTGATGCCCAGCAAAGGCAGAAGAACCAGTGTGGCCTTCACTGCTTTCCTGTGATGACCGAAGACAAGGAAAAATGATAACAAAATTAAATGATAAAAAGGGAAACTTGTAGCACAGAAATTAAATATACTGTATTAGAGAACAACATTTATGGAATCAAATGAGCTATACAATTATGTATTCTTAACTCTTATCTTCAAGAAATGACTTCTTTCAATGTTAAATGTGCTGAATTCTCATGATTGACATGTTCTTCTAGGTTTCGGAAAGTTTTTTTCGAACATGAAATTCCCTTACGTAACAACTTTTCTTAGTCCCTTATCGGACAATTCTCACGAAAAATGCACGCCCATGCATCAACCAGCGAGAGGGGAAGAAGGAGCATGCGTTCACATGAACCAGCTGGAGCAAGAGAGAGAGAGCACTGCGTTCGCGATGTTCAGCTGTGTTTGTTCACTGCATTTCGATGAGGATTGTTACATAAACGGTGGATATAACACTGGATTTGGAGATCGTTTGAAACTGATTGATGTAATAGTTCCAGCGCTAAAAGATGCCGGAGTCATATGTCTGTGTTTTGTTGGCAATAGGTGTGCACATTCTTTACTTCTGTTTTTTTGTGCTTTAAACTCATAACAGTTTATTTCTGAGGCAACATTTGAAATATTTTTCCTAGTTTATGTATAATAAACTAGGAAAATTAATTACCTAGATTGTTTTAACCTACTATTCAATCAAATAAAAAAAATCTGGATAATTTAACCCAACTGTTGGGTTTGTCTTTTTTGACCCAATGTTGGGTTTGAAAATAACCCAAAATGAGTTTCGAGACCAAAAAAGTATACTGTAGATATAAAGAAAAAACAATTAATAATTTGGAAATACATAGAAAGCATGTTGATAAGACTTACTATTAATGTTTTTTCACATGCATGAACAAATGAAATGTCGCGAACCATATCCTCCATATCATCTATAATGAAAATGACAGCATCTTATTTGAGATTGGCAAATTATTTTATTAAATTGGACACCATAAAGGAACTAATTGTAAGCAAAATATGATTAATTTGTAACCAAAGTGCTGTCTGAGTAATGTTACACAGAGTCACACTGTCAGTGGCCAAAACACAATGAGTTCAACAGTATGACATTGGGGAGAATTTAGTATAGGCAGTTTGCATTGCATTTGCCATGGGCCACTAACTGGCACTGTCAAAGACATTAATCATACTGTAAATAGAGTGAATTTGAACATTGTGTATGCGCACACAAAATTCTTTCTCTATCTTCATTACATCAATCATTTACCCACTCATTTTACTCGTCCCTTCTCTCTCTCTCTCTCTCTCTCTCTCTCTCTCTCTCTTTTACACACACACACACAAACATAACGCCTGCACACACAAAGGAAAATTACCAATAAGAATACCTGACGTTATGTCTCACCTGTACTGAATGGTCTCTGAAGTTGTGGAGGCCCTCAATTTAGTCATTAGTATCCTCACAATGTTGAAGAGAAAAATGAAGTTAATCTACAGGAAAAAAAACAAAAAACAATGTATCACGCGACGAATTCTCATTACAAAAGTGCACACATAAATCATAGACGACACATAAAGCCTCCTGTGACAGAACAAAATAAATATATAAGAAAAGTCTGTTCAGTTCCCCCCACACAGCAAATCTCATGAAACATTCATGTAATTACTGTGCTGTGACTCACCAGCAAAACCAAGATCATGGGACCCTGGTAAATATAGTCAGTGTAAACGCCAGCCCGCTTCCCAAACCAGCATCTGCAGAGAAACAATCAGATCTGAAATGAAACATGTCTTTGTTCGAGCATGTAAAAGACCCATTTCTATGGCTCCTTCTGGCTTGTCTCAGGTGAGCTGTTGTAATTTTGACCCCTTTTATTCCTTGTGTATTCATATAACACTCGTGTGAATAGATTTTGCAAGCAAACATGTATTTATTGTTTAGAGAAGCAAGTCTTGTTAACTGATTAAATCAGATGCACGGGGGGAAAAATCTAAAAGAAAACTTTTCTCAAAAGCAGCAAAGCGAGGAGGAGTTAGACGTATGCAGTCCCTGGGGCAGATGTGTACCAGTTCGCTTTTACAGTTTCAGTCGAGTTGAGAGTTTAATCTGACTTTGTTTCGACTGAATGTGTCAAATCCACACGAAGGGAGAGAGACGGAATGGCAAAATGGTGTCACCTGTGGAGCTCAAGCAAAACAGATGTACAGGTTCAGTCAAGTTAAAATACACCCAACCTCAAGTTTGGAAATGTGCATGTTTACTGCAGCACTGCACACATTTTACGTTTACCGCATTATCAAATGACAACCAAGCACATTACCAATATGGCCTACTAATGTAGCCTGGGTCAAATTTTCTTTAACCCGTGTCCATAGTTTTTCGAGGATGAGGGTATGTGATGTAACCTGTCCATATTGCTTAATGTTTCATTTTGCTGGTTACCACAAAGTGGCCAAACACTGTGGAGTAGTGCACACGGCTTTTAACATCGACAACAAAGGATATGCAAAGCATTTTCTCCTCACGTTTTGCTATCCACACACGAATAAACGTTTAGATGGACTTCATATTTGCATTCTCAAAAAATGTTGTATTGCTGGCGGCCTGTGAAGCAATATGAACAGACCAGCGACCCATTTCAGGGTCATGACCGGCAAGCTGTTACAACGGCTACCAGAGACTCTTTAATTAATGAATTTTCCTCTATATAGCAAAGCAAATCTTTTCACATTGCAACACTGTCCAGTCTTTAAATCTAACACTAACACTATCGTGATGAATGACTTTCAGATAAACACTCTCTATAATTGACTATTTAGGATGTTGAACGCAATGGAGCATACAGTAGTGTTTATACGCTTGCTGGATTCTGTATTGAGTTTATCAATACAGATGTGCAATTTCTTGAATACATAGCTCCAGTGTTTAATATACAGTATTTCACAGTGTTACATTAAAGATAGGTTTCTGATCAATCCCACTAAGAGGGACATTTTGGGAGCACCAGGTGTTATACAGCATTATACAATACAGACCCCAGACGTTTTGCTGTCTTCATGGTGGATCGATTTTTTAGAGAACAGAAGCAGTGGTGGATGACAGAGATAACTGGAGTAAATCTAACCTTTAATTGCTTTAACTGTGTGTAAAACACATGCAAAAGGGAAAAAGTTAAGGTGAAGACAATTGACAAACTTACTTTTCATTGTCATAGTAGAGTTTTCCCATGGCCCAGGCAACTATAATTGGAAATGGAATACCTGTAAAAAAAGAGAAAGCAGCAAATTCACACTTATTCCATTTACTTTGAATATCAAAGACATTACACAAACAGTTTAATTCATCCTAATAAAGTACTGCCTTAAGAATTTGGCTGTGACTCATTTGCAATACCGTTTACTTTTTTAATGAGAACAATTCACATAATCTTATTGCAACAGTTCAGAAGGAAACCTGATCCAATACTAGACCTCATCAGAGTAATAATCAACTGTAGAATTGGAAGCATAATACATCCAAACATTTTAAAATCACAAGATTTAGTTTTTGCATATGGGTTTCTGCAATATGCAAGAATAAAATCAGTTCACCAATACAATACGTACACCAGCCTATGCAGATGAACATCCACTTCCTGAGTTTGTCGGTGGAGTAGGTCAGTACGATGGCCGTGTGTAGATAACAGCCTTCTCCAAACATCCAGAAGAAGTTGGTCACGTGAAAATAATTATATGCCGCTGTTACCAGCCTGCACCAGATCTGAGAGAGACAAGATGAGAAGGATAGAAAATCCAGTTAGATATTTAGAAACGGCCCTCAATTTAGCCTGAGGAAATCACTATGCCACTTCTTGTTAGCTTTTGTTGTTTTAAAAACAGTTTTATTATAATAGCTTTAGGAAATGAAAGCTTTGGTATGCGTGTGTATATGTGTTAATCTTTTTGAATGATGCTGAGTTCAAATAACAAGCGGGGGGGGGGTAAAACCTGGCTTTTTCAAGGGAGCTGACATTACAGATGGGTTGAGAGGGACGGGAGTATGAAACAACCCTCTGAGATGGAGCAGATTCAGATGGAAGTATGATGAAAGCCAGAGGATTTTAGGTTCTTATGACAGGACCATCAGAAGTGTGATACCCCTCTTAGGACCCATTACAGATGGTCACAGTCAAGATTGAAGCTCTCCTAAAACAACTCATATTTCTCCAACCTAAACCGTGTAGATTTGGTATAAAATGTTGGATAGGATTTGATTCATTTTTGTATTGTATTTTTGAAATATATTTATATATATATATAGGATAGATAAGGAAGACGTGAGTATGAGGGCATGACCTGGGTCGGACATTTGTGTCATATGTGTCTTGAACCCTGACCACTAAGACACAGCTTTGACTCAGGATTTGATTAATTTTGCTTCAATTAATGTCATAGATATGTAAGATTAAACAAAATCATTTCACCAAAATGAAAATAATACGTAACACATACTGTCAGGGTCCAAAAGGCTTCAATTTAGCCTTTTTAAATAATAAGATGATAACGCGTGGGATCTACAAATTATCCCAGCATGACAAAAGCAAGGAAATCTGACATTTTATACAAAGAACTTAACATGGTCAGAATCAGAGATTTTGTTTGATTTGTGACATTGATTTATTTTAACTTTTTGCTTAACAAAAAAAAAGAGTCTCCATGACTGGCTCCATTGAAATAATATATATATTTTTTTTTTAAAATACAAAAATAAATCTAAAGATAAAGAAATGCAAAAAAGCAAAAATAAAACATTAAAATGAATTTACATGAAAATGTTAAAAAAGCAAAATTAATTTATACATATAATTAAATTTGTGTTTATACATGTATTTCTTTATATTTTCCACATTAATTAATTCATATAATTATTAATGTAGTTATTTTTTCATAAATAAATTGTATTTGTTTTCTATTTATTTAATTGTATGTATTTCCCCATTTATGTATTTATGTCTCACATTAATATATTTTCACATGTATATATTTTCAAATTTACGTTTCCATTTATTTACTTTGCCTTTCTTTTTATTGTTCAGACCGTATTTCATCCATAGGCTCTATCAGGATGTTTTCCCATAAGAAGATAAAGATCTGTCAATCTCAGCACTAGACTGAAAATTACATCTTGTGTTAACACTGGGGTCACACTTGAGTATTGCATTGCTGCAAACCACTGGTTTCACAATAAAGTCCTCTCACTCTTTTACAGTCCTTAAGAGAAAACAAAATCTAAATTTATTTCAGCATTGTGGGCTTGAGAAACTACCGTCGACTCATATTTTCCAGGCATTAATGGGCGAGCTAATAGTCCTTAGTCCATTACATATATTCTCTGGTAATTTTTTTGTTTCAACATGTGAAATAGAGGGATAAAAATTAAAAGCTCCCCGAGTCGTAAAGCCCTCCAGTTTACAGAAGTATTTCTGAAGCATTTTGCATGTCTCAATTTTACAACCCATTTCATTAACAGGCCTATGGTGTGACAAGAGTTAATAAGTGTGCAGAGATTATATTCATCTGTGCAAACTTTATAGCTAATTTTAAAGTTGTTTACCGAACAATGTCTTTCATCAAGTGCTGTATCGTAAATTCTTCACAAAGTGCCATTTTTCACAAAAAAGGTGTTACTTTGTGCTGTAAAAACTGGGAAAGAAAAGAGCATTGTCTAAATGAATTGTACATATAGCAAAATGAGGCAAACCTGTCAATATTTACTCACACTGGTGTTGTTTCAAACACATGACTTTCATCCACCGAACACAGAAGTGGAACTTCTTGAAAAGTCTTGGAACATTTTTTGTGAAATCCCATGTGAAACCCGTTTAATCCCATGTGAAACGTAAAATTCACGTGGTTTTTCTGAAAGTGAAAATCATGTTTTTGTGCTATATTCCAGATCTTCTGAATGCAGCTTCATCTGACAAAGAGAAATTTTACGGTTCAACCCTCCCAAAAAACTTCTGTCATCACCCTTATGTCTTTCAAAATTTATGACTTTCTCTGTGGAACACAAAAGAAGATATTTTGAGAAATTTCACAGAGATGTCTCAAAGTCATAGGGGTTAAGAATGACATGAGGATGAGTAAAATGGAGGAAGGAGTTTGAATTTTCGAGTGATATTCCCATTATTTTCATTTCATTCTTCTTGTAGTACAAAGTCCATAGCAGTCATTCTTTCACAACTCACTTTTTGAACCTTTCACCGTACAGCAAGCAAGAGAATTAGTTCAGAGCTGTTTCACAAAGACCTAAAGGAATGTTTAATTACCGCTTCACTTTAAAACACTCCTCAACGTTTTTTGCCTTTCTTGTAAAAATCCCTCTCCAGTGGTATGCCAACTCAGAGGTGAAACTAATGCACGACTACACAATATAAGCATAGAGAGCCAATTAATTTGTCCTTGCGTGAAACACTGATAAACAAATTGGTCAAATCTATGCTTTGGAAACAACAAAACATAAAGTATCAAGGTCGAACCTGGTTGAATCGAATTCTAATACCTTCGGAGACCCGTGCATGTCATTATTTCCAATACTGGATGTAAAATAAAGTGTTTACGGTTACAGAATGCTTGGGAATGACCCTTCGAGACTGGTATTGACATGACAGTAGCTGAATTAATTGCCCGGCTCAGATGAGTTGATAAAGGAAGCACAGAAGTCTGGATGGTGATTAATTTTCTGGAAGGCACGCTGGATGGTGACCAAACTGTTTGCATTCGCAGACACCCACATCTACAGCAGTGCTCGCTGGAGCTACAGTGGTTATGAAAGGCCAGAAATAAAACTCCAGGGGTCAGAGGTTTTCAATCCAATTAATAGAGGAAGATTAAAACCTGAGTGTGCGAACATGTGTGTGAAAAAGAAAGGGAACCAAAGAGAGTGTGAACAATAGATGGTTTGGACAATAGATAGGGCGTGTGGGTTTTGTGGAAAACTGCATAAAGTGCTCACTGTTTGTGTATTTTGAGAAATGGAATAGGCACAGACGTGTGTGTTGGGGTGCATTGGGCCGCACTCACCACGTTGCTCTCATGCACCTCGGGATTCATGGTGAGCTGCACCACAAACCAGGTGGCATTCCGCAGGATAAACGCCGTAATCAGGTTCCAGTGGATGATATTTCTCAGGCACCGGATACTCCTGAGAATAGAGGAGGAAAGAGAGATGGAGGAAGAAGAGCGAGGGGAAAAAAGATAGAAAGATGGAAGAATGAAAGGACCGTAGAGAAAAATGAAACGGTCAAAAAAAAAACATTTTACAAAAGAAAGTTTTTATCTGGGCTGTGAGTGTTTGTGCACATTTTTGAGTGTTTGTGTAGTGTGTGTTTTTTGGCTCTGCAGCATGATTTAACAACATCACGTTGTTTTATTGGCTGTACATCCATTGTGTCTTGACTTTTCTCTGCGTGCATTCCCATCCCAGCATGTTATGTTTATCTTCAGATGGCACACCAACTGGGTAAAGCATCTTTAAGTAATTCATATTTCACATTCAGCACTCATTTCATAAAAAACACATCAAGTTAGGAGCCTGGTTGAAAGTCTTAACACTTACATTCAAATGTATTTTTGAACCATCAATATTCATTTTACTCCGCACCCAAGCTTCCCTTGGTTATAATATGTTCAAGCCCCTGCAGCCACTTTTAACCCTGAAATGAACATAGTGCTTCAGAAACATGGCATTACTGCAGAATATTTATGTTTATGGTATGTTAAGGCTAAATTCTTGTGAGTATTGGTATGTAAGAACAACATTAAAACAGATTTCTCTAAAAGCTTCCATTTTCACTTGCAAATGTGTTGTTTTGTTGTACTCTTTCCTTGTCGTGCAGTGTGAATTTGTTATGACCTTTATTTTGCCTTAGTATTTTGTTTTGAGGATATGTGATCTACAAACCAACTTAAGCTGAGCATGCACAAAAGTCGCTTGCATTGCAAACACACCTCAGTAATAGTAACACACACATCCGGGGATCAAATTTTAGGAGCACAAATACCAGTAAAATGTATACCCTGAATAGCATTGGATATAAGAAGAGCACCCTTATTAGACTCCTTTTCTTCTTCTAGTTCTCTTTTGTTACGGTATAAATCACACTACTGCAACTGCAAGGTCAACTTGGCTGTGATATCAGCTTTAGGCAGGAGTCAGTATTTACGACTGACTTAAAACAAGCCCTTGCTGTCTATACCCAAGCTTTTTTCTTCATGAGATATGCAACAAAACTGGTCCCAGATCAGAAGAAAGAAGGAAGAACTCCACACAACTCAAAAAATCTATTTATGGATTCACAGCATGATGGAAGACCTTTTCATTTCCACATTTAATTTATCTTCTTTAGAAACCCATGAAGTCGCCTCAATGAACCCAGAAACCAATTCACATATCAAAAACACACATTCTTACATCAAGAACACATGATGAAATAAAAGCATGTAGTAAACCCGATTTAAAAGAATGAATAACGTTTTCACAAAAAGAAACTTGCACATGAGGCATGCACAAAAACACACGCAAATGTGCAAATTAGGTTTAGATCCTTCATCCTCACCGCAGAGATGTCAGAATATGGCGCAGTCATCTCCATAATGATCTCTAGCCCCATAATGATCTCGAAAGACACATTTACACTTCGGATGGAAAATAGCCTTTGCCAATCCTTACGCAAGATAAATGTAAAGTTATGCTAGATGAAACCTCGTGCTCTGGAAACTTTAAAGCGTTAAGGGTTATTAAGGGATGATGAACAGATTCTGGCACTGATTTTGCATCACTTATTCAACCCATGTCATCAATTTTATCGATTAGCTTCAATCGGACTGCCTGTTAGACATACACATAATGTTGCCATCACAGTTAATGCCCCTAAGATAAGATTAATACCCAAATCTCTCTCTCTCTCTGTGTTTGAGCTTCTCCAATTAACCTAAACAGTTCAAAACAAGAGAATGTAAAATAGAGGGAGATGTTGAATTGACATCAAGAAATCAACATGTCATTTTCAGGACTCGGTCGCCAAACAATTATCTTTTCTGTTTGATGTTGCTTCAGGGACTAAAATAAATATCTCATAACACACACACGCGTGCACGCACGCACATACACACACATGTACAGACAAGACAAACAAAAAAACACAACCTAACCTGCCAATAGACTTTCACATCAAGTCATTTGAATGAATCTACATTTTGTAAAAATAAGAAGACCGTCACACACTATCAGCTATCCTCCTAACTTTTTAAGCTAAATATGAATATATTTTACAACAAATGATATCTTTGCAAATACAAAACTTCTTGCCATACATTCAGAAAACATTCATGAGACTTCAGGCAAACTTGCACAAACACATTCTGCATTTATCTCAGCAGGAAGATGAAAGTCTGTGGAAATTCATTTAGTACAAACGTGGGACGCAGGGCAACAATTTATGACATTACACGGCACAAAGCGTGCCTTTGTTTTACTGCCTACGCTTTAATCACGGAAAACAAAAAGCGAGCAAAGTTCCTGTCACGTTATTTGTCTTTTTGAATTTGTTTATAATGCAGTATGCATTTATATGCTTGACTTAAAGACAGGTCCAAACAGAACCTGCAACAGAAACTCAATATAATATACATGACTAGTGTATGTCTTCAGAGGTGCAGAAAGACCTTACATAATGAAGCAATCTTTTTTACCTTAGAATGAGCTATCTGTATACACCTGGGGACCACTTACATGGAAGTCACCATGTTGTTTCTACAGTAGCCCTAAACAGACAAACTGCTTTACGGAGCGCGTTTCGTAAAACGTTATCTCCTTCGGTAAAGAAGTGAAAAAGTGACGATATCTTTGTTCTGTGTCAGCAACCGTAGTGCTTTGAAAGGGAGAGCTGGAGTGAGCTGCGGTTGCAATTTGCAACCTCACCACTAGATGCCGCTAAATTTCATCCACTGGACCTTTAAAACAGCCACAAAATAATCCTCCTTTGGCCTCTAAAATAAAAACGTAAGCAGGTATAATTGTTTTAAATTGAGATTCTTTCAACTAATAATACTTTTCTGACCGAATAGTCCCATGGCTCCTGAATAATACGTCCTGTACCAGCAGAGCAACTGCCATGTACATGAATAAAGAAGATTTTTTCTGGATCCATAGACCTCCCTGAGACACACTCTCATTCAGCTCATTTCAACATATCAAAGACATTAGAGGTCTGACTTCACAGAGTAGCTACATCAGAGATCTAAGACGGGATAAAGATTAAAAGCATGCTTCTTGTAAAAGTCTTTCTCAAACAAGTCACCATTCCTTATTCAGATCACATCCTCTAACATCTCAGCTAGAAGGGTGTGCATATTGAATGGCCCGACAAATTCTTGTTATAAGACAGCGAGAATACGGTAGTAAAATTGTGTTATGTTTTAAAACATAAATAAACACCTGCCTATCAAAAGTATCTGCAATCAACAGTAGTAAGCGGGCATCTGACATCAGGATGGATAGATGGATCGTATGATGATGTAATTTTCCTAGTGACAGATGGGAGGGCATGGTGTTGTCTGAATGGTAATCGCCAGCTTCAGATTTGTGAAGTCTGAGACGGAGATGAGAGTTGACGTATAGACTCAAGCTACACCCTGTTGGTTATTAATGGCGCCGTTGGGTTATAATTGAGTATTAGAGGTTATTTCACATAGAGCCGATCGCTCAATGCGTCTCATTTCGTATCTTCTCCATGCAATCCGATTATTAAGCAAAAACCAGACCTCCCCCTCGCATGTCATTAAAAATCCATCCATAGCTTCTGAAACAATTGCATTCTGATAGTTAGTAGCACTGAATCTCATTTCCCTATCTGTAGAACAGAAAATGTGAATTTCTAGTGCCCTTCGTTCTATATAAAGAAAGTGAATGGGGACTGGACCTTTCAGGGATTTTGTGTTTGAACTATTCCTTTAAATCCCCAACTGAATTAATTGATAAGCGCTGGGTAGCAACTTAAAGTACAGTTACTAGTGTGATGGATGAATGCCGACACACAATGAGCTGTTGAAGATGACTTTTATCTAGAGGAAGGACAGCTGTAAGGCCAGAGCTGCCCTTGTACAAAAACACAAGCTCTGGGCTGTTAGCATCCAAGTATCTGACGCTTGTGCTGTTCCCTGACCTCGTTCACACAACCCGCTGAGCAGCTGAATCTGACGTTACTTTCTCATTAGTTACGGATGGTACATTCGCAAGCGCACACACACAGATGTGCGCTCACAAACTGCGCACACACACACACACTAAATGTCAGTGTAAATAAGCTCTGGCACGTTTGATTGCAGATCTTGGTTTGTGTGGCTGTGTGTGTCTGTATATTGTTAAGATGTTTTTAATGAAGTTCTGTTAACACAATGCATTGCTTGAGATGCCTCTGTGTATCCAGTACATTGCGCGTTTATATGCACAGATCTCATTAAATTTACCCTATGGATGTTTTTCCTTTAAAGCCAGTTTGAAACACATCAGAGGATAAATAATGAGTGCATTTTTGTGCTTAGAATCCATACAGTACATTTAACTCAGAAAGAAAATGTTTGAGCTGTTGGTCTTTAAGCATTATTTGCATTTGTTGAAGGAATACTTCAAGTAAAAATAAAAATGTTGTCATCATTTACTCACCATCATGTATGTGACCTGTATTTTACCCTTTCTTCTGTGTAACACAAAAGAAGATATTTTGACGAATGTCTGAATTGTTTTATGTCCATATAATCAATGAGGGGAAATGTTGTTTGGTTACTAACGTTCTTTAAAATATCTTCCTTTGTTTACTGCAGAAGAAAGAAAGTCAAACTGGTTCAGAATGACATGAATGTAAACAAATGTTTGACTATCCATTTAAGAGAGTTCACCCAAAAATGACTTTGTTCACCCTCATACAGTCCCATATAAAAGCTGTAAGCTGTTTATTTTCTTTTTTAGACTGTGTAATAATTTAAACTAATAATTAATAATCTACAAATGAATAAATTCAATCACAGAATTTAAAAGAATCATGTTTTGGGGTGAACTTGTACGCGATTTCATTTGTTTGGTATATGATCATATCATCTGTGTCTGCGCTCCATTCAGACTATCTCACCAAAGCTCAATGACATTTTGAGCGAGTGGATCTTACCTTCCAATGACCTCCTCCAGTAAATGTGACACATAGATCAAGTCTACTGTGACTCTCCTGCAATGCGATGTGACTGACCCTGAATCTCTATCTCTCTCTCACCCTTCCCCCATATGCTCCAAACCAGATTCCAACTCCCAGTATTATTTAAAGGGGAAGTCTGTATTATCTGAATAGCAAGCTTCACCAGACGGATACAAAAGTTGGGTTCTCAAGTGCAAAAAAAATGTTACTACGTTTGACCAGTCAGGAAGCATCGATATCACCCAGAGCCAGTGTTACACACACATTACAAGAGAATAAACCAGCAAATGTGTTCTCTGTGTATGGGTGAAAGCAGTTTCACATGAAATGTATGACATCTTAACATTTTCTTGAATATGGCTCCTTCATAACAAAAAAACACAGACATAACAAAGAAGGCAATAGATGTGTCAGGTACCGGGTGTGATCACCTGCTTGTTTTGTTCGTTTCGTCTCTGTGTAGTGGTTTTGTCGAGCACATGGGGTTGTTTTGACAGCTCACCATGTGCTCGGAGTACACGTGTGTGTGCCCGGCCCTCATTGCGTGTGTGTGCCCCGCCCTCATTGCGTGTGTATGCCCCGCGAGTTCAAGAAATGTCCACATAAGTTGAGTTAGATTGTGGCCTTGTGGTAAAATCGCCTGCTTACCATTAAGATCTCATTGCCTGATTTAAGTTTGAATCCCACCCGGAGCAGCTTGATTATTAAGAACCAATTTACTGGCAACACTGACACTGCGTGCAGTGTTTGACTTCTTTCAGCTAAGTCCATCCATCCATTTTCTACCGCTTATCCGAACTACCTCGGGTCACGGGGAGCCTGCGCCTATCTCAGGAGTCATCGGGCATCAAGGCAGGATACACCCTGGATGGAGTGCCAACCCATCGCAGGGCACACACACTCACACATTCACTCACGCTCTTTCAGCTAAGTGAACTGCAAAAAGTGTTTCCTGGCACTGTGACTAGGTCATGCCATTATATTTAAGAAAATCCAAAACAGTACAATAAACTTATTTTTGTGTACCTATAGCATTTCTTCTGCAGAGCTTTACAAAATGTAAAAAAAACGTTCTTGTCCTTTATCTAAATAATAATAATCAAATATACAGTACGTTTTATGAGCTCTAATTTTCAACTACATCCATAATTTTTGAGAAAGTTGTATTTGATTGTCAGCATTACTTTCAAACAATGATAACATAATTAGAAACATTTTTATTACAAATATTTTTTTGTTATTCATTTACTTCCTATTTTGTTAATCACAATTCATGTTAAATTAAAATAAGTATGATATATATATAATATAAAAAAGTAAATTTTCTGAGATTTGTATTTATTTCTTATTTATTTTGTATAGTAGTGGCGCAAACTTGCCTAGGGCACCAACAGAGGCTGGGCCGGTCCTGGTTTCCGTTCTCGCTGTCTTCTTTCTCTCTATTTAAGCTCCTGTGTTTTTCTGTCCCGTGCCAGACCGTTTGCTTTTCTAACCACCCTGACCGCTTGTGTCTTGTCTTAATTCGGTTTGGATTACTAACTCATGTCTTGTTCAGGCACCAGAGCTGATAGCACCCTGCAGGTTTTCTGCTGTACCCGTTGATTGCTGCCCTGGTGACCAAGGCTCTCGTTCTCGCCTCTAGTGTGGAGTATTTCATTGCCCCGGATTGGGTCTCCAGGTCTCTCTGCCGTCATCATCTCACCTCGGGGACACAAGCTCCGGCAGCAACTCTCCACCCTCGTCGCTGCAGCCTCCCTTCCAGCTGTGGGAAATTTCTTCTCGTCCCAAGTGTATTCTCTCTCCCTACGGGTTTGTCTGGTCCGAGTAACATTCATCTCTCCCTGCGGGGTTTACATCTCTCATGAACTATCTCTCTCGCTTAGCTAGTCTTCATTCCCCCCCAGCGGCTGCCTCTGTTCCTCCGGGCCACTCCTCTCGCCTCTCCCCGGCCGAGGGCTCGAGCCTTTCGTCCCGGTCCCTCCAGGCTTGGTGATAGACCCTGTTTGTGACTCTTGGTACTGTGTTCGTCTCTCCCTGTGTGCTGCAAAAATACCTCTCATTGTACCCTACATCTGATTCCTGAGTTTTTCGTCACAAGTTGACATACAGTAAGGATACAAAGTTACAAAATTTAGGTCACATCTCAGGATGAAAAGTATTTGACTTAACACTGAAGTCGCTGATTATGATATAACCTACCAAGATTACAAAGTCTGCAAAATAGAACACAGTGTGAGACAATGTGAAACTCCAGAGGAGAACACGTGTGAGGTTAGATTTTATCACCTCAGGAGAAAAATCTGACGTTAGCATTTGTTTCTAATTTCATGTCCTGCCTTTGTAGGGGTAAGTGCTGTCATATTAAATGTTGATAAAGATCCCAGAAATCTTTTAAACTGATTATTACCAGAGAGTCCTAATAGCTTCGCAAAAAATCATTATCATTCCTTTGTCATATTAATTTAAAGGTATTTCATGAATTGCACAAAAAATCCACTCCTTAAACTAGTCTATTATGTCTCGATATAATACTAAATTTTAAATTGCAGATCTCTAGTTTCCAGGGACAATTCAACAATAGCTCCTTTCAGACCAGTACAACCCCTACTGAAAATAATTTCTATTGCCTGCCGTACCTGAATGTATGAAAGCTCTTGGAAGAAGAGAATAGCAATCCACACTTATATTACACATAGCCCAAGAGTGGCATTTTTTGCCAACCATCACCATGGCATATGAGGGTGGAGGGAGGCGGAACAGGCTGGCAGTACTGGTGACAAGTGGACATAAGTTCTCTCCAGTGGAAACCTGGAAATGAGCCTACTGCAGCGCTTATGAAACCAGCGCGGATCAGAAAGAGCCCTATTCACACTGTATAATAATGAATGAAACAATTTTTATAGAAGCTTATCTGAACTAAGCTGGAATTTAATAAGGATAATGTTTATCCTGAGCAGGCATGGACGATATTACAAAAATACTACTGCCATCGCTGTAGTAATAACACACCAATTGGTCAACTAACACATCCATATACGGTGTAAGTCTGGCAATTTATATCATGTTAAAAAATATTTACCATGGGATAAACCGTATACACCCTATGGACGGTTTCATTTTAACAACGTAAACAAATATTACTGTGAATGCACCAACAACAGAGTGCCTATAGATTATTTCTGATAACAATCAAAAGAAACCGAGAAGAACGGTAACTTGGCTAAACTTGTTTCTCCAATGTTTTGAATTTAGACTGCGATACCAAGCTCAACCACTAGATGTCAATGTACAATACGGTTTGTTTAAATGCGTCAAAACTACTCAACAAAATGTTTATTTAATAAAATGAACAGAAAACAAAGTTCAACAAATCGTTCGATTCAATACCATTATTATACAGTAAAATAATCATGTTCATTTGTGTTAACATAAATTAAATGAAATATAAATAGTTATATTATTAGACATAGCCAAACAGATGTCACAAGGGGACGAACAGAGATGCAAAAGGTATAATCCATAGGGTTTTATGAAAACAAACACTGGAACAGGGGAGACAAACCAGGTTGACAATACAATAACCGACAAGGAACTGAGGAACACACAGGGCTTAAATACATAGGGAAACAGTCGGGGAAAACAGAATCAGGTGTGGGACTAATAAACAATGACGAGGGAATGGTGAAAAAAAAGAACAAGGCAAAACACATGGGGAACACAGGCAGGGGACAGGCTGGAGTGTTACAGTACTGGACGGGACCGGCTGGAGGGCCTCTGGAAGGCCGTACGGGACCGACTCGATGGCGGCTGGAATGCCAGACGGGACCGGCTCAGCGAGTAGGTCCCCTTTGACCCGTCGCCGGTTTCTACGGCGATGAGGGGTTTCTGTGAGTTGTGGAGCTGATATGGAGTGAGTTGGAGCTGACCCTCCATTCTCCACCGGTTCTGGATGACGACCACTCAAGTCCTCCTCGGCACCCCCAACACAGAAATCAGAGACTCCCACATGGAGGACCTGATTAATAAAGTCCTCCAGTGAAGACTCCTCTGCGAAGGGGACCACAAGGAGGGCGAGCAGGTCATCATCCAGACCAGTCCAAAAGAGATGGTTTAAAAAGGATCGCTCAAACTCACCCGATAACTCAACTCCAGAAACTCCTCCATATAGCTCTCCAGAGACCGACCATCCTGCCTCAGGACCTTGAGGATGGCCTCTGGAGAGAAGCCATAGCTATCCATATTTTAGAAAGGTTGGTTATTCTGTCACGCATTCAATGAAACAATCTATTTACTCTTCACAAGACCATAGAAGAACCATTTTTGGTTCGACAAAGAACCATTCAGTCAAAAGTTCATCAAAGATAATTTTTTACCTCATTTTGCATCATTGAGTTTGCCATCTGACAACAAACAGGCTTTAGAGGATGAACCATAAAGCTTTGTTGGATATCTAAGGTGCTTGGCAGCTGTCTGGCAGTGCGGATGTTGGTGGCAGGACAGGAATGAGTCAGTGCCCAGAGGCTTGTGTTTCCGTTGAAAGGCCAGCCAGGTTGGCAGGAGAAGGTCTGGTCATTACACCACTGAAGCTGCACTACAGAGATTGTAGCCTCATTCCACACACCACATCCCAGTTTCATCTACAAGTCCATTATAAAAGACTTCACAACTGTTGGACTGGAGCGCAAAAACATAGAATGCTAAAGTTTCAGAATACTGTATGTCTAAAGTTACACTCTCATAAACGGTGAACATTTTTGGTTCCCAAAGAATCATTCAGTTAAAGTTTCTTAAGTAGAATTATAAAGGGCGCCTTTTCACTAGAAGGGTCCTTAATGGAGCCTTACAGCAAAAAATGGGTTCTTCTATGTATTCTATTCTACTTTTTGCAACAAGTATGCAAACAAATAACCAACTAATACTTTCTTTGATAAATTGTATAAAGAAGGTTTTTGAAAAGATGCCTTTAAATAAAAAAGGCAACAAGAGCCCAGCATCAATGAAAACTTTATAACTGTTTGGTTTTATTCTTAAATTAAAAATATATATATAAGAAAGTGTACAAGTTATCCTACAATTCTGATTTGTATTGCATATTACACAAACACACACCAAAAACAAGCACAAGCGCCCATACACGGGCACATCTCAATCACTGGATGATTTTGTACAAACTGCATATTCTACCCATAACCTTCAACCTACTCCTAGGAAATTTTCTACATTTCTCAAATAAACATTAAGTTTAAGGATTTAATACCTGCTGTACCCATGGGGACCAAAAATATGTCCCCACAAGGTACAAAATGACTGGAATTACTATCTTTGTGGGGACGTTTACCAGGACATACACACACTTCTTCAACCAGAGCCAAGAAAAATAACTTGTGCTTTTGAAAAAGCTCTTGCATCCACTTCTCAATCTTAGCGTGGGTCCATTACTGTTCCAATGCCTGCACACAATTGCACACATTTCACTTATTAGCATTCCCATTGCCTGTGCCAATGGAAGTGTGTATCACAGCTGTCTATTCAAGACCTCCCCCTCATCATTTACTTTTGTATTGATCACTGCACTGGCTTCTTTCCCCTAAAAGATTCCCTTTGTGAATATGTAAGCCCCTGCCTGGGCCATTTGCCATGAGTTTGGCTGCACAATCTGATCCTCCAGCTAGTACGGAAAGGGGTCACAGGCGAAGTCACTGAGAGTTGCATTTTCAGGCTAAAAACATGGTAACGATAATCAAAACCTGCAGGGAGCTAAAGCAGTATGCTTAGGGCAGTTTAGGGTCCCTCGCTCCACAGGGGCCGACATTAACGAACCGGGTTGAATTTATGCAGAGCCCGTGGCACCAGAGATATGGACCTCCTGGAGCGTCTTCAGGCCAAAATTGTGTGCAGATGTACTGGTAACATCCCCTGCTGGGGACCAGGATGAGCGACCTGTCTGTCCAAGCATACGGTACTGCGGGGGTGCTGGCGGAGAGCCACCAACTCATACAGTGACCATGTGCTCTGAGGTCTGCTGACTCCATCACCCTGCTGAACTCATTGCGTAAGCACGGATAAAAATAGAAAAACTGAGGTCCTCCTTATCTTGTGCCACTTGAGTTGCAGGACACGTTTAGTGGGGTATGTTTAACGAGAAGTGTTTGGTTAGTTACTCACCAAAAAAAAAACCAATGCACTGGAGATCCTTCCTACATTCTTCAAAATATCTTTGTTTGTGGTATAAAGCAAGTTTCAATGGTGGCGAAGTACAGGTAGCATTCTTTCACATATCTTTGTCTTTGGAAAAACTGATGGGGATTCAATTTTGGTGAACTATCCCTTAACCTCCACTTTTGGGGTTCTCTTGCTTTGTATTTTAAGGGAACGACTCAAAAAAGCTATGTCTTCATTATACAAAAATGAAAACAAAAGTGAGATATAACTTTGAATTACAAATAATAATAACCCCCACCAAAAGGCCTTCTCGCATCCCATGACACATCCCACTCTGAATTTTTCTGATTTCTCCCTGTTACTTCATCACTCCCATGTGAAAATAAGGTGATATCTTTATAGGTCTGATTACATAAGCATCTAAAAAGCAACCCAAAGCTATTTAAAAGGTTAAAGCCATATTAACAATGTGTTATATTCCTAAATTCGAGTGTGTTTTTGCCTGAGGTGATCTACTGAACAAATTCGATGCAATTTCAGTTAGAGTATTGCAAAGTGTTAAGTGTTCTTGGATGTGTCTCGTTTTTTGAATGAAAGCTCTGAATGTTTGTAAGAATGAGGCACTACCCAATTTAGATAAACACACTTAATCAAAGCCACATTATTGTGGAAATTTCAAAAAAGAAAATGATATGCGCTAGTTTCCCAGGATCACAATTTTTCAAAAGTTACTTTTATAGATAAAAACTTGCCTTGTGGGGTGGATTATGCAAGCAGCCTTGATTTTCAACTTGATGCAGATGCTCGTATACATAAAAATGATGTGCAGTTTACTGCTGCCTGTCTCTGCCCTAAAGGAACACGTTAGGAGTCACTGAGTTTCGGGCATTTGTCAAGAAACAGGATAAGAGACAGCAATGTCAACAGGGGGCTGTTTCTTTTATCTTGACCTGGTGAGCCCCTCTATAGTACCACTCGCTATAGCTTTGGTTTTTTTTTCACACTTTGATGTCTGTGAAAGCCAGTGAGCAACATCTTTTTACCCAGCACCACTGATTCTCTGAATGACTGAAGATGTGGATAAAACTCCTGTCAGTAGAGTGCTGTGAGGACTTTATTGACTAAGCGTGAAATCACATTGAAGGTTATTCTGTTTTTTATATCAGGAAGAGTATAAACTATATTCACACTGACCTGCCACTGTAAGAATTTTTTATTGACACTTACAGAAAAAGTTTTCTGAATCTTAAAGCAAACAGAGATCTCATGTTAGTTTATCATATGTTCACACACTGTGTCTAGTCTAATATTAAACTATGATTGCAAAATTAAAATAAACATTTATTTTACAATAGCAGTTTTTTTGTACTTTGTCTTTGTGGTCATTTTCATTTTTTTCATTTTAAGTAAGCAGTGCATGGAAAAATAAATATAGTCTAGTTCTGAAACCTGAAAGAAATATTTTACCACACTTTAAAAAAGCATTTTGAAAAACTCAGGTACATTTATTAAGTATTAAGTATTTTTATGTTTTTACTTTTTTTTAGTAAAAAGTACTATAGTACTATATAATTTAGTAAAAAATACTTTACTAAATTATATAGCATATAATATACTTTTTACTCCACTACATTTCATAAAAATAAAAATGTACATGGTCTTTTTACTTAAAAACCTTTATATTCATATAACATTATATTCACTGAAGAAAAACTAATTTTGAGTACAATTACACGAGTAAACGTAAGTACTATGATTTTTATGCACTTTTTAATAAACAAATTGACATCTATTTATTAAATGTATTTGAGTTAAAATTATGATATATCCTTTATATTGAATGAAGTAAATAAAATAAAAATAAAGTAAGGATACTTGATCCTTAAGACAAAAAATTTCTAAAGCATTTTACACATCTAGTGAAAATTATGTTTGACCCAACCATATAGGTTAATTTATATCCCAACATTTGGGTTTGTCCCTTTTTGACCCAACCATGTGTTTTAAAAAAACAACAATTTTAAGAGCCAGGGGTCTCCTAGACACGTTTTCAAAACCTGGAATTCTTGACGCTGGAAATGAACCCTTCAAAACATTAATTTGCGGAGAAATTAATCTCCTAGTCCTACTATCCTGACATAAATATAGCCGAAGGGTCCGAGTGCTCTCAGTGTGTACCCTAAACATCTGCTCAATAGTTATTTCATTACACTGTTACCATGCTACAAAAACAGCTCCAGCCCAACTAACTTTATGACCTCTCGCTTTATTACTCACAGTCTCAGTTCATCCATGACGCACTCTAGAATATTAGCCGGGCAGACAGAGACAGAGGTTAATCAGCAGGACAACACTGTTTTAAAAGGCTGTGTGAAAAAAAAACAAGTCAGATGATTTCTAGAGTGATTTCAATCGCAAATCCAGGAAAAGATGCCAGAACCGGATTAATCAAAACAGATTAAATCTGAGATAATCTAGTCGAAAGAATGCTAAAGGCTGGTTATATAATCTGCTCTGTCTACACAATTTGTGGACCAGACACCATAGCGTGTGTATGGAACACTTTGATATACTGTATCTGACGTCCGGTTTATTAAAGGAATAGTTCACCAAAATATGAAGATTCAATAACGTCAAATCTCATTGGTTCTTCGAGTGTCTCTTAACAAAACATGTAAAAGACAATATGTCATAGGAGATGAAGGAACCAATGAGCTTTGATGTTATTGGCATACTTGCATATGAGATTTTTTTGTCAATTTAATAGAAAATATTTGTGTTCAATTGTAGAATTGAAATCACATCTGGCATGTGCTTTTATCCAATACAATAATCCTATACAGAGTATGTGCAATCCCTGGGATCGAACCCATGACCTGGCGTTGCTAGGGCCATGCACTAACCATTGAAAAAAACCATTTCAGTGCGCTATTACTTTAATTGTTGGTGTGTGTATGGGGGAAAAGATTGGTTGGAAATAAATAGTCTATTGACGTATTACCCTTTCATTTAATGTTGTTATTATTACTAAAAAATATATTATATTTAAAAGTAGTGCTGTCAAACTTAATCGCATCCAGAATAAATGTTTGTGTTCACATATATATGACTTTCCACTGTCCAATTTTGTATTTATAAAAACATTTATACATACATGAATATATTTAGGAAATATTTATGTGTTCATTTATATTTACCAATCATTTCAATATAAAAGTGTGTGCATATATTTTTATATTTTTCTCAAATATCTTCTTCCATCATAAAAAAATATCGAACTGGGTTCGATTTTCTGCGTTTTTCGCATCCGTAGCAAGCATTTTGAGAGACGTTTGGACAATTCAGAAACACCATACAAACGAGCGCCAAATGCGAAAATTTCGGACCCTATGTGCAAAGACCTTAAGACATGAACATCTTATCAATAAACAAACCCTTTACTTTGTCTGAGCACCATTTAATGGCAACCAGACAATAAAGACCTTCAGTTCCAACCCCTAAACTTTGGAACAGCAAGACATACGCTCATGTCCTTGGATGCTGTGCTGAGGTGTGTTAATTTCTACGCCATCACTCTAAAATCTCATTGCCGTGGGCCAGTCTGCTGACCCGTAGCTTATCGATTTCTCAGGTGAAGTGACAACTGAGAGATAATCTGAACAGGTTGTCCTTGGACCCCAGAAACCTGAGATCAAGAAGGCCCGTAACCAAAACGTCACGCGTGATCACGAAGCACACTCAATCCTTCAGACCTGATGTAAAGTTTCTGTCAGCAGCTAGAAATACAACTGAGGTACTGATGAGACGTGACAGGAGGACAAGGACCATGTCTCATTTGGTTAAACTGACAAAAAGTTGATCAAAGCAAAGGACATTGGGCATGACAATGGACTTGACCAGAAAAGAAAGCATTGATGAGGAATCAGGATATTTTACTCTATATATTTGTGCTTTAAAACATCGCCTGTTTCAGCAGTTCAAAAATGACTCTCTTTACCCTTTAATTGAAGTGTAACTGAATACTCAAGTCTCCTGAGATGTAAAAAAGCAAGCTCAAAGCAATTAAAATATTCCCAGAGTTTGGAGAAGGGCTAAAACAGTGCACTTTATATTCCTGAGGTGCCCTCCTCATCCGCTTTAAAACCCAGCGGAGCAGCCCGTACATAAATCTGTCTCATACTGTACACGTCCAGTGGTGTGGCTAATGCACACGTCGCTCAATTCCACACGATCTGCACTTCAAAAGTCCTCATGGCGGAGGTTCTCACTCACCTGAGTCTCATGAAGAGGATGAAGGCGACCAGCAGGGCTCCCAGTGATATACAATGTCCCAAGTAGTTTATGATGACTGCAATGTGGTAATGCAGCTTGCTCCTTTTCTGAAAGATCACAGACAGACACACAGAGAAACACATTAGAAAAATGACAAACTTCCTGCAGATATGTGGCATCTAAATCTCAACATGGAAGAAACGCTAAAAGCTTTTCGGGGCATTAAAGGAACAGACTTCAACTTCTACAAAGACTACAAAGTCCACTTCCACACTGTTTTTTTGCATCACATTTTTTTACTTTTTCTACATTATGTTCTCACCCACATAATGTTCCATATCTGTATACTGTTATTACTGTCATCCGTGTAATCTTCACAAAGCCATTTTCTATAGAATGATAGTTCATAATAACCGTATCTGTCAACAATGGATGAAATGTTTTTTTGTCGCAAGTTTGTTCCATTGATCACAATGAACTATTATTGCACAAAAACGCTGCTTAAAATAGAAAGATAAATAAACATACAGTTTTACAACAACATGAGAATCGAATAAATAATGATGACGTTTTCCTTTTTGGCTGTACTGTTCCTTTAAGACATTTAAAGAAATAAACAAATATTTCCTTCAGTTTTTGACCCACGAGAACGATACAGCTTGGAAGTACAGTATTTAAGAATTATCTGACAGGGTCAAGACCACTGGAAAAAATTGCTGTTTAATTTGGCAGGCATCTATTTTTCATTTAAACAGATTCGGAACAACTTGTAAATGAAGAAAGAATTTTCATGTTTGGGTGACCGGTCCCTTTAAACTACATCTGATGAACAACCTTGCAGTATTCATTCAGATTTTGATGAATGACATAATCCTGCATTGATAATGATAATGTTTTGCATTTAAAAAAATGATTGCAATATCTTGGTTAATATGATTTCTCAGTTTACCACTGATTGAATTGGCTACCTTTAACAACAGCTGCCAATCGTCTTGATTATTACTCAACCGAGGAGATTTGGATCAGATGTGTGTGTCTCGAGCAGCATTAGAAATAAAACATGCAATAAACAATTTAAAATCCCACTGCAGCCAACACACAGACTGACCCTGAAAGCATAGCAAACTAACAAAGTCTTCTCCGTAAGCATAAACCCTGAACGAGAAGATCATTTTACATGACTCTGTCTGAGACTAATGCTAATAGCAGCCGCGCTAATATCCAACCAGCAACTGTTGCTAGTTTTGAATGATATGAGGGGAAATCATGATGTTCAATTTTGGATTAACTATCCAAACTATATTAAATAAAATCTGAAATATGACTTTGAAACAATATCATTGCATTTTTTATCAATGTTAATGAAAATTTGTATGTTATAGTATGTAAATTAATTTGAGATCATTTCAGTATAATCTGCCGTCAGCAGTCATGTTAGATTAAGGGGTGGGGATAGGGGCGGGGCTTTATTCTTGCTTTTTTGTATACTACATATACAACATTGTTCCCCATGGACCCTACGTGCGCCGGATTTAACTGAGCTGGCGATCGTGCATGGAGTCTATTGTTGTTTTTGTACAACTTACATCATATAAATTTATACTAATTCACCACTTTGGAAAAGAGTTACATTTTCCCATGAGATGAGGTGGGAGTTTTTAAAGTTTTTAATGTGTTTAAATGTCTTTCCATATTTTCGTCTTGAGAAATAAAAACTCAAGTGTTTCAGCATAGTCAACTAAACTTAGTTTTTCTGTGATTATCCAATTGATTAGTCCGACGTATTTGACAAAGTTAAAATTTTGCAGATAAGAAAAGTAATAATATGAGTTGGGATTTCTTACAGCGTAGAAGAGATCTTAACAATGTCTTAAACCTACCTCAGATTTGCAAGACTGCTATCAATAATGGATATGAATTATGAGTTTCTCCCAAATGGCAAGTTTACATTCCATGCAGCATATGTTGATCACGTAACACATAGTGTGCGTATGTGTGAGCATATAGGCGTCATGTGCTAGGCATCATGGGTCCAGGACCTTTTCTTTTCTTGCTCCTAACTGTGTCCTCCCGGTGCACAAATATGCCGCTGATTTCCTGTGGTCCTCACAGGCCTATGAAGCAAAGCCCCCACTGCTCAGAGCCACTAGAGCACAGAAACCATGTAACAGACTGTCCAAGCATGGGGAGTAAAGTCAGTTCTGGACTCCAGTGTCTCTAATCCTCAGAATGGAATGGATGAAGAGAGCAGTTACAATTTAGAAATTGTAGAAATCTTACAGCAAATGTATCATAAATTGATGATCCATTACTGGTGAGATTGTTTATCAGACTTTGCTACGGTGGCCGGGAAGTGCAAAACAAAATAACAAATCGCAAAACTAAAAACAAATCTAAAAGCAAAATAAAACCCCCCAAATCAAAATGACAAATCTGAAAACACGAAATCTAATCTAAAAACATAATAGCAAACCATAAAACATAACAACAATTCGGAAAACAATAAGTCAAAAACCACATCGACAAGTCAGAAAACAAAACCAATACCAAGTCAGAAACTCCGATCAATCAAGATATCCAGGGCGCTCAATGTTACTATAAAAAGGACATGCATATGTGATACAGCGCATACTCATTGATTAAGGTTCAAAAGCCACATTTTGTTTATATAGTTGAAACGGGCTCATCTTGCATTAGGAGAAGATGCGTGTCTGTTCACACTGCATGCATGCGCGGCATGAGCCCTGAGCAGCACACATAGTGAAGCTGAAGGCGACTGCTTCTGAACCATCCATGATAGTTTTCCCTCACAAGATACATACAATATAAGCATATAACATGATATGTACTTCAATCTGTGTCCCTGTTGGTTATGGTGAGAGAGCGACATACGCGATTGTTTGTTTATGCTATAAATATTAGTATTTATATGTTTTATATGCATTTAGTTGTGTTTTAATATTTGCAATTTTGATTTTAGATTTGATCTTGCATTTTTTGGATTTTAGTTTTGCTACTTGTTTTGTTTTGCACTTCTTGGCCACGGCACTTTGCAGATCAACACCATTTTTCGCTTATCATAATAACAAATGCCAGTGGAGATATTCGAGATCTCTGCAAATGCGAACATGCGCATCGTCTGGAAAGCAATGTGTTCAAGTGCCTTACGTAAAGATTAGAAACTTAAAAATAGTTTGATACTGAACAATCTCTCAAGCTGGCAGGTCAGTTCATTAAAAAAAAATATGAATTAATATCGGTCAGTCATGAAGATAGAAATGTATTTGAATATGTTGCTCAAGGTTACAGTTCAATATACATATACAGTCTGACAACATTGCTGTTCTTGCTTTACCTCAAATCAACCCTAAAATGATTAGGCCTACTACTGTTTATATACAGTAGTATATCTACGACTGGAGCGGTGCAGAAATGACAAACATCCCTATTAAAGTCTCCCTTTCAAATGAAACCGAACAGAGGGACAGAAAGAACCCTCCGTCTGCTTTTTTATTTTTGCATGAGCACAGCTTTACTCTTTCTCTCTGATGCCTCTTTCTTTTTAGCTAAATCCTGAGAGAAGAGCTCTTCAAAGCAGCCCTTTCTGATCCCCAAATTGTATCACGGTTGTCCTATTTTAAGGAGAGGCTCGCTCCACCAAAAAAGAGCAAAGCGTTCTCCCTCGGGATACCGTTGCTGTCTTCTGGCTAGACTACTTGTCGGCTAAAAGCAGACAGTTTCACACCCAACATCCCCATCCAACGAGCCTGTGGGAACACATGCTTTCACATTTAGGATATTTCTGTCATTTTGGTTTCGACAATGCAAGGTCTCTTGCGGACATTTTGGAGGGAGCCAAAGTTTTCTCATATCAAAGTTTCTACTTTACTAATGCACGGGATTCAATTTAAAGGGTCTTGCAGTTTGCTGTGGATGCCAGCCGAGACTACATTCCTGCATTAACACACCGTCTCTTACGGAGTCCGAAGGGAACGTGTTGGAGATGGCAGTTACTTTGTCTGTACTCTTGTCTCGCACTCTTTTAAAAGACTTCTGCAGAGTGCTTTTTTGTGTTGAAGCATTTAGCATTGAGAACTCAACAGCTACCGTGCCTGCAAAATATTTTAAGCTGCAGAGGAGAAAAGAGATGCTTTGGCTCTTGACCTTCGGTCTACAAAAGACACCACAGCCGACTGAAACTTCATCAGCACCTTTTTACAATGCCGTAAAAATTCATGAGGTAATAGGGAGTAGCAGTCGGGCTCCTGTAGTAAAAAATGCCATTCATTTCCCCCAAAGGGAAATTGATTTTCAAAAATTAGATAAAAAGCCCTTTAAACCAGACCCAGGGTTGTAAAGTGATATATCTCTGTTGAAGACATCAGTCAGGGTGTTTAACTCAATGAATGCAATTTGTATTTAATAGCTGATTTAGTGGTGAAGTACTTCTGTACTTATAATCTTTAAGTGGGCTGCTTTTTGGATCCACCAATTAGAGAAGTGGCAATCACCATGGAAACGCGAACAGCCTAAATGAATTCCACAGAGACATTACTCACATAATGCATTGTGAATGATGGAATGAACTTATATACAGTATTTGT